>NC_090935.1:1185650004-1186275004 GCF_040938575.1 Ambystoma mexicanum | reverse complement strand
GGTGGTGCAGGATAGCAGCAATGCCATATTATAAACACAGTCTTATGCATGCAGTAAACAAGTCCTGCTCACTGACTAACAGGTTGGAACCTACCCACAAAAGGGCTAAGCTACTCCCTTGTGTCATTCTAGGGTGTTTGGGAAGACAGCATTAATGTCCTACAGGCCAGTGCAATGGACAACACTGCCCAAAAGATTGGAACTTTGTGCTTACTGTTTGGGCACCTCTACAGCCAGAGAGAATTGGTTAATGAGGTGGTAATGACCAGTGCACAGCAACATTTTGAGAACACCATGCAGGGTGCATTTGAAAATGCTTACAATTTTGCTGTGGTGGTGTGGCGCAACACAACTCTATAAATACATTGGCCCTCATTCCAAGGTTGGAACCAATACCGGTACCGCCACCGACGTGGTGGTATGAGGACTTACTGGTCCATTCCGCCCTTTGCGGGACCGGTAATTCCCCATTTGAAATGCCATACCCCATTCCCATTTGAGCAACCTTAGGGCTCAATGGGAAGGGGGAGACGGCAATAACGGTACCGCAAATTGCGGTACTGTTATTAACCCAATATCCCTTTGCAGGTCCCGTCCTTAACGCTTGCTAAAACCAGGCGTTAAGGAAGGACCCACAGAGAGACCTCTGAATAGGGGGCAAAGGGATTACTGGCACCGGTGTCATTACCGGTGCCCGGTATCCCTTTGCGCCCGGATCGTAATGACCCCAATTGTTTTGTTTCTTGAGAGGGGCTATTCATGTTGTTTTTCTTTTTTCCTTCCATCACTTAAAAATGTAACACAAACATTCCAGAAATCTAAAAACAAAAAATGCGATATTTTAAAATTGACATTTTCAACTTTGTTCAACTTAGTTGGGTGTAATGTTTTGTGTGTTAAAGAATAAATATTTTAGTGTGTGTAGAAGTTTGACATATGGGTGTCCTACGATAGGATTCAGAATGACATTATTTTGGATAGGTGTGGAATTACATGAAACTCACGAAGACTTTGTTTAGTCTCTCTGTCCACTTTTAGAGAGATGTTCAACATCCTCTTTACTAGGCAGCGAACCAGTAAATATGGACAGTTATCTTTCCTAACACAACAAACAATAATAAGTAAGGATGCTGTAGAAACAGTGTAGTATGCAATGCAAATATTTGAGAATGATGTTTTGCAATGAGTCTGACCATGTGATGGTACACAGTTTAGACTTCAGTGTAGTCTATCAAGCAACTCCACTCAGTTTGGGCTCATGTCTCTGTAGGGAGATGTACAATGTCAGTCTGTGTCCTCACCCCTGTGAGACAGGATAGACATGACAGATGAGCCTGTGCCCTTACCCCTCCGTGACAGAAGAGATGGAAAAGATGAGTGTGTGTGCTCACCCCTGCATGACATGCCCTCACCTCTGCAAGACAGGAGGCATATAAACATTCTGTCTGTGCAGCCACCCCTACAAGACAGTAGAGACATACAAATTGAGTGTGTACTTGTTTGCTTCTACCCTTGCGTAGAACCTAAAAATGAATTCTGTGCCCTCACTTCTGCGAGACAGGAGAGATGGAAACATTTAGTGTGGGCCCTCACCCCTGTGAGACAGAAGGGATGTACAAATTCAGGCTGTGCCCTCACCCCTATGAGCAAGAAGAGATATAAAATTGAGTATGTTCTCTTACCCTTTTGAGATAGGAGGGATCTGTAAATTCAGGTGATGCCCATACTCCTGCAAGAGAGGTGAGTCATAAACATGGAATGTGTGCCCTCAACCATGCTAGACAGATAAGACACTCAAAGTGGATGTAAATATCTGGCTCTGACTGCACCCTTGTGAGACAGTCGAGACAAAAGAAATATGACTGCATCTGCGAGGAATTGCCATCTGGCAAGGGTGCAATGCCCTGGCTTTTTAGATTGTTAGTACATAAAATGATGAGGGTGGTTCCTTCTCCAAAGGGGTAATCTGCTAACCAGATACCACTGTGTCGCAATTCCATGCAAAAAGCACATAGCTCACGAGTTCCCTGCTGCATAAATAGCCTGATTCACGACATGCACTCTGCACATGGCGCAGAGCAGATTCAAAGGTCACAAGATGCCCACTCAACCGCCACACAGACAGCAAGTCACTAAAGAAGAGGGGTGACATTTAGGATTTTCCCCCTGTACCCAAAATACAATGCTTATGAATATCCCATGCTGGTGGCAGGTCAATGTCTAAGAATAAGCTATGCCTAGGCATAGTGCATGGCAATACTTATGATCATGGCTGCCACATCCCAATTGATATTGCATATGTGTCAGCTACTGTGAGTCAGCTCTGCTCTGGAAAGGGATGTGTTTTCAGGTCAGATGGGCCGATACTGCCACACAGCAGGACAGAAAACCTGAGGACTCAGTCTCTCTTTCATTCTCTTTCGGAGGGCCGGTAACTCCCTCCCCCAGAGACAGCTGTATAGCCGTCAAGGTATCAAAGGGCCACACCCATTCAAGAGGAGTAACCTCACACCAGGGTGCTGCGTTCTTCTGGTATATGTAGTTTCATTTGGATGGGGATTGATCAGGGTTTCAAGGAGCAGCACCCACATGGTGCTGGAATTCCTTTGCAGCTAGTCTCCCTTTTACAATGTCACAGTTGTTTTAAGCTTTTCTCACTTTGCCACTCTGCGACTTTCATTCATCACAGCCTGGTTATTATCAGCTCTTCCCTCGCCTCACCGGCTGTGATGAACCACTTGGCGTTCCTTCTAATTGGAGTCAAGGCTGGTACCACAGAAGCAGGAGTCTCCCTCGCTCTGGCTTATCAGCGTGGATATGCTGTGTGTACTTTAGACATCTGCTGCAGCAAGCTTGGGCTATTGTCCTCTGCCTTACAGTCGGATGGTTCATATGGTTTTGTCAAAGAGGGAAAGGTTGTGTCTCTCCGCATCAGCCTCTCGATATTTGTCGTCTTTCTCCTTCTCTTGAACTGCAGGTTTGGATAGCTGTCTAGTCATGCAGTTTGCCTTGCTCGTACTGTGCTCTCTTGCTTCACCTTTTATCCCTGTGGGAAAAAAATAAGTTCCGTCAGGTGTGTATGATTTAAGTCAATTGCCTGACTTTTCCTGATGCTTGTATTGGGACATGCCAGATAAATAGTTTTCAAATGAGTCCTTTTTTATTTTTTACAGGAGAAAGTGTTCATGTCGGAAAAGGGGAGAAGTAGAGTTTTGGGGTGTTCTGCAGGGTAGGAAGGGAAAGAGGTGTTACATGGAGTTATAACCCCTGTATTGGTGATCTCAGAAGGGTGGATTTTGTAGGGTTTGTGAAACAAAAAAAACAGGAACAACCACGATTCTGAAATGCACATGGGGGATTGTGGGAACAGTAGTTTTCTGTCCTAATAGATCAGGTGTTCGGAAAAGAATATCCAGAGGGACGTGGAGCCAGAGGATGGGGATTATTTGAGTGGAGACCAGGGAAACAGGGATTCTGGGATATATACTTTTTAGATGCAACTGGGTTTGGGACCTTAGAGGATTGGTTATGTGCAGAGTGGTTATTGGATCTGGGCAGGAGAGTGGTAATAGGGGAAAGCGAGGCAGAGGTATTATAACTTATAAAGGTCTTAGGGAGTTTGCCCTCCTCTGCTTCTCACTTACTTGTGCCATACCGCGTCCCACCTGGGGTATTTCCCTGAGCACAATCCCGGGCTCCCCTATCCAGGTGATCCTATCTTGTGCGTCCGCTCCTAGGGTTCGGGTCTGAGAATGTCGGCCCTTCCCAAGCTACCTGAAAAGGGTTTCCCGATGTCGGTTTGGGAGAATACACTCAGGTTTCTCACACTACTCATTCATTACACATCAATGGACCCTCCATTACCACTTCCCCCACCCTCGACCGCCGACTTTAAAGAATGGAGCATCACTCACCGACCTCCCCCAGAGCCTAAAGCCTGACTAGAGCTGGCCTACTGCAGAGCCGCCTTGAGACTGCTCCGATCTGCATCACTTGAACCGCTGCCATTCAGACACACAGAACACCCACAGTCACCCCTCCACAACACCCGCTTGCTGCCAGGGACTCAACGATCCTATGTGCCCAACTAAGCCTGATCAGCTCTCATCAACATTCCATCCTCGGTCTGATTCATCAGCCCACGAAGAAGTGAATCCAGGTACTGTGACACTGAACTGCCACCATGGTCCACTTGTCCTCTAGAGACTGGTGAGGCCCCGATCGCTCCTGCTTTCAACCCAAAATTCTTTTTATGGCAATACCTTACCTACCAACCATGGAAATACACCTAAAATGCTACTTTCTCCAGTATGTTGCATATTCTCTGTTCTATTAATTGGGGTGGGTCATTGCGTAGTAATCTCTTTTCGATCTACTTGCAGATGGCGTATTTTATTAAAGTGTCTATATATTTATAGACCCTTGATTGAATATTCCCTTTATTTTGAACTGTTATACTGTGTTGTTCGGGTCACTACTGGTTCACCTTCACACCCCACTTAAAATAGCCTTCCCTCGACCTGCGTCAGCTCAAAAGGCAACAGAGGTATATCTCTTGATTGTCTCTGTTTACCTTTATGATTGCATTGTGTTTTGGTTTGTACAAGTGTGAGAGCTGAGTCGGCCATTTTACCCCGGTTCATCCTTGTACTCCTCTGATGTAGACTGCAATTGGTCACACTGCTGGTAGCGGTGGGATTTGAATAGACTTTGCCTACATCCCAGCCAGCTAAAATAAGTGTGTTCAGTTAACGTTAGTTTTTACTTCCAAGTTATTTTTACGACCATGGCACTCGACATGAGCCCATTGCAGACCTTGACACAAGTTTCTTGCGTGACCTCTGTCAAGAGAGGGGTCTCCATCATGGTGGAAAGTTAAAGAAAGCCGAATCGCTGAAAAGCGTCCAAGCTCTCAAGGAAGCTAGGGTGATGGAGGACATCATGCTGGATCCCCAGCCCTATTGCCCACACACCTGGGTGGGTGCTGAAACTACTGAGGGGAGCGACAGCAATAGTTCTTCTCAGCATTCCTCCCACAAGGCGGGCACTGTGGTATCCTATGGGTTGCAAGTTTCCTGCAGGTTGCACTCATCGGGTAAATTCCGCACTTCAGCCAGGCCATGAGAGACTGTCATGCTGACGCTCTACCTCCTAGAGGATAGGAGGATGGCCCTGGAGGAACATAAGCAACAGAACTATGATATGTTGCACAAGCTGGAGCTCGAGGCCCAGAAAGAGGCCACCAAAACTTCCAGTGGGCAAGGAAGTGTCTCCAGTGGTGGTTTACAAGGAAGGCCTACCATGTCTGATCTAGCAGAAATGAGAAGCAAGGGCACCTCTAGCAGTATGGAATTTGCACTCAAAGCCCCTCAAGGCTGCTTTACCAGCCTAGATCGGAAGCAAAGGGAGGGATATCCCACCTGCAGGGGTAGATCCAAGCCGGATGTACTGAGCACTATGACCATAGAGGAAGAAGAGGAAATATTCAACATTGGCATCTTAGATGATGAATTTCCACTCAGCCAGGAGTTGGCCAAATGCACCCTTGTATCCCCGAGCAGGAAAAGTACTGTGTCTCCCAATGAGGCCCCGGGTCCCGCTAACAGAGAGAACACATATTCATTAATGGGAGCAAACTGCAGCACTTTGTGATACTGCTGCAAGTAGAACCGCTGTCTGATGACAGTGGGTGCGAGAGGGCAAGATCATCTGTGGTCCTCTCAGACTAGTCAGAGGATTCAATGGTCTCACCTGATGTCCACTGGCTATTGTGGAGTTTAATTGGAGGGGAAAACCTGTCAGTTCTGCATCACTGTAAAATATGCCATTCCAGTAGACTCTTTGTTAGGAAACGATAGCCCTGATGCCGAAATCATTGCTGCAGTCACATGATTGAGGGCCATTGAAGCAGTTTCGGTAGCAACCCTAGCAGTTATGGGGCCAAAGGATTTTCTGGCTGACGATGGCATAAGACCAACACGGCCAATACTACCGATTGCAGATACAGATACAGATACAGTCGACAGATACACCTGCTCCTGCCGCAGAGGGTTTAAAGACAACAGAAAGTCATGCTGCTTGCTGCGGCAGCACCTGACTACGCGACCTCAGGGTTGCCTAGAAATGTAGAACCCGAACCTGAGGTGGAGGACACAGTGGATTCAGACCTCATGGGTCTCCCCGAGTTAAGTGAATTATCCATATCCATATCCATTATCCAAAGCTGGGGGCCCAAGTCAGGCTGACTTTTGCCAAGTGCAGAGCGGCTTACCAACTTTGTCAGATCTGCATCAGCAGGCACAGAAGCCCCTTGGATGTTCAAGGTGTCCTTGGAGCCCAAGACTTCTGAGATGGGGCCAGCTGGCATTTGGTGGCTCCCCAGTGCCACCCAGGATTCCTGTTGGACTTGGATCATGACTTTCCATTGGCAGGTAACCTTGTGATGACGAAGACAGCCAACTGTCTGTCGGTCGATTTCTACTGGCCCCAGATGGGTCAAAGATAACACCATTTGCCTGGTCCTGCCACACTTGCCAAGCATGCAGCAAGGTGGGCAGAGCCACCAAGTCCCCCATAACTCTAATACCTTTGGTTGGGCAGCCTTTCAAGAGAATAGGTATGGACATTGTGGGGCTTTTGTATCCTCAAACCTCCTGAGTAAAACTGGTATATCTTAGTCATGGTTGATCATGATGACCAGTCTGTCCTCCTAAGGTGCATCAATAGAAGCATGGTCGCAAAGTCTCTCTTCAGGATATTCTCTCATGTTGGATTCCCTAAAGTAGTTATTTCTGACAGGGGATCCAGCTTCATATCCCTGTATATCAAGGTAATGGGGGATGAATGTGGAGTTACCTACAAGTTCTCCACAGACTTCCACCCACAAACCAATGGGTGTGTTGTGCAGTTCAACAATACCATCATGGGCATGATAGGTGGCTTGGAAGAGCCACTCAGGAGAAGATGGGATATGCTTCTGCTATAACTCCTGATCCCCTACTCAGAGGTGCCCCAGAGCAGTGTCAAGTTCAGTCCCTTTGGGCTCCTGTTTGTGTATCCTGTTAGTGGCCACCTAAGCCTGGCACAGGAAAAATGGGAAGAAAATCCCTGAACTCCTTCACACGACCTACTGGAGTATATGCTCGGCCTCCGATCCTGGATTGCCAAGCACAGGGAACAGAGCACCCAGAAAATGAAAGCCAGACATCAGCTCATGAAGCACTGGCATGACCAGAACGAGACCATGATGGAGAACAGGCCAAGCCGGCGTGATGGTTTATATCATGGAAACTGTCAAGCTCAGTGCCTTACACGACTAGTGGACTGGGCCCTACGTGATGCTGTAAAGGGTCAGTGAGATTAACTATCTTATAGACACAAAGACTCCAAGGAAGATGCATTGGGTGGTTCATTTCAACTGGATAACACCCCATTACCTCTGGGATGACTTGGTGATGGCTCTGGTCATGCATGATGAGACTGAGGAGGAGACAGGGCCCCTCCCTGAATTGTTACATGCAGAACCCATGGACGGGTCTCTCAAGGAGGTGCAACTCTCAACAGACTTCACCAAACAGCAATGATGAAACTGCTAGCAGTTGCTTGAGAAGTACTGTTGTGGTCTATTCTCCCTGATTCTGCAGAAGAATTACTGGTCCATCCATGACATCTTCACGGAGCCAGAATTCACCAGATGTCAGACACAGTCAAAGATACCATTAAGGAGGACGTCTCCAAGATATTGGCCTTGGAGGTTATTGGGCCATCCTGTAGCCCCTGGATTAGTCTAGTGTTACTGTTCCCTAAAGTGTTGATTAGCAGGAAGACCGAGGTCTGTTTTTGTGTGGACTGGCAGGGGCTTAACTCTGTCACGAAAATGGATCCTGGTCCATCCCTCAGGCAGACAAACTAATTGACGGGTTAGGCACTGCCCAGTTCATGAGTACCTTCAACCTCACGGCCGGGTACTGGAAGGTCAGTCTGACCAATCCTGCAAATGAGAAGTCTGCATTCTGCACCCCAGACGTGCATTATCAGTTCACTGTTATGCCATTCCAATTCAAGAATACCCCAGCCACCTTCCAGAGGATGGTAAACCAGGTCCTAATAGGTCTGCAACTCTTCAGCATTGCATACCTCGACAATGTTGCCATATTCAGCAACACCTGGGAAGATCACCTATCCCACCTGGAACTGGTGCTTCAAGCCATGGAGAAAACTGGTTTGACTATCTTGGCATCCAAATGCCAGATAGTGACGGGTACTGTAACTTATCTAGAACACCAAGTTGGTGGCGATAGGAAACAGACTCTCAAGGCCAAAGTCCAGGTGGTGATGGACTCAGACGTCCCCACCACCCAGACTCAGTGAGAGACTTTTATAACAAAATGGGTCTTCAACTTAATTATTTGTTTATGGGGGCCTCACTCAAAAAATGGGGAGCTATAATCAGAGAAAAAACAACCCAGTGTTAGGCTACTCCTCTCTCTACTATGCAGACCAAAGATGTGCAGATATGGAAAAAATGCTGCACAATACATCTGACTTTCGTTTCTCATAAAACCAATTTATTAAAAACACATAGCTATTGTACATATAAAATTCAACAAACATTAAGAACCTTACACAATTTTTAAAACATAACAAAATTACCACAACCAAGTGGTATACTGATTTCATACAAAACATAACAAATAGCAGCAAGTCTACAAATCTGCCAAGGGATAGGCAAAAAGGATTTTGCTTGCTCGTTAATGTGCGTAAATGTGAAAAAAGTTGGGTTAGTGCATTAAAGTGCTATATATGGCCCATTTGATTACTAGTGCCTCTTATTCTACAGTAGCATATGATTGTTCTTGTGGGAAGAGTTTTCGTGTGGTATATAAGACCAGCTATTCCACCCCATCATAATCTTGAGAGAGTAGTGCCTGTAAGCTTGTTTCTTATGCATCGGTTTGGAGGATACATTCCCTATTGAAGTCAGGCATTTTAGGACAGTTTCAGGCTCTCAAGCCTGCTTGATCTTGTTTTGTCCAAAATAACGTCTGGGGTTGTGAGTTCTTTAATATGTTAAGTTTTCCACCAAGGTGGAATAGTTGGGGTTAAATCATCTGCAATAGCCTGTTAGGCCCAAAAAGGCTTGCAGATCTCATTTGGTCGACGGGGTGGCGGTTTGTTTTACTGCTCTCACCCTTTCTGTTTGTGGTTGGATTAAGCCATTCCCTATACAGTATCCAAGTTATTTCATTGCGGATTGAGCTATATGACACTTTTGAGGGTTAGCCTGGAAACTTGCTTTCCAAAGAGCCCGGGTAATGGTGCAAATGTTCCTGCCAGCTGTTGCTATGTACAACTACATCGTCGAGGTAGGACACACAGAAAGGCGAGTAAGGTTTCAGAACGTTATCCATAAGTCTCTGAAAGGTGGCAGGTACTCTGTGGAGTCCAAAGGGTATAACTTTAAACTGGCAAAAGGCCTTGTGGTCTGGAAAAGGCTGTCTTCTCCCTGCCGGATGGATTTAGGGGGACCTGCCATTAGCATTTCATTAAATCGAGAGTGGAAATGTACTTGGCTGCCCCTAGCTTCTTGATTAAGTCGTCAATCAGGGGCACTGGATAGTCATCAAAAATTGATATAGAATTCAGTTTTTGGAAATCTATCCAGAATCGCCACCAGTTAACAGGCTTGGCTACAAAGACAATAGGGGAGGACCAAGGACTCTCAGGGGGGTTGATCATATCAGCCTTGAGCATCTCCTTTATCTCCTGTCAATGATCTTCTTCCTGGCATCAGGGATCCTGTGCAGTCTCAGGTTTGTGGTTTTCAAGCTGGGGTACGTTTGTGATGGATAAGGTTATTAACACTTCTGGGTGGTTAAACACCTCGGAAATTGAGCTAGTCGGTCACCTAGGCCTTACTGATGTGATAGTGCCAACTCAGGGGGGATCAACTTGCTCTCAATTTCTGAGTCAGCGAGTAGGGCAGCGATAATGACCGCTGTGGATCTACTCTCCACTCCTTCAGGAGATTCACATTATTAACCTGGTTTTCTGCTGTCTATCAGGCTGGGAGATTAAATAAATCAGCGGACCTTTTTTTTCTAAAACTTCATAGGGTCGGCCCCACTTTGAAAACATGTTACTATCCGAAGTTGGCAGAAGAACCAAAATGAATTGCCCAATAGAAAAGAAACGAGCTACTGCATGTTTATCATAGGCACTCTTTTGTTGTTCCTGAGTGTTTATTTACAATCTCCCTTATGGAGGCTATATGGGCTTTACATTTCTGGGCTGTTTGGGAGATGGATAATATAGCCTCCTCCCTCTCATCCCAGATTTCCCTTTACATGTCCAAAACAACTTGGGGTTCTCTCCTGTAAAGCAATTTAATAGGTTGTTTTCTTGATGGCAAACAGTGCCCAGGGTATCATTGTATCCCAATGTTTCCCATACGCCTTGACTACATTTCTCAAACTGTTCTTTAGGGTGTGGATAAACTACTCTTCTAACTCATCGTTCTGGGGATGGTATACTGATGTTCTGAGGGGTTTTATGTCCTACAACTCCTTTACTTCCTTCATTAGTATGGACATAAAAGTGGTACGCTGGTCTGTGGAGATTTCTCTTGGGAAATCCCACCCAGAATAGGAAGGGTGGCCTGTATTTCAGTATTTGTTGGGTGCTGTTATTGTGGGGGAGAAACACCTCTGGATACCTGGTGGTGTAGTCTACATTCGTTAGGATATAGTGATTTCCCAATTTAGAATTTTCTAATCGGCCAATTATGTCCTTCACCATCCTAGAGAATAGAACTTCGATAATGGGAAGGGGTTGCAGGGGTGCTAGTGTTACTGTACTGGGAAAGTTTCTGTCTTCTGACATATGCCACATGTTAACATATAGTTTTTAACATCTGCAACAAAAAAAACGGCCAACAGAACCAGTTTAACACTTGGCTCTGCGTCTTCCCCACACATTGATGGGTGGCCGTCAAATCAGCATGAGCTAACTCTAACACCACTTTCCTGTGGCTCCGGAGAACCACAATTTGGGTTTGGGCTCAACCATCTTTTGTTAACTCCTCCAGGCAGAGCAGTCCTTTCTTAATGAAGAAGAACCCTCTGGGTTGATTATGTCCGGTTTCTTCAGTAATCACCTGCACAAAGGCTTCTGTGAGGGCCGGATCATTCTTTGGGCAAAAGCTCAATCTGGTCAGGGGACTACTTCTTCTACTTCCTCCTGGGACGTTACTGTGGGGGAAATATTAACCTCTCCATACCCCCTGCCCCTCTCTCTGTTTCTTCTGATTGGGTTATTTTTTGGGGTAGAGGGAATAAAGCTTTATCTAGAATCCCTCGGGTGACTTTGTCTCCTTTTTTTCAGTTTATGCTTGGCTGCCATGGTTGGGAATAGGATTTCAAAATCTCTCCTAAAGTCAGTGTTTATAATGCCAGCCATGACGTCTAAGTCATGTCACCAAACTAAATCTGACTTAGAGGCCATCTGAATACAATGAAGTCATTAACTCTCAGAGGACTGCTTTGAACAAACACTGGCATGCACTTTTAATGCAAAGTCTGATGGTAAGACTAGATTAAAGTGAGGTCCAAGAGTTCCCATAAGGAGGTGCTGTAGGCGGGCAGAGGAAGAAATGGGTGGGAATGGCCATAGGGATTAGCAAGGCCATGGACACATAACCAAACAACACCTACAGACTGTGTCCTTCCTCATATGTCATGTCTCTGTATCTGTATTCCAATGTCTAGTCCTCCCTAGTTGCACTCCAAAGAAATAGTTTCGGTTTATAGGTGTCCCGGGCAACACCTAATAATCTAAACCATAAATGTGGGAGATGTGCAAGTTGTTTGCTCTCAAAACGTAGCAGTGCTGCATATCCTCAAAAGTAGCTAGAAAGGTGTTTGTAGATATAACGTTTTGAACCTTAGCCCAAAATATGATTAGTTGTTGTTGGCCTCAAGTATTGTATTCATTTATTATTAAATAGGATTATAAAAAGCAAAGCATAAAATAAATCGTGGACATAGGCGTCAATTCAACAAGGGATACACAAGCAGAATGGGAGAGGCATAACAGGTTAATCCAGGAGTTGGAGAAACAGCTGCACTGATGGGCACATCCCAGATGCACCTGTCTAAGAATTGCTCTGGCATGTGTCTGCCACCTCCCCACAAACCGCGTGCAGAGGTTTATGCAAAGGCGTTTGCACAGGTCGTTTGAATGGCACTCACCAGAATAAAGTGCACTTATGCACTTACATCTGCACTTGACACACACAAGTGCACAAGAACGTTTCTGAATCTGGTGCCCTATTCCAATAATGTTACTGCTGAAAAATGATTTGAGGGATTTACCGTTGTCATTAGAACGACTTTGGTTGGACTAAAGGGGTTGAAGGTCGCAAATGAAAGCAGCACTTGAGGTTGCGATGCATCTACTACACTGCTTTTGGGTTTGCTTTTGTGTAACATTATCCTCTGGGTTTGGGACATGAACGGTGTTTTTTTTTTTTTTGGGCATCTAACATTACTTTATCATTGTTTAATTGGGTCGTTCCAGCCTAAAATTAGCCAAGCAAGTGCACCTTGTGACCTCCGTCTCCAGCACTTTCTTCCTCGCACGCTAGGGTTGAGGGGCTGTGATGCAATATGATCAAGCGAAGTCCAGAGTCTGTAAAATAATAGCTACTAAATGAAAAGGCCTGTTAGAAGAGCCCATTTATTGCACCACATTCAATTACATGTTAAAATACAGAGGAGCCAATTCAAATGAATGCCTGTCAAAGGCCTATCCCAGTTACATGAATGCATTTCTGTTCATGCAAACATCAAATAGTCTGCTGTAGAGGCTGACCTGGTAAAGGTGCGAAAACGGCAAATGAGCTCATTTTTAATGTATTGAAACATGTTCCCTATTACTGTTCATAAAACAATAGCGGTCTATGAATTCCAGAGAAATTAACAAGGCTGTTAAAACTATGAAGCTTCGCAAAAGGGTGGCTGTTTTAACAAGACTGCTCTTTTAACAGGTGTTATCCCTGTAGACTCGGATGTCTGTCAAGAATAAAAATGATATCGGAACATGCCCCGGCTATTCCCAGACTGTAAATATCTTGTAGGAAAACCATAATAAAAAAAACCACAAATCTATGGCACAGGACGGGTGCTACTTATTATGCACCAGACTGTTTATTCTTTAGACAACAGCAAGCACATTGAAACAAAAACGACCACTCCTATAAGCCCCTTCTGTGAGTCCTGGTGCATTCACCCGTCCCTAGTTTGTGAACCCGTTAAGAGTGTTCACACTTTAATGCTAGAGGTGAGTATGTATGTAACCTTAAATCTTTTCCTGGTTATGTTGCTGTGTTTTGTTTAGTTTGGTAAGTCTGTGAGTTGGAAGATTCTGGAGATTGATAGAAGTCGTTCAATGCCAAACCAGGGAGATTTCCGTTTGTCTCTCCACAGTAAAGGAAAGGTCATGGTGGTGGTCAACAACTAATTAATTTGGCACCAGCTTCTAGTTTGCACCCTCCTGGCACCAAAATATACAAAATTATTAGGATTTGAAGACTAAAAGCACCAAAGGCAACTTACTGAATTTGCCTAATGGCAGAAGGGAATTTTGCTAGGGACACAATAAGTGGAGGATGATTGGAGAGCAGAAGTCACCCATTTCATTGACACTCTACCCTCCACTGTATACAGGGCTTTAGGATCCCTTAATGACTCCACCTCTAAAACTATAAATGTGTCCATTGACATGTCTCTGAATAAATGGACCAGTCCTTCCTTTAATCCTCTAGCTTGGATTAGGGGTGAAGGTTCAAGGCTGGTGAACTGGGGTGAACTCCTAATCAAATAAGGCCCCAGCAAAAAGGAAAGATTTGATTGCAGAGCAAGATGCGTGCACAGTTTCTCCTGAGCCCACCCACCTCAGGGCCAAGAATGACTCAATGTTGTCCTTTCACTAAGCGGTGAGCACACTAGTGAGACCTTCAGACAAGGAGGAGGGGCAAATGCTGGTTAAAAAAGCAATCTATATGGTAGTCTCACACCTGTTACTAGGAAAGGATGATGACACACTTGACTCCTTTATTCTTCAGAATGGGGCATTAATTCATACTAAAGAAGACTACTAGGGGGAGATGAGTATGTCTTTCATGTCAATGAGGAGGATATGCTGGCTGATAATGATCTTAGTCCTTCAAGTCTCTTTGATGTTTTTTGTGAACCCATGTTTATTCCCGCCTTTATCGCAGATCCCGCTAACTAGGAATGGGGTATCCTAGGGAAGGTGGCTGAGGGATTCATTACACGGTAGGCGGTAAGGGTTAACGGTCACCGGTAATGGTACCGGTCACCTTTAACCCTTACCACCTTACTACGAGGTCCCTTAGCGGGTTGGTGCTTTAACGCCTGCTTTTAGCAGGCATTAAAAACCAACCCGCTAAGGGACCTTGGTGCTAATTACGGCACCGCAAATTTGCGGTACCGTAATTAGCACCTTCCCCATTCCCATTATGCCCTATGGGGCAAAAATGGGAATGGGGAAGGGCAATGGTGGAAGGGGGAATTACCGCCCCGCCAACCTTGGAATAGGGCGGTAATTCCTCTTTCCACCAAGGCGGTGCCGGTATTTTACCGGCATGGACCAAGGTGCTATTAGCACCTTGGTTCACCGCCTACCGTGTAATGAGGCCCAAAATATAAATGTACTGTCCTTCAAGGCATAACCTTGAGATCTCCATCAGAAATACGATTGGAGCAGAGGATTCTCAGCCTAAAATGCCAAAACTATTTGCAGTTACATCTGGGATAGATCTTAAGACAATTTTCTTTTCTAAATATCATATAGACCTGAGGATCTAAGGGAAATAATTCTTTATGGGCAACATCCATTATTCACAAACTGAAACAAAGGAATTCTCCTCCAGGTAAGCCATCAATTTGTTGGACCTTAGAGGCACATGTTGTTTCAGTGAGAGTGGAACATGTTTGTGGGGATAGTTTCATGAAGGACCTTAGTGAAATATGTGACAAAACGTACCCCTATTGAAAAAGCTCAGGCTGCAGTGAGAAATATTGTATGCGGTCAGGTCGCTTCCTGGCCCAGCTAAAGTAGAGGTTGCTCTGCCAGACAGTTACCCATATCTTTAAGCCTCAATACCAGACCCACAAACCATAGCATCAGCTACAAAATTCACCTTTCTTTTCACAGTGGATGCAATAATTAAAGACTAGAGGACTTCTGGAAAACAGAGGATGTGAACAATGAACCCAAATTTGGCATTCCTCGTGCTTTCTTTACCCTTTATTTGGGAGGAAGTATGTTGAACTTCTTTCAAAACTGGCTGTCTGGTTCTCAGGACACATGGGTCTGACAAACCGTTAAAGATTTGTACTCCACTTTTATCATCTTTCTGTGCAATGTTTTCCTCCTCAGATGATCCAGTATTCCAATAAGAACAAAGAGTTTTTAGACCAGTAGGGTTTTGTGAGCACTATCTTTCTTGTGAGTAAGAAAAAGAAGGGGTTCTATCTGGTCCTCAATCTCAAGGATCTCAATGTATCAATGCTTTACCAGCAGGTCAAGATGTGAGAAGTTCTGAGACCTGGGAATGGGGTCGTCAGATTGGACCTCAAACATTCTTGGCTAACTGTCTGATTTTTCCACCACACATGAGGTCTTTGAAGAAAATTGAAATTCCACTTTTGATCCCTTCTATTTGGTCTGACATCAGACACTTGGTGCTTCACAAAGCCCAGTGGTGGTATAAATGCGATACAGGTGGTGAGGATGATTGTCTACTTAGACATATAGGCATATTGTCAACTCTCACAGAAAGTAAAGTTATTACTGCAGTTGATTGTCAATATCAATTGGGAAGAATTACAAATTGTACCAGTCCCAAAAGATCACTTTTTTGGGGTTGTAATAGCCTGTGGATGCCTCTGTATGACACTGCAGTTAAAAAGTGGTCAACATAAGTAAGGATTCGAAAAGAACTATGGCTCTCCAGGTCGTGTCCTAAAGGTTCCTTGGTTTGACTCATAGAGCTTCTTTTATTTTCGATTCCATCCAGGCTATTGTTCTGGAACCTCTCCATTACATAGTTTTAGAAAAGTTATAAATCGAGGTTTTCTGCACTGGGCAGATGATTCAGGCTAGGTCGAGCTTTCTACTGAAGCAAGGAATCTATTTAGGTGGTCTCTTTCAAATGTTGAGGCCTACAAAGAAAGAACAATCTTCACTTCTCTCTGTTATCTACACTTAGAATCTGATACAAGCGTCAGTGCTTGTGGGGCAAGACGTTTTTATATTTTGACTGTAGGGGAGGGGGTATCTTGAGTAGTCTCACCTGCTTGTCAATTGTGTGTAGATGTGGGCGGGCATCTTTGGCCTTCACATTTTTCACAAGACACTGATATTATGGTGTAGCCAGTCTTCTCATGGACAACCAGGGATGACTTTTTTACATTAACATGTTGCTGGGCAAGGTCCAAGAGACAAAAACGTCTTTGAGATTTTAGGACTTTTGTCTCCACTCCCATATCAGTTTAAGGATGTCATTTATTCCAGGGGTTTGAATAAGAGTATCCCATCATTTGAGGGAAATCCCTGTGATTGGCAACTGCACAGGGCTGTTTTCGGAACCAGTGGCATCAGTGGGAACCTTTCAGATGGGTCTGTTTGCATCCTGCCTCTATTCTCAGATTCCTTTCTGTTTCAGTCAGAAGCCAGACCCTTTTGCAAAGGCCTCAAATTCATTTCTTTCAGACATGGGTAGAATGGAGGCATTGCAGGATCCCTCCATTCTCAATGATCTCAAGGAATCACTGTTGCCAGACTCCAGGGTTGCTCCCTAGTTCTGATTACTCCAATTTGGCAGGCACAGTCATGGTGTCAGTCACAGTTAGACATCATAAGATATTTTCTCATGTTTCTTCCACTCAGGTGGGACCTTCTCCTAAATTGCCAGGGTAAAGGCCACCCTTGAATTCTTGAAGGTTCCCTACATTTATATCCTGGTTAATCTTGGCAGTAGATGGACTCCCAAGGTCATCCAGTGTGATGGGCTCCCAGTACAGTTAGGTGTTATAAGTGAGCCTGGGAGGCCTGGGTTCTTTGGTGTGGTACATCAAGTTTGGATTCCCTTTCTACGGATATTATTAAGGATGAATGTTTTTTGCTTCTTAATCAACCAAACGTTAATGAGTATTTGTCTGCAATATCTTCATTCCACCATTTGGTTGAATGTTGGACAATCAGTTTTCATCCTCTGCTTTGTCATTTGCTCAGAGTTGTTTGACTTGTCCCCTTCAACTAGACACTTTTGCTTATGGGATATTAATATGGTCTTGTCATTGTTTCATGACTAACAGGATTCATTCATTTATCACTTCATGCACTATTGGCTACATTTTCATACCTTGTGTTTCCTGATGTTCTATGCCTACCATTTGTGTTGTTTGATGTCTTTGAGAATATAAGAGAGCATGACTGCCCCTTAGGTAATGACAACAGGTCATCTTATTTTTTTCCCTTCAGAAACCTCAGAAAATTGATTTCCTCTCCTCGCCTGGACCATTGGTTATGTAAGGCCCAGGCAGGTGTTCATTCGGACAAGCATGTTTTTCACTGGTGGTCTTGTAATCTGTTCTTTCTGCTGCCTCTATTGTACTAGATAGGCAATGAACTTGCACAATAGGAAGCATCAATTCCCTGCCATAGATTTGCGAGGGCCCCAACATTTTTGCCCCTGTAAACTATGACGCAGCCTCCAAACTTAGTAGACACTACACCATGAACTTGGCCGTGCACCTAAACACTCTCTGCAGATCTACCCGTGAGTGATGGCTGAACTTTTCAATTGCCTCCTCCACTAACAACTTCTGGACCAAAACTGTGCTGATCTCACTCTGCTTTTCCTTGCCTCACCTAGCCTACCTCTTCTTTCATTGCATTCTCGTGTCCCTTTTGAAATTCGAATTTAGGTGTGTGTCTTTTAACATCTTTGCATCCATTTTGCATTGCATTGCATTTTGTGTCCCTTTTGCAACTACTGGGACACCTGGTGTGTTTGTGCAAGAATTGTGCTGTGCAGCCACTTCTCTTTCCCTCAACTATCCTCTGTCACTTCTATGGCAGCATCTCTCCTATATTATCAAACTGCTACACTATCACCTATCCTCCCTCTCTCATGAAGTCTGGAAGAAAAAAAGCATAACAAAGACATCCTGATCATGGACCTTGGCCTATCTATCGTAGAAACCAATCCAGGCATGCCTACCGTACACACCTATGCCAGTGCAACCTTCAGACAGGTCTTCACTGATATCCTCTTCTCTGTTCCCTCCCCATATCTATGGACCCTCATCTCATCTATACACTCTCACTTTACACATCCGCTCCCATTAATGGTGGCACCAAATGGGAAGTCCTCTTGGCGGGCTTCTCATCATTGAGGTCTATCATTTATGTCTATCACACTGGCACTGTCTTGGTTCAGGGTCCTCAACCAAACCTCCTTCTCTTTGGCCGGCACCTACCATCCCTCATCAACCTCCTTCCCACACCTGCTTCTTTGTTCTCCAATCTTTCTGTCCCCCCTGCTCTGACTGGTGTACCAGACCCCTGTACCCCTCCTCAGGAAATATTCAAAGGTGGTGACCTCTTGCATCGTGCCACAATTAATGCTCAATCTGCCATCAAACACTCTGCCGACATCTGCCTCCTTCATGAAGACATTGGCCTCGATATCCTTGCTCTTACTGAGATGTGGTTCAATGCCAGCTCAGTCACTGCTTTTGAATCCCTTCTCCCAGATGGCTGTAAGATCATCTCCAAGCCTCACCCTAACCGTGCTGGTGGTGGAGTTGCTTTGATATTCCCATAGTGGGTCCCTTCTTCCCTCATACCCACCCAGCCCTACTCTTCCTTTGCGAGCCTGGTCTGCAAGCTGGTCATCTCGCCTTGGTCCTCTCTAACCATTGCCACTATCTACAGTCCTCCTGGCTCAACCACCCTGTTCCTCTCTGAATGGGCTGATTACTCCTCCTCTCTCCTCACATCCACTTCTAAACTCCTTCTTGTGGACAATTTCAACATCCACCTTGACTTCTTAATCAAGGCATCCACTACTTTCTGTGACTTCTGCACCTTGCTCTCCCTCTCCAACCTCCCCTCTGGTCCTACCGACTTGACCTGTTACACTCTTGATGCCTTCATCCACATTGATCTTTCACTCTCCTCTCCTCAGATCAACCCACTCTGCAGGTCAGACCATTCTCTCCTCTCTTCTCACCTGGGTCCTCTTAGCCCTCTGACCGCACCTCCTCCAGCCCTGCCAATCTCGTTTGAGAACACCCGTCAGATGAAACAAGTGTCAGCTTGTGACTTTGCATCTACCTTCACCACCCCCTTTCTCCCCACTACAAACTCTACCTCTGAATCTGCTCTCAACAACCTCCATCTTGCAATCACTAATACCCTTGACATTCTTTCACCACTCATGAGGATCTGCCTGAAACATGTCTCGAAGCATAAAACCTGGTACGACTCTCAACTTGCAGCCCTGAAACGCAAGTGCAGAGCTGCGGAATGCAAGTGGCAGAACACAGGCTCACCCTCTGACAAACTGGCCTGTTGCCTTCTCCAAAGGCAATACAGACTCTCCGTCCATGCCAAAGAAAACAGCCCACATCCAGGCACGCATCTCTGGCACATCTAACAACATGGCTGGACTCTTTAGAATCTACAGGGGACAAGCAAACCATTTTGCAGTCTTCTCCTCCTCCTCACCTCTTCTCTACCAGCCCCTCCACAACACATTGGCCTCACACCTCACTGCAAAAACTCAGGATATCCTGAGCACCCTTGCGTTCCTCTCCCCCTTCCCTTTCCACACACCTCTGCCTCCTATGGCCTCCCATCCTCTCTCTGCCTTCTCTCCTGTCACACCTGATGAAGTCAGCAGGGTTGTCCACTCCGTGAAGGTCTCCTCCATACAGATCTCCCCATGTTCCTCCAGAACCATTAAGAACAATATTGTCTCTTTGCTCCTGCACTTGCTGATCTCTGCAACCACTCCTTTGCTACTGGATCTTACTCCTCCTCTCTCAAGCACCCCCTTGGGTGCCCCCTCTTGAAAAGGCCTTCTGCAGACCCGTCTTGTCCAACCAATTACCACCCCATATCTATCACCCCCTTCCTTGGGAAATTCGTGGAGAAGATGGTCCTCCCACAACTGACCCAGCACACTGAACTCGTTGGCTGCCTCCACAGCCATCAATCTCGATTCCGAGCATCTAGAGGCAGGGAAACTGCTCTTCTGAATGCCCATGAGGAACTATTTGCATCTCTTGTTTCCAACTGTCCAGCTGTTCTCATTCTACTTGATCTCTCCTCTGCATTTGATACGGTCAACCACTCCAATCTCATAAAACAGCTCCACGATACCCTAGGTATCTCGGAGCAGGCAGTGGACTGGCTGACTTCCTTCCTCAATCGATGTCCGTCCGAGGTCGTTCTGGGCTCTTTCGCCTGCCCCACCTCTCCCTCCACCTGCGGCATCCCCCAGGGCTCCAACCTTTCTCCTTGGCGTTTTAACAACTATCTTGCCCGCTTTTCACACATCATTTACACCTTCTCCCCAGTCTTCCAGTGTTATGCAGATGTCACACAACTCTTCTTCAGACTTCCCTCTGATCCTCTTCTTGCTTCATATATCATTCCTGACTATCTGCCATCCAGTCCTGGTGTACCTCAAATGATCTCTGCCTAAACACCAGCAAGACTGAGATCCTTCCTATCGGGACTCCTGCTCCCTCTTTCTCTCCCTCACTCTGGACATCTTCTATGGGCTCTCCTCCTTCTCCTTCATCTGAAGCCATAAACCTTGGAGTCATATTTGTCTCCTCTCTCACCTTCAACCCACCCACTTTACACTCCACCTCCTCAAGGAAATTCTTTCTTTTCTCACATTCCCCCAGAAGCTCAATGTCTCTAGATCTCTGGGTCTTTCCAGGCTAGACTACTGCAATAGCCTTTTCCATAATCTACCCTCTTCCTCTCTACGACCCCTCCAGCTAATCCTGAATAGGGCACAAGACTTATCCTTGGCCTAAAGTCCAGGGACCACATCTCTACAGTGCTAGAAACTGTCCACTGACTCCCAGTTTCTGCAAGGATCAAATTCAAATCCCTCTACATCATCCACAAGGCTTCCTGTGGCCAGGTACCACGCTATATGCAACTTGCTCTCACTAAATACTCTCCCTCCAGATCTTTACATTCCTCTGGCACCAAATCCCTGTGTGTTAAATGCTTTACAAAACAGCAAGCTGGTGGCCAATCTCTCTCCTCAGCAGGCTTGCTCCTATGGAACAGCCTCCCTCTTCCTCTTTGTCTTGAGACAGATCTACTCAAATTCCAGAAGATCCTTAAAACGTTCCTTTTCACCCCCTCCTTCCTTTCGTCACTCCTCTGATAAACCTCACAGCTGCTGAGATTGGTGAGCAGGGCCCTTATGTGTCCTTCTGGGTCCTGGCCTTCCACACCCAATTGCTTACAGCCTCTGCCCCTCCCAGCACTTTGCCTTGGCACCCACTGGCCTGTGCCACCACAGGCTTGCACTTGGCTATTTATTGGTGGTATACCAACCCACCTAGTCACTTACAGCTGCTGACTCCCTGGCATTTCCCACTTGATACACCTAGCACTTATCCCCTACAGCCCCACCCCTTCTTTCTCTCTGCACTTTCACGTTCTGAATGCTCACAAGGCCTAGTAGGTTCATCTCTATCATACTGCCCTGTGGGCGCTTTGAAACACAATTTACTTGTTGTATGAGTTCCTTACAAATGCACAATACATCAAATTAAATCAATTCCTAGTATATTATATGATGGAGAAGCAAGATTATTTTAAAAGTACAGAGTGGAGTATTATCCTTCCTTTTTCCCCCTAATATTATGATTATTCCCATTAAAAACACCTTTCAGGGTCCAAATAGTTTCTGAGGCAAATGCCACTGGTCAAATAGTTTTCCATTTGGAAACAAAGGCCCTCATTCCGAGTATGGTGCTAGTCATGGCGCTATTTGCGCCATGACTGCCTCCCATAACGGTACCGACTCCGGTTTGGTTCAATGGGGACTTACCGGTCCATTCCGACCTTGGAGGGACCGGTAAGTCCCCATTTACCAAACCATTCCCCATTCCGATTTGAGCCCCCATAGGGCTCAATGGGAATGGGGAGGGTGCAAATAACGGGCCGGTGTGTGCCAAGCACGTTATTTGCGCCCAGGTCCTTTAACGGGTCCCGTCCTTAACACCTGGTCAGACCAGGCGTTAAGGAAGGGACCCGCTAAGGGACCTCGTAGTAGGGCAGTAAGGGATTACCGGCACCGGTCTCCTTACCGGTGCCTGGTATCTCTTACCGCCCTACTCGGAATGAGGGCCAGAGACTTCTGGGTGTTATGGTCTTCCTGTGTTTTTTTCCAAAGCTTGTGGATGTGGTCAACAGTGCTTGCAGAAAAGAGGATTGGTATAAAATTGTGAATACACTTAACGTGTATTGCATTCTATGGATTGGCATATTAGCTAGTACTCAAAGAACTGGGTTATAGGAGTAGTAGGTTTTGTTTCAATCTCATTACTGCTGCGCAACATAAAGTAAAATGTTTGCTTCATTGTATGCATATCGGGGGCCTTAATGGAATCTTAACTCACAGGCATAATATTTACTAGGACTAATTGAAATTACGTAACAAACACTCATGTACATGGCTTGGGGATGGCCTTAATGGCATAAATACTATGTAAGTGATATTTTGCAAAAAATCATTTTTCTTTTGCATTCGTATGCAATAAGTAGGCATATACATGTTATGTAAGACACTTCATACAGTGGAGCAAGGTAAAGGTACTGCCTAGTTAAGTTGAGAAGTTAGAGGCAATATTGTAGTTTATAAATGTATGCCTCTAACATTTGGCATCCCTGCATTGGCATGAAAGGCTGGTAGATATTGGTCTGGATGAGGCAATGATAAATTGTCATCCAAAAGTGCTCTTCATTGTGAAATGAATTCACGGGCAAGAACAAACTATCCCTAACATAAAGGGGTGCTGCACAACCAATCGATTTGCTCAGAAAATGGGCAATAACTGCTGCACAAAAACCTACTGTAAGGAGAATGTAATGCTCTATGTGTTGAGAGTAGAATGCATACATCTACACAAGTGCTTTGGTCACATCGGCACCGTCTCCACACTCATTCTGTGCAGGCATTGGTGGCACATATCACGTTAGCACTTGTTAGGGAGAATTCTCTGTTTAGGCTGAATTTCCTAACCTAGTGAGTCCCCCAGCAGCTTTGCTGGATTTCTGGAGTTTGTTTTTTCCATCCTGCCAAGAGTGAGACTCTTTTTCTCCCACTCTTGGGCATGAATGTGTGTAATTCCTTTATATGTCAATGTGTTCTATGGGCTATGGTGTCTTTTACTCCATATGGTCTCATATGTTTTTCTATGTGTGTTACACCGCACCCTACGTGCCGTAACACTGGGGCGTCCTAGTGGATCCCCATCATAGACTCCATACCCGGGGACTGACTACTGTCTCCCTGGGCATGTAAAGTCACCATTGGCTTTACTAGACCTACATTTACTAACAGAACTAGTACAAACCATCCTATTGTGGACGCACTAGTAGGGGTAATTCGATTACTCCGGGGTCTGTTATTCGAGGGGGCACTGTCCCGTCCCCCCTCGTCGAGTTTTGGCTGGTGGCAGTGGAAACTACTTGTTATGTTCGACCCCGAACATAACCCTATGGGATTCGTCCCATTGTTAGAGATTGATACTTTTTCTCGTTAATCTCTAACATACCACCGGTCTACTTATCTTAAATAAGTTTATCGGATGGTATTTTCTGCCAGAATTCGGTTTTTAAAATGGCGTCTGTGTTCGTCTCTGTGACTCCTAAACCAAAGGTCGAGCCCTTTGTCCCACTTTTGGCGGGCTTCTGTACAGAGACCCTCCAAAGTGGTGCCATTCTGTCTGGGTTACCACAGGGGTGTGGGAGGGGGTTTAGGCACCCTGGACCGAGTTGCCTTGCCAACTCCGGTCGCACTCTGGAGTGATTGGCCCAAGTGGTGAGCCTCCCCGCTCACCACTTAGCATGTGTTGATTGACAGCTAGGCTGAATGAATGGGGGTTTTCTGCATAAAAGCAGGGCTTTTGGGACTGGATCTTCAGAAGTCGCCACAGGACCTAAGAATCCGACGAGGGTAAAGCTGAGCCGACCTGCAACGACGACACCTCCGGTGGAGCCCTGCGGAACCGACTCACCACTTCCCGACGACAGAGGAGATCTCCCTGCCCGAGAGTCTCTTCCCCTGACTGGTGGGAACAACCAGTCCCCTTTGCTTTTTCTTCGCCTCAGGACGCAGTGGTCGAATTGCCCGTGCAGAGCACCTCGGCAACCGGATAGCCACTACCCCTGTACCGCGACCAAAAGGTGGTGCCTTGTGACGGAGCACTCCGCGGCTGGTCTCTTCCCTGGTGGTGCACCGGACTTCACTTTTCTTCGACGACGAGGTCATCTCTACTCTTGGCAAAGACCCGACGTGCATCCACCACCAGGAACAACTGCCCCCGCCGGAGCAGTCTCTCCACAAACAAGGTACCGTGTCCGCCTGGCTTCCCTTTTGATCGGTTCGAGTGAGGTGTCTTAATCCTCTCCTTTCCGTTGGGTCGCCTCCAAGCTTTCTCACGTATTGTTCTGAACTGGTTCAATCTGCCGATAACAATTTGCTACAAAGACTCGAACGCATTTCCACTAAGAGACTTTTTGGGACATATCGCCTTGCCTCTCTCTGAGTGGGCCTGGCCTCTGAACTTTATGATCTATTGTGGTTCTTGCCTTCTTGCCTTGCATTTTTCCCGTGAAGTATTGAACTGTGTTGATTTCGTAACCTGCTTATTTTTCTCTCCCGTCCTAACTAATATTAGATTGTCATCTAGGTTGAGGCATACACCTCTGTCTGTAAATAAGTGATGCTGGTAGAACCTAGACTTGTCGAAATATTATTAGGGGGATTGATCGTTTCTTCTTCGTAGAGTAATTGTGATTGAAGTGTTTGCCGTGATAGTGCCATAGTGTTTGCCATAGATGTTCCGTTATAAATAAATACCTTAATATCTTTACACTGAGTCTCGTTGCGTGTTTGCTTGTCTTACGGTGAAGAATTGCCCTATATTGTATACTCCACATACTGCTTGACTCTTCTTGAGGGAAGTCTGACTGCTCAGCCACAGCTAGCAAGTGAATCTGTGTGGTACAGACTGCTACCAAGTGGGTTTACTGCCAAACACCTGTAGTCCTAAGCCTTTTGCAGTGGTCCCAGAGGGAACTGCACAGGTTTCCGCCTAACACTGGTGTACAGCGGTGGGATTTGTATTGAGTATACAGTTTAGAGTGCTTTTCGACACTTTAGGATAACTAACCACGAAGCTTAGCACTAAAAAGCAACTTTCAAAAACATGTCTACGATGGAAACTTACAGTCAAGAATCCTTCTCAGGTGAAAATACTGAGAGTTTGCGAGCTCTCTGTAGGCAAGAGAATCTTCCTGTAAGAGGCAAGAAGTTAGAACTAATAGAGAGATTGCTGGCGAACCAAAGTCTGTGTACTGGTTCAGAGGAACCAATTTCTCCAGCAAATGTAGATAACAGTGATGGTGTTGATCTAAATTGTAATTCTGATGATAGCGATGAAGAGGCTGACGAGGACAGAGAGGCTAACGAAACTGTCTCCCCTGCTCCTCTACCTGCCTTACCAGCTGTCCTACGGGGCCCATACCAGGTCTCACATGTAACCCTGCTTATTTTGAACTTGAAAAAATGAAGCTCGAATTAGAATACAAACGGTTCTTGGCTCAATCTGAACGAAACCAAGAGCTCGAGTTCAGACGGATGAATGCCCAGGCTGAGCAGAAGCAAGCTGAGTTAAGACTCAGGGAAATAGAACTTAATCACGAGTTAGAGATGAAAAAGTTGTCTATAGAAAATGCTTCTCTCTCCTCTGGTTCCTCTAGGAGCTCCAGTCCCAAAAGACCCCGGATGCCGAAGGAATTAGTGGGTATGTATGAACCAAGATTGGATGTGTTGGATTGGTTAAAACTGTTTGAATACAATCATGGGCTCCAGGACATCACCGGGAATTATTTACTTCCCTGGTTGTTCTCTAAGCTCCCTCCTGTTGCGACTGATGTGGTAATGGAGTTGGGGGAGGCGGATAAGACGGATTACGAAAGCGTGAAACTAGCTTTGATAGCTAGATTCGGGAAGACCCCTTCCCAGTATCTTAAGATGTTTAGAACCCTCAAAAAGCATGATGGTACCCCTTGGGCTACCTAGGTGAGTGAAGGGTTGAAAAACTTAGAGGGATGGATTAAGGGTTACAAAGTGAACACTTATGAAGGTATGAGGAATCTTTTTATGTTGGAGTCTATTTATGATGCCTGTTCTCCTGAGCTCAGACAGCACTTGGCTGATTCGAAGGAATTGGATTCCCAGAAGCTAGCTAAGGCTGCTGACTTATGGGTTGCCAACAGGGCTACTCATAAGGATTCTGGGGCAACTCAGAAAAAGGATGAGGGAAAACAGCCTAAAAAAGACTCAAAAGAGAATTCGAATAACTCAAATTCCAAAGAGGACCCAAACAAAACCAGAAGGGTAAGCCACCGGGAAAACCACAGCAGAATAGTGTGTCTTCTGGTGCCAAACCGGAAGGAGGTCAGAACAAGCCACCCTTCCAAAAAGCATTTGGTAAATGCTTTGTTTGTGGCTCGACTGACCATGTGAAAGGAGATCCCAGATGTAATGGTAAACCTTCAGGGGTCCAGCTTGTCTCCTTAGCCTTCGCTCCAGAGGAGGAAGTCCAAATGGCAAGTGGAAACTTTCTACTGCTAGCTGACGAACCCATTGGAGTCTCAGCCAGCGTTTCTTTAGTATCTCTGGGGTTGTGGGAATAACAGAATGTAGATGTCTATAATTCTATCCCCGATAATACTAAAGAGTATTATAAGGACAGTGTCCAGGTGAATGGTCAGGAGACTCCTGCCATTAGGGACACTGGGGCCAGCATAACTGTGGTGGATAAATCGTTTTTTCAGGCTGAGGATGTTGCTAAGGCACCCACATGCCTCACCAAGTTAGCTGGAGGGCCTGTGCAGATGCTTCCCCAATTACCATTTCTCATCCAGTGTAACGACATGACTGTGAAGATACCTGTCAGCATAAAGAGTGAGGTACCAGGACGCGTACTGTTGGGTAACGATTTGAAAACTCTCGGAGTTGTATCGCATACTCCCAGACCTCCTAGTAAACGGTTACAGGAGCTAACCAGACCCGCAAGAGAGAGGACCATGCGCGGTACTCTCCAGGAGATGATGAAGAAAGAGATCACTCCTGCTCCACTGGAATTGTCGGCAGCTGTCTCCAACAAATCAGAAGCGAAAGGGAAACCTAAGACTTCTATCCCGAAACCAGCAGCCAGCATTTCAGTGCAGCCAACACGGACTTCCCCGTAGTTGTCCAAAGTTACACCCATAACTCCACCTCCAGCTGAGGCTGAGAGGGACGTACAACCCTGTGTGGTAGAATTAGACTCTGAGGAAGAGCTAATGGAAGGCCAGGAACTCATTGGAGATCTGGATCCTGTTGACCATCCTGAGCTGCAGTCTTTACTGGCAGAAGGTGGACCCAGCAGGGCAGACTTCAGTAAGGGACAGAGAGAATGTCCAACTCTGGAAGGTCTTCGCCACCAGGCAGAAGCTCAGGCTGAAGAGCAAGAGCCTGGGAAATACAGGTTGCACTGGGTAGATGGCCTCTTCTACAGTGAACCGACCAAGTCTGCACCTGGAGACTACAAACGACTTGTAGTACCCCAAGGGAACAGACCACAGTTCTTGCAGTTAGCCCACGAGATTCCTTTGGCTGGTCACTTGAGTTTCAAGAAGACTAAAGAAAGGCTCTCTCTCTACTTCTATTGGCCGAAGATGGGGGCCGAAGTAGAAAAACACTGCAGGAGCTGCCACACCTGCCAGACCTCTGGTAAGGTTGGCTCCAAGAATGTGGCACCCTTAGTGCCTCTCCCAGTTGTGGGAGTCCCATTTGAGAGAGTAGGGATTGACATTGTTGGTCCCCTTGATCCTCCAACCTCCTCAGGCAACAGGTTTATACTTGTTGTAGTAGACCATGCTACTAGGTATCCTGAGGCAATTCCTATGAGGACTGTTACAGCTCCGGCTGTGGCTAAGGCCCTCCTTGGTATTTTTACTAGGGTCGGGTTTCCTAAGGAAGTAATCTCTGACAGGGGGTCAAACTTTATGTCCCACTACATGAAAGCCATGTGGAAAACCTGTGGAGTTACTTACAAGTTCTCAACAGCTTACCACCCAAAAACCAATGGGTTGGTAGAACGGTTCAACCGAACCATGAAGAGCATGATAGGTGCTTTAGAAGAACCCCTTAAGCGTAAGTGGGACCTTCTACTGCCATGCCTTCTCTTTGCTTATAGAGAAGTCCCTCAGGAGGGAGTAGGTTACTCTCCCTTCAAACTACTCTATGGTCATCCCGTCAGAGGTCCATTGGCCCTGATTAAGGAGGGGTTGGAGAGTGCTCCTTCCCCCAAGCCAGTCAGAGTGACTGACTACGTGATAAGTCTCCGGAGGAGAATGTCGCTCATGATGACGGAAGCAAGCGATAACTTCAAAGCTGGACAAACATTGGTCAAGCACTGGCACGATCAAAAGGCTAACATGGTTGAGTTCACTCAAGACCAGCTTGTTCTCGTTATAATCCCAACAAGGCAGAGGGCCTTGCAAGATAAGTGGATGGGACCCTTCAGAGTTGTGGGTAAACTCAGAGAGGTCAACTATCTGCTGGACTTGGGCAATCCCAAGGAGGCTCCGACAGTCTTCCACACCAACCGACTCAAAGCGTATGTCTCAAGACCCGATGTAGGAGCGTTGCTTCTAGCATCATCCGAGGAAGAAGAAGAGAGTGAAGCTGAAAAAGGCTCTTTGCCAAGCCCCAGTACTCAGAGCTTCTGATTACCGCCAACACTTCATTGTGCAGACAGATGCTTCAAATGTAGGAATAGGTGCCATACTCAGTCAACTGGATGGGAAAGGTAGGGAGCACCCCGTTTGCTTCATCAGCCGCAAGCTGAAGGATCCTGAAACAAGGTGGGCAACAATCGAAAGAGAGAGCTTTGCTATCGTGTGGGCTCTGAAGGTTTAGGCCGTACTTGTATGGTTCTACTTTTGTCATTCAGACTGACCACCAACCCTTGAGATGGTTAATGCAAATGAAAGGGGAAAACCCAAAACTATTGAGATGGTCGATCTGCCTGCAAGGGTTTGATTTCACCATTGAGCACAGGTCAGGATGTCACCACCAAAATGCTGATGGTCTCTCTAGGATGTATGTCATCGACTAGAGGTATGAGATTCATCCAGGAGTCGATTAAATCCTCCTGTCCCTTAGTCTGGGGGGGGCGAGTGTTAGGGAGAATTCTCTGTTTAGGCTGAATTTCCTAACCTAGTGAGTCCCCCAGCAGCTTTTCTAGATTTCTGGAGTTTGTTTTTTCCATCCTGCCAAGAGTGAGACTCTTTTTCTCCCACTCTTGGACATGAATGTGTGTAATTCCTTTATATGTCAATGTGTTCTATGGGCTATGGGGTCTTTTACTCCATAGGGTCTCATATGTTTTTCTATGTGTGTTACACCGCACCCTACGTGCCGTAACACTGGGGCGTCCTAGCGGATCCCCATCATAGACTTCATACCCGGGGACTGACTACTGTCTCCCCGGGCATGTAAAGTCACCATTGGCTTTATTAGACCTAAATTTACTAACAGAGCTAGTACAAACCATCCTATTGTGGACGTACTAGTAGGGGTAATTCGATTACTCCGGGGTCTGTTATTCGAGGGGGCACTGTCCCATCCCCCCTCGTCGAGTTTTGGCTGGTGGCAGTGGAAACTACTTGTTATGTTCGACCCCGAACATAACCCTATGGGATTCGTCCCATTGTTAGAGAGTGATACTTTTTCTCGTTAATCTCTAACATACCACCGGTCTACTTATCTTAAATAAGTTTATCGGATGGTATTTTCTGCCAGAACTCGGTTTTTAAAATGGCGTCTGTGTTCGTCTCTGTGACTCCTAAACCAAAGGTCGAGCCCTTTGTCCCACTTTTGGTGGGCTTCTGTACAGAGACCCTCCAAAGTGGTGCCATTCTGTCTGGGTTACCACAGGGGTGTGGGAGGGGGTTTAGGCACCCTGGGCCGAGTTGCCTTGCCAACTCCGATCGCACTCTGGAGTGATTGGCCCAAGTGGTGAGCCTCCCCGCTCACCACTTAGCATGTTTTGATTGACAGCTAGGCTGAATGACTCGGGGTTTTCTGCATAAAAGCAGGGCTTTTGGGACTGGATCTTCAGAAGTCGCCACAGGACCTAAGAATCCGACGAGGGTAAAGCTGAGCCGACCTGCAACGACGACACCTCCTGTGGAGCCCTGCGGAACCGACTCACCACTTCCCGACGACAGAGGAGATCTCCCTGCCGGAGAGTCTCTTCCCCTGACTGGTGGGAACGACCTGTCCCCTTTGCTTTTTCTTCGCCTCAGGACGCAGTGGTCGAATTGCCCATGCAGAGCACCTCGGCAACCGGATAGCCACTACCCCTGTACCACGACCAAAAGGTGGTGCCTTGTGACGGAGCACTCCGCGGCTGGTCTCTTCCCTGGTGGTGCACCGGACTTCACTTTTCTTCGACGACGAGATCATCTCTACTCTTGGCAAAGACCCGACGTGCATCCACCACCAGGAACAACTGCCCCCGCCGGAGCTGTCTCTCCACAAACAAGGTACCGTGTCCGCCTGGCTTCCCTTTCGATCGGTTCGAGTGAGGTGTCTTAATCCTCTCCTTTCCGTTGGGTCGCCTCCAAGCTTTCTCACATATTGTTCTGAACTGGTTCAATCTGCCGATAACAATTTGCTACAAAGACTCGAACGCATTTCCACTAAGAGACTTTTTGGGACATATCGCCTTGCCTCTCTCCGAGTGGGCCTGGCCTCTGAACTTTATGATCTATTGTGGTTCTTGCCTTCTTGCCTTGCATTTTTCCCGTGAAGTATTGAACTGTGTTGATTTCGTAACCTGCTTATTTTTCTCTCCCGTCCTAACTAATATTAGATTGTCATCTAGGTTGAGGCATACACCTCTGTCTGTAAATAAGTGATGCTGGTAGAACCTAGACTTGTCGAAATATTATTAGGGGGATTGATCGTTTCTTCTTCATAGAGTAATTGTGATTGAAGTGTTTGCCGTGATAGTGCCATAGTGTTTGCCATAGATGTTCCGTTATAAATAAATACCTTAATATCTTTACACTGAGCCTCGTTGCGTGTTTGCTTGTCTTACGGTGAAGAATTGCCCTATATTGTATACTCCACATACTGCTTGACTCTTCTTGAGGGAAGTCTGACTGCTCAGCCACAGCTACCAAGTGAATCTGTGTGGTACAGACTGCTACCAAGTGGGTTTACTGCCAAACACCTGTAGTCCTAAGCCTTTTGCAGTGGTCCCAGAGGGAACTGCACAGGTTTCCGCCTAACAGCACTCACCACAGGCACCTTCATGCTGTCTTTCAGATTAAGCAAGTGCAAAGTGTTTTGAAGGAGATCTGTAGTTGAATTGCAGCAACAAATCTATTAGGTGACTATCTCCTAAAGTTGATTTACACCTTAGTAACGTGAAGTAGAAATGTAGCCCGTTGAGTTTGCTGAATTAATATATTGGGCCTCATTACGACCGAGGCGGTAAGGGGTTAACAGTGCCGTAAAACGTGGTGGCGCCGTTAACCCCTTACTGCCTAATTACGAGGTCCCTTTGCGGGTCCCCACCTTAACGGCTGGTTTTACCAGCCGTTAAGGAAGGAACCCGCAAAGGGACTTTCAAGGTAATTATGGTACCCCAATTTGCGGTACCGTAATTACCACCTTCCCCATTCCCATTAAGCCCTATGGGGGCGAAAATGGGAAGGGGGAAGGGCCAATGGTGAATGAGGAATTTCTGCCCCGCCAACCTTGGAATGGGGCGGTAATTCCGCCATCCAGCATGGCGCAATCGGTAAAATACCAGCGTCAACCATGGCACTAATAGCGCCACAGTTAACGCTTGGATCGTAATGACCCCCATTGACTTTGCTTTTCTTTCAATGTTTCACCATATTGCTCGTTCTAAAGACTTTTAGTGATAACAAACCAAAAATGCCAAGGAGACAGTATTTTAATCTTGTTAAATCAAAGAATCCTGGTTCCAGTGGAATGAGAGTTGTTGTGCATCTCCTGACTTAATTTGAACAAAGTTATTTTTTTCTGCACATCTACATGGACTGGGAAAGCTCAAGTGACTGCAATGGCATTTTTGCCTTGTTTTCTTGTATATACATCCATGGAATAACCATAGCTTAATGCTGGTGTCTTTGGAAGGCAGGCATCAGGGTATCTATCATACGATGGAAATCCAGGTAATGTAAAATATTTAAAAGTTACATTTTTTGTTACATTCATGCAGAAAGGTATACGCAATCAGTGCATTATGATCACCATCAGTGCAACATTTCACCATCTCCCTGGAATAATTATTGAGTAATGATGTTCCAATGCAACAAGAATTCTTCCCTTGCTATAATTACCATTTGCTATGTCATGTTTTTCAGGTGTTGCTTTCAAGTGGCCAACCGTGGCAACCAAAATCCAATTAGCAATGTCTGGGTTTGTCTGAACTGGTTGGGAACTCACAAGACCACGTTCAGGCCCTAACTGGCAAGCTTGTGTTTGAGAACGCATAACATGTCTTCAACTTTTAGTGAGGGTCACACAGAATAGCTAGTTCACAGCTAGATTAGGCAGTTCAAGAGCAGCCAATTTGAATGGTGTGAGACTCAAAATATGTTTCCAAAAGGCTGTCTTTGTTATCAGACTTGTGTGGGCTAAGCAGACTCAGCAATGTAAAAATGTCAATAAGAGGCACATTGTGTCACTCCAACATAAAGGAGGACAAGAGTACCCAGAATGCTAACTTTAGGTTTGTACTTGGACTCCACCCTAACGTGTACCAAACAGGTAAACACCTTGGCTTCATCCACTGCATATACCTGTAAATTAATTAGAGCAGGCAAACAATTCTCATCTCTTAACAGCTGCATGATACTAGCCAGAGTGCTCACCCTGTCCAAATTGGACTATTGCAATGCTCTCTACATTGGAGCCAACAAATACATCATGAAGAGAATACAGATACTTCAGAACAACGCCCTCAGAGCGGCACGTAGCATAACTAAGAAATAACATATTTCTGAGACCAAGAGACAACACAAGTGGCTATCCACTTATGATAAAATCCGACTGAAAACAGCATCCCTCATTCATAAATGTCTAAATAATAAGGCACCATCTTACTTGACAGAAAGAATCATCAGAAAATCCTCAAGTAGACCCACCAGAACAGCTAAAGCTAATTGTCTCCTTGTACCACGATTCAAACTCTCTACAATTGGGGGCACCAGTTTCCCGGTTGAGGCAGCACAACTGTGGAATTCCTTGTCACCACCCCTGAGAGTGGCTCAAACATTTACCAAATTAGGACAGAATCTGATTAACTGGTTCAAAGAGAATGATAAGTAAACTCTTCCAGCCACACATAACATGTAAATAAATGTAACTGCCTTGTATATTACATTTCTGCCTGTGCATTATCACATTATGCTGCATTATCATATGTGTATATATCTTCTTATGTCTGTATACCTTTTTCTGATGTCTGTATATTATGATTTGTACTTATACCACTTGAAACATGCTAAATTATTATCTCTTATTATATCCCTGTATAACTGTTCCCTATGCCTGTACACTATGATCTGTACTTATACCACATGTAACCAAGCTAAATGCCTTCTTATATCCTCTGCGCCCTGAAACCCTCGGGTCTGGCGCGCACTACAAATAAACAAACAAACAAAAAAAAAGAGGGTCGGAATATGACTACACAGATTTAAACAAATGTATTTTTTTGTGGAGCCTGTAGACTGACTGTAAGGCTCTCCAACCCTTGACAATTAGGTCCCCTATACGGTCTCCCATATATAGGGAGGGTTAGGCAATACCAGAGGGGAGGAATGGAGCATAAAGAAAACACATACACATCGGGCCTCATTACGAGCTATGAGCTCCATGGCTGCCGCCAAACCGGGTTCTTTACCAGGTTCCCAGAATGAGGAATTACCGGGCCATTCTGAGTTCGGAGGGCCCGGTAATTCCTCCCTCTGGGAACCCGGGCCCGGACCTTCCCCATTCCCATCTGAGCCCCCATAGGGCTCAATGGGAATGGGAGAGGGAGAAAACAATGAGCTGATTACGAGCGGCCCGTTGTTTGCCCCCTCTTCCTCTCGCGAGACCTGGTAACGAAGCCTGGTTTGACCAGGCGTTACTTACCGGGTCCCGCGAGGGGAGCTTGTAATGGTGTTAACGGGTCCGCACCCAATAGCTGGACCAGTTAACCTATTCCGCACAGGCCGTAATGAGGCCCATTATGTTTTTATAGGAGGGTGGGCAAGGGGACTGGCTCCATGTACCCATAATCCTACAGAACGGGTCCACAGTTCATTGACATGACAACGGGCTCATTTTCCGGCTTGTGGCCCATGGAAGACGAGGCCACCATGGGGCTACTGATGTCAGGGGGATCTATGATCGGGGGACGTGGCCACTGGATCTTGCCAAAGGACTGGCTCAGTGGCCATTGTGAGAGACCATTCAGGAAACCAGAAAATGTATGAAAGGTCTGTTGAAGAAGGTGCTGTAAAAATGTGCCCACACTCCTTGGGGTCCTAACAAAAGAAACAAAAAGGCTCTTCCCATTTATAGTGTATTTCTGCAGTCTTAAGAAGAGAGGGTCCAAAGAACTTTTTAAAAGAAAATGAGAAATATTTTGGAGCAAACTTGTGGAAAGAGCACATTTGTGTCAGCTGTTTGTAACAGAGGTTTATGTAAAGAGTAGAAGAATACTCGAGGGCCCTCACTAGATGAAGCCCTGAACAAACCAGTGTTCTTACTATTGTGTGCCTCCACTAATTTAGCACTGAATGAAAAAGAGATAACCTGATAAATGTTCATGAGTTTGAATCAACAGTGTAGCAAGGCCTCAGGCCAAGGTCTCCAAGCACAACTGAATGCAGGCTTTGGCTCCCTGTGAAAAGGTCAGGAAAGGATGACATAGCATGAAGAGTCAAGCTAGGCATGCTGAAGCAGGGCATGGCTCAGCTTTTTAGAGTTGTGGGAACATACTAAGTAAAGGTTCAGGGGGTTCAGGAAAGATGTGCCAATTACCAAACCTGGGTTGATGGTGCTATAACTATGTTTTTTTTTACACAAACAAAGCACATGACAGGAAAGCCAGGGGGACAAAACAGTGAGGCAGGAATCAAAATGATGTAAATCCAAACATGGCCAAAAGAGTTACATAATGTTGTATGATGAAACACAGTGAACTAATTAATTAAAACATCTAAACATACCAAGTGCACTGCCAGGGCAGTGTCATTTCAGAGGAGTGGAAATCCACCTTCTCTTCCATACACTAGGCAATCTAAAAACAACTCAGTGTTAAGTATTAGAGAACAATCGGTGGCATGAAGAATGGTTTCTAACATGAGATATCTAATTGTGCTGGCAAAGAAGCAAAAATGCAGGGCAATGTCAGGTCATTCTCCTCCAAGTAACAGAAAGTCTAAAAACAACTCAATATAAAGTATAGGAGAAGAACAGATAGCAGGTAAAATAGTGTGCAACATTAAAACATAAGGGCTCCATTTGAGCTGACAAACAAGCAAACACAGGTCAGTGACAGGTCGGCGGTGGGGGTTGAGAAAATCTGGTGGCAACAAGGGGTTTCAGAGTTTTGAGCTGACATAGTTCCAGCTCTGCTGAGTCCTTTTTCGCTGAAACACATTGCAGTCCATTCAAAGGCATGTCTGCCTATATATTTCAAGTTGCATTTAGACCACACTATTTTTCATCATTGAAACTAATGTGAAACACAAATATTTACGCCCACATCAATGGTTCCATTGTCACCAGTGATTTTCCTATACAGAGGGCCTCATTACGAGAATGGAGGTAATGGAAAAATGAAGGCGGAATGGTAATAGCGGCATCATTAACGGGTCCGGGGCATTCCGACCTGACAACCGCCAATACCAGCACCACCCGTACAATACCCCCTCATACTGGCATGGACGCGTACACGCGCCCCTTCGGGGAGAAAATACCGGCATGCCGGTAATAGGAGGACATCACAACCCACGCGGACATGCAAATACCGGCATCCCGAAGGCGATAATCAGGGGCTGCACGATGCCGGCCATACAGGCATCGCAGACCACCCGCAAACAGCAATCAGCAATCAAGCCAACTGCCACGGTGCACACAATCATCACTGGTGGAGTCAATGGAGGCTGGGCCAGTATAAAATGAGTACACCCACACATCACACCCCTTCCTACACCAAAATGCTACCACTAGCTGTTGCAATCATGGCGCTGGAGGACATGCCTATACTGCCACAACTACAGCAACAACACCAACTACAACAACAACTAAAGCAGCAACAACAGGCAGCACAGAGGAGACGCAGGAGGAGAAGGAGGGCAAGACAGGGCCAGCAATTACCACCAGCGCAGCCAGTAGTGCCAGGTAGGCAGCCACCAATCCCTTGCATCAGACCCAGGCCATTCAACCTAACCCCTGAGCAGATCCACACCCTGTACTGGTTGGACCGGGACACCATACCCACATGATACACAACGACATTGCCAGCCTCATAGAAATACGCACTGCCATCCCCCCGGTACTAAAGGTGGTGCCTGTGCTCCACTTCCTGGCCACAGGCACCCATCAACACACAGTGGGGCAGCTGCATGGCATTTTGCAACCACAATTTTCACGAATGCTGAACCAAGTGCTGGATGCCCTCCTGAAGCACGCAAGCACCCACATATCGCTACCACGGACTGCCCAGGAGATAGCCAACACCAAAGTAGCTTTCCATGCACTGGCAGGCATGCCCAATTGTGTTGGTGCCCTGGACTGCACCCATGTGGAATTGGTAGTCCCCCATGCCATAGAGGCGGTGTACCACAATTGCAAGCAATACCATTCCATCAATGTGCAAATGGTATGTGACTTCGGCAAGATCATCACACAATGCTGCGCCCGATTTCCCAGATCAACACATGATGCCATGGTGCTGTGCAACTTAACGCTACCCATCACATGGAGCGACATGCTGGACCATGTGCCTGGCTGCTTGGTGAGTTGCCTGAGTGGGCCATGGAAGTGCAATGGCCTACTGATGTGTAGGGATGCATAATCCATCTGGGTGGGAAAGGGGGGGATGCATACTCCACCTGAGTGGCAATTGATGGTGATTGGAGAATGCATGCAGAGCTAGACACTCCTGACCTGAATCTCCCAAACCCAAAATGACACATAACTGCAAACATTTTACCAATTATGCATATCGATGACAACAAGTAAAAGGCACAACCATGCCACCATGGGTATGTCAAGCAGTGCATGACTGAACAGGATTGCAACTGTGGCAATGTGGCTGGTTTGACCATGCACAGTGTATAATATACAGCATAAATGGGAGGCTAAACATTGTTGTACAACCACAGTACATCCGCCTCAGAATGCATTATTTCACCCTGCATCATCTAGTGAACGCCATCCAGACTACCACACCTCATAGCAGCATAGTATGCCTCTAGTTAACATTCTTGCATACGTACAGGGACATGTGCATGTCCACACCAAATAGCTGCGGCAATGACCATGCCTCCTGAAGGTGGCAGCTCAGAGTGACACACACCTATTTGTATTTGCTTGTAGGTGATGGAGGATATCCCTTGAGGCCGTGGCTACTTACCCCTGTGCGGAACTCGCAGAACAGCCATGAAGAGGACTACAATCGGGTTCACACCCGTACCCGTGTTGTGATTGAACAGACCTTGGGCCTGTTGGGGCACTCCTTTATAGGCCTGAGAAGGTGGCAAAGATCACCATGGCCTGTGTCATGCTGCACAACATGTGCGTCCGGAGAAATGTACCACTGCCACCTGAAATTGACATGCATGCACAGGGTGAGGATTATGAGGATGGAGACGGAGGTGAAGTAGCCCCCTGCCAGTACGTGATGCATGGGATGGCCATGCAGTACGCCAAGCACTGAATCACAAATACCTCTGAACCACAGGGACTATGATAGACATGTGTCAGTGCCACACAGGGATTGTTGGGAGTAGGCCACTGTACACCGTCACACATTAAATGGATACACACAAAATTAACAATGTCCAGCCATTGAATGTTTTTTCACACAACGGGTGTATTAGTTCAAACAGCAAAAATGTGACCACTCCCCCCCGCAACCCCCAGTGAACTCCCAAACCCACCCAACAAACTCCAAAAAAACCCAGTGAACTCCCAACCCCACCCAACAAACTCCAAAACCCCCCCAATATACTCCACAAAATGCTCCTCTTCACCCCCAACCATGTGTCCCACTCCCATTGTCCGCCCACACTACTTGTGGGACATTTTGCTCTCCGGGGGTGGCATTTCGGAGTGCCGTGCACTCCTTTGGGTCTGGCGCACAGGGCTGGTGGGGTTTGAGGAAGCAGGTGTGGTGGCTGATGATGAGTCGGTGGCAGGTTCCACGCCTGCTCAAGGCCTGCCCGCTGCAAGTGGAGCAGGATAGAAGTGAGTACTTGTGTTACTGCCCCCAGACAGTCCCTCAACAGCACAGCCAATGCATTCACAGTGGCTGTGTTTGCTGCAATGGCCGCTGTGGTCCCCGCAATGGCAGTGGCGATTACCCGTCTGGTGTCCTCTCCATCGGCAATGTACTGCTGCTGGAGCTCCAACATTGCCTCCTGTCGGGCCTCCACCTTCGACAGATGTGACTGGAGGGTGTTGGTGGGAGCTGGAGTGGTGGGTGGTGCACTCACGGGGCCTGCTTTTTGGGTGCTGTCCTCCTCGATGGTGCTCAGGTCTGAGTCATGGAGGCAGGGATCAGCAGTGCTGTAGGTAGGTGAGGGCTCGATATGGGTCAGGGGGTGGACACAGGGCTTGGGCTCGGTGGACATGTCACTTCTGTGACTCCCTCCTGGTCCACATTGCCATCCAAGTCATCCTCAGTGGTGGCCGGTGCATGTGGGGACTCCCCTTCAACTGGTGTGGGTGTGGGCTGCTGGGTCTGAAGTGTGTCAGGCACACTGGCAGCAGGTATTGTTGGCTGTGTGTCGGCTCGGTCAGGCACACTGGCTGTGGGTGTGGCCTGCTTGGCTGCCACGGAGGTGCTGGTGGCGGTAGCCCTTTTCTTAGGGTGGGACGTGGATGCCCTTGCGGTGTTGTCTTGCCTGCCATCTTCCTCATCGGTGCCTGGAGGGTAGAAGAGATGCAGGGCATCAGTGATGGTGTTATATGCCAGAAGCATACTGTCATGATGCCTACCTCTAAGGAGCCAGGCCGGGCTCAGCAACCCCAGAGGCAGACATCATTTTCCACAGGGAAGTCTCAGCGGGCCCAAGTCGGGGCCCTTTGGACTCAGTCCTGGCGCCTTAGGCGCCAGGCTCATAGCGGACCCCAGTCCTGGCGCCTTAGGCGCCAGGCTCATAGAAGAGGATATGTGTTTAAGTGCTTGGGTGCACACTTACCTGATGCAGACCTTGCTGCTTCATCCAGGCCCTCTTGAGGCCTGAATGGGACTACTTAACCTGTAGGACTACTTCACCACCCGGGTGTGGTCGGGGAAGGATACATACCTGATTGGTGGAAGGATACATACCAGGAACTTCTTCCAAGGCTATTTAAACCCCACCCGAACAGCCACACATGCTTCGCGTTGTTCTGCACCTAGCAGCTGGACGCTCACCGTGTCAGCTCCTGCATCCTGACTTCAGCCACGCCTGCCAGCACCGTGGAACACCTGCATTTGGAGAAAGGAAGAGAATAGGAAAAGAAAAGCCCTTACCTGCTAAATCTGCATCCCGGAGTCATTTCTCCAACGGCCCTGAAAAGGAAGACATCATTTTAAAGGCATTTCGTTTCGATCGCTGCAGCGCTGCATTTTACTCACCTTTGCAAGGCGCTTCCATCTTCAGCAGCGATCTTCCGGATTCAGCTACGCCCCGGCCCCTATGGGGAAAAAAGACAAAGACATTGAATGAGCGAATGCAAAGACATTACCTGAGCGCTCATCCAGAACTGTTTCACTTCGGGTCGGCGCCATATCTCCGGCACTCCGAACCCCGGCCCCTAAGGGGAAAAAGACATAAGCATTAGCGCTTGCTGCAATTAGACAACAAACATTATTATTAAGCTTGAACTTTTGAACAGAACTTTTACAGCGCCTTACCTGAACAGTCAAGCTTACCTGAACTCCCATCAATCCTCAATCCAGTGAAGTAACTGGGTTTCAACGCGCCCCTGCATCAGAAGCAGGATGGAGAGCTCATCCTTCCAAACCCTAAGGTGAGGCTTCACGGGGAATCGTGGAGGAGGTATCGTGGAGGGTTGGAAGGGAGTGGGAGGCTTGAGCATTGTTCCACAGTTGGTAATGCTCCCTTTTCACGCACAGGAGGGTATCCAACGAGCCAGGGAAGCCAGAATAGAGGGGCCCTTCCTGTCCATCTTCAGAGTTCTGCGCCTTCGACACCGCGCCTCCGTGGGAACCAGGTGAGCGTTACACATACAATTGTGCTGTTCAATATTCATTCAATCATGCATTCATGTCTTACAGGTGTGTCACACAGGGTGTTCTGAGGGGGCATTTTGTCATTCACTGCATGGCAGGTGGCATTCCGTTGATTTGGGGTTTGTGTGATGTGTTACATGGGCACGGTCCAAGTGTGTTGGCCGTGTGTTGGTTATGGGATTGGCACTCAGCATGCATTTCTGTCTGACAGGGTTTGGCCCGCAATCTGGACTTGGATATGTTAATGTGGGTGTTGGGACATGCATTGCCTTGCCTAGACTCTCTTCCAGATCACTTGTGCTACGTCGTGGTTTCCCCTACAGGGATCTGCAGGGTCACTCACCTTCTTCTGGGGATGATGCCGCACCCATCTCCATCTTCCTGAGTCCCTCGATGGACTCTGGATCTATGAAGCTGCTTGCGGTCTCCTCCCAGGGCATCATTTTTGGAGGAGAGTGGGGACCCCCGCCTGTGGCCATGGCCGCCCTCCTGTTGCTTGTCATGATGTTGTGGACCCTCAAACAGAGGTCGTCCCACCTCTTCCGGCAGTCCCTGACAGTATGTGGGGTGGTCCCCACAGCCGACACCTTACGGGATACCTCCTGCCAGATGTCCTTTTTCTTCTGCTGGAACTCACGATTCATGTCATGGGATTTAATGAGGTCTGCATGTGCAGCAAGAGTGTCCGCTAACATATTCAATTCAGTGTCAGAGAAATGCTGTTTCCGCAGTCGGCGGGTGGTCTTCCGGGTAGCCTTGGACATCCTCAGAGTATTGCCACAGAGCTCTCCACGAATCAACTGGTGGTTTGGGAGGATTGCAATGGATTGTGTTTTTAAAGATGGCCGCTGGCCCATTTCCCATTCCGACACAATGACGTTATTTCCGGGTCCGGTTTTACAAGCTCGATATTAGCATGTTGGTATAACCGGGTCGGTATTTAGGGGTTCCTCCTAGGCGGTGGCGCTATCGGCGGGACCCGTGATGGTGCTATCGGGGGGTTGGAGGACCTTTAGTGGCATGCCGGTATGGCCATTACTGGCATGGGGGTTCGCGCGTGCTCGTGCACTCGCAATCACCCGCTATTAGCAGCGTCATACGAGCACGGACCCGCTCATTCCGCCATGCCTGTAATGACCCCGTTTTTACCGCGCTACTCGTAATGAGGCCCAGAATCTCTGTATCGGTAAACCACTGTATGCCTAACATGTCAAGGTCTGTTGGCTCACAGACCACTGCCTCTTTGTTGCACTAGTACATACCACCTGTATTTTGAAGGTGTGTACATGTTGAATAGAAATTAGTAATATTTCAGTTTTGCTAGTTGCCTTTTTGTACATTACAATTATGTATGTAAAGTTAGTACTATTATGAGAACTATTGTACAGACGTTATTAATGTGCAGTTTTGTTGTGCTACTTGTGCTACCTCGTTCTGTTCCAAAGCATGAACGGTAAAAGTACCTGAATCCCACAAACATAATCAGTAAATTCAATGGTGAGGGGCATGGCTGCCGCCGAAATTGCGACCGGGTCAAGGTCAGGGTCCGGGTCCTCAGAATGAGGAATTAGCGGGCCATTCCGAGTTCGGAAGGCCCGCTAATTCCTCCCTTCAAGGACCCGGACCCTGTCCTTCCCCATTCCCATTTCAGCCCCCATAGGGCTGAATGGGAATGGGAGAGGGAGCAAACACCGGGCCATTACGAGTTGGCCCGTTGTTTGCTCCCTCTTCCCCTCGCGGGACCCGGTAAGCACGCCTGGTTTGACCAGGCGTTGCTTCCTGGGTCCCGCGAGGGGACCTCGTAATGAGGCGGTACGGGGTAAACGGCGCGGGCACCTTTTACGGCGCCGTTTACCCCGTACCGCCACGGTGGTAATGAGACCCATTGTATTGAATTTACTGATTATGTTTGTGGGATTCAGGTACCTTTACCGTTCATGCTTTGGAACAGAACGAGGTAAGGTTTCGGTTTCTGTGGAGATTTCAGATATGAAGTGAGAAGCTTGTCCAATCATGATGGCTTGTGTTTGCATGTTTTCAAAGTGTGTGCATGTGATTTGTTGGTGTTTAGATTGTTCTGATAGTGTGTGAAAGCTGAAGTGAAAGTGTAATGCGATGCTGAGGTGCATGTTTGCTGAACTTGTGTTCTTAATTTTCCGTGTCGTGTTTCTGACAGATTTGAAATGTTGAATTGCATAACATGAATTTCAGTTTCGCATATTTCATTATAAAGTATGAAGTGTGTTTTACTAATACTTTTACTATCTATAGATATTCAATTGAAATGTTCTTGCATAACAGTATCACATAATACATTATTTTCATATATTTCATGCAATATGTAAGTGAGTGACCTGTGATTTATTTATTGGGCATTTGTATGGCACATATACACAAGTGTTTCCAGGTGCCACAAGACAAAGGGGGCAGGATGGTAAGTGAAAAAAAACAACAATAAACGGTCCTACTAGGCCTTGTGACATTCTGACCATGCAAGTGCAGCGACAATAAGTGCAGGCGGGGGACAAGATGGAAGGGGTGGGGTAAGGGAGACATGCATAGAGGAAGTACAGGTAGGAGGGGTCCAATGGCTGGGCAAGTGCTCGCTGAGGGGAGCGCAAGGAAGGCTATTGCAGGGGAAACCAGGGGGAAAGGACAGCTAGTGCAGGGATGGGGTGGACCATACTGGTCTGGGAAGGGTGCCTAATGGCAAGTGCTGAATTGGTGTGCTGGGATAGACTGGTCAACGAGGGCCTCACCACAGTAAGACTCATAAGGGACCAAGCAACAGTCACAGCAGCAGGGGCAACATTAGCACAGGAGGGGAACCGGGAAAGAGAAGGAGAAAAGGAAAGTCTTGAGAAGCTTCCGGAAATTAAGGAGATCCGGCTCAAGTCTGAAAGAGGGCAGGGAGGCTGTTCCACAGGGAGGCACCTGCTGAAGAAAGAGATCAACCCACTACTCTCTGCTTGAACAAATGTCTGATCAGCTGGGAGTTGGAGCTAGAGGACTGAAGGACTCTAGCAGGAAGGTATTTGAGGAGATATATTAAGCCGTGAAGGGAAGTCCAGGAGGTAAGGCCGACATCCCTCTCTGCAGCTCTGCTGCGAGGGGACCTATTCCAGACTGCTGCTACTCCTGCCGTAATCAGACCAGCCAGGACCGATGCCCAGTTGCCGTTAAACAGACCAGCTGACTCCGTTGGGAACCATGAGGTCAGCATATTATATAAGATGGCCGACGCTGCCGTAGTCATGGCAATCGCCACAACAAAATCACCTGGGTGCCCGCATTGGGCCCCACACCTCGTTGCACCCTCTGCTCCTGCTTTAAAGGGAGAGGAGGCACGCTGAGAGGTGAAGCCACGAAGGGAAGGCCAGGAGGTAAGTCTGACATTCCTCTCTGCAGCTCTGCTTCGAGGGGACCTATTCCAGACTGCTGCTACTCCTGCCGTAATCAGACCAGCCAGGACCAATGCCCCATTGCCGTTAAACACACCAGCTCACTCCATTAGGAACCACAAGGTCAGCATATTACATAAAATGGCCGCTGCTGCCATAGTCATGGCAACCGCCACAACAAAATCACCTGGGTGCCCAGGTGGGCCCCCCCCTTGCTGCGCCCTCCCCTCCTTCTTTAAAGGGAGAGATAGCACACCACGAGGAGAAGCTGCGCAGGGAAGGCCAGGTGGTAAGGCCGGCATCCCTCTCTGCAGCTCTGCTGCGAGGGGACCCATTCCAGACTGCTGCTACTCCTGCCGTAATCAGACCAGCCAGGACCGATGCCCCCTTGCCGTTAAACACACCAGCTGACTCCATTGGGAACCACGAGGTCAGAATATTACATAAGATGGCTGCCGCTGCGTAGCCATGGCAACCACCACAACAAAATCACCTGGGTGCCCAGGTGGGCCCCCCTTGCTGCGCCCTCCCCTCCTTCTTTAAAGGGAGAGGTGGCACACCACGAGGAGAAGCTGCGAAGGGAAGGCCAGGTGGTAAGGCCGGCATCCCTCTCTGCAGCTCTCCGCTGCTCGAAGGTGCAAAGGGCCTCCAACGCATGCCCACTAGTAGTTAAGCGCCACATGACTGCTCATGATGTTAGTATCCCTGATATAACTCTGAGAAATGACCGACTGCATGCGCGCACGATCAGGTCACCAGATACCACCTTCTGCCCGGGCAGTCTGCAAAGACTATCCCACCTCAGGGCAAGACATGTGAAACCGTCAGGCCCATGCTTATCCCCACGGTCAACAGAAAATACGTGCCTGCACACTCCCGCACGTACAGCAGTCACTCAGTCCATCCCCATCCATCCCTGTACTCCACCTCCCACTAAGCCCTTCAAAGGCTACACCCCCTCACCGGTGCACCACCCCTCATGCGCCCTAACTCGCTCATACCTACGCCTAACAGGCCGGAGCACAATGGGGTACGCGTCCAACCTGTTATCGTCAATCCACCGGTATGCAACAAAGTCGCTCCACACACTGGTGTAGCCATTGCCTTGCTGAAAAATTGGTCACTTCCAAACAATAACAATGACCTCCTTGAAGACACCGAGACATCCAACAGCCCTCAAGCAGAAGCCAACAATTCTGCCTGTAATCATGAAACTCCCACTTTTAAGATGCCCACTCCAGTGGCATGCGATCCACAAATCGGTGCGACCTATTCACTACCCTGCCTACTTTTGTTTTGCCCTGTACCGTTGCTGCATGTACTGCTTTGCCTTGTATTGCTGTTAACACCGTTTGCAATGTACCCCCACCTGTCTCATGCGCCGCACTGTTATGCAATGACTATCCGTCTACTTCACCCACTGCTGAGGTGCCTTGTATTGATCTGCCCCCATGTACTGTTGGGAAAACTGTCTGCATTGTACCCCCACCTGTCTCATACGCCCCACTGCTATGCGATGACCATCACTCTACCTTGCCCACTGCTGAGATGCCTTGTACTGATCTGCCTTGTATTGATCTGCCACCATGTACTGTTGGGAAAACTGTTTGTAATGTACCCTCACATGTCTCATGCGCCCCATTGCTATGCAATAACCATCACTCTACCTTGCACACTGATGCGGTGCCTTGTACTGATCTGCCTTGTATTGATCTGCCCGCAAGGGAACTGTTGGGAAAACTGTTTGTAATGTACCCCCACCTGTCTCATGCGCTGCACTGTTATGCAATGACTATCCTTCTACTTCGCCCACTGCTGAGGTGCCTTGTATTGATCTGCCTTGTATTGATCTGCCCCCATGTACTGTTGGGAAAACTGTCTGCATTGTACCCCCACCTCTCTCATGTGTCACACTGTTATGCAATGACAATCTGAACCTCCTGCATACTATTGCTCTGGCTTCTCCAAGCTCCACCTCCCCTTGCCCACTTTCTGAAGCCCACCTAAAATGTGCCCTGATCAACTCTCAATCCCTACCGGCTCATGCACTAGATGTACATGATTTGGTCTCCAGCAACAAGCTTGACCTCCGATTCCTTAGCAAAACCTGGCTAACAGAGTCCTCCGGACGTGCCCTCACCCTAGCAGTACCCGAGGCGTACATTATTTACAGACAAGACCGCTCCTCCCACAGAGGGGGTGGAGTTGCTGTCATCGCCAAGGATTCCCTACCATTCAGAAGGACCTTGAGTTCTGATTGGTATACCGTCCTTTGATCGCGAGACTTTTGATCACAGGGTTTTTTACCGCAAATTTATTTTCGAAAAAAAACTCGTTTTTTTTGGCGGGGGGTTAAAAAATGTAAAAAATTTGTTTAAGGGAATAAAAAAAAAATAAAGTGAACGGGCGGTTTGCGGGGGTAACCCCCTCTAAAAAAATAATAATAATTTGATGGGTTTTAAAAAAAAAAAAGAATCACGGTCAAAAACCCTGCGATGAAAAGTCCCGCAATTAAATAACGTAGAACCTTCTGATTACCTCCTACTCAAACTCAAGCTCTCAGAAAACTGCACCTATACCTTCCACCTCATCTATTGACCACCTGGCCCCTTTAATGACTTCCAATATGCTCTAACCCACTCCCTCTCAGACAACCTAAAAACGCATCCAAAATGATGCTCTTGGGGGACTTTAATCTAGGTCTTAATGACTTGTATACAAAAACAATTTTCCAGTCTACAACTACTAGGCGCTGTTCCCAATTTAGTAGTTTTCTGTTTAAGTATTGTGGTTAGCTGCCTCCTGGGCTGTATCCTGTGACTGGTCAGGATGATGATTTTAATTAAATAAGGAGGTTATAGCGCTGTTAGGTGCTTTTACCACTTGAAAATAAAGAGCTCTGTTGCCACGTTGTGATATGATTCAACATACATTTTAATGCATTTGTTTCATCCTTAAGTCAGAAATTAATAGTCAATAACAATACTTGTGGCTGTTGGATGATGTCAATCTTGTTTTGTCTTAATGGTTTCACTTGTCCATTGATTATTTCATAGGTGATTTGTAATAATTTAATTGTGCAGGTAACGCGAGTGGTTTTATAATTGGGATTCCACTTCACTAGGAGCTTTTGAGGCGTTTAATAACTCTGATTAATTAATTACATGCATTCACTAGGTTTTCTTATTTGAAATACAGGACGTCAACCTTACGTCTATTGACACCTTTGCTCACAATCATAAGCGGATACTCATCAGTAAAACTTCACATCGGGTAATTGCTGAGTTGATATTTGGTGGCATAACATGATAAATGGGGATTTGGAATCTCATTTTATACAGTGGTCTTGAGATGACTTAACATCTACTCACGGTATATTTAGTTGGTTATAAATATATATCTGGCTCAGCGGGTACGGTGATAGGTGCTTTAGCTGGTGACACTGGGCTCCAGGCGGTGGCACGCGTGAATCTATTGCATGAGCTCTAGCAAAGCAAATACAATATTCAGATGACGCATAGATAGTACACCAGATGACCGACTTTTGCACATTGTTGTTTGAAGTTTTCTTTTCCTATTTTTATTTCTTTCTATGTGCTGTCGATGACATGTTGGTGCGTTAACACTTTATGACATCATGATTTGGTAATGTATACCCTACTTCATGGTTTGATGTTTTTTCCTATATTGTCTGATCCTGTTTATACATGGTGACACATATGTGTATTGAAATGTTGGACATTACTTCTGTGGAGCAGAGTTTTGCCTTGAAAAAGACCTGTGGAGGTCGAAACACGTGTTGGCATACAACTCTGTCATTTGGGCATACAAATCTGATGTTTGAACACGGACAATGAACACAATTAAATAACGCATATAACTATCTACGTCTCAATTGAAATATATTTTGTACATGGACTGATCATGAGGATTTTCAATGTTACAGATGTACAGCTCTTGTGAGCTGGCAGCGCATCCAATGGTGGAACATCTATTGTCTCCTTTCAATGTTAAGTGGGTTAGAGGTGCCTACTTGTTCCCCCCGGGTGCTGCAGCCAGTTCTGTTTGTTTGAGGATGGATTTTGTTTAAACGCATAAATTCAAGCGCTTCCATTTACCTGGCACACCTTGGTTATACTGTTTCTTGTTTTCCTATTTCATGCTAGGTGGGGCATTGCTGAGCAGTGTATACACTTGAAGCTTTGTGAGTACTTAAACATAGCTGAATACATAGTTAATCGAGAAAGGGATAGGGTAGCATTGTTCTCCCCCAAAGGTACCCCAGGGAATGCTTTCGCTGGGAGTAGTTCACAACCAGAGACCTTAGCTAATAAATGTGTTAAACTTGAGAGATTGGCCAAGCGCAAAATAAACAAGTATTGGGAAAAAGTATCATTAGCTAATTATTTAGAGAACAATATGATAACCAGGGGACTGAGAATACTTATATTCCCTGATTTCACCAACGATGCGGTTCAGGACCTTGCCCAAGAGTGGGAAGAAAATCTCACATTAAGTTCGGAGAAAATGTTGAAACTATTGATAACACATTCAGAACGGGAACATGAAAGAGTTTCCATCCAAATTGAGACTCTACATAAAGAAATAGAATGGGGAATCCAACAGCAGTTAAAGAAAAGAATTATAATACTATGCACACCATTTTGAAAGACTACCAGGACGAGATTAAAATTCGCAAATTTCGAAAATTCTTTCGGGACGAGAGAGATTATAATAATGATCGGGTGTTCACGTTTCAAGCCAAGTATGAAGAAGACAATATTGGCCCACTGGTCAAAACGCCGCCTGGAAGTCCACTTTCCTCAGAGGTTGATTCTGAGGAAGAACTCTGGAACAGAACCAAGGGGACAGAGGGAGAAAATCTTACCCCTTCCTTGACTCATCATAGAAGGGTCTTTATGGCAGAAATTAAAAGGCACAAGAAAGGAAACTTTTCGAATTACAATGCTGCTACCAACAAACATGTTAGATTCACCGTCCCTTTAGGACGAGCTCCTGCAACACCCACCACATCATCCGAGGAAGAAGAGGAAGAGGATCTAGGGTCAGACACAGGGCACAACGCAAACAGACGTCACACAAGTGCCAGCCTCAAGAATCTTCAAGCCAAATCGATTCTGAAAACTTATTGCACAATCTATCTTCTAAAGTTCTCACCCCGGCAGAGCTGTCAGTTATGAATAAAGGTTTGTCATTTGCACCAAGTCGCCACCCTGATCTTATTGATTTTCAAATAGATTTGTTTAAGTTTATACGTAAATTGAAGCTTAAAAAGTTCTTTCATACACAGGTACAGTAATATAAACCTAAGAGCATCCCCAGTTCTCCCAGTCAGTTCACGTTATCAGACATAGAAGATACTGCTTTACTTTTGTCTTTGTCAGAGGTATCTGGTTACAAGGAAGGTCAATTACAACAAGAATTGGGCATTCATCAATTGAATTTAAAACTGACAGAACATAAGAAGGCATCCAAATTTGTACCGGCATCTCATAATGAGAGTGTAATTGATACATTTCATCAGGCAGTCACACATGACCTATACCATCTCATTGATCACCCTAAGAGTACATTGCAATGATATAATAACCTTTCAAATGTGGAACATCAAGCTTTAAATAAATTGATGCAGGATTCGAGTATAGGCATCAAGGAAGCCGATAAAGGCCATAATATAGTCATACTAAATAGAGACGATTATATTAAGATGGCAAATGATCACCTAGCCACCCCAGGCTGCTATCAACTACTGCCTGGGAATCCTACTTTGCAAATGGTTTCAAATCTATCAAACCTGATTCAAAACTGGCACTCACGCGGCCTAATCACTGATGATGAAAAACAATACCTGTTTTGCACGGCTCCAGTTATGCCGACTATGTATTTTTTACCTAAGATTCATAAAGAATTTGTAGAACCACCAAAAGTTAGACCGATTCCGAGCGGTTTGGGATGGGCCACAGAAAGTCTCTCACAATATATTGATACTGCCATCAAAAGTTTGGTTCCCACATTGCCTGCCTATTCACGAGACATGACTCACACTCTACAGATCCTATCTTCTATACAATGGTCTGAACACTTTATGCTAGAAACCTATGATGTGAAATCATTGTACACTGCAATTCAACATAAGTTAGCACTTGACACCATTGACTTCTCCTTTAGGAATCATTCAGCCTCTTATGCAGATCACATATCCATGATTAAGGATTTTCTGGCGTTCACGCTACAACACAACCAGTTTCTATTCAACAGCCACTATTATGTGCAAACTAGAGGGGTGGCCATGGGGGCCAAGTATGCCCCCTCATTAGCAAAACCTTTTATGGGGAATTTTGAACATCATTATATTTACAATTCACACAAATTTCAAGATCACATTGTAGTATGGAAGAGGTATAGTGACAATGTTTTACTTATTTGGAATGGCCCTATTGACATTTTTCATGAGTTTACAGAATATTTGAACAATAATACCTTTGGCATGTATTTATTTATTTATTTATTTATTACATTTATATAGCGCACAGGCAGCCCAGGGGCATTGTGGCACTGTTACTTGTAAGGAGACTTAGTTACAATGGGTACAGGTTGTGCCTTGGGTTACAGTGAGGCGGTGACCTGTGATCAGCTATCGGTGGTATCATACAACCTAATACATCATACATGATATTCATGAGGGCTTGGACATATGGTGTTGAATTTGTGGGGAATGTGAGTACAAATAGAATAGAATTTTTGGACCTCGTTATCAGTATTTCAAATTGTCAGATACATACCCAAACATTTAGAAAACCTACTGCTGTAAACTCAATCTTACATGCCAAAAGTTGTCACAAATGATCAGTTATAGAAAATATAACATTTGGAGAATTCTATCGAGCCCGCCGCAACTGTAGTGATATGTCAGACTTTACTGATGAAGTAGGACAGATTCATGATAGGTTCAAAAGAAGAGGTTACTCGAATTGAAGCTTCAAAAATGGTATACAACGAGCAAGTAACATATCACAAGAAGATATGCTGTCTGATCATGAGAGGCAAAAGCCCACTGGTTTCTCTGATGTATGCATCATTACAAAGTATGTGCAAAATTTGGATATGTTATATAGATTGCTAGCTAAGCATTGGCATTTACTCCAACTCGATTCGGACATATTGCCCTATATAGCGGACAAACTCAAGTTCATCTCCACGCGTAATTACACGCTTAAGGGACATTTGAGCCCCTCCTTTTTAGCTCCTCAAACAAATGTTGCAAACTCTATATCATGGTTACCTCCTAAGCCAAATGGGTTCTTTAAATGTGGTACATGTAATTTTTGTAAGTTTGTAATTCAATCTGACACCTTCTCTTGCCATAATGGTTTATCAATTGAAATACGTGATTTCGTGAACTGTAAGACCAAATTTGTGGTATATTTGATTCTTTGTATTTGTGGTAAAGTGTAGGTTGGTTCTACCATAAGGGAATTGCGAATACGCATCAGAGAACATTTTGCCAGTTTGACAAAATTTGACTCCAAATTACCACTCTCAACACACTGGCAGGAACACCACCAAATGGATAAGGTCAGCAACATCAGTTTTATTGGTCTAATGCAAGCGAGATCTCACCCCAGAGGTGGGGACCGTCTTGCATTACTGCGGCGATTAGAAGCTTGCACTATATACAGGTTACAATGTACCACCTTAGGACTTAACAGTGATACAGAACTACATGTCTTTTTGTAGATGGGCAGGTGGATGTGGGACCCTCAACCTAATGCACTTTATTTATGTATGTCACTGCCAGAGTCTAGGGGACCAGCGAGGCGCCGGCGCTGCATCCGTGAGCCATATATATCACTATTCACATAATTTTCTTCTCCTGCCTTTGTTTCTATTCACACACTCTTGCATACTCCTTGCACACGTGGCACCATTTGGTTAATGCATACAGATACTTCATTATTCAGTATATTCCAAACTGGAACTATTATGATAATCCGATGCAATGGTTGTTTCACCTGGTCATTTGACTTTTCAGCTCACCCGAGACTGGAACTGTAATGAAAACCTAAATGGAGGGTTTTTGAAGCAACCCATAATGTAACAACTTCATATGCGTAGTGGCAGTGGGATCTTTTCAAAAATTCAAAAATTCAAAGCACCAGAACTAGAACGGGGGTTTTGGGAAAAATGGGCACGATCGTTTATGTTTACTAGTAGTGTTAGGATTATCAGTTTTGCCTGATTAAATGTGGGTTTATGGTCAGTGGAGCACGCGATTAGGGATGCGTGTTAGATCATATATTTTTACAATATTCATGTGCTTTCTGCCATACGTAGATTAGATCGGCATTGGACGTCGATTTCAATAGCGGTTCTATTGACATTTTAGACTGTCACGTGACTGATATGGGTTACGTGATGACGTGTCACGCACTGCTAAGGTGCTTTTCTTTTCTTTTCTTCTTATACGGAATGCGGGTTCGACCACGTTTGGAGATGGATGGATGGATGGGTGCGGATGACAGTGCATTCATGTAAGTTAATCTCAGTCATGTATTCTTTGTTTAGTATGTAGATTCATGGGCATTTTCAATACGCTTATCTTAAATATGCACAGTTTCCTTTACCAGGTATTGCCATTTAAGGCTCTGTATTACAGAACGCAAATCATTCACCAGGACTGTTCTAATAATTTAATTGTGCAGGTAACGTGAGTGGTTTTATAATTGGGATTCCACTCCACTAGGAGCATTTGAGGCGTTTAATAACTCTGATAAATTAATAACATGCATTCACTAGGTTTTCTTATTTGAAATACAGGACGTCAACCTTACGTCTATTGACACCTTTGCTCACAATCATAAGCGGATACTCATCAGTAAGACTTCACATCAGGTAATTGCTGAGTTGATACTTGGTGGCATAACATGATAAATGGGGATTTGGAATCTCATTTTACACAGTGGTCTTGAGATGATGTAACATCTACTCACCATATATTTAGTTGGTTATAAATATATATATGGCTCAGCGGGTACGGTGATAGGTGCTTTAGCTGGTGACACTGGGCTCCAGGCGGTGGCACGTGTGAATCTATTGCATGAGCTCTAGCAAAGCAAATACAATATTCAGATGACGCATAGATAGTATACCAGATGACCGACTTTTGCACATTGTTGTTTGAAGTTTTCTTTTCCTATTTTTATTTCTTTCTATGTGCTGTCGATGACATGTTGGTGTGTTAACCCTTCATGACATCATGATTTGGTAATGTATACCCTACTTTATGGTTTGAGGTTTTTTCCTGTAATGTCTGATCCTGTTTATACATGGGGACATATATGTGTATTGAAATGTTGGACATTACTTCTGTGGAGCAGAGTTTTGCCTTGAAAAAGACCTGTGGAGGTCGAAACACGTGTTGGCATACAACTTTGTCATTTGGGCATACAAATCTGATATTTGAACACGGACAATGAACACAATTAAATAACACATATAACTATCTACGTCTCAATTGAAATATATTTTGCATATGGACTGATCATGAGGATTTTCAATGTTACAGATGTACAACTCTTGTGAGCTGGCAGCGCATCCAATGGTGGAACATCTACTGTCTCTTTTCAATGTTAAGTGGGTTAGAGGTGCCTACTTGTTCCCCCCGGGTGCTGCAGCCACTTCTGTTTGTTTGAGGCAGGATTTTGTTTAAACGCATAAGCTCAAGCACTTCCATTTACCTGGCACACCTCGGTTATACTGTTTCTTGTTAAACTGGAGAACCAACAACACCATTGAATCTCCAAGGATGGAACAACATGTCAAAAGTACAAACCAATATTGTATATTTGTTATGTGAACTGGGCACGAACCCATATTTGTAACCATTCAGTTTGGAGATGGGCTGGGCTATGACCAGGACTGTCTATAAATACTGCATGTTTTGTGATGACCCATACTCACTCCCCTCACAGAGTTTTCCGGTACACACTGCGAGGTGTTGGGAGCCAGATAGAAAACTGCTTTGATATTTGAATCTGTACAGAATAAAGTTATATTCGTAACTTTTTGACTTTGTGACTGGCGGATCCATTTTTTGGTGGTACTAAGCCTCGATATTCTTTGATTGATATTACATCGTCAGCAGCCAACTTATCTGACAGGGTGTGCAAATGGATTGACTCATTTCTAAAGGACAGAACAATGAATGTCTTCTCTGACTCATTAAGCGCTAACTCTAGCACCATCAAATGCGGGGACCCGCAAGGGTCTTGTACGGCCCCCACCCTCTACAACCTCTTCACAAGGCTACTGTTCAAAATCCTGGACTCCCTGGGCATCTCATACACAAACTATGCAGATGACACCCAGGTACTCATCCCCCTCTCGGGTGATTACAAGTCCGACCAGAACACCCTAAACTCCATATACACAACAATCCAATCCTGGATAGCAGAAAACTGGCTATGTCTTAACAGTGAGAAAACCAAACTCCTGCTAGTTGGTTCCCCCTCCACCTTGAACTGGACAACCAATACTCTGCCTTCTCCATTGACAACATCCCCATCACTGTGTCACCATCCATCAGAACACTAGGTGTCTACCTGGAACCCGACCTGACTGTGGACAGGCATGTTAACGCCATAGCCTCCTCATCTGCCTATCACTCAAAACTCATCAACTCAGTCAGACCCTTCCTGTCCCAGCAAAACTGCCTCACTGTCGCCAGATCCATAATTGGTTCCAGGCTTGACTACTGTAATGCACTGCTCATCAGCACTTCTGCCAAGAATGTCTCCAAACTTCAAATCGTTCAAAATAATGCGCTCAGAGCTGCCACCGGCCTTGCGTGTAGAGAACACATCTCTCAACTCAGAAGACAGGTCCACTGGCTTCCAGTCAAGGAGAGGATCACATTCAAAGCTCTCGTCTTGACTCACAAGTGCCTCCACAACCTGCCCCCCCACCTGCCATGCAGAATCACCAAACCCGCCACCCTCAGACCGTCCAGATCCCTCTACACCAAACTCGTATCTGTTCCTAGAACTCGTGGGCAGCTCCAACTATCCCACCATCACCCCCCTACTCTGGAACTCCCTACCGCCTCACATCAGGATCATTGAATTGCACTCAGCTTTTCGAAAAGCCATCAAAACTAACCTCTTTGTCTGACTGTGTCAACATGTATTTTCTGACAACATGCACTAACATGTATTCTGTGATACTATGTAAACACTTACGCTGAACTTCAAGCAAGTACTCTTGGGCGGTTTCCTTGTAACCCTTAATCAAGCCTTCTTAAGCTCTGATATAGCGCCTCGATGCCTGCTGGCTGTAGTGCGCTCTATAAATCAAAATAAATAAATAAATAAAATATAGTGGGGTCCCAGGCCCCAGAAAGCCTTGTGGGTGATTTAGGGATTCTTGAATTTGATCCTTGCAGTCACAGGGAGCCAATATAGAGATTTTAGGGCTGAAGAGATGCAGTCCCTTGGCTTGAGGCCTAGGATATGTTTTGCAGCCCGATTCTGGATTAGTTGTCGAGGGTAAAGGGAGGAAAGAAGCAGAATGAAGAAGGACCTGTTGCAGTAGTCCAGCCTAGAGAGAACCAGAGCTCTGCAGACATTCAGCTTCTGTGGAAAGATGAGAAGAGGTAGAATGCCTCTGGGGAGGTTTAGCTGAACTCATTGTTTCACAGATGTAGTGCATTGTTCATGACGTGTCAGGAGACATCCAAACAACTGAATGTTAATTTTTATTACCAGTATAACAAGCAACAGTACAATGTTTTAATACATGTATTTTGGTATTAAATGTGAATAAACAGTTTCCTTTGCATTGTGAGAGAATGTAATAGTGTGGCTTGTACATGTTTACTGTTAGTACAGATGTCTTTTTGCTGTAATTTCCTTACTCAGCTCATCTCTTGTGGTTTAACTCGTCAGTCCATATGGCTACCAGTGTATGGATATCCTGTCTCCATGGCAAGATTCCTGTTTTAGTGTGGCACACATCACCATGCAGTGAAGTGTTCATCCCCCTTTGCATACTTGTTTTTGTTTTGTAATATTTTTGTTACTTTTATGATCTGTTCAGGATTGGCTGGTGATAACAGATATTTTGCTACTGTGTTTTTCATTTTTAGAACATGCACAATTGCATTTTACCGGATAATGCCATTTCCATTAATTTATACACAAAATGCTTTGGCAAATGTTTTTCTCTCTAACCTTTGGACGCCTGGTCCCTATGCCGTTATCCCGCTTTCTGAGGTCTGAAAATGCCATGTATGGTAAGCTATTTCCCCAGATGAACCTCGATTTTCCTGGGCAAATCAATGGTACAAGTAGGTGGCCAAATGTGAGAACTGGGAATGACGAGTCTCAATCCACACTCCAGACAGGGGTATCTATGTTTCTGGGAAGATGTGGGAAGAAGGCTATCCATGATTGAACAGGCCTTAAGGTGGTAAGGTCTAAGGGGGAACCCAGCTAGAATTTGAGGAAAAAGGAGGCATCCTGCAGCTATTCCTCACATCATTATTGGAGCCAAGACACCTATGAAGAGGTGCAGCCTGCTGAAGATTCAAGAACGAAAATTGAAGACATTCAGCATTACCTCCAGCCAAGTCCCAGTGAAACCCTGCCTCTCTGCATCGATCTCCAAAAGACCCTCATCATTACTTCGACCCTTGGGCTGGTGTTACCAAACAGTCTAGAGTCCTGTCTGAGCATTCCATCATCAAAAGTCCTTGTAATCTTCCCAGAACCATCCTGTGGCTGGCCAGCTTCTTCTAGGGCATCCTTGGTGCATCAGTCCCCTTTCTGAGCTTTTGCTTGGAACTTCAAAGGTCAATCTAGCTTGTTGACCAGTACCTGCCCTTCTGCAGTTGCTGGTCTCTATCAGAAAGATGGTGTTTCCTGGTGCAGACATGTCCTCATTGCTTCTTTGATGCCAATCTTATTTGTGTATTGGGGGGTCTCCTGTCTTAGTGTAACCTGTGGAGGTCATCACCTTGTGGCACCAGCGTTGTGCGGCTTTCAGGTATCCAGAACCATCTTGTTGGAGTGAGGAACCACCACCTAGTCAAATCAAATCCTGAAACTGCAAACTTCCACTGTACCTGTGGCCCCTGGACTCCCTGTAAGCAAACACTTAACTGAAGTAAGTGGGCCCAGCAAATATGAGACTGCTAAGGGTGGTATCTCAGTGAATCAGAAAAAAGGGGGTAAATTGAATACGTGTCTCCATCCTTACACCGCGAAAGGGTTAGCATGGGCGTAAAGTCCACTCCCTAATATTCCATTGCCTGGTTGTGGTCGGTCAAGGACAAGAATCCCTCCCATGGGCTTCTCATAGAGTGGTGGGAGTGAGAGAGCACCACTGTTTTCTCCTTCACTGGAACATTTACCTGCCTGATGGATTTGCCAATACTTGTTCTCCACTTTTAAACACTTCCATCTGCTTGTGACAGGTGCTTACCTGGGATCTATGACTATTTGAACCTTTTGTGAACTAGGCCTACTTAATTTAGCAGGAAAGGATTTTTAATGTGGCAAGGGCCTTATTTTATGAGGAAGATATTTCATTCAATTTTTTTATTCCTAAAGTTCTTTTACTGTTTTCATGGTAGAGTGTATTAAGGCCTAATACATATTTTATACATTATGTCTAATTTTATGTATTTGACTGATGTGTGTGTCTCAATGTATCATTACATGAGTCCTGTATAGCCTGACGGCTTGCATTACTGTTCTGCTACTCTAGCTTGATGGAGTTTAACTAAACATAAATGTCAATAACCCTGTTCACTAACTAGAATTGTCTGCATTGTGACATTTTTCAGTTAATAATATGAAATATTTTACTGTTCTTAATTTTGTATGTATTGTCATTTTCAGTATTCCGTATGTTATGCTTCGGTGCTTCTCTTTTTTCTGTATGCAGTATGATTTCCTTAGCTGTAGACAAGGCGGGAATGTTTGAAGTGCATGGTTCATGGTATGGCATAAGGTACATGTGTCTGTAGTTCATGTATCTGAAACTACAACTCTACTGCACATGTCCAAAACATCAAGGTACATTTCGGCCGTCTCCCCATTCCATTTCCCATGGACAAAAGAGGTACATTTTTTGCCAGACCACAGAGCCCAAACCGCTGGACAGATTTGGACCAGGTGCTAAACAACTTGGGCATGAATCGTTGACTTGCGGGTCTTTTATATTTTGTGGTTATTCTGTCCAGTAGTTTTTGTAATGGAGCCCCCTTCTCCCATAAAGATGGCTATAGCTCAGATAAATTACCAGGAAGCTGGGTGTTTATAAATGAACCAGCCGCAATATAATATAGCCGCGACTATAGTCGAGGTTATCGGAAAATTAAACACAGGCAAAAAGCATTGCAGGTCAAAAAACATGCAAATGTCATCAGGCTAGAGGTGGAGGTAGGCGGGGGTAGGCAAGAGGACACCAAGTGAAATTTGGGAGTTTGATGGGGTCTAGTTTGCAACACAAAGGTGTTCTGTACCCTCGGCTATCGGAAGGAATAGTCTGTGCTTACCTGACTTCTCAACTGAAGCTGCGTCACAGAACCAACAAGTTTTGTAGGGGGAAGGGGAGAGGGCAGGGGAGGTGAGGAGACCATCAGGAGATGGCATAGATGTGGGGGCAACTTGGTGAGGGCCTGCAAGAGCACAAACATATTTTATTTCCCCCCATTTTTCCAGATAGCTGTAGCTATAACAAACAGAAGCAATTAATTTCATTGGTTCATACGTGCAGTCATAGAGCATCACGCCGGCTGTAGCCTGGGGTATACCCACGGCTAGCAGACATTTTGACCAAAACTGCATCACAGAAGGGATGAGTGGTATGGGGGAATGGGAGAGGGCGGGGAGGTGAGGTGAGGAGGCCATCAGGGAAGTGGGGCAATCTGGCATAGATATTGAGGACACTTGGTGAGGTCTGGGAGAGCAGGAAAACATTTTTCCCCAATGTTTTTCCCGACAGCCATGGGTATTTGAAAAAGAAACACACAATTGCATTGGGTGTTCATATATCTGTCGCTATGCAGCATGACGCTAGGCATACATAGCCACAATAACATACGGCATCAGTTGATTGGTTGGTGCTGTATACGCGGCTATGGATATAGCCATGAACATTAAACTATACGTTATTGTGCAATAATCATATTATTCTGTGGATGTTAGACCACACCATTTTATATGTATTTCTGATTCCAGAACCTCACCTTCATGCTTGTCTCTTTGAACCTTTAAAGGTCGGCAATGTGTGTTTTTGAGTTAGTAAAAAACATAGGTGTGTCCACAGCTACAATTATAGCTGGGGATAGAATAGCCACGCTTATAAGAAGATGGTTAAAAAGATTTTGGTGTGTGTTTCAGTATTTGCAATTGGTTGGTGTACTGTTGCAATTGTGCACTTGCCTGTGATAAGTTGCAGTGAAAATGTGTCAGCCATTTTAGTAGTTTGCTTAGTATAGACCTCTTTTTGTGCCATTGATTTGGGAAAGTATAATAGGCTTTTGTATTTCTGATTACAGAACTCACACTGTGTACATGCTGAGTGAGTGGCTGATGTGAAAGTGTCCAGCTGAGTCCCAGTTTGCCCAGAGACTCTCGTGTGTGCTAGTGAGGAGCTGCAGCGACTGAAGCGGTGTCCTCTTTCTACTTCCGTTGGTTTGTTTAAATTCATCTTTCCTGCGCGGAGCGCGGTGCGGAGTCCGGCTGAGTCCCAGTTTGCCCAGAGACTCTCGTGTGTGCTAGTGAGGAGCTGCAGCGACTGAAGCGGTGTCTTCTTTCTACTTCCATTTGTCCTCTTTCTACTTCCATTGGATTGTTTAAATTCATCTTTCCCGTGCGGAGCACGGCGCGGAGTCCGGCTGAGTCCCAGTTTGCCTAGTTCGCCCGGGTGCGACCGGGGGCTGGTCACTGGGATGGCTTCCCCTTCGAGTGGGCCCCAGACTCGCCACAAGACTCTGCAGCAGCGTCGGATGTTGAATCCGTGGACTGCTCTCCCTGCAAACTCCGTTGCAAGCCAGAAGGTAAGCAAGCAAGTTGCTTCCTCGAAGCCAGCGGCTCCCATGCTTCAGACTACTGCTCTGACTATTGCTCAAGTGCACCAAGATGACTCTAACGCTGTTTCAGGCTGTTCTAGCCTTACCGCTCCAATTGCAAACATCCTCCCCCCAGTCCACAATGCACGGCATCTTCCCAAATCTCGTTAAGACCTCTTGTCCTGCTCTCCCTCACTGATCTTGCTCCGATGCCGATGCAGCCAGTCGAGAGTGTGGTGGCAGAAGTTTCCTTACCCAGGCAAATCACCTTTCCTGTCAAGTATTTCTCTCCCTTTGATCTAACGGACGCAGAAATTATAAGCGCCTCGATTGCTGCACAAGAGAAAACAAATGAAATCCTGGCGGCCCTAGTCAACAAACTAGGTGGCCAGGATGGCGATAGTGATCGTGATTGTACAGCCTTGCCAGTTATTACATTACAGCTAGAAAGCACCATGGAAACTACTTTACCAGTCCTCAGTGCCGAACCTGTTGTGCAGCATGATTGTATCAATGTCACCGAAGATCTGTTCCCCCTTACATCGGGCAGTAGAACACTTGAGCCACTGAAAAAATCTCTGCCATTAGTAGACCCTGTGCCCACCAACGACACGTATCCAGTTCTGAAGGCTTCACAAAATCCTAGGCCGATGGATAGTGTTACTAGCGCTTCTTAAAGGGCCTATCTTGCACAACATGCTGCCGTCTCGGTATCGGCTACCTGGTTCCCTGGTGGTACGCCCGGAAAGGCAGTTTTTGCCTCTCCTATTTCTAGCGTTGACATGTCTGCACAAACGCTTCCACAAAACGGTTCACTTAATGATACATCTTTGCAGCAGAGCCTGAATAGTGACCGATCATCTAGAAATTCTTCTCAGTCGATTTTGAATCAGAAAAATATGGAGCATTCAAACACAACTCTGTTAGCTCCATTACCATTGCCAATTCAATCAATGCCGCGACATGGAAATCAAGAAAAAGGAAATGCTTTGAATTTGCTGTCCACAGTGAACCAGTTAGAAGGCAGCACCAGTGCAAAAAGAACAAATATATCAGCACTGTTAGCCACTCCATCAAAGGCTTCCACTTCCATTATTGAGCCTTCAAATGCGCCGACTCCAGATAAAGACTGTCAGAAGACGCCAAATGCGAAAATTAACCTTTCAGTGGGTGCAGCAATCCAGTTGCACAATAATGTGCTTGCGGCGTCTTCTCAAGCGATGATACCGTTTGTCAAGCTGTACGAGTCATTGAATGAAACGATCCGTGATCAAGGGGCCTTGTTATTGAACCTCTCGTCTAAATTGGATCAAATAGATTATTTCAGTAAGTTTATTCATCAAGATATGCAAGCAGGAAAAGATTCAAGCTCACACTGGCAATCCGGCCTTAGCGACCTTGTTAGTTCACAACAGGAGAGACACGAACTTCAGATAAAATGTCTCCTGGAGGTTTTAAGAGAGCTTGCACCACTGCTAAATCCAGACCACAGTTCAAAAAATCCCAAGGTTGCAAGGCAAACTCTTGCCTCATCACCAAGCGCCTTCTCCAGGCTGCAGGTATCTGAATCAAGTAGAGCATCCTCTGACTCATTGGCGACTCAAAATGAGTGTATAATAGTTCAATCCAATGCAAATCAAGGTGCTCAATACTCTGCAGTGATTCCAGCATTATCTACATCTGAGTGTGTTCTCCTCACAGTCTCGTCGGAAAACAAGTTGACATCGGTGGCTGTGGACGCCCCTACACAAGAGGATATGCAATCAATAAAAGCTGCATCAAAAGCTGACCATCAGGATAGTGCATGATCCTCTTTTGGCATCTTCTCAGGTTCAGCTAAAACAGGAACAGTTGGCTGCCCTTCAAGAACAACAACAGCCAGCACAAAAGTCAAGCTTTCGGCTCAAGCAAAAACTGCTAAGAAAGTGAAGCCTGCAACCCACTCATCCACGAAAAGCTTTATAAGGAACTTTACCACTCCACTGCGGCTAGGTCTTTTCAAGCGCCACACTGATGACGATAAAGATCCTTTAACATCTCAAAAGAATTGTCAGCTGCTGCCTCTGAAACCTGGAGCAAAGCGGCGTCGCATAAACTCAGACGATTGTCCATTAGTCACCTCGGTGAAATCGGTCTCACCAGACCTATGCGACCTATCAACGTACTCGAACTCAGGCGATGATGAAACGTCTCAAACTTCTAGCAAAGTAAATCTACCTGTTCTGTGGATACCATCGCGAGTTGTACATTCAAGGAAAAGTCCCTTTTCTTTGAAGCGGCAAGTAGTGCAAGCAAGAAGCTCAACCACTGTAAACAAGGAAGACCTAAATTTTACTGTGGCTGCTTCTAGCTTAAATCCTAAATTCACCACAAACCAACGCAAACAACTAAACCGCTCTACATCGAGGCTGCAAGACGTTCATTTACATCGACCAAACGATGAAAAGTGCAAATTAAGACTCCAAAATATCCACAGAGATGAAAATGAGCTGAACCTCAATTGAGCAAATGTATTGAGACTATTCAAACACATTCCACCTTTGCGTATGATCAATTCGGACGATATTAAAATCGTTGAATATGTGACCGAACATTGCTCTGATGCTGTTTTGTTACATATCGACGCCGCTGGAGTTCGAAACACATTACTTAAAGCAGCCGATGATCTACTGATGTTTGGCTTCGACATCTCAGTCGAACCTGAAAAGCACACTCGGAACATCAACTCTGAGAATCCGGCTCATACCTTAACCAGAAAAAAGCCAGCAGAGGTGTGGAATCTACACAACAGTCTGACTTCTGATGTGAGACTAGGCCACTCAAGCTATCAAAATGACAAAAAAGTTAGTCATCTGAGACAGGAGAAACAGGATTAGCCATGATTGATACCGCAAGATGCCCTTTTTTCTATTCTTTCCTGGAATACTTGTGGGTTTCATCATTTGTTCCAGGGGTTTGATGTTCCATTAAATAATGTTTTTGCCATCTGCCTGCAAGAGACCTGGCTTGTTGACGTACCAATGAGAGACGGCTATGCTATCCTGGTCAATCCTGCAATCAAAAATATACAAGGTCGCCCGAGTGCAGGCTTACTGACCATGGTCCGCCTGTCTCAAAATTGGTCCACACCGATCTGTTCAAACCCAAACCCATTCGTCCAAGGATTAATCATACACTCAAAGACCGACGACCCAAATGTATATTCATCTCTGTTGATCATCAATTGCTACTGGAACCCAGCCAAAATAAATGAAAATGTCTTCATCAATGCTATCAGTTCCTTAATGGATGATGCAATTTTAAAGTATAACAATCTGACAATCATTTGTTGTGGTGACTTAAATTGTTCATGGTTTAAGTATGAGACAAACAACCACAGCTACTGTCAACTAGCCTATGAAGATCTGGGTGTGAAAGAGCAACTCTGGACAAACGTAATGGAGACGCATGATTGTGTGATGTTGAATGGCGGTGTGCGTGGTGACATTCCGGCGCAACCAACCTGGCACCGTCAGTCACTGCACAGCATCATTGATTACTTTTGGGTGTCTAGGAACTTTGAGTCAAAGGTCATCACTCTTCAATCCTTAAAAATGACTAACAGCGACCACATGCTGTTAAAACTTGACTGCTTATTGGCAGCGCCTGACTCTGCCCTTTCATATTCTGTGCCAATAGAGGCAAACCCTAGTGGAAATCATCTTAGGCTAAGCGTGAATAAGATCGGCTGCTTAACGGAATGTCTGATAAACTCGCCTCACGGCGTGGACTACACTCCTCTCTTGTCGATCCACATAACAAATATGAACTCATGATGAAGTTGTTGATCACTAAGAATACACGCGACATCTGGAAAATCTTGAATATAGGGCAGGTAATCAGCCTAAACTCATTGCAGAACACGATCCCTGGCGACACTTGGTGTAAGCACTTTGCGGCAGTGTTCAATTGTCAGTCCAAGGTGCCTAAACTAGCTCCTGAGGTTAACATAGTGCCTTGGGATGTACAATGTCGCACACCGATATTGTCGAAGCTATCAAGATGCTAAAAAATTCTCGCGCAGCTGGTCCAGACATGATTAGCAACGTGATGCTAAAAAAAATCACTGATTTGGGCTCCTTTTATTGATTGTCTCTTTAAAAAAATTGCTTCTTCTAATAGATTACCCGAGTCATGGCTGACCACCATCGTGATCCCGATTCATAAGAAGGGCAGTTGGGATACTCCTGAAAATTATCAACCCATTGCCCTTCTGGACTCAATTGGCAAACTTTTTGGCTCTAACCTGAGATTAAAGCTGGTAAATTGGGCGAAAAAAGCTGGAATTCTTGATGTTTGTCAAACAGGGTTTTCAAAGGGAACAGGAGTGGATGTAAACCTCTCAATCTTGACAACATTGAAACTTGATGCCCTAAAAAGAAGATCCAAACTTCATCTAGCCTTCATTGATATGAAGCAAGCATTTGACGGCATCAACCATGACCTGCTTTGGGCAAAACTGCTCAAATGGAACTGCCCTGCCGCCATTCTCAATCCAATAATGGCTCTCCACTCAAACACTTTGTTCCGAGTTCGTATCAACAGGAACGGTGACTTATCAAACAACATTCCCACAACAAGGGGAGTCAAGCAGGGCTGTCCTCTTGCAGCCGATCTATTCAAGCTATTTCTGGCAGATCTTCCGACTCATCTTGAGCAGGCCCATTGCTTTCCACCAAGACTAAATAAGATCCCTTTAAGATACATCGCCTATGCAGATGATCTGGTCTTGATAGACAGAACACAGATTGGTCTACAACACCTTCTTTGTTGTCTCTATAACTACGTATCCATCAATGAACTTTTAATTAATACAGAAAAAATGAAAATCTTGTCAATTGGACCCACAACTAGTAGAAAAGATTGTGCATTTAAGTGGGCCGTTGGTGGCCAGCCGCTGACCTCAGTCAACTCGATCCGCTACTTGGGAATTCAGTTCAACAACTCAATCTGCGAAGACCAGTGGTTTAAAGATCTAAAACTGAAATCATCAAGATTAGCGCTACAAGCGGCCAAGCTTAACAAAAGTTTTGGCAAGTTTTCTTTAACACCTGTCCTAACGTTCTACCTACAAAAGGTAGTACCCATCTTAACGTTTGGCGCACAGGCCGGCTGGAATATCAGCGAGCAAAAATGGAACCAACTAGAGGGTATCTTCTGGAGACGTGTCCTTAATCTTCCGGCTTGTGTATCAATTATATTGATACGCCATGAACTATCTCTGAATTCCCTTTTCACTCATGTGATTTGGAAGTCCATCTCGCTCTTGCGAAAGATGAGAGAGGCTCGTGGGGCGCCAGCTTACAATATATTTACAGCTACCGGTGAGCCAAAAATTAGTTGCCTGTTAGATCAATGGAGCATAAGAATCCAAGAATGGATTTTCGCTGTGGAAATCAATAATCATGACCTAGTTTCGCGTCCGCAACATGCCAAAAGAAAATTTGAAGCTTGGGCCTGGATTGTCAATGCAGAAAAACGTGCACAGCTTGTCTCATCTAAATGGCTAGGCATTGCACAAAAAAAATTAAACTCCAGGCCACAATATCTGACACGATGTTATTCTCGATTCTACTGCGAACAATTCCTTCGATTCCGTCTAAACATCTTGAACTCGAAGGAAATTTTATGGCAAAGGAAAAATTCTTCTGTAAACAACAACCTCTGTCGCTTCTGCACTGATTCTGTTGAAACTTTGAAACACTTAATTTTAGATTGTCTGGCAATCTGTGACCTTCGCTCTGTTTATCTGGGCAAATTTGCCCCTTTAGACGGGGATATGGCGGCATGGTGGTACTTGATCTCTTCTGGAAACAACATCAAACATGTTTGCGCTATTGTAAACTACTTGAACGCCCTTCTGACGCTTCCTCTCTAACTTAAGGGGAATTTATCCTGATGCTTCAGGAGCCTGCATTTATGAATGTCATCCACTGTGCTTGTTGTGAAGGAGTGTTGTGTTGATGTTTTGAAACAAAAGTTTTTTCTTTATGTTAAAACTGTAGTTTTTTCAATAAAAAAAAAAGATGTGAAAGTGTCTTTAGATATTTAAAGGTTGATTTGAAGTATGGTGTGTGTCAGTTATATTAAGTAAATGGTTTTTTGTTGATCAAGATTACAAGTTCGATTTTTAGTTAAGATTATAGACTGTGCTACATGTTCATGTTTCCTGAAGCGATAACTTTTAAGATTGTGTCAGTTAATATTCATAGAAGTATTTGCAGTGGAAATGTAGAGAGTGCATTTGAGGTTTGATTCAGAGCTTGAACTCTCTTAAACTATTGTTCACGCTCTTACAGACTTCTATTTGGAGATGCAAGAAGATGTGGACGGATTTCTTTCTGGTGGTCCACTGCAAATATATTGGTTTAGTGCACTGATCGATGTAGAATATGTGTCATGATCCGAGGCTAAAGGTACATTTTTTTGTTTTTATTGTATTTGGTTTATCAAATAACCTTTACAATGTTAGTACGTAAAAATAAGAAAATATAATATCACATTCAATTTGCATACACAATTTCTTCATAAAAACAAAATTAAACATCTAAAACTTTTCCTAGAACCAAATTATTCTAAAACAACTATTTAGACAAGAATAGCATAAGATTAGGCTTTTGGACAAAGCAAACATTTCCTCAAAATACATAATTATTTCATATTCACTCAGAATTGCAACATAGCCTCGGTAGATTGTTTTCATTCATATACTGACTAGTAGTAGTTGTTCTTTAATTACCTCAAGCAAATTAGTTAAACTAATAACTAAATTAGTACTAGGCACTAGGCTCCCCCTTACTACTAGGAGGATCCTTGCCAAACTCAACACCAATACCAACAAGAATCTCGAGGCCCCAAATAAGCCCGAACCACCCCCCCTAAAAGGAGCTTTACTTAATATCAGATCCCTCGCTGCACACCCTACAGAAATCGCCAACCTCATTCTAACTAATGATCTTGATTTCCACGCCTTAACTGAAACATGGTTACATGAAGCGTCAGGACCTTACTTATCGCTAGCTATCCCTGACAACTATTCCATCCTCAGAGCTGATAGACCCATTGCTCAGGGCGGAGGCGTAGCAATCATATCTAAATCATCATTAAACTGCAGATCAGTCTCCTCCTTATCACTCAAATCCTGCAAGCTACTCACTGTCAAGCTGTTAACCTCTCTCAAAAGCAGGATCACCTTTCACCTTATATACAGACCCCCAGATCCCCCAGGAGTCTTTGCAGAAGACATTACCTCGCTCATTGCTGAAAATTCCAAGCCTCTAGCACAAACTATCATCCTCGGAGACTTCAATCTTGGTTACAATGACCCTAACGACGCCCCAGCTATATCATTAGCCAATGCCCTAACGGAGCACGGCTCCGCACAACTCAGCATTTTACCCACCCACCAGAAAGGTAGAATAATTGACTGGGTAGCGGTTCTCAACTGTAACACCACCTGCAAGGACCCTCAAACACTCGCTTGGACGGATCGCTATCTTGTCCACCTTGAAATTAACATCAATCATGCAGTAGCCAAAAAGTGCCCCATGGCACCAGCCTGTCCGACCAGAAACAAATGCAACATTACTGCCGAAGCCTTATTACCCCTGGTCCTACCCACCCTAAACGCACTACTGGCCAATGCTGATCTAAACCTACTGATTGACACCTTCAACGACTCCATGGCCAATGCCATTGATAACATCGCCCCATTGAAACTACGCAAAGGTAAACCTAGAGCTCATCTGAACTCTTGGTACACCCCTGAACTCAAACTACTCAGGAAAAAGAAAGCTAAGTTAAAACTCATATGGAAAACTAATCCCTCAGCTGAAAATAAATCCAATCTTACGAACTTATCTTCATTATATAAAGGGGAGATAATTCGAACAAAAAAAGATGCCTATAACATTAGGATAAATCAGGCAGGTTCATGCACCAAAGAACTATTTAAAATACTAAAAGTCACCTGCACGAAAGACAAACCCTGGTGCACCAGCATCCAGAATGCCCTTAACAACAAAATCACAAGACTCCAAACCAAAATTGAGGACAAACGTCAACAAGTCTCCAGCAGTAAGTCTACCAGCCCAAGTCCACCAACGCCTATCGAAGCCAATGCAGGCTTCACTTTTAAGAAGGTAACTATATTAGAAGTTCAAAAAATCATCACCTCCTTAAAACCTTCCAATTGCAAAGGGGACAGCTGTCCCACCCAAATCATGAAAGACGCAAGCCAGAGATCTATCCCCTTTCATCACCAAACTAATTAACCTACCCTTCGCTAATAACTCAGTCCCCAGTAATCTAAAACAATCCTGGGTTCTCCCACTCTTGAAAAAACAATCACTAGACCCAGCCATACCAACCAATTATAGACCCATCACTACCATCCCATTTCTATTAAAAATCTTGGACAGAGTCACCTACCTCCAAATTCAGGAGTACCTGAAATCCAACGAATTGCTTGGTATACATCAATCGGGCTTTAGACCTCAACATGGAACAGAAACTGTATTTGTTGACCTCAAAAGTCAGATTGATGAAATCAAAGACAAAGGTAATGCCGCCATCCTACTCCTTTTAGACCTCTCAGCAGCATTCAATTTAGTCGATCACAAAATCCTCTGCAGCCACCTATCTACCGCTGCTCACTTCTCCTCTTCCGCTACCAGATGGATACAATCCTTTCTGGCGAATAGAACTATGAGGGTTTTTTCCACAATAGCAGCAGCTGACCCTATTCCCATCACATGCGGATCCCACAATGCTCCTGTGTCTCCCCCACTTTGTATAACATATTTGCAAAGCCACTATTCGACAAACTGGACCATCTGGGTGTCACCTACAACAACTATGCAGACGACTCCCAGATACTCCTCACCAACTCAGGCAATTACAACGCGGACGTCACCCGGATTAAGGAAATCTTCTCCATCATTCAGGCATGGATGGCTACACACGGCCAATGCCTGAATGATGAGAAGACAGAGCTTCTCATTGTCGGCTCTCCCAGTAACTTGTCAAAACTTAGCCCTGGATACAACAACATCATCATCGATGGTAATGCCTTCCCCATTGTTAAAAGTGTGAAAACCCTCAGCTTTTACCTTGATGCTAACACAAACCTCTCCAAACAAATCAACATGACCACCTCAGCTACTGCCTACACAGGCAAGCTGATTAGGGCCAACAGACCCTCCCTATCCTCTAATAGTTGCCTTACACTCGCCAGGGCCCTCATACAGTCCAAACTGGACTACTGCAATAGCCTGTACCTAGGCACTAACCAATCTATAATTAACAAACTTCAGGTACTCCAAAACAATGCACTATGTGCAGCACTCAACATCCCCAGGCGAGAGCACATCTCCACAGCCAGGAAATCTTGCAAATGGCTCTCCATAAAACTAAAAATTGACTTAAAACCATTTGCCTCACATACAAGGCCTTACACCACGCAGCCCCACCGTATCTCACTAATAAATTTACCATGAAATCTGCCACCAGAACTAGGATGTAGGTTGGTAGATCACCCAATCTCCTTCGTAAAAGTGCATATTCTTTATAGGATTTATAATTCCCAATCCGATCTGACTGAAGGCACCAACTCAGTAATTGGAATTCCTGCTTGTTAGATGGTAAACATGCTATGAGGTCTTTCTTTGACACAGTAATAAGTTCCAAAATTTCATCCATTTGTTTTACAAATTTAGATAAGGACGGTAGTGAGCCTGAGGCAATCATGATATTTAGGTCCTCATAAAGCAAATATTTCGGGGGAGATAACATCTTTCTATAATTATTCAACAATCTCCAGTTCCCTTTGGGTCAACGTAGTAAGAGACCTAATTCATGACGGATTATTTCATTAGGAATTGCTTTTGCCAGCCCTGGAACCTTTTTCCACAATTTCCCCTGAGCAGTATCTAACAGGTCGTCAATCTCTGCAGTACAGATATCAAAACAGTAGAGGATAACTGGTTTGATTTTTAACAAGTAAAATTGAATGATTGGAAGCATAGAAAAGGTGCAATATTTTCTATAAATAATACACATCTGAGCAGTTAGAGTCTTTACCTTGTCACATAGCAACTCTTTCCACCATTTAATTGTATTCTGATCCATTAAGGGAGTATCCCAGGTATCTAACTCTCTCCACCTCTTGGAGGTTGACCATACCAATAGACCAGTTAAATCTTTGTATTTTTTTCTTCCCACTGGAAAAAATTATAATCTGAGATTTTGTCTGATTAACCTTCAAGTTGAGGGATTGAGCAAACTCATACAAAAAATTCTATTTATTCTGCAACCCAAACTAGGTTCTGTCCAACAAAAGTATGTCATCTGCAAATCTGATGCAGTTTAGTTTTAAATGGTCTAAACATGCAGGATAGCTGGTTAAGTCATTCCAATACCAATCTAGATCTGAGAGATACACATTAAATAAAACTGCTGCTAAAGAGCAGCCCTGTTTAAGCCCAACTTCAGTTTCAATGGGTTCAGTATGTGTGCCAGGTTTATTCAAACGGACCCTGTAAGTGGTCCTAGTATGCAAAAGTGCAATAAGTGAAACTATGTGAACCGGAATTCCAAAAAGGATAATTTTTCCCACAACTTTTCTCTGATCACCGTATCAAACGCTGCACTCAAATCGAGTGCAGCCATATAAATTGCCCCTGTCTGTTTGCACTTAGTTTGGCACTGCAAGAGAGAAACAATTGTAGCATTAAGTGAGCAACTCATAGACTTCCTAAACCCAATTTGGAATTTAGAAAGGGTATTGTGCTTGAATAAAAAGTCCTGTAAACCTTTTAGGATTAGTTGGGAGAATACCTTAGAAGATGCATCTGTAAGCGAAATTGGTCTATAGTTTGATGGCTCATTAATACTACCTTTTTTATAGACTGGTACAATTATTGCAGAGCACCACGAGCCAGGGATCTGCTTAGTTGCGAATATATTGTCAAATTTGTACTTTAGGATCAGTGCCCATAAGTGCGGATCCGTTTTGATTAAGCAGGGTGGGATCCCATCAGTGCCAGATGCTTTCGAATCCTTTAATTTCGCTATAGCTTCGACAATATACTCCATAGACCAAGGGCAGCACTCAAGGATACATTCAGAATAATCCTGATGGTGTTTTGTTCAAAATGTTTGTGGAAATTTCTCTGTGAAATAGTCTACCAAGTGGAGGCTAATATAGCTGGTTTGTTAGAAACTTGGGTAGGGGCATTAAGAGTTCTGAGAAGAGTCCAGATCTTCCGTGTATCGTACGTAAAGATATTGTGCATCATGCATTGATTATCCTTTAGAGCAATATCATGTTTAAGTTTTCTAATTTTATTTTTGTATAGCAAAATAATGCATTTTTTTTCAATTTTATATCACTCAGAACCTAACTCTAATTTAAACAAATGTCATAGGTTAGCATTTTTATTTATTTTTAATTGATGTATTTGTAGGTTGAAGGCATGTCTATGCTCCATAGGGGTGTGAGTCATCTTTGCGCTCAGAGCAAGAGTAGTTAGATGCACATGGATACAGCTATTCAGTTTCCTCTCCCTCTCCATATCCACACCAGTGAAGTACTGCCCAAAGGTACTAAAAAGAGGATCCTCTCTAATATATTTGAGTAGTTTCCTGCAAGTGAATGGATTCCATCTAATGGATATACCAGGTCTGTAAATCTCTGTAAGTTGTAGCGTCGAATCGGATGCATAACGCCAGTTGGAAATACTTAGTTCTATAGAGATCGCAGAGTGGTCACAAAAACCTAGGTCAGTAATTTGCACTAACTGACAACCCAAGTATGGATGTTGAAATAAAAAAGTGATCTATATAAGAACTGAGACCCCCTCGCCTCCAGGTAGAGGGATTTGAGCCCAATTGAGGAGGGACCAGTTGAATATTCCATCCCAAAAGATATGTCACCCATTTCTGTCCATTCTTAACTGAGGGCGGAAGCTTATTATTGTTAATACTCCCATTAAGTGCCTTGGTAATAAAGCAGGTGGAGTTAAAATCCCCTCCTATAACAATCCCAACATTATTGTTTTTAACAAATATACCTTCAAATAGTACATCTAGCGTGTTTTCCATTTGTTCACATGAAGTAGTTGACCTATTCCAGTATATACATAGAATAACAATGACTATATCTGTTAGTACGTGAGGGTTAACTTGTAGTGCCAACACAGACGCATCCTCGTGGAGTAATTCAGTATCAAATTTGCATATATTTTTAACCATCACAGCTAACTCTCCAGAGGGTCGCCCCTTTAATCCTTTAGTGGCTGGATAGTTGTAGCAGCCATAACCTGCAACAGCAAAAGGGGCAGTGTGCATGGTCTCTTGAATGATTACCTCTGGATGGTTTGTTTCATCATTCTTACCAACCCACTGTAAAAAATGTGCCAACCCACAGCTGTTCCATGACATTATAGAAAAGGGTTTCTCGTTACTCTAAAGTCTCCGATTTAGCGCAGGTGCTAGTGCGAGTATTTGCTTTATTGTGTCCGCATTGAGGTTCATCTGGGGACCATTCAGCTTTTTCTCACCGTTTGCGCCCTCCTTTATGAGAGGTGTTACCAAGAACGTCTCAGCATCCTTTTCGTTCTGGAATATGAAGGGAACAAGGCCTATCGCAGCAAAATTCTCCCTCTGATCCCAAACCATTCTTGTGATGATCAAAGATTGGAAACCACATATCATACGATGATTGTAATTTCTAGCCAAACAAATCCATTCTATATGATCAGAGTGTAGGGTACTTAGGGGGGAATCGCTTGGAAGGATGTTAGCATAAATATTCTATTGAGATTGGTCCTACCATTGATTGCAACATCGCTTTCCCATCCCATAATGATAGGCATCCCTAATGCTAGGTTTTCCACAAAGATTGAATTTTCAATTCCAAACTCCACTTTCCTCTTTTCCTTGCTCACTCCTTGAGGTGTCTTTACTTTATTGCCCATTGAGATAGAATTTCGATCAGTACTACTAGAGGATGGGGTATTTCTGCATTTGTCCGGAGGATGGGGAGCTAGCATCCTGAGATCCCTCCTCTTCTCCATCGATACACTCCACCACCTCTTCCATTCCTGATTTAGCACTTCCAACTAATGCAATCATCTGAGCCACACCATTTTGCACATCCAATGAACTAATAGGGCTTCTTCTATCCACACATTTGGGGGGATTCTTGTTATTCTTAACAATTGTTTTCTTATTTTTCACTGGGTAAAATTGTTGTTTGGACTCCTAAAGAACCTACTCCTATGGGTTCAATTTGTCCCTTTTTCTGAGACGGACAACTAGTCTCAACAGCACGTAGTCCCCAGCCTGAATGGGGATAACTGACTGATGTTTAGACTTCCTTAAACACTTTTTTGCCATTTGTGATCTGTTTCCAGTGCCCTCTTAGAACAGATCCAAATGCACCTTGGACTCCTCATCAAGTTGGTGTAGATCAAAGCAGTTATCATCATCCTGTTTTCCTACAACTTCTTTCTTCAGATTTGCTAATTTGGCCTTTACATCATTGTTCTTGTTGTTATTTACACTGTTAACCTTTTTGTTACGAGCATTTATCTTTTGTGCTCTAGCAATTATTCTCTTTTCTCTTCGTTTTAATACCACAATCTGATTACCAGTCTCCTCTTCAGAAGCTGGATCATCCAAACTGCCTAACAACCACTTACTGTGGCACTTCCGATGCGCGCGCGAGGAAATGAGGAGCGGATGTTGGCGGGCAGGGGAGGCGGAGCCACAGAAGGAAAACTGCAGAGAAAGAGAATAAACGCAGTGAGTAACCAAAGTAACCAAGAAAAATACGTTGAATGCCGCAGTGAGCGGTGAACCTATGTTTACTATCAACAAATGTCACTAATAGAGTTCATTTACTTGGTTAGTGCAGTCCAGTGCTGTGTTACGGCAAGGTAGCAAAACAGATGGCTTCCTCTTGAGGATGGCGATTCTCCACTCGAAGGCAGTAGGAAAACAAGTCCAACAGCGTAGCACAGCATAACAGCCACTTACAATGGTACTTCCGATGCACGCGCGCGATGCTTGCGCGACTCACTAGATATTGGAAATGAGGAGCAGATGTTGGTGGCAGGGGAGGTGGCATTTGAAGAACGGTGGTCTGGAGGGTTGCCCAGAGCATTGCCAGTGGTTAAGATTAATTCTAAACCTTCCAGCCATCACCTCTTTGTTTTTGCTATGTCACCCCGAGTGGGACGGGTATGCCCAGACGTGGGTCCCATGCCTGCTGGGCCTAGAGACCCAAGCTACTCCTCACTGATGAGCCCCAACAAGGGCGAAACATGTTTGGGGATGCTTGTGGTCTCGTGCAGAAGGGATGTGGCCTAGCAGTTCGGGCTGGACTGCCCCTTTTGGGGTGGGGCCAAGCCTGATTTGCATATGGCCTTTCCCTTCTGTAATGGCTTGGCAGGTGAAGAACGGTGGTCTGGAGGGTTGCCCAGAGCATTGCCAGTGGTTAAGATTAATTCTAAACCTTCCAGCCATCACCTCTTTGTTTTTGCTATGTCACCCCGAGTGGGACGGGTATGCCCAGACGTGGGTCCCGTGCCTGCTGGGCCTAGAGACCCAAGCTACTCCTCACTGATGAGCCCCAACAAGGGCGAAACATGGTTGGGGATGCTTGTGGTCTCGTGCAGAAGGGATGTGGCCTAGCAGTTCGGGCTGGACTGCCCCTTTTGGGGTGGGGCCAAGCCTGATTTGCATATGGTCTTTCCCTTCTGTAATGGCTTGGCAGGTGAAGAACGGTGGTCTGGAGGGTTTCCCAGAGCATTGCCAGTGGTTAAGATTAATTCTAAACCTTCCAGCCATCAACTCTTTGTTTTTGCTATGTCACCCCGAGTGGGACGGGTATGCCCAGACGTTGGTCCCGTGCCTGCTGGGCCTAGAGACCCAAGCTACTCCTCACTGATGAGCCCCAACAAGGGCAAAACATGTTTGGGGGTGCTTGTGGTCTCGTGCCGAAGGGATGTGGCCTAGCAGTTCGGGCTGGACTGCCCCTTTTGGGGTGGGGCCAAGCCTGATTTGCATATGGTCTTTCCCTTCTGTAATGGCTTGGCAGGTGAAGAACGGTGGTCTGGAGGGTTGCCCAGAGCATTGCCAGTGGTTAAGATTAATTCTAAACCTTCCAGCCATCACCTCTTTGTTTTTGCTGAGTTTGATACATTGTCACAATAAAACAAATACAACATCAAAGCAGTACTACAAATGTGCTGAAATACTACAATCAGTGTAACCCAAAACAGTCCCTTTTAAGAACAAGCTATCACATACATATGTATATATGTATAGAAACATATAAAACAAGATTTTTTAACTATTATCCCATAAACAAGGCTATAGAAAAAGTAAATGAACACCATACGCACGGCTACAAAGAACATTTCAGACAAATACATTTCAGCAACACAAACTGCATACAATAGATCACATAAAATGTTGTAATCTTTATGGACATTTGTAGTTTATTTTGTCTATTTTTATAACTAAGAGGGCAATCCTTAAACGGGCCACTAAGGAGGCGAGGGAAAGAGGCTGGTGGAACTGGGAAGGGAAGCACAAAAAGGATTATTTTTTTTCTTATTTTTTTTTTTTAAAGGGAGGTAAAACATTGCCACTTTAAAAAAGCAACTAGTGATGGCAATGCATCAGATGCCGAGAGACAACAATTTTCCAATTGGTTAGTGTGACACCTCCCAAGACAACCCCATTTTTGCATAGAGTGCAAAGAATTTTGAACTCTGAAAGATTGGTTGCTGGCAGAATGTAAGCAGGTGGGTTTCATGCTCCACTTGAAGACGCTGTGCCTTGACTGGTGGTGGCACGAGTTGATGTTGAAGGAGCTGCGGAAGAAGTGGTGGCTGGCGGTGATGATGAAGGAGGTGCAGAAGGAGTAGATGCATCTGCAGAAGCACGCCGACATAGTGAACATGCCCATGCATTTCTCCTTGTGATGTTTCTGTAATCATCATCCATGTTATCCCAATGTGCACATACTAGACGGTTAATCAATACAGAGGGAGCCAAGATCTGTAATGCAATGGTTGATGGTTCATGTCACAGAAGCTTTTTTGCAAAAAGTACACTGCACCTCGTCTGCCTCCTTCAGAGAATGGTGCTAACAGTCTGGCAAGGGAGGACAATGTTAAAATAGAAACATTACAAAATAAAAAGGACAATGTCACAGAATTGCAAATGATTTTAAAAAAACGTGTAAAACAAATAATTGTCAACGACAACAAATAACAAGACAAGTGGTTGAAGTTTAGGAAAAAAAAAGGCTGGGAAAATAAGGTTTAATCAACTAAAAGTACCTGGAGTATAACTGAACACCAATATACTGCCAAGGACTAAAAGCAATCATTTAAATAAAGTACTTTGGTATGAGTTGCTGGTTTACATTCATGGCTACAATGTAAGCCAGTCAAGCGATGTGATTTATAGCCGCGTCTTTGGAACCTGTAGCCACATCTAGGCCAGTCGTGCTTTCATTGTATGAGGCTGTATGTGCGGCTATATGCCACGTGTACCTGCGTGAGTGCAGCATGCACTTTGATTGGTTGCTGGCGCACACACATATTTCATCAAAGGGCATAGGCGTAACCACGTGCACACAGGTCCACTCTCATTGGATGAGGCTGTTGGCACAGCTATATGCCATGTTTACCCATGTGAACGCAGCATATGCTATGATTGGTCATTGCTGCAGACGCAGATTTCATCTTAGGGTGTAGGTGTATCCGCGCATACACAGATCGTGCTCCGATTGGATGAGGCTGTACACGCAGCTACTTGTTATAGCCTCGGCCATAACACTATAACACTTGGTTCCTGATTGATTTGGTAGGGTAGCCGCTGGTACCCACTATGTACTCAGGAAACCCCTTTACTTTTACTCATCGCTTTTTGGATCTTGGTTCCTGAGAAGAACTTTCCAAACGTACAAACTTCACCTTTTCAATCTCTTTTTGCCCTCCTCTACTACTAAACCTCTTTCATTTGTCTTCTGTTTTGTGGTTTGCCTACATTTATTATTTAACCTTCTTATTTTCTTTTTTTCTAAACATTTTTGATTTTAAGTGGTTAAGCCTTTTTTGTGGTGTCTTTTTCTGGATTATCTTATTGTCCTCCCTGTTCGAAATGTCGTCTGAACACAGCATAAAATATCATTATAGGGATATAGTTTTAGGGCGAATATCAACCAAAATGCATTGAGTTAAGCTGGTGGTATTTACAATTAGTCTTTTGAAATATTTGTCAAGCCACCATACCCCCATCCTCTCTACCCCCACCTGCCCTACCTGAACTGTCTGTACCGCCAGACCCCGTACCCCACCCTGCCTAGCCCCATCCTCACTACCTCCAGTCACGTACCCTACCCCACCCTCCATTCACCCACCCACCTTCCCTCACCCCTCTACCTTACCCTCCCATCCTATGCCCCCTCCTTTCTACCTTTACCCACCCACCCTACTCTACTTTCAGTTTCCCCACCCACCATACTCCCATCCTCTGTAGTCTCACCCACCCTGTTCCACCCTGGGTGCTGCACCCAATCACCCTACCCTCACCTTCTCTACTCACACCCATCCACCCTTCCCTCAACCTCTCTACCTTCGTCCTATCTACCTTCAGTCACCCACCCTACCCCACCCTCTGTTCAACCGGTAACAGCAGTTTTGACAGCAATAGTATACATTGAAGAAGAATTCTTCGAATTTATTTGATCTGATTTTGCCCAAAATATATATGGGGGTGTTTAGCAAATGAAGCATGTAGGGGAGTGAAGGGGGCTGTGGGGGTCTCCCCCTGTATATAATTGTGGCAGAATCATTCAAATGTTCGATGAATTCTCCATTGATGTATTCTACTTGATAAAAGCACATAGAACTGTTCCCCCATCCCCCTCTACCCTTGCCCAACCAATCTACCCAACCATCCTACCCACTTCTAACCTTACCCACCCACCCTACACTACTCTCAGTTACCCCACCCACTGTACTCCCAGCCTCTGTAGTCTCGGCCACCCTATTCCAACCTGTTTAGCCGCACACACTCACCCTTCCCCCACCCTCTCTACCTCCATCCACTTCACCCCATCCTCCATAACCCCACCCACCCTACTCCCACTATGCCCTCTCAACTCACACCAACTCACCCTAACCCCACTTGTCATGAACATAAGCTGCATAAAATAAATCACCTAAGATGTAGAGATTTAGTATTGCAGTTTCTGTTTTATTTTGTCTATTTTGATAGCTTAGAGGGTGGCCCTGAAAATGGCCGTTTTAGGGGAGAGGGAAGGAGGAGGATGGAACTGGGAAGGGAAGAGCAGCAGGGTCCAAACATGTAACAATTATTAAAAAGGGAATTTTATTTGTGTATTTTTCTGTTTTGGGAGTTTTTTTGGTTTTTAGTTTTTACAAAAAGGGGGGAATTGCCACTTAAAACACAATATAGTCCTAGTGCCAGTGAGCATGGTGTTCTGAAATTGCCCATGCCTAGCCATCTAGGTTGGCATATCTCACCATGACCCAATAGTGATATCAGCAATAAAAAAAACATTGCAGTCCTTCAGATTTGGTCTGGGCAGCAGTAAGGGAGGTAGGGTCTGGCCACTGGGAGGGCAACGCATACATTCTATCTGTCAAACTATCCCTCTGTCCTAATAACACCATCAACATCCATGTCTTATATCGGCCCCCTAGTCTCCAGGCAGACTTTCAAGGCCACCTCACACAGTGACAATATCAAAAAAATCCACCAAAACCATACTCCTAGGTGATCTTAACCTTGGCTACGATGACCCCAAAGACAAACCAGCTACAGCTCTGACCAAAGACTTTCTAAACATGGGCTTCTCCCAAAAAGTCTCAGGCCCCACTCACGCCAAAGGGCGCACCCTAGACTGGGTCAGTGACCACAACTGTGACTCCATCATCACATCTAATCTTGCCTACCCATGGACTGACCACAATTGCATTCATTTCTCCATTCCGACTGACCACTGCTCCAAAATCCTCACTCATGCCCTTATGGCACAAACCAGAAGCACAAAAAAACTTACAGTAGGAAACATCCTACCATACCTCAAAACCCCATGCCTAGCACCCCCTTTCTATCAGGACCCCACCATCCTAGCAGACATCTTCAAGGACACCCTCACCAATGCAGTAAACTCAATAGCCCCACTCGAATGTAAAAAAGAAAAAAAATCCTTCCACAAGAACTCATGGTTCACTGAAGAACTTAAAACTCTGCGTTCTGACAAACGACTGGCTGGCTCTTAAAAGCTTGCAGACTAACCCTTACAACGCCTCCAAAGAAAGCTTTAAGTTGATTGCCCTCCAATACAAACAGGCCATCATCACTGCCAAACCTAACTCATACAATCTAAGAATAACCAGTGCCAATTCCCAAACCAAGGAATTATTCACCATCTTCAATGAACTCACCACTACTCCCACTAGCACCGACAAAATCATAAAAGACGAAGCCTGGTGTGCAAGCATACAAACTGCAATGCTCAATAACAAGACTTCCTTCAGAAGAAAATCCTGGATCACCATAATGCACTATCCAGCCAGCTCTGACCTATTCCCACCTCCCCTGAGCACAAAATCCCCCAGTCGCACAACTTTGCATTCAAAGACATCTCTGAATTAGAAGTCATCGACCTCCTCAAACACCTCAAACCATCACCTTGTAAAGGTGACATATGCCGCCAAAGATCATACAGCGCAGTGCTGAAACCCTTGCCCAGCTTCTAACAGCCTTCATTAGCTCCTCTTTTAAAACTGGCATCGTCCCAGATAGCCTCAAAGAAGCTTGGGTTTGCCCTCTCTTGAAACAAACCACCTTAGACCCTGCACAGCCAAACAACTACCGGCCCATTGACAACAGTCCCATTCCTTCTCAAAATTCTGGACAAGACAGCCCACAACCAAAAACACTCATACTTAGAAACAAACTCCATCTTAGGTAAAACACAGTCCAGTTTCCGCAAAGGGCATGGTATAGAAATTGCCCTACTAGACTTATAAAACCAAATCACGCAAATCATGGACAAAGACAAGCCTGCCCTCCTCCTCCTCCTAGACCTCTCAGCGGCTTTCGATCTTGTCTTGTAGATCACAAGACCCTCACAGCTCACTTCACCCAAGCAGCACAATTCTCCAAACAAGCAGCCTCCTGGATCACATCATTCCTCGAAGGCAGAGTAATGAAAGTATTCATCAACATAGCTAATGCTGCCTCCACCACCATCCACTGCGGATTCCCACAGGGCTCCTGCACAGCACCCACACAATACAATCTCTTCACAAAGCCCCTCTTCGACAAGCTTGATGCACTCGGTATCGCATACACCAATTATGCAGATGATACGCAAGTCTTGCTACCCCTAACCGGCTCATATGTCCAAGACGCAACAGCAATAAATCTAATCTACGCTACCATCCAAGGCTGGATGGCAGCAACTGGCTTATGCCTCGATGGGGACAAGACCGAGATTCTTATCCTCGCCAAAAAGCCACACTGGCCAGGTTATACCCCCTTTACACCAACTTTGACATAGATAACTCCAGCATCCCTGTGTCCTCATCAGTAAAGACTTTAGGGGTCCACATTGACTCCACCCTATCAATGGACAAACATGTAAATGCCATTGCCTCAGCACTAAACACAAAACTAATTAATGTCATAAAACCCTTCTTAACCAAATCTAACTGCCTTTCAATTGCCAGAGCTACGATAGGGGCCAAGCTAGATTATTGCAACGCCCTTCTAGCAGGCACTTCAACAGAAAACGTAAACAGACTCCAAGTTACCCAAAACAATGCCTTAAGAGCAGCACTAAGCATCCCGAAAAGGGACCACATCACACAAGCCAGACAGGCAGCCCACTGGCTACCAGTCAAAGACCGAATCACCTTTAAAATTCTCACCATCACTCACAAATGTCTCAATCTCACTTCACCACAATCTCACTTCACCATCATGCCTGTTAGAAACATTATCGAGAATCACATCCTCACAGCCCATCAGAACCCACTTCACCAACCAAATCAACATCCCACACATCAACAAGGCCAAATCAGGGAGGTTAGGATTCCCGTTCTTAGCCCCGAAGCTCTGGAACGCCCCGCCCCCACTGCCCTCAGAGCTGAAACGTCCCTCACAGTCTTCCGGAAACATCTGAAAACAGCCCTCTTCAATTAACTCCTTCCCCTGCCCCCACCACATCAACATCCTACATCTCATACACTACACTCATCTTCCTGCACTACAATATGTATTTCATGCAAAATGTATAAGTGTACAGTGTTCAAGCATGTACTATGTTCTCCCTGGCTTCGCTCCTGCAACAAAGAATTGCTCCTATCTCTGTAACTAAGTACTGATCATCCTCTGTAAAAAGTGCCACAATGCCTAAGGTCAGCTGTGCGCTCAACAAACACAAATATATAAATAAATAAATAAATAAATAAATAAATACATAAATAAATAAAGGGTCCTGGTGGAGGTCCTAGTAGGTACGGTGGTGGAGGTAGCTGAGATTGCCGTAGTGGTTGTTCATGTAGAGGCTGACACCATAGCAAATGCTCAACACTGTAGAGATTTCAAAGAAGGTAGCAGGCGCTCCTCTCCAGAAAGAACATGGTATGATAACGTGTTCTGAGATGAGAGTTTGCAGCACACACTTTTTGCTCACTGTACCTTTCACAGATGGGAAATATCAATTTGCATATCAGTCTTTGTCCCGCCCACATGGGCAGTCCAGCACCGAAATGCTATGGCAATTCCTCTCTGAACAAGAGTACCAAAAGCAACCCCATACACGTGTTTCAGCCTTGTTGGGCCACATCAGTGAGGTGAAGCTTTGTCTCTCTGAGCACAGTGAGCAGGGAGTCCACGTCTGGTTGCCCCCAGGTAACTCAGGGTGACCAACCCCAAGTTCCTTACAAACATTTCAAAGAAGGTAGCAGGCACTCCTCTCCAGAAAGAACATGGCATGATAACTTGTTCTGAGATGAGAATTTGCAGCACACGCTTTTTGCACACTGTACCTTTCACAGATGGGAAATACCCATTTGCATATCAGTCTTTGTCCCGCCCACATGGGCAGTCCAGCACCGAAATGCTATGGCAATTCCTCTCTGAACAAGAATACCAAAAGCAACCACATACACGTGTTTCAGCCTTGTTGGGCCTCATCAGTGAGGTGAAGCTTTGTCTCTCTGAGCACAGTGAGCAGGGAGTCCACGCCTGGTTGCCCCCAGGTAACTCAGGGTGACCAACTCCAAGTTCCTTGCAAACATTTCAAAGAAGGTAGCAGGCACTCCTCTCCAGAAAGAACATGGCATGATAACCTGTTCTGAGATGAGAGTTTGCAGCACACGCTTTTTGCTCACTGTACCTTTCACAGATGGGAAATATCCATTTGCATATCACTCTTTGTCCCGTTACCTGGGGGCAACCAGATGTGGACTCCTGCTCACTGTGCTCAGAGAGACAAAGCTTCACCTCACTGATGAAGCCCAACAAGGCTGTAACACGTGTATGGGGTTGCTTTTGGTACTCTTGTTCAGAGAGGAATTGCCATAGCATTTCGGTGCTGGACTTCCCATGTGGGCGGGACAAAGACTGATATGCAAATGAATATTTCCCATCTGTGAAAAGTACAGTGAGCAAAAAGCGTGTGCTGCAAACTCTCATCTCAGAACAGGTTATCATGCCATGTTCTTTCTGGAGAGGAGCGACTGCTACCTTTTTTGATAGAACACTGTAGAGAGTTTGGCCCATGTGCTTTCATTTTGTGTTACTCATGGGCCTTGCTATAGTCGTCATCGACGTTGTCCCAGTGGATGCAGACTAAGTGCTGTATTCTGTTTTCTGGAATGGTGTTCCTCCACCATGAAGTACTTCAAGCTGTCCGATATTGTTTTCATGCCGCACAATTTGTTGCGGGGCAGGGGGATGGATTCAGAACCTAAATGAGCACAACGTTGCTACTGCTTTGGTCACACATGTTGGACAATGGGGGTCATTCCGACCCTGGCGGTAGGATGTTAACGGCACTGGTAAGGATGCCGGTGCCGTTAACCTCCTACCGCCACATTCTGAGGTCCCTTAGCGGGTCCCACCAGGAACGGCTGGTCTAACCAGCCGCCCTTAGCGGGACCTGTTAAGAGACCATGGAGCTAATAACGGGCCCGCTATTTGCGCTATTTGAGGGCCCGTTATTAGCTCCTTACCCATTCCCATTGAGCCCTATGGGGGCTCAAATGGGAATGGGGAATGGTTTACGAAATGGGGAATTACCGGGTCCGCATTGGTCGGAATGTCCCGGTAAGTACCCATTCCGTCTACCCGGACCCGGGTTTGGAGGCAGCCATGGTGATAATAGCACGATGGCTACCTCCAAACTCGGAATGACCCCCAATGTCTTACCTTGGAGAAAAATGTAACAAAATAAAAAAGACATGACAAAAATGACTATGCCATCAAAAGTTAAAAATATATAAAACAAAACAGAAAATAGGTAACTAAAATAATGACATCACAAACTGAACAGATAGCAGGATAAAGGAAAGAGGTAAATGGACAATGGTATTTTTTCAGAACATGCACTGCACCTTTCCCATCTTTCTTCAGCAATGGTGCTCAACCACCATGAAGTACCTCCAGTTGTCAGATGTTTTCATGCCACACAATTATTTCCGGTGGGGATGTATTCAGAACCCAAATCGCTGCTACTGCTATAGTCAGACATGTTGGACAATGTCTAACCTTGGAGGAAATGTAATAACATTTTTAAAAAGACACGACAGAAAGGGCTATGGCACTAAAATTAAAACATTTTTTAAAAGAAAATACATAACACAAATTATGAACTGACAAACTGAACAAATGACAGTACAAAGGAAAGAGGTAAATGGTCAAAGGAGGGCAAAAAGGCATGGGAAAAAAATGAGGTGTTTGCTCAAAACCTTCTTCTACTTTACAGACAACCTGCTCAGTAGTCAGAAGAAAAAGCAATGAGGAAAAGTAAAGAAGTTGTTTTTGTGTGTGGTGAATATCCGCGGCTACGCCCACCAACCAATCAGGAGGCACGGTTTGTATTCACATTAATACAAAAATGTGTCACCGGTAACCATGCCTACGGCATTAGCCAGTAGCAATCACGATGTGTAGACGTGGCTATGAGTCATGTGTCACCGCATTAATGCAACAAACAATCCAACTGGCCAATTGCATATGTGCAGGTACATCACTGTGCCTGTGCATAGCTGCATTAACGCATTGCATCAACCGATTGGCATATCTTGTACACATTGTTATGTGTCATGTGTAGGCATGTAAGCACAGAATGCTATCTGATTGGCCAATGGTGTACACGTGGGTACGTCATTGCAACTGGGCGTAGTCATGCTAACTTGCCGCTCCACCTGGTTGGCTAATCCTGGTGATGCGACTAGATAGTGCGCGCATTCCGATTGCCCATCATGGAAGGGGCAAATGCACATAGCTGAAATTCACGTACTGCACCATCTGATTGGCTAGTAATGTTGATGCGGCTACACGTCATTTGTAGGTGCCTAAGTGCAGCATGCAATCTGATTGGCCCATGGTGAAGGCATGAATACATTATTGCGCCTAGCCATAGTCGCGGGTATGGAAGTCACACTGTGATTGGCTTTTTGGCATAGCTGTGGCTATTCACCACATCCATCGCTTTTTGTCTCTTGGTGGTTGAACTTGCTTGTGAGACCTCCAGGAACTTTTAACAAGCAGGATCCACATTTTTCCATTCCTTTCTCACCAACCCTCGTTCAAATACCTTTGTCATTTGTAGTTTGTGTTTTATTTTTATTTTAGCTTGTTATATTTTATTTTTTCCGAATCTTTTTCCATGTTAAGTGGCAGATACCTTTTTGTGTTATTTTTATGGGTTGATTTGTTCCTCCCCGGTCCCACATTTAAGTATGTCTGGGGTGTAGTGATTGGCAGCATAACCTTCACTGCTTCCCGATCTCCGGTTAAGAACGGGAGTTGAGCCCCCTGTTATTACCCCACCTCAGTTGATCCAATGATTGATTGTGGGTCACTTAGTCTTGGTGAGCACTCAGCCCAAATTTTAGACAAATTGACCACCCACAAATGAAAATAACAATTATTTTCTGCGAAACAAGAGGGTGCACACAGAGCAGCTGTAGAGGAGCCTTGGTGCAACATAACCGAAAGCGTGGGCTGCAGTTTGCGGTAGAGCGTGCCTGGGAGCGTCCCTCTTGCCACCAGAACTCAGGCACACAGTGAGGGGTCCTGATGCAGGGGGCCTGGAACACACCACAGTAGTGAACATTGGAGTAAACTGTACAGCAGCCCATGTCCCGCTGCTAACACCTGAAGTGAGCCAGCTAAAAAGTACAAAATGCAGCTTAAGACACAATTGTTCCAGAACATTGAGTAGAATCTTATGTTTCTTAAGCAGAAGTACCATGAAGTACCATGAAAAGGGGTATAAAGCCGACACAATTCTAGAATGGATATTAAGAGAGGAAGGAAAAAGAAAATGGTGACTAATATTAGAACTCCAGTGGGACCCATGGTATATGATACATAGATCATTGGGGAGGAATTTAAAAGATTCTACGAACAGCTTTACCCCACAGAATACTCGGTAGATGGATTGGATCTCTCTGATTACCTTGATCAATTATAGATCCTGGGAATTTCAAGGGAATTAGTCAATGATATAGAGAAATCTGTTGAGCTGGAAGAAGTAGTGGAAAAAATCAAAGACATGAAGGGAAGCACGACTCCGGGGAGTGACAGCATTTTGGTGATTTTTTATAAGCAATACTGATCCACCATGACCCAATAGTGATGTCAGCAATAAAAAAACATTGCAGTCCTTCAGATTTGGTCTGGGCAGCAGTAAGGGAGGTAGGGTCTGGCCACTGGGAGGGCAACGCATACATTCTATCTGTCAAACTATCCCTCTGTCCTAATAACACCATCAACATCCATGTCTTATATCGGTCCCCTGGTCTACAGGCAGACTTTCAAGGCCACCTCACACAGTGACAATATCAAAAAAATCCACCAAAACCATACTCCTAGGTGATCTTAACCTTGGCTACGATGACCCCAAAGACAAACCAGCTACAGCTCTGACCAAAGACTTTCTAAACATGGGCTTCTCCCAAAAAGTCTCAGGCCCCACTCACGCCAAAGGGCGCACCCTAGACTGGGTCAGTGACCACAACTGTGACTCCATCATCACATCTAATCTTGCCTACCCATGGACTGACCACAATTGCATTCAATTCTCCATTCCGACTGACCACTGCTCCAAAATCCTCACTCATGCCCTTATGGCACAAACCAGAAGCACAAAAAAACTTACAGTAGGAAACATCCTACCATACCTCAAAGCCCCAGGCCTAGCACCCCCTTTCTATCAGGACCCCACCATCCTAGCAGACATCTTCAAGGACACCCTCACCAATGCAGTAAACTCAATAGCCCCACAAGAAAAAAAATCCTTCCACAAGAACTCATGGTTCACTGAAGAACTTAAAACTCTGCGTTCTGACAAACGACTGGCTCTTAAAAACTTGCAGACTAACCCTTACAACGCCTCCAAAGAAAGCTTTAAGTTGATTGCCCTCCAATACAAACAGGCCATCATCACTGCCAAACCTAACTCATACAATCTAAGAATAACCAGTGCCAATTCCCAAACCAAGGAATTATTCACCATCTTCAATGAACTCACCACTACTCCCACTAGCACCGACAAAATCATAAAAGACGAAGCCTGGTGTGCAAGCATACAAACTGCAATGCTCAATAACAAGACTTCCTTCAGAAGAAAATCCTGGATCACCATAATGCACTATCCAGCCAGCTCTGACCTATTCCCACCTCCCCTGAGCACAAAATCCCCCAGTCGCACAACTTTGCATTCAAAGACATCTCTGAATTAGAAGTCATCGACCTCCTCAAACACCTCAAACCATCACCTTGTAAAGGTGACATATGCCGCCAAAGATCATACAGCGCAGTGCTGAAACCCTTGCCCAGCTTCTAACAGCCTTCATTAACTCCTCTTTTAAAACTGGCATCGTCCCAGATAGCCTCAAAGAAGTTTGGGTTTGCCCTCTCTTGAAACAAACCACCTTAGACCCTGCACAGCCAAACAACTACCGGCCCATTGACAACAGTCCCATTCCTTCTCAAAATTCTGGACAAGACAGCCCACAACCAAATACACTCATACTTAGAAACAAACTCCATTTTAGGTAAAACACAGTCCAGTTTCCGCAAAGGGCATGGTATAGAAATTGCCCTACTAGACTTATAAAACCAAATCACGCAAATCATGGACAAAGACAAGCCTGCCCTCCTCCTCCTCCTAGACCTCTCAGCGGCTTTCGATCTTGTCTTGTAGATCACAAGACCCTCATAGCTCACTTCACCCAAGCAGCACAATTCTCCAAACAAGCAGCCTCCTGGATCACATCATTCCTCGAAGGCAGAGTAATGAAAGTATTCATCAACATAGCTAATGCTGCCTCCACCACCATCCACTGCGGATTCCCACAGGGCTCCTGCACAGCACCCACACAATACAATCTCTTCACAAAGCCCCTCTTCGACAAGCTTGATGCACTCGGTATCGCATACACCAATTATGCAGATGATACGCAAGTCTTGCTACCCCTAACCGGCTCATATGTCCAAGACGCAACAGCAATAAATCTAATCTACGCTACCATCCAAGGCTGGATGGCAGCAACTGGCTTATGCCTCGATGGGGACAAGACCGAGATTCTTATCCTCGGCCAAAAAGCCACACTGGCCAGGTTATACCCCCTTTACACCAACTTTGACATAGATAACTCCAGCATCCCTGTGTCCTCATCAGTAAAGACTTTAGGGGTCCACATTGACTCCACCCTATCAATGGACAAACATGTAAATGCCATTGCCTCAGCACTAAACACAAAACTAATTAATGTCATAAAACCCTTCTTACCCAAATCTAACTGCCTTTCAATTGCCAGAGCTACGATAGGGGCCAAGCTAGATTATTGCAACGCCCTTCTAGCAGGCACTTCAACAGAAAACGTAAACAGACTCCAAGTTACCCAAAACAATGCCTTAAGAGCAGCACTAAGCATCCCGAAAAGGGACCACATCACACAAGCCAGACAGGCAGCCCACTGGCTACCAGTCAAAGACCGAATCACCTTTAAAATTCTCACCATCACTCATAAATGTCTCAATCTCACTTCACCATCATGCCTGTTAGAAACATTATCGAGAACCACATCCTCACAGCCCATCAGAACCCACTTCACCAACCAAATCAACATCCCACACATCAACAAGGCCAAATCAGGGAGGTTAGGATTCCCGTTCTTAGCCCCGAAGCTCTGGAACGCCCCGCCCCCACTGCCCTCAGAGCTGAAACGTCCCTCACAGTCTTCCGGAAACATCTGAAAACAGCCCTCTTCAATTAACTCCTTCCCCTGCCCCCACCACATCAACATCCTACATCTCATACACTACACTCATCTTCCTGCACTACAATATGTATTTCATGCAAAATGTATAAGTGTACAGTGTTCAAGCATGTACTATGTTCTCCCTGGCTTCGCTCCTGCAACAAAGCATTGCTCCTATCTCTGTAACTAAGTACTGATCATCCTCTGTAACAAGTGCCACAATGCCTAAGGTCAGCTGTGCGCTCAACAAACACAAATATATAAATAAATAAATAAATAAATACATAAATAAATAAATAAATACATAAATAAATAAAGGGTCCTGGTGGAGGTCCTAGTAGGTACGGTGGTGGAGGTAGCTGAGATTGCCGTAGTGGTTGTTCATGTAGAGGCTGACACCATAGCAAATGCTCAACAATGTAGAGATTTCAAAGAAGGTAGCAGGCGCTCCTCTCCAGAAAGAACATGGCATGATAACGTGTTCTGAGATGAGAGTTTGCAGCACACACTTTTTGCTCACTGTACCTTTCACAGATGGGAAATATCAATTTGCATATCAGTCTTTGTCCCGCCCACATGGGCAGTCCAGCACCGAAATGCTATGGCAATTCCTCTCTGAACAAGAGTACCAAAAGCAACCCCATACACGTGTTTCAGCCTTGTTGGGCCACATCAGTGAGGTGAAGCTTTGTCTCTCTGAGCACAGTGAGCAGGGAGTCCACGTCTGGTTGCCCCCAGGTAACTCAGGGTGACCAACCCCAAGTTCCTTACAAACATTTCAAAGAAGGTAGCAGGCACTCCTCTCCAGAAAGAACATGGCATGATAACTTGTTCTGAGATGAGAATTTGCAGCACACGCTTTTTGCTCACTGTACCTTTCACAGATGGGAAATACCCATTTGCATATCAGTCTTTGTCCCGCCCACATGGGCAGTCCAGCACCGAAATGCTATGGCAATTCCTCTCTGAACAAGAATACCAAAAGCAACCACATACACGTGTTTCAGCCTTGTTGGGCCTCATCAGTGAGGTGAAGCTTTGTCTCTCTGAGCACAGTGAGCAGGGAGTCCACGCCTGGTTGCCCCCAGGTAACTCAGGGTGACCAACTCCAAGTTCCTTGCAAACATTTCAAAGATGGTAGCAGGCACTCCTCTCCAGAAAGAACATGGCATGATAACCTGTTCTGAGATGAGAGTTTGCAGCACACGCTTTTTGCTCACTGTACCTTTCACAGATGGGAAATATCCATTTGCATATCAGTCTTTGTCCCGTTACCTGGGGGCAACCAGATGTGGACTCCTGCTCACTGTGCTCAAAGAGACAAAGCTTCACCTCACTGATGAAGCCCAACAAGGCTGTAACACGTGTATGGGGTTGCTTTTGGTACTCTTGTTCAGAGAGGAATTGCCATAGCATTTCGGTGCTGGACTTCCCATGTGGGCGGGACAAAGACTGATATGCAAATTAATATTTCCCATCTGTGAAAAGTACAGTGAGCAAAAAGCGTGTGCTGCAAACTCTCATCTCAGAACAGGTTATCATGCCATGTTCTTTCTGGAGAGGAGCGCCTGCTACCTTTTTTGACAGAACACTGTAGAGAGTTTGGCCCATGTGCTTTCATTTTGTGTTACTCATGGGCCTTGCTATAGTCGTCATCGACGTTGTCCCAGTGGATGCAGACTAAGTGCTGTATTCTGTTTTCTGGAATGGTGTTCCTCCACCATGAAGTACTTCAAGCTGTCCGATATTGTTTTCATGCCGCACAATTTGTTGCGGGGCAGGGGGATGGATTCAGAACCTAAATGAGCACAACGTTGCTACTGCTTTGGTCACACATGTTGGACAATAGGGGTCATTCCGACCCTGGCGGTAGGATGTTAACGGCACTGGTAAGGATGCCGGTGCCGTTAACCTCCTACCGCCACATTCTGAGGTCCCTTAGCGGGTCCCACCAGGAACGGCTGGTCTAACCAGCCGCCCTTAGCGGGACCTGTTAAGAGACCATGGAGCTAATAACGGGCCCGCTATTTGCGCTATTTGAGGGCCCGTTATTAGCTCCTTACCCATTCCCATTGAGCCCTATGGGGGCTCAAATGGGAATGGGGAATGGTTTACGAAATGGGGAATTACCGGGTCCGCATAGGTCGGAATGTCCCGGTAAGTACCCATTCCGTCTACCCGGACCCGGGTTTGGAGGCAGCCATGGTGATAATAGCACGATGGCTACCTCCAAACTCGGAATGACCCCCAATGTCTTACCTTGGAGAAAAATGTAACAAAATAAAAAAGACATGACAAAAATGACTATGCCATCAAAAGTTAAAAATATATAAAACAAAAAAGAAAATAGGTAACTAAAATAATGACATCACAAACTGAACAGATAGCAGGATAAAGGAAAGAGGTAAATGGACAATGGTATTTTTTCAGAACATGCACTGCACCTTTCCCATCTTTCTTCAGCAATGGTGCTCAACCACCATGAAGTACCTCCAGTTGTCAGATGTTTTCATGCCACACAATTATTTCCGGTGGGGATGTATTCAGAACCCAAATCGCTGCTACTGCTATAGTCAGACATGTTGGACAATGTCTAACCTTGGAGGAAATGTAATAACATTTTTAAAAAGACACGACAGAAAGGGCTATGGCACTAAAATTAAAACATTTTTTAAATGAAAATACATAACACAAATTATGAACTGACAAACTGAACAAATGACAGTACAAAGGAAAGAGGTAAATGGTCAAAGGAGGGCAAAAAGGCATGGGAAAAAAATGAGGTGTTTGCTCAAAACCTTCTTCTACTTTACAGACAACCTGCTCAGTAGTCAGAAGAAAAAGCAATGAGGAAAAGTAAAGAAGTTGTTTTTGTGTGTGGTGAATATCCGCGGCTACGCCCACCAACCAATCAGGAGGCACGGTTTGTATTCACATTAATACAAAAATGTGTCACCGGTAACCATGCCTACGGCATTAGCCAGTAGCAATCACGATGTGTAGACGTGGCTATGAGTCATGTGTCACCGCATTAATGCAACAAACAATCCAACTGGCCAATTGCATATGTGCAGGTACATCACTGTGCCTGTGCATAGCTGCATTAACGCATTGCATCAACCGATTGGCATATCTTGTACACATTGTTATGTGTCATGTGTAGGCATGTAAGCACAGAATGCTATCTGATTGGCCAATGGTGTACACGTGGGTACGTCATTGCAACTGGGCGTAGTCATGCTAAGGGGCAAATGCACATAGCTGAAATTCACGTACTGCACCATCTGATTGGCTAGTAATGTTGATGCGGCTACACGTCATTTGTAGGTGCCTAAGTGCAGCATGCAATCTGATTGGTCCATGGTGAAGGCATGAATACATTATTGCGCCTAGCCATAGTCGCGGGTATGGAAGTAACACTGTGATTGGCTTTTTGGCATAGCTGTGGCTATTCACCACACCCATTGCTTTTTGTCTCTTGGTGGTTGAACTTGCTTGTGAGACCTCCAGGAACTTTTAACAAGCAGGATCCACATTTTTCCATTCCTTTCTCACCAACCCACGTTCAAATACCTTTGTCATTTGTAGTTTGTGTTTTATTTTTATTTTAGCTTGTTATATTTTATTTTTTCCGAAGCTTTTTCCATGTTAAGTGGCAGATACCTTTTTGTGTTATTTTTATGGGTTGATTTGTTCCTCCCCGGTCCCACATTTAAGTATGTCTGGGGTGTAGTGATTGGCAGCATAACCTTCACTGCTTCCTGATCTCCGGTTAAGAACGGGAGTTGAGCCCCCTGTTATTACCCCACCTCAGTTGATCCAATGATTGATTGTGGGTCACTTAGTCTTGGTGAGCACTCAGCCCAAATTTTAGACAAATTGACCACCCACAAATGAAAATAACAATTATTTTCTGCGAAACAAGAGGGTGCACACAGAGCAGCTGTAGAGGAGCCTTGGTGCAACATAACCGAAAGCGTGGGCTGCAGTTTGCGGTAGAGCGTGCCTGGGAGCGTCCCTCTTGCCACCAGAACTCAGGCACACAGTGAGGGGTCCTGATGCAGGGGGCCTGGAACACACCACAGTAGTGAACATTGGAGTAAACTGTACAGCAGCTCATGTCCCGCTGCTAACACCTGAAGTGAGCCAGCTAAAAAGTACAAAATGCAGCTTAAGACACAATTGTTCCAGAACATTGAGTAGAATCTTATGTTTCTTAAGCAGAAGTACCATGAAGTACCATGAAAAGGGGTATAAAGCCGACACAATTCTAGAATGGATATTAAGAGAGGAAGGAAAAAGAAAATGGTGACTAATATTAGAACTCCAGTGGGACCCATGGTATATGATACATAGATCATTGGGGAGGAATTTAAAAGATTCTACGAACAGCTTTACACCACAGAATACTCGGTAGATGGATTGGATCTCTCTGATTACCTTGATCAATTATAGATCCTGGGAATTTCAAGGGAATTAGTCAATGATATAGAGAAATCTGTTGAGCTGGAAGAAGTAGTGGAAAAAATCAAAGACATGAAGGGAAGCACGACTCCGGGGAGTGACAGCATTTTGGTGATTTTTTATAAGCAATACTGATCCACACTGGCTTCCTACTTAGTTAGGCTTTCAATGGAGTCTTAGTAAGGAAGTCTCTCTCCGATACAATGATGGGGGCGATTATAGTGGTACTTCGGGTAGAGGGCAACAACCTGACATTATATTCCTTTTATAGGCCAATTTCTTTACTGAATGTTGATGTTAAGGTTCTAACTAAAATATTGAGTAATAGAATTGAGGTGATTCTGCCGACACTGGTCCGTGGAATTCAGGTGGGCTTTATCAGGGGTAGATGGGGTATTGACAATATCAGGAAGACCATAGACTTGATGTATCAGGCCAGAGTAGCAGAGATGGTGGCAAGTATGGTAACTATAGACAGAGAAGGCCTTTGATAGGGTTGAATGGCTACATATGACAAAGATCCTGTATGCACATGGGGCTTGTAGACAATATTTGGAAATGGGTCACTGCACTGTACATCACGTATTCAAGTTATTGCGGTGCTCATAGACTCCTTTAGCTTATCGAGGGGAATGTGGCAGAGCTGTCCCCTAGCCCCACTATTGTATGCTCGAGTAATGGAGCTGCAGGCAATTTCAATTTGGTCAAACCAGAATATAAAAAGGGATCACCGGCTGCATTATAGATGGCAAGTTATCACTATTTGCAGACAACATTGGCATATGTGACGGACATACATACCTTGCTCCCGGAGATGCTCTTACAGATTTTCCAGTTTGGGTCGTTCTCAGGTCTTAAGATTAACATGGATAAATCATTTATGATGCCATTAAGAGCTGGAATATCATCGCTTGACTCTGAAAAGAGGATTTTGGAAATGAGAATAGAAAAAGTCAAGTATTAAATATTTGGGGGTACTCACTAGGGATACGTCTATGTTGGCAAAAGCGACATTTGACCTGATGCTAGATAGGTTACAATCTGATCTGCAGAGTTGGGACCCAGTGGTACTATTCTGGTACGGTTGCATGACCTCAGTGAAAATGAATGTCCTGCCCCGTCTCCTTTTCTTTTTACGGTCCTGCAACAATCCTACCAGTAAGCTTCTTTAATTAGTTGACTGCAAAGGTGTCTAAATGTATCTGGGGGAATAAAAGGCAGGGCTTTAAAGATCTATTATGAACCTTCCGAGGGAATAGAGAGGATTTGGTCTCCCAGATTGTATGGCTACAACCGTGTTGCACGACTGAGAGTAATTTTAGAACATATGAAGGAGTTCTTTCGAACATACTGGTCGTATCTGGAAGACTTAGATATGCATTCTAGGAATGTGAGAGATTTATTATGGGCACCGATTAAGGACATACCCCAAACATTGAGGGAACACACAACCCTAGGGGTGCTGTAGTCAATGTGGAAATAGAGTAGAGTGAGTGAAAAGCTGTCCTCGTGGCCTTCCCCGATGACCTCTGTGTGGGGTTCCCCAATTGACTTGGCTCTGCAGAATTTCTTATATTCCCAACAATGGTCTGATTTGGGGTTAGAAAGAGCTGGTCAACTGTTTTGTAATGGTGAATTCTTGGCACTTGAAGAGTTGAGGGTTTAGCTGCTACAAGCCACAATACCTGTTTTTTATTACTTAAGGTTGAAAGAAATATTGACAGAACAGAAGTGACAGGAGGTCTTCCCTCCAGATCTTACACCTTTCAAGAAGGTACAAGATACAGCGATTAGCAGGAAAGACATCATATTAAGGCTATAAAAAGTTCTCATTAGAGCAGATGTGACAGCGAGTCAAGGACATAAGGGGCACTGGTAGGACTTGGCAGAGAGGGACATTTTGGAGGAGGAATGGGAAACGAGCTATAAAATAACCTTCCATGGTAACTTATTTACGTCCACAATGAAGCACAATTTTAAGCTGCTCCAGGGGTGCATAGGGACCCCTGGAAGCTCTCTAAGATGTTTACAGGTCCACCACCCTTGTGTCCTAGATTGCTCCACCAGGTGGGAGCTCAGGCACACATATGGTGGAGGTGTCCAAAGGTGCAGATTTTTTGGGGGGAAATCTTGAGCTGGATCAAGGATATCACTGGGAAACAACTCTCCCAGGGCCCACTTCAGTTACTATTGGGCATTGCTTCAAGAGACAGGGAAAAATACAGATGACCCACAATGTGGGAGTCTATGTTGAGAGCCGGTAGGGTAGCTATTGCCCAGAAATAAAAGGATGAAAGACTCCCATCTAAAATGGAGTGGGAAAAATAATTGCAAAACATAACGATGGAGAAATTGATGGCTATAGTCAAGGATCACCTAGGTTCCTATCACAAGGAAAGGGGGAACTTGATTGCTAAATGGGAGGAGGCAAATACTCTGCAGGAATTAGGGGAGAAGGTTTGAGGTCCTTGGCAACAGAGAAGTAGGGCATCTGTGCTTTTACATCCTGGGACATTATGAGTTTTTGGTGCCTCTAAAGGGAGATTGGTGAGAAGTCTGTGTATCTCTCAAGCTTATGAGAATGGAGGAGCCTAAAAATGCATAGTGATTGGAAAAGTTATTACTCCATAAAGGACCCAAGTTTACTCGTTGCAGACTTTATAATTTGGTGGGTGCTCATTTTTGTTACCAAAACATGTTACGTTATGGTGAGAGGGGGGTCGGTTGGGGGAGGGGATTGTTATTGTTGGAATATGTGTAAGAGGCAACTGTGGAGTAATTTACAATGTTAAAATCTTAATAAAAATGTCAGCAAAAATAAAAGACTTAAACAAAATACAAATAATAAATGTTCCCTTTGTTTACCCATTATTAGATGTGTGAACCCTAACGTTATTCCCTTCCCATTTCCACCCTCCTCCTTCCCTCTCCCCCAAAACATCCCTTTTCAGGGTCAAGTTTTCTGTCATAAAAGTAGACAATAAAAAACACAAACTTTATGAATGGATCAATAACCCTTTATGATCCACTGTATGAAGTATGTGTAAAAAATGCCTTTTTACAAAATGTTCTTTCATAGCCGTGGTTACGATGAACAGCCTACCGTGTAGCCATAGCTATAAGTGGAAAGTAAACATTTTTTTTCCATTCTTCATAAACATTCAATATACTCTTTATCCATAACAACCAACCCCCTGACACCCCCACCCCAAAATGAGCTGCTCCATCCTCACTACCCTTTATGGTCAAGCACAGTCTGTTTGCATGTCATGCAGTTTCAACAGATCTATTCCCTGTGCCGATAGCCGTGGGTATTTAGCCGTAGCTATATAGAGTTCTCATTTATACCCTACGGCTACAAGCAAGCAAATGAGATGCCGTGTATTTTGGTACCCATGGCACAATTATACTAATGCCAGTAGCTGTGGCTACAATTAATGTCTAGTGTCGGTCATAGACGTGGTTATAAAAAAATGTTTTAATCAAAATAAACATTCCTTATATACATGTATAAATGTGTGTGTTAGGTAGTCCTTGGAAGTTTTACTTTTGAGGTATATTTAGTGTAGTATGTGTGCAAATTTACAGTAAAAGTTTGATGACTTTCTCTTCTTCAACAACATATGTAGCTGTAAACAATTTTGGAAAGTAAAATAAGTATGGACACACAGATTTTTGTAAAAATATGTATGTGGGGGGAAAGTGGCTGTGGGATTTCTTTTTCTTTTAGTATGTAGACATGATAGATTTTGTTCATCAGCCCAATTGCCTGCATGTTTACTATCTTTTTTTCGTTTCAGGTCTTTTTATGTCCTTTTTCAGTGATTTTATGTCATTTTGAAGATTAATTAATTCAAATGTCTGTCATTTCTTTTGAAGTATCCATGATTGTATTTGTATGGAATTCCTGAGGTGGCTGGTTCTTAATTCTTCTACATACCTGAATCACTTCTTCATCTGTTTGAAAATATTGAAAGTAATTCTAAAAAATTGCTATGCTGAATGATTTATGTTACTTACGAATATTATTGTTTCCCAAATTTTACATAAAACTAAAGAATAAACTCACAAAATCTAGAATATCCTGCACTTTCTTCTGGCTGCTGCTCTTCAGCATTCTGTTTCAGTATTCCCTCCTCCTCTGCGGGTTAATTGTCTTTAAGCCATTTCTTGTAGTTCTCCATTCTGGAACAAGACCATAAAACACTGGCTACCACCTCGCTTGTTAGAATGAACAATAGAAGAACATTACCTGATGAAAGAAGGTGGGATTCTCTACATTTACTTTCTGATTGGGGCTTTGTTGTTTCTATAGTGGGCAGCTGCCAATAGGATGTCAAGTACTCCAGCTGCTCTTCAGTTATTGAACCTATAAGACAATGGGCCTCATTACGACCCTGGCGGAAAGTGACTGACCGGACCGCAACAGCGTAAATAGCGTTTCCGCCATTGCACGAAGGAGCAAAGTGCGGCTAATCACGACCCATCGGGCACGAGCATTACGCCATGGCGGAATCCGAAAGGCTGCGATGGCGGAAATGACCCCAAAACGGCCCTTACCGCCGCCGTACGCTGCACCAGGTGCAATACCGCCACCCATCTTAGCGGTCACCGTAATGAGCGGTCACCGTAACGAGCGGGCACCGCAAATTACGGGCACCGTAAATATACGGAAACGGAAGTAAAAGCATGTGGCCGGAACGGGAAACAGCACGCCGCACAACTATAAAATCCGAATCCCAACACAACCATTAAAAATCCGACCCTGACACACATCCCAACCCGGTAGCAACCCCAGTTAAAAAAATAAATATGGGAAAGGTAGCCAAGAAAGCGTGTGATCGCAAGCGGCAGGTCCACTTCTCCCGAGAGGAACTGACCGTGCTCACCGAGACCCTCCAGGAAAATGCCGCCGTCGTCTTCTCCAGTCAAATGACCAGGACGGCCCTTGCCAACAAGAAGGCCATATGGGCCCTGGTGGCACAGCGCGTAAGTGCGGTGGGGACAACACCCCGCACGCCACAGCAATGTCGCAAGCGGTGGGACGACCTGCGGATCCGCGTACGCAGCATACTTTCTGCGAACAGGAACATCGCCACAGCTACCGGGGGGGGTTCAGAGTCGCCCATCAAGTTGACCCCCTGGGAGGATATCTGCGCCTCCACCATAGGAATGGAGAGCATAGAGGGAGTCGGAGGGATGGAGAAAGGAGTGCCGACATCCGGAGAATCAGGTAGGTTGGCCAAGAGAAACAATGCGAAATCCACAAAACACGAACATGTGCAGTACCATGTGACCCCATAGTGCAATACATACTTTGCCCTGACAGCGCCCTCTAAAAGTCAGAATGAATAAACAAATCAATCAAGATGCCATAAACAACCCCTACATGTGCAGCATGCACCCCCTAACTGCAGGCAGCCAAATGAATGCATCCTCAATCCACACGAAAATGAGACCACCTCCAAGGCCCAGTCCCAAATCAGCCTCATGTACCACCCCAATGCATTTGATACGTTGCCATTCCAAATCCGACAGACCCATAACTAACGCTCGCCCCTCTTTACTCCACCACAGGGTCCGATACCAACGACGAGCTGCAGGACACCCCTACCAGCACGCCTGCAAAGAGGGCCAGGACCAACGTCCCAAGAGCCTCCACCTCAGGTGCAAGGATCAAGACACGGCAGCAGCAGGAATCAAGTGGCAGCACACTGGAGGGGACTGCAACAGGCACCCCAGCAGCCAGCAAGTCCACAACCCCAGCACCACAGGTCCCCCCAAAGAACGTATCTGATGGCACTGCCTCTGGTGGTAGCAGCACCATAGGTGACACAGCTGTCATGCCAGCATGCTCCGACACGGAAAACAGTGCTGGCGACGTAGGTACCATCCATGACCTTTCCCAATCCCCCTGCATGTTCCATCCCCTACACCATGACGAAACCACGCAGGGGCACCCTGAAGACGACGACTGGCCAACCCCCACAAGTCCTGTGCCAAGGCAACATGTGTTGAGCAGCCCCCCTGTCACACCACCGCAAATGTCCATGGCCCAGCAGAGGCAACAGTCCCTCGACCTGCTGATCGAGCAACAGCAGGAAGTGTCCACGCTACTCAAGGACCATGCAAATGAATGCGGGGGTTCCAGGGCAGCCATGGAAACATCCACCGAGACACTCAGGGCACAAATAGAGAAAAGTAGTGAGAGCCTCAGGGGAGAAATGGAGAGAAGCACCGAGTGCCTGAGAGCACAAATGGAGAAAAGCACCGAGAGCTTGAGAGCACAAATGGAGAAAAGCACCGAGAGCCTGAGGGGGGAACTGCATGCGACGTCCAAAGACGTTTGTGCTGAACTTGCTGCTGTGCGCCGTGTGCTCTCGGAGCTCTCACAAACCCTCAGAGACATGCATGGACGCGAGCAGGCAGAGACATCATCCGTGGCAAGTTCCGTCCAGGGCAGCCCCCAACGCAGATCTGGCAGGAACCTGCGCTCCACGGGCAGGGGTGCCCCTGATACCCGTAGAGGGGGCTTGCAATAGCGTCTACCCACGGACAGCATGCATATTTGGACACTGGTGTTGGGGGGGGAGGTAGTAGGGTGGAGGGGGTGTGTTGGGCTTCACTGGGTGGCGGGTCCATAGGGTGTATAAATCAAATCACATTAACAATACAGCACCTCATTATCATCCAATGACATGTGTGGACATTGATATTTGCGTACGAGGCCTTCATAGGCGTACAGTCCACAATGTGCCTGTACTACACACACACAGTGCCACAGGTCCCCTTTCCGTGTAATAGGCACCATGCGTGGTTGCTAGAAGCATGCATCTATGATGCTCTGTCGGATTGCACGTGCATCCTGTGCCTCATGGACTCCTTGAGGTGCCTCCACATCCCCACCCTCATCATCATCATCATCTTCAGGTGCATGCAGTACAGCGTCAGGGGGCATGGGCACATTCCTACGTATGCACATGTTGTGCAGCATGACACATGCCATGACCATCTTAGAAACCTTCTCATGGCTGTACATGAGTCCCCCGCCAGACCTGCTGAGGCTGCGGAAACGAGCCTTCAGTAGGCCGAATGCCTGTTCAATGACCACACGGGTACGTGAGTGGGCATGGTTGTAGTCCTCCTCATGCTCGTTCTGTGGGTTCCGGATTGGTGTAAGGAGCCATCTCTTCAGTGGATACCCGGCATCACCTGTATGAGACGAATAAAGGGTGTCAGTGGAATGATAGTGCTAAGTAGCCCCCCCCCCCTCCTGCAAGGTCATTGACGCATCAAATGGGCCACGATGTCATGCATGGAATGAGACTCACCGAGTAGCCAGGATCTGTGCCCTGCGTGTCGCTCCATGTAGCGTGGTATTCTTGTGTTCCTCAGGACCATAGAATCATGGGTAGATCCTGGAAATCTGGCACAACAATGCGTAAAGATCTTGTTGGAGTCACACACCATTTGCACATTGATTGAATGAAATTGTTTCCGGTTGCGGTACTGGACCTCCATGGCATGTGGGACAACCAATTCAACATGGGTGCAGTCGATGGCACCAATGCAACCCGGGATGCCGCCAAGTGCATGGAATCCCACTTTAGCGTTGGTAATCTCCTGGTACGTGCGTGGTAGTGTGATGTGGTCGTCGGCGTGCTTCAGGAGGGCATCGTGCACTTGGAAGAGTGTCCGTGAGAACAGTGGCTGTGAAATGCCATGCAACTGTCCCACTGTGTGCTGGTAGGTGCCTGTGGCCAGGAAGTGGAGTACAGACACCACCTTCAGTAGGGGTGGGATGGCGGTTGGGCTATCTATCATGCTCACGAGGTCAGCATGTGTCATGTCCACAATGGCGATTATGGTGTCCCGGTCCAAACGGTAGAGGGTGTGGATCTGCTCAGCAGTGAGGTTGAACGGATCAGCTCGGAGGCGTGGGATTGCGGGCCGCCTGCGTGGTGGTAGTGGCAGTGCTTGTGGGCCTTGCTGACCCTGCCTTGCCCTCCTCCTCCTCCTTCTCCTCCGTCTCCCCTGTGCGCCCGGTTGTTGTACCTGTTGTTGTTCGTCGTCTTCTTGTAGTTGTAGCACTTGCAGTGCTATCTGGTCCCCCAGGCCCAACATCGCTAGTCCTGCCGGTAGCATTTTGGAGTGGGAGTGGTTGTGGGAGGGGTTTGGGTCTGCTATATATGTGCTGTCGGCCTGTATGGCCTCCACCTGTGCTGATTGAATGAATCTGTGGCAGATGCAATCCCTTCTGGCCGAGCACGTCCCGCACGTAAGGCTGCATTTGGCCGCATGGCATCTTGGGATTGGAATCATGTATCAAATCCCGATGGCAGTGTGATGTACTTTGACTGATTTTCATGCTATGCTCCCATTGTTACACATGCTATAATTGCAGCCGCTTACATACCTGTGAAGAGTCAGTGGTATGTAGGGCTCGATCGATGGCCGACCCTCATGCAGCACAGTAACGTACTTCACCGACGGGCGTGGCGTCCCATTTGTGATTGCAGCCAGTTAGCATTATGACACACAGCCGCACTACATTGATGTAATTGTGAATGCAAGCGTTCACAGAAGCCTTTTCGACGTAATGTTGCAAGTGAGGAATTCGAAGGCCAGCATTTTTGGTTTTGAAGTAGCGGCGAGGATACGCCCACAGGTCTGGCTGGAAATGTAACGTTCTATTGTAGAATGTCCTTGGGACATGGCCCATAACGAGCAAGCAATGAATGATATGAATTGAATGGGATGCGCAATAGCGTAGTGGACGATAAGGCAGGACGTTCCCAAATCCATCTTGCTTCACAACACTACAGATCCGGCCAGGTGCACAGTGGTTTTTGCAGACTGCATTACGCACAGACGCGATGGAAGTTTCACATATTATGTGAGTGAATATTCATGCATTTTCATTGCGGGATGAGGGAATGATGAATGGATGCATGGACAGATGATTCCATTTAGGGTCTGCCGTGTACATGGGTTTTTTGAATCACTCCCCTTCCCCTGCGCTATGTGATGCAAGGCTGCCATAGTGGGACTTACGTCTATCTGCCCTTGTCGGATCCTCCCTGTCTCGACGCGCCTTCATACACTTGTGTCTAGGCACGTTACTAATCCCATGTCATGGGTTCTATCTTGACGGACGCATGCACAGTAACCGACGTTGCCAATGGTGTATTTACCTCGATTGATTTCGTTCTGAATCGATACTGATTTAGGGGTGTGTATATTCCTTTGGAGTGGGCTAGCATGCATATGGGTGTGGATTTGGTGTGTTGAATGAAGATTGTAATGCATCATGAGTCCCGTAATGCAATCGGTTATTTTGTGTTTCATTTGGGTGACAGGTATCTCCTGCCCTATTGCAGATGCCATCTCTACGCCACTCCTCCAGATGGGTTTTACTCTCGACACCTGCAGCTTCGGGTGAATCAGTGGAGCACCATTACGATCTTATGGGACGATCGCCAATGGGCCACATGCCCTTACGCTGTACTGGTGGCTAGGTGCAACATTTCGGCCTTTCAGCTCGACTAGTGCCTGCCTCATGGGACGGACCTGCGGTTCTTGCCGCTTCCATGTTGCCTTTTGGAACGTTGATGTAGGCCCTGTGTGCCATGATGGTACAGGGCGTCACACAAGTGGAGGCTGGTCAATTATTGCAGATGCAGCCCTCGGTGATGATGGATGTTTTGGTGTTATTTTGCAAATTGCTGTGGGGCCTTTGTCATTTGGATGTGCATTTAAATTGTATTCCGATATTTGTCGTGTTGCGTTATTCTTTGCAGGTGATGTGGCGATTTTCGATTTGTGGCGGTATGTATTGCGAGATGATCTGCATTGTGTTCCGCCTTCTGAGTTGAGTTGTGTGGTACAGTACTGGCCGCGTTTGCCTACGTAGCACAGTATGGTCACGGATAGGGGCTGCCATTGTGACTGTTTACATGATGTGCTGTTCAGGGGCGGGGGATTGGCTTTTGGCCGACTGGTGCCTGTCAGCCAGGTCGATTGGTGGAATGATGGGATGTTCAGAATGTGGCTGGTCACAGGTGCCTGTGTTTGCGTGCGTTTGTTGGAGGGGGACTGGGGTCATGTCCATTGGAATAGCTTCTGTATTCATGCCATCTGTGCCCTGCAGCTCCCATCGGCCCCTCTTGGGATGAGCCTGGCTGCTCAGTCACTCTGCCAACTTGTGTGGTACATGCTTCTGCTGATGGTTGGTTTGTTTACTGGCAAGAGTACAGGCCTGGTGCAATCCCCCTCAGGATGCTGTTTTGGATGTTGCCTTGCGCTGGTGGCAAGCGATGGGGGACTACTGTTGTTTTGTGTCATGTGTTCTTGATTTTCATTTTGATGTATTGTACCTTCACATGCCTGTGCTGCATCAGTACGGCTATGGTGACATGCCGTACATGGATGCCCACTCACGGGGCGCTTTGAGCCCCTGCATGCATTTCTACGTTGGCATGCATGGGTGAATTGTAGATTTCACTGGTTGCATAGTGTGAGTACATTGCGCCTGCCAGGAGTTGTGCAATGTGGCCAGGGAGTGGAGTACAGGCACTCAGTGGGCCATTTACGGTTGGTTCACGATGCCGTATTTCTCGCCATGGCGGAATGGTACTTTACGACGTGCTTGATGGCGTTCAGTACATGTCCGCTAGGGTCAGAATTCGCGTACCGTTGCGCCATGGCGGTGATTCCGGTTTTGCAAGGCGCGCGTGCGCGTACTTGGTGCAGTTAGCGTTGCCGTTCACTGCGGTGTCGCTAATGGCATCGTACTTTACGGTGACGGGTCATAATCGCAACGAGCGGTGTTCGATGGCGGTATTGCATTTCCGCCATCATTTTTCCATTTCCGCCAGGGTCGTAATGAGGCCCAATGTCATTTTTTGAGTGATGTTTATATGTAATGTAAGGAACTCTTTGTGGAAACAATAAAGACAGACACAAGTGATCACAGTTCAATGGTGTTTATTAAACGGTTAATGAAGGGTGGAAAAATGCCTAACCTAAACCTAAATCTAAGATGGGATCAAGCGTCAACCATCAAATGAAAATGAGGCAGTCCCAGTGGCGTTGTGTCAAAGTAAAAGGGCCTATACTAAGAAAAACCTATTGCTAATTCCTTACGCTAAATACAAAAGAGTGTGGGATAGGGTATTCAAAATAAAGAAGAAAAGTGTTCACAAATAATAAGTCAGGATGTGATTGCCTTGAGGTCTCCCTTCCCCATGTTTTTAGCACAGGACAAGTTGGGACTTTTGAGCAAAACACACTCAAGCCTTTCCAGCACAAGTCGACAGTTCAGTTTCAGCTATCAGGTTATCAAGGGCCAAGTCTCTTTACTCTCAAAAGTCTCTTGCCTTCAGGGCCAGATGTCTTAGTGAAACAAAATAAAAGTGTGTTCCAAATGTACGTTGGGTGATGGTTTCGCCCCTGGGTCCCCTCTTCTGGACGCATACTCTCCTCAAGTCAAGTTCAACAACTTTATCCAAAACAGTTATTTTCTCAATGAGATTTGGGTGGTGACTTTCCACCCCTGGATCTCCCTTGGTCAGGCTTGGGCCCCAAATGCAATGCTTCTTGCTTGCACAAATCTTCACCAACAATTCCTCATGGGCCTTTTAGACTTCGCTGCTTTCCATTAGCATTCCTCGGCTGGGATCACTCTTGCTAATCTCCACAAAACACAGTTTATGTGCTATTTATTCAAAATGCGGGATTCACTTCCCTTAACTTTCCTTACAGTTCTTAGGTCAAAGGCTTTTGACTATACAAGTATTTTGCTTGACCTCCTGTATAACCACTTTGACCTTTCTTGGAGGCTCTCCTACAGCCTTCTGGTATCCGTAGTTTTGCTCAACATGGGATTGACCAGAGTCTCTCGAGTTAGTACACATGTGGTGCTGGTTCCCGGTACAGCTGGCTTTCCCTTTTACAATTTACATTTCTTTGAAGTTTGTTCGAATGGCCACTTTGCGACTTTTATTCAACACAGTTTGGTGCTTATTGGCTTTCCCTTCGACTCACCGGCTCTGATGAACCACTTGGCTTTCCTTGTATCTAGAGTGAAGGCCGGTACCACGGTAGCAGGAGTTTCCCTCGCTCCTGTTTATCAGCGTAGGCACACTCTGTGTACCGTCAGCATATGCTGCAGCACACTTGGGCTATTGTCCTCAATCGTATGATTCCTTCTGTGGATGTTTTTCAGGTTTGCATAGAAAAGGGCAAGGTCGTTTCTCTCCTTGTTGGCCTCTCGACATTCACCGCCTTTCGCCTCTTCTTGAACTGCCGGGCCTGGATAACTTTCTTATTGTGCAGTCTGCCTTGCTCGTATTGTGCTCTTTTGAACCACCTTTTATCCCTATAAGGAAAGGAAAGGACCATTAGGGGTGTGATTTTGGTCAATTGCCTGACTTTGCCTGACTCTGGTATTGGAACACGTCAGGTAAACGTCTCTGGTCTTAGTCCGTTGTCTTATGAGTTGTGCGAAAGTGTTCGTGTAAGAAAGGGAAGGCAGTGTTTTTGAATGTCCTACAGAAGAGGATGGGGAAAAGGTGTGCAAAGAAGGGGTATACCGTGTCTCAACCATCAGTGTCGCACTCTCCAAGCACCCCTCATCCAGGAGATCCTCCCACACTGGTCCACCCCCAGGAACTGGATCCAAAGCGATGGCCATGTCCTGGCCACCTGGATGACAGATCCCCGAGGACTAGACAGAGAGATACCTTCAGGTTTCTCACAGAACCAATCAAACTTGAGGTTGTATTGCCTCATAATCTTAAGAGTGTTTCTATATAGTGAGGTGATATTTCCTGAGAGAGGGGTGTGTTTTTAGCATATTGTGAAGTTAAAGAGGCTATAGATATTGTTTTTGCTGGATATTCAATGGAGGCATTCTCCGAAGGAGTGGAATCTCACTGCTCAGAAGATTGTAGAGCCATAGAGAATTTTGAGAATGGGACTAATAGTGATGTTAAGGACATAGGTGATGTGTTTTCAAAGCATTGGTTTAAAATTATTTTCTGGTTCTATATTATTACTTTAGATGTAGTATTTGAAATGAGAGGTATGTTTTGAAGGTGTGGAGGAATATTTTTGAGTGGGAGCACACACTCATTTTCTTTGGGAAAAGAAAATGAGTTAGTCATCCAAGGAAAGAGCACATAGAAATTATGGTTGTAGGTCAACTGGTCGAATCTAAATGGTCGACAGGACAAATGGTCGACACCAAAAGGTCGACAGGTCAAATGATCAAATTATTTTTTTTTGTTTTTTCACATTTTTTTTTTTTGGGGGGGTCCCCCTCCAACCCCCTTTGTTTTGCTAAAAACCCCTTTTTTCCCTAAACAAAAACCTAAAAAATATATATATATATAACTAAAAAAAAATCGATCATTTGTCCTGTCGACCAAATTGTGTCGACCATTTATCTGTCGACCATTTGTCTGTTGACCATTTGGCTAGACACCAGAAATTATGCAAGATTAGTTTAATTGTACCAGAGGAGAGGAGTATTTTTCTGAATTAAAGGATTTCTGGGGTAATATAGTGCCAGAAAAACACAAAGGTTCTTCTAAGAGCCACCCATAGAAGGTATAAAATGTTATTGATAATGAAGCCGTGGGTATACCCATGCCAATAGCTGTGGATAACGTGAAATTGTAACTACTATTGAGTGTTAGAAGTCAAAATTCCACATATTTTCATTTTTCTGGCTCCTCGTCTCTAGTCTTAAGTTATTTAAAGACTGAAGGCTCTGTACACATTTGTTTTCTGGCATGTTAAAATGTTCTTACACCCGCAGCTACTGAGGGGGTTCTTTAAACGTGTGGCTGAAATCCATCCAATGACACGGTGTGCCCTCTCATGGGCTGCTGGAGCAGCAGGTATCACGGCTCCCGTAGCATTCATACCCGCAGCTATAATCAGGCCAATTGGGCATCCTGTATTTTGGCAGGGTCTTTGTAGGCACACATATCACTGCCGTGATAGCTGTAGGTATTACAACACAAACCTCTGCGCAGTAATCATATTATTTCATGGATGTTACACCACACAATTGTGCATGTCTTTCTGATTCCATGTTGTTACTACTATCCTTATGTCATTTGAACAATAAAAGCTTTATAATATGTGTTTTTGAGTATGTCAAAAAATGTATCTGTAACTGCGGCTACATGCAGGCATTCATAACCGTGTCTATCAACAGGCCAATTGGACATTGTGTATTTTGGTGGGCTTGTGTAGCTGTGGGTATGAATGCCTGCATGTAGCAGTGGGTATTAAGCCACACATTTCTTTGCAGTAATCCTATTATACCATGGATGTTGGACCATACAATTTTACATTTCTTTCTTATTCCAAGCCCTTACCTCTACCCTTGTGTAAAATTTGAACTTTAAAACCACAGAAACATGTGTTTTAAGTGTGTGGAAACAATTGATGTGTACCCACAGCTATAAGAGGGTGTTCATAGCCGTGGCTGTAAAAGGAGAATGTAAAAAAAAGTTGTTTATATTATTATATGTCTGCATATGTATGTAATAAGTAATCATTAAAATTACTGTTTTGGGGTACATAGAGTGTAGAATTTCAGCACATGTATGTGGCTGTGGCTATGAAATTGGTGTTTAGTGACTTTTTTAGTAGCTGCATTTATAAAATGTTGGTTTAATACAAATACATTGTATATGTTTATATATATTCAATGAAAAAACTTTGGTAAAGGGACGTTATGGTTAAGTTGCACTAATAAAAACCTATCAAATTCAGTGCAAAAAGTTTGTTAAAGGGACGTTATGGTTCAGTTGCCCTAATAAAAACCTATCCATAAAATGGTTACAAGTAAAACCGAAAAACCCCAGAAATTCGCCAGTTATGGTAACCTAAGCAACCATAACTCGCACCACTACCGTGCACTGCTAAGACTAACACCCATGACATCAAACATGACATCACAAACGGCATTGATGACATCACTGATGACATTGCATGTCTGGCTCCCTCTTTTTTGTTCACTGACACATCTAGGCCAGGTGGTTTTGTTTTCTGACAGTCAAAAGCTGAACATTCAAAAGGTACTTACTGTATTTGCAGACGTTATCCTTCTGATATGTTCTTACAATACTTTTCTTAGGGTTCAGTTGCATCTTGTGATGCATATACTTAGGGGAAGAAGCAGGCCTGAAACACAGTTCTCATTTCTGTAAATCAAGATAACCATTTAGGTTAGGAACAGTTTCTGATGATACTGCTTCTCTTTGGGTTACTTTATATTCCGTCCATATGCCACAGACTTGTATGCATTGTGGTGTCTTTATTTGTAGCAGAAGAAGTGTGTAGTAAGTGATGCACTATTGGCTAGTTAATATAGTTAATACATGTTGCACAGTATGCAAAAGCCTGATATGGAAGCATTCACAATTTTATTATCCAACATTGCAACATTATAAATATTACACCTCTATGGTACATGTTGAAGGCAATGCCTATGTTTCTGTATGAGTAGGTTGCTGTACTAGAAAGAACACTACAACAGAATGTTGTTTATATCAGTACATTGCTTATTGAACTACGTAGTTCATAATAAATCTCCCAACCAGCCCTGACACTTTTTTTGCCAAAATATTACTCACTACCCGTGTAGGGACTTGTTATGAAATGTAACTGCACATGTGATGTCATCAGTGTTGTCATCAATGACATTTGTGATGTCATCTTTGATGTCATGGGTGTTAGTCTTAGCAGTGCATGGTCATGTTTGTGTGTTTATTTAATTATACTGCACACCGAACCTGAGGGTATATAGGCGCATTGCAAGTAAATTACAAGTGTTACAGTTACACAGTAAGACAAAAGCAATCAGGTAGGTTACAGTAGTTAACATACAGAAAGAGAACACAAGGCAACGGTACAAGGCAAAATAGGTACTCCATAGGGAGTCATCAGCAAATAGTGACTTGGGGACGTCATATGTCATTTGACATTAGCCAGTCTTCAGTGTTTTTCCTGAAGTGTTGGAAGGTCTAATCCATTTGCAGGTGAGTGGGAAGTGAGTCCCAGCATTGGACAGCTTGAACTGGAAAGCTAATACCCCCAGCCTTTTTCAGGTCAAATCTCGGGGCTACAATACAGTGCGAGTTTACTGTCCTTGTAAGGCGTGAAGAGTTTTTTTTGATGATTTTGTCCCTTAGATACTGTGGAGCAGCATTATTTAGACAGTAATGTGTGATGGAAACTATTTTAAACTGGATCCTGTCCTTGATAGAAAGACAAAATGCTACAATTGACTATATGTATGTTGATAGAAGGCTATTTGAGAAAATCTCCGAGTTTAGGGTAGTTCCCACCATAGCGAGTGACCATTGGATCTTGAGAGCCGAGTTTGTGATCCAAACCAAGGATGAACTTCGCTCCAGTCCAAATCAATTGAGTGGTCTCATTATTAACGCCCAACGAAACAGACTTTACTGGTCAAGCGATGCACTACAAACATTTGCACGCAGTCTAACGAGTGACCAACAGCAATTGGTAAGAGGTATGGATGTTGCTGATTATCATGATAAAATGCATCTCTTTGCCCCTACTTCAACCACAGAAACTAATAAGAGCAGGCAGCAGCATATCCATATGTTCGATTTGGCCATTAGAGACCGAAAGAGGCAATATCGTAAACAGAAAAGACAGATTTCTAACTTACCGGTACAGTATCGTGAATTGTCTTTACGCAAATTAAAGACCAAATATAGAAATTGGATTCGAGGTCACAAAGCTAATATGTTCCAACATGATGGGGAAAAATGGTTACAGATGGTCCGAACCAAAAATACATCACAAATTTGGAAAATGATAAATAACGGAGCAGGAGCTCCGCAGCTAACGGCACAACTTAATGGCGTGTCGGAAAAAAGTTGGGTCGCCTACTTCACTAGCATTTACGCTCTTCCGGCGAATAGTACCTCAAAGTTGAATCTAGAAATATTGAATTCAGCCTTTCAGATTAATTTTGACCGTGAAGATGTTCTGTTTTATATCAACAAAGCTAGCTCTTCTCGAGCTCCTGGTCCTGACGGTTTATCAAATAATGTCCTAAAACAGAATCCGGAGCTATGGGCATCTATTCTCTATACTATCTTCCAGGTCCTGCAAATAAAACAGGCAGTCCCTCTGTCGTGGTGCAAGGCCATCACAGTGCCAATTTATAAGAAAGGCGACCGAACAAACCCGGCCAGTTACCGTCCGATTTCTCTTCTTGACGCTCCTGGCAAGATCTTCAGCAGAATTGTTTTAAGAGATCTTGACAATTGGGCTTCAAAAGAGAATCGACGAGATCCATTTCAAACTGGTTTTGTGCGAGGTCTTGGCACAAGCATCAATATAACGACCCTCAATGCAATTAAAGAGTTATACGCCACAAGGAATCAACCAATATATCTCGCGTATGTTGACTTTCGAGTGGCCTTTGACTCGGTAGATCGGAACCTATTGTTGGAGAAGTTGCTGAAATTTGGCTGTCCACCCTCACTTGTGCATTTGATACATTTGCTTCACTCGAACACTTCAATGAAAGTTAAATTGAATTTAGAAGGGCTGCTATCAGATGAAATACCAACTAAACGCGGCCTAAAACAAGGCTGTATCTTAGCCTCTACATTGTTTAATTTGTTTATATTTGATCTTGGCAATGAATTCAACAATGTTGTGAATGACGCCCCGAAACTTGGCAACCAGGTAATTGCTTGGCTCCTGTATGCAGATGATCTAGTTCTTATCTCTAAAACACCGAGAGGCCTGCAAAATATGCTTGATAAACTTGACCAGTACGTTGCCAAAAACAACTTGATCTTAAATTTGGAGAAAACACAGGTGATGGAACTGGGGAGACTTGGACTTAGATCAAAGAAACAGTATTGTTGGCTTTTGAACAAACAGAGGTTAAAAATAGTCAATGAATACAAATACTTGGGAGTCATATTTAGCAACTCCTCCACTAATATACCCCAAAGAGTTGGCTTAGAGAGTAAATTGTCCACTCTAATCTCGCAAGCGAGAGTCTTACAATATAAGTATGGTAAGTTCTCTTGCAAACATATTCTTACCTTTTATCAACAAAAAGTAATCCCCATTGTTACCTATGGTTCAGAAGCCTGGTCACCTCCACAGGCTGGTTATTGGAACAAAATTGAGGCTAGGTTTTGGAAGAAAGTTCTGAATCTTCCAAACTCTTGCCCAAACGCACTCCTTCGTTTTGAGTTGGGAATTCTCTCCGTGAACATACAAGTGTCCTGGAAGAGATGCTGCCTATTCCGGAAATGTGTGATGGGCTTATCCAGCAATAGTGTGCTAAGAATCCTGGCAGACTATTTATTGCGGTCAGAACATTTATTCCCAGTAAATTGGAGAGCTGCTGTTTTGTCGGATCTAACAGAAGCTAATATCACATTAGATCTACTACTATCCAATCCTACCAAAGCTAAAACCAAATTGTATCATTTAGATTGGCACATAACGCAACAGAACTGTATGAAGCTAAAAGATTTTGATAGAGCTATGTTTGGGCATAAAAAACTCCAGGGAACTGCCGATTACCTATTAAAATGTCCTTCCCATAAATTGAGAAATCAAATATTGCGATTTCGTTTGAATCTATGGCCAACGAAACAAGTCTTGCTAAGAAGGGGTATCATCAAGAGAGACTGTCTTTTTTGTCGATTCTGCAACGATGCAAAAGTCGAAGAAACATTGAAACATCTATTGATAGAATGTGCTGCATTACATTCACAGAGAAAGGATTTGGTTGACAAACTAACAAGGCATCATTACATAAGACGATCTAATGATGAGCTATGGTATGAGCTGTTCGCAACCTCAAAGATAACAATAAGAATAGCCACTATCCATTTCCTAAACAAAATATTATGTCCCATACTCAAGTAAGTAACTAATCTGCCCATTGGAAGAAATGGAAGAAATGCGATAGTATTTGGCTCTTTATTATATCTTGATTGTGGCATAGTTGTATCTGATTTTAACATGTAATTTTAACATGTGATGTTTTTTTTCTTTCTTTTAACAATGTATGTATCTTGTTTTAAACCTCGTTTTGAAAGGTTGATTTAATCAGCCATCCAAAATAAAAAAAAAAAAAAAAAAAAAGAAAGCCAATTATGATTTCTTCTGACTTCGGAGATGTGATGTCTCCTCGGAATGCTTAATGTGGTTCTTAATGCAATTTATTGAGAATCTGTTTATTGACACTTGCATATAGGGCATTGCAATAATCGAGTTTAGACAAGACTAAGACCCTCGCTAGTGCAATGCAACTGTTGGTATATAAACAGGGTTTGCAAGCCTGAATCAGTTTGAAAGTGTACGCCGTAGCTGAAGCCGTGGCATTAACTTGTCTCCCTAAATTCAACACTGAGTCCAGGTAAAATCCTAGGGTTTTGGTCTCGTTGATGACTTTGATGTCAATGCAGTCAATATTGAATGAGGTGTATAGACTTCCAAGTGTGTTCAAGTTTTCTGGGGCTCCTAGGATCAGGATCTCTGTTTTGTCATCATTCAGGCATAGGCCGTGGGCTGCCATCCATGCCTGAATTATTAAATATATTTTGTTGACTAAGACCAAGTCTGTGTCATAATCACCTGAAAGGGGTAGGGGTATCTGGGTGTCATCAGCATAGTTGATGTAGATGACACCCAGATGATCCAGATCATCGAACAGCTGCTTCGTAAATATATTGTACATGGTCGGTGAGAAAAATGCTCCTTGTGGTACGCCACATGTAACGGGAGAGGGGTTAGCAGCGGCCGAAGGAGAGAAGACTCTCATTGACCTATTGTGTAGAAATGATTGTATCCTATCAGTGGCTTTTTGCAAAAAGTGCGGCTGTGGACAGATGTTTGCACATCACTTTGGATCGACCAGATCAAACGCAGCCGATAGATCCAGTAGGACAAGTAGGGTGCATTGTCTGTTGTCTTTAAGATGGTCAATTTGCGTTTTCAAGTCCATCAAGGCAGTTTCTGTGCCGTGGAGTGGTTTGAACCCAGATTGTCTTTGTCCTAAGAGGTTATTAGACTCTAGGTACAGCTGGATCTGGAGGTATAGAGCTTTATCTACTATTTTGAGTAAAAACGGGACAGTGGTGATAGGCCTGTAGTTGGTAGGAATGGTTTGGTCAAGTGAAGCTTTTTTTAGCAAAGGTAGTACCCACGCATCCTTAAGATTATTTGGTAAATTAGAGTCACAGAATGAGGCATTCAATAGTTTGGCGATAAATGTCGCCAAGTCTCTGGAAGCCTCTTTGCTGATTTGTGCTGGGCAGATGTCTCCCTGACATCTCGCTGGTTTAAGTGAAGCGATTATCTTTTCCATCTCTTGAGTAGTGACTTGAGAGAATTTGAATTCTTGTAAGGCTTTTGGAGTGTATTTTTGTGGGTTGTCATAATGTTTTGGGTAAGGGTAAGCCCTGTGGCACAAGGGCTGTGCTACACCTGTTTAGCTGTGGCGGCTTGACAGTTATTCTGCTTCCCTGTTGATCGGCGTGGATGAGAGGCTGAACTTTCTCCCACTTTCATTTCATCAAGTTCAGCACAAGTGCAGCCTAAAGCGAACAGTGAAAAGGACGCTGTTGCTTTAAACAACTCAAGGTTTCCCTGCAGTGACGTGCAAGTCACATGACCATTGTTGGGTTATATCTGCATAATTAATCCGCCCTTGCGGCGTAAGCCCTGTGGCAGAAGGGCTGTGCTACACCTGTTTAGCTGTGGCGGCTTGACAGTTATTCTGCTTCCCTGTTGATCGGCGTGGATGAGAGGCTGGACTTTCTCCCACTATCATTTAATCAAGTTCAGCACGAGTGCAGCCTAAAGCGAACGGTGAAAAGGACGCCGTTGCTTTAAACAACTCGAGGATTCCCTGCAGTGACGTGCAAGTCACATGACCATCGTTGGGCTATATCTGCATAATTAATCCGCCCTTGCGGTGTAAGCCCTTTGTCAGAAGGGCTGTGCTACACCTGTTTAGCTGTTTGGCGGCTTTGGCGTGTGGCGGGTATCATACCCGACGCAAGAAGCAGAGGCTGCTGGACCCGCGAGACGTACAGGTATCCTGAGGAGTCCAGTAGCAGAGTTTTGCTTGTCTTCTTTCTTTTGACTTTTGTTATTACCTGAGGAGCTGCACGACGAGACATTGCTTGCCCCCTTCCTCGATAAATCATTTTTGATCATACTTGCGGCGTTCGGAGCACGACATTCGATTCTAGTTGATCCCAAATCGCCCTCAAGCGTCCTTGTATTTGCGCTGTTGTCCATCTGCAGTAAGATTCATCGATGACGCTGACTGCTGAATCCACAGGCCCCCAGACACGGAAAAAAACTCTCCAACATCGGCGCACGCTTAATCCGTGGACGGCGATGAAAGCCTCAGCCTCTAAAAAGGTAAGCAAAACTGCAAGCCGTACCTTACTTGCTTCACCCATTCTCCCTGCAGTTTTTTCACATGGCACATCGGTCTGTTCTCTAGGACTACAAACAACAAATTCTATACAAGATGTACAAAACACCTTAAGTTCAACTGAAGAATTACTTCCCTGCATTGAAAGATGTACATCCCAATTAACAACTGACAATTTATCTGTCACTGACACGGCAGTTTGGGATCTCGTACACCAGATCCATCAAGGGAAACACATGTATTCTTCCATAACACCAACTCATGCTCAACAAGATGCAAACAAAGGTGATGGACATGAAAAAGGGCTTGTAAATTCCGTGCCCGTAATACTCTCTCATAGTCACCCCACCAACTTGACAGCACGTCCGGCCAGCGTTTCGGATGAAGACGTGGCTTTTCAACTTGAAAAGCTTCCACTACTTTCAATTGCCACTCACTCAAATTCCAACTTGAGTACTACAACACAACTGAGTACAGATGTGACCTGTGTCTCGCAACAACAAGCACATTTAGTAGACCAGGACATAGCTTAGGTCGAAAATGCAACAACTTTATTTCCCTGCAAACTAATGGACTCGAACAATCATGTAATGTTGCCTTTTGTGGTGAGTGATGACGAACTACTAAACATCTCAAATGCGATGCCTCCTCATCTTTTTCCAGCAAATGTTAGCTCTTGAAACCCAACCTCTTCACTTTTACAGACGAAGTCTTCCAGGGCTGTAACTTCGGCAAACTTAGGCTCTTGCACTTCTACTTCTGTACCTAGCAGCCAGTCCAACCCGCCTCAGTCAAATTTGCTTTCAACAGACGCCGAGTCCTCAAATCACCATGAACGGCCGATAGTGCCAAAGGAATCCTCCTCTGACCTAACCCACAAGACTTGCAATCCTCTGGCCCGATCGACTGTAACGTCCAAGGTGATTTATCCGGGAACGAACCACAAACCTGAGGCCCCTGTACTAGGCAATAATAGTGGGTATGCATGTCAGGCGCCAGAGGTATTAAGTGCGTCTCCTGGCGGTCTACACCGGCGCCCCTCTGACTTGGCTACCCAAACAGCAACAGCAAAAACATCTGACCTGGATCCAAGCTCTCTTGCAAGAGCGCGTCGCCTAAAACGATTTGCAGAGTTAAAATCCAAAATGCACTTTCCGCAAAACCCGATGACCAGCAAGTCAGTCACGCAAGTACGCCTCACCGGCCGACTGAGTCTGTCTATGGCGATACTCACTTGCCAAATCTAACAAAAACTCTTTCACCAATTAAAGCAAAGTTCAACCTGAATTGCTCTTATGCGTCCTCGATCGAGGAACTACCTTTAGCAGGCAAAGTCAAATCTGTGAATATATCAATGGAAGCTTTATCACAAATTCATAATAATGTTTTAGCCGCATCAGTGGAGGCCTTAGCCCCGTTCACCAAATTATATGAAGCTCTACATGGACAATTAAGTGATCAAGGTGCGATTATTCAAAACTTGACGCAAAAAATAGAAAAAATTGATAACTTTACGAATTTTCTTCAAACAGAAATGGAAAAAAATGCTGATATTTCCACAAGATGGCAAGAGCGGTTAGGTGATTTGGCAGCTAGACACCATTGTCAAAACGACTCTCTATCAGAAGGTCTTCTAGAAGCACTGAAATGGATGAGAAAAAATGCCACCCAATATACCCAAACGCTAGTCCCTCTAGTCCCGGCTTAAAGTTCTCCGGCAACTCAAAATGTGGACGTAAGATTACCAAACGCAACAACTCCGGACTCTAATGTTGCTGCATTAAATTCGAATGAGGTCCAGCCCCCTTCACCTCACACCCACTTCTTGCAACCTACAGCTGAGCATCTTAGCTCAGCTTAATGTATTAGTGGTCGTGACGCTCAATTAGAAAATGCTCTTCCTCACACAAAAGACACAACTGAGAATCAAGAAGTATCCTCTAGTTTAGTGATCTTTAAACCCACTTCATTTAACATCTTTACTGGCCCTGCCAAAACTCTAGATTTAACCAAAACTCATAAGAAAGGCTCAAAACCCGATGGAAAACCTCTAACTAAATCGGGTCCAAAAGATGCATCACAAAAAAACAAACGAACGAATGTCAAAAAATTCATAAGAACTTTGACGACCCCGAAAAAAAGCAGTCTTTTTGTACGTGACAATGTAAAACCTCACGATGATCTTACACAATCTCATGGGTTAGTACATGCAACTGATCAAAAAAAAGTCATGACCAAATTACCAACCAAACACCGTCGCCTGAATACAGACTCTGATATCTCAAATATGTCTGGCGAAAACGGCTCTGTCGACTTATGCGATTTGTCTACGTACTCCATTAGAAGTGAAATTAATATTGACTCTTCTCCTGTAGTTTTGGCACCAATCGACAAAGGAAACCATGCAAGGAAGAAATCCCTCTTGAAAGAAAACGCGTCTAGATGTCACGTTAGAGAATCTACAAGGACGGCTCGGTCCACTTCTTTAAAGATCCAGTCTTCACCTGTTAGCTCAAAACTAGACCCGAAACTAACAATAAACCAAAGAAAAAACGGTTCACACTTACACTCGCGAGTATCTGATAGCTTAAGTGCCAAACCTGTAACAAGTTCATGGGCGCTTCGTCTCCAGAATATCAACTCTGATGGAAAAGAACTAAACCTGAACAGAGCGAACGTCCTAAAACTATTCGCCTGTGTTCCCCAACTCAGATCAATAACTACAGACGACATCAAGATCGTAGAATATGTAACGGAAAAAACAACTGACCAAGTACTATTACATATAAAATCGTCTGCAGTAAAAAACTTCTTACTGCAAGCAGTCGAAGAACTGCTAGTATATGGATTCGATATAACCCTAGAACCCGACTTGAAAATTCAAAAAGAAGTTTCAACTAATCTACCAAATTCAGGAAACTTCGAAAGATCAATCTGTCGCACATCCCTACGGAAGTCACTATCCCTCTCGCACAGATTACAAAATGATATGGATTACAAACCCACCATCAGAGGATTCAGACAGAAGACTCAGTCTATTCACAACAATCTTCAATAACCATGAACGACACGGACGAAGTTAAGGTTACTCTCCTGGAATACCCGCGGATTCTCTCAACTGTTTGATAATTTTACAGAACCGCTTGATGAGGTCTTTGCAATTTGCCTTCAGGAAACATGGCTGCGCGATGCTCTGCATCGCGACAGATTTACCACTCATCTGAATCCAGCCAAAAGAAATACTAAGGGTCGTCCATACTCAGGCTTAATCACCTTACTGAAAATTCAAAACTTGTTACGCTCACCTGGTTCCCACGGGGGCGTCGACCAGAACTGGGCCGCTGTTGTTTCCACCAGCGTGACGTGTAGCGCCGAGATGACTGACTGGACTGGCCCACTCAGCCTAGTTTGTCTGGCTCGCAGGAATATTCTTCTGCAAAGGAGAAGAGGAATTAACCACCCGTGGAATTGAGTGTCAACCCACCTTCCCCACTCCCGTTGTTTTCCCACAGATAACTCTTGATGTCCCCTCCTTAATCTCACCTGATGGTTTGGAAGGATGAGCTCTCCATCCTGCGTCGACCGCAGGGGCGCGTTGATGACCAGTTACTTCACTGGCGTAGAGGAATTGGTGAGTTCCAGTATTGACTCTAAAGTCCAATTGTTCATAAGAGTTCAAATGTCTGATCTTCACTCTGTCCGATTCCTTGCAGGTTGCCGATTAATTCACTTGAAGATTTCCAAATGGCAATTGGTAAGATTCAGGTAAGTCTATTGTGGTTTTCCCCTTAGGGGCCAGGGTACGGCGATGAAGCAGAGTTGACTGCGCTGACCCGAGATGAGGTGAGTACCCCGGTGGTAAATCAGGTAAGTCCATGGGGGTAGCTTGTATAGCCTTAGAGAGTCCCCTTGCTCACCTTGCTGTCTTTGTCTCCTTAGGTGTCGGAGGGCGGCCGTGAGATGGAGAGAGCGTGATGGAATGCTGAAGTACCGCCAAGCAGGTGAGTCCAGCGTGGCGCCGTAGGAATGCAAAGCGATGCTTCAAAGACTTCTGTCTTTCAGCTCCGTGGTGAAATGGATCAGGAATCAGGTAAGGATTAACGTTAAAACTCCTGTTCTAACCTTTATCCTTCTTTTCTTCTTGTTTCAGGAGTCCCAGGACTGATGCGGGCGTGGCTGAAGACTGGAGCTGCTGAAAACACGGTGAGCGTTACGCTGCAGCAAGAAGAATAACGTGAAGCAAGTGTGGCTGTCCGGGCGTGGTTTAAATAGCCTTGGAAGAAGTTCCAGGTAAGTATTCTTCCACAGCACCACCCAGGTAACAAAATAGTCCCTTCAGTAAAATAGTCCCTCTTAAGCCTCATTTGGCTTGAGTCTTCATGCAGCATGGTCTGCCTCAGGTGAGTATGCAGCATGGTCTGCTTCAGGTAAGTTATCAATAATGAGCCTGGTGCCCATGGCGCCAGGACTGACATTATCTTTATGAGCCCGGCGCCATAGGCGCCAGGACTGCACCCAAACAGCCCCTAACTGGGGCTTTTGGGCATGCTCCAAGTGGCATGATGCCTGCTTCCGGGGCTGCTGGGCCTGGTCTGGTCTTCCGGGGGCAGGCATCATGACAAAACTGGATGACTCCCCAGGACGTGGTTAACCCAAACCTGTTTGTTCAGGGTACGATCATTCGAATTGGGAAGGAAAACTCAGGAACTTCAAACTATCTACTTATTATCAATTGTTACTGGAACCCGGCAATGATTACCACCACAGAATTTATCGACTCAATAACAACTCTCATTGATGATGCTTTTTTTAAATACTGCAATCTATCGCTGTTAATATGTGGTGACTTGAACTGCAGCTGGTATCGATTCAACCATCACACGTTGGAAAACAATGCTATTCCTAAAGACGAAGTTACATTACGAGGTAAACTATGGACACAAGCACTTTCGTCACGAAACTGCAAGATGGTTAATGGCAACGCCAAAGGTGACCAACCCTGCAAGACAACCTGGAAGCGACTTCTACTTAGAAACACTCTTGACTATATTTGGGTCTCTTGTAATCTATTTGAAAGAGTTGTTTCACTAGAAGTAGTTCAAAAAGATGCAAGTGACCACGATTTGCTTCGTCTATGTATGGACTTCGATACTTTTGCTCATCCAAAGACCTACAAACTCCCACTGACAACAACTGCAGCCGGAAATCGGCTAAAAACTACTGGCTCTTCAATAGAGAAATTAACCCTCCATCTTGAAGCCTCAAATGACGTGGACTATGTTCCTTTGCTGTTTGCATGTTCACAACATCACGCCAACTCAAACACACACGGTCTTACATCGAAAAATCTATATAGCTCAGAAATAGCAGTGGCCAAAAAACTGTTGAGGAAAGACCTTCGAATGTTAAGGAAAACACATGCTGATCCAAATGACATACGAAGAAGCGTAAAGACACAACGCCAGGAATATAGAAATTGGCTTAAATCCCATTCTGTCATAATTGAGCAAAACAGAGCTGAAATTATGTTAAAAATAATTATTACAAAGAACTCACGAGAAATTTGGACCATCCTAAATAAAGGAAACACAAGAACCAACCCATTCATCTCGAATGCAATCTCAAGCTCTTCATGGGTGGATTACTTTACCAAAGTTTACGAACGACCTTATCAAATCCCCCAAGTTCACTGTCTTCCTTCCACTAAAGTATGGGATATAACTCCATCATATGCTGACCTTGAATCAGCAATTCAAAAATTAAAAAACACAAGAGCAGCAGGACCCGACCAAATAACTAACAGCATGCTAAAAAAACACAAGCATCATTGTACCAAACTATGGAATCTTTGTTTCGTCAAATTTCAACCTCGAGAAAAACACCTGAGTCTTGGGCTAAGGCAATTGTGGTACCAATTTACAAGAAGGGTAACAGAGATGATCCATCAAACTATCGTCCAATTGCCCTGCTCGATACCATGGGCAAAATATTTGGCTCATTTCTCCGAACGAAGTTGACTGCTTGGGCATCAAAGGTGAATCAAGTAGATTGTCGACAAACAGGTTTCACGAAAAACGTAGGCGTTGATGCCAACTTAACTATATTAACCATCTTAAAACTTGAAGCCCTGAAAGCTAAAACAAAAAACTTTTTTGCTTTTGTCGACTTAAAACAAGCCTTCGACGCAGTCCATCGCGAAAAACTGTGGGCCAAACTAAGCGAGTGGAACTGTCCATCTCAAATTCTTGATCCTCTAATACCGCTTCATTACAACACTTCTGTTCAAGTAAGAGTAAATTCCCAAGGCAACTTGACCGACCCAATTCCAACGTACAAAGGGGTCAAGCAAGGATGCCCACTGGCGGCTGACTTGTTTAAAATATTTATCTCTGACCTACCGAAATGGATGGAAGCCACACACTGTTTTCCCCCAAAGATCAACGCAAAACCTGTTAACTGTCTTGTGTATGCTGACGATATTGTGCTGATTGACCGCACTCAGATAGGCTTGCAAAACCTGTTGTTGAAGTTGAACGAATATCTAAAAATAAATGAACTGCAACTGAACACAGGGAAAACTAAGATCATGTGTATTGGGAACACTGTCTCACGGAAGGACAAAAATTTTCGATGGGCAATTGAGAAAACTCCGCTTACTATTGTGACATCTATACGATACTTAGGAATAATGGTTAACACCTCCATTTGCGAATCTGCCTGGACGAACGACCTTTTGGCAAGAGCTAATACACTTGGTATTCAAGGTGCGAAAATTAATAAAGACTATGGCAAATTTTCAATTGAACCACTAATCACATTCTACCTGCAGAAGTTCATTCCCACTATATCATTTGGTGGAGAGTCAGGATGGAACCTCGATCATCGGCTATGGCAAAAACTCGAAGGAAGGTTTTGGAAACGGGCATTGGGGCTTTCAAAAGACATCTCAATGGTGGCTCTGAGATACGAATTGGCTCTGACCTCACTTCAGACGACAATAATTTGGAAATCCTTATCCACTCTGAGGAAAATGAAGCTTGGTCAACAAATTCCAGCATATGAAATCTTTGTCAATGACACTGCAGGTATACACTCGGGCCTACTTCAATCATGGTTTTCCACTCTGACAAATATCATGGAAGCCGCCAATATCAGCATTGAAGAACTAATTGATCGCCCACAACATGTGAAAAAAAACTCAAACTATGGGACTGGATTCTCACTTACAAACATTCCACATCTCTTAAATCCACTCTACCAGGTTCCCTGAGCATGATCAAATTACACTCCCCTTCTAAATACTTATTTTCTTGCCCCTCTCGCCACCATCGGAATCAATTCCTGAAATTCAGACTGAACGCTCTCACAACAAGAGAAACACTCTGGCGACGACGAGATACTACAATCAACTCCGATAAATGCAGGTTCTGCAAGACAGGAGAAACTGAGTCATTAAAACATCTTATAACTGAATGTACTGAGCTCAAGATCGCTCGCGAACTACACCTTGGTTCCTATAAACCGTTCTTTTATGATGCCGATGATTGGTGGGACACTGTTTCGATTGGGAGAAATACCATGCTCACATGTAGCTTAATCAACTTCTTAGACATGATCTTGCCCATTGACCGAAAAAACTGTCTGTAAACAAAGTATTTAATCTGAGGTGTAAGGAATCTTTTGTTCTTCTTTTTGAACACCTCAATGAACTCTAATGCCATATTATAGGTGTGACTCAAACATGCACTCTTAATGGGAACCTAACAGTTGAATCTCAGGATACTGTAATGTAACAAAAGTTTGATCTTGTATTAAACTGAAGTTTTACAATAAAAAAAATAAAAAAAATAAAAATGTGTTTTGGAGGATGGTAATTTTAGTGGATAAAGCATTTTGGATGTTGGTACACCATGCTTTATCCTTTGTGCAGAAATCCTGTGGGGGAATAGAGGATTCCATTTCCCTCAGGATCACAAAGAGTTCCTTAGTGCTGAAACTGGCTTTGTTGATCGTGTCGTTGTAGGTTTCACATTTAGTTAGCAGTATTTCCAGTTTGCACTTAGTGGATATAGCAGTCAAGTTATGTTTATTTTCTTTAGAGGGCAAATTTTACCACAGAAGAGCTTTTAACTAAGGTGTAAACCAGGAGTTGAGGTGAGCTCTCAGTTTCCCTTTTCACCAGTTATGGTTGATTAGCTTAGCAGGGGGCATGGCCAGCAGGCATGTAAGCAAGACGCTCCTCCTCGAGCTCTCCACACTGATCCTTTCTACAATGAACAAAATCATAATTTGATTTAAAAGCATCTGCAGAGGGTGCACTAGTCTGCCTGCCTGCTGAGGCTTCAATCCTGATCTGAAACGGAGCCCGCTGTTCGAAGATACAGCTCGAGAAGAACCAGGGAGATATCGTGCAAAATGGCGCGCCACGGTGCTGCAATCATACAGCAGTAAGCACCGTGAGCCGATAACCCCGGAGCACCATAGCCCTGCGGACCAGACCGGAGTCAGGTGTGAGATCATCTGGTGCCGAGTGATCCCCCTGATCGAGGGTGGACCGGTAAGAGGGCAGCAGCACAGCGCAGAGTGGACCGCATGTCGGGGGAAGCTGCCGCGGGAACCACAACCGTTGGTGTGGCTTGGCAGAGCCCTGCACGTGGGGGCGGGCGGCGGATTGGTGACGCTGGAGCCAGCGAGGCGTTCCGAGCCCACTTAAGGTAAATCAGCCCCCAACAGCCTATTGTTTGCAGTGCAGACCCTCGTGGCTGGAAAAGACCAGAGGCACCTGTTCCCTCTCCGTCCTGAGCTGACGTGCCAGAAGCCAAGACCCTGAGGAGGAGCCCTCTGCGACCGACTCCATGGGGCCCCAGCGATCTCCTTGGACCTGGTGTGTTGTGAACGGAGCTCCCCACGGACCCAAACAGTCAACAATCCGGATCAAACTAAAGCATTGAACGCTGCATGCACTTGCAGCAATAACACTGAGCACAACAACCTAGCAACAAGCGGAACAGGCACCAAATAGTTGCCCGCAAATAACCGACAAAGCTAATTCACCAGACACCAGCATGGTCGAGACCAGAGTGTCCCACACCCCTCTACCCACACCCCTCTAGCCCAGGCTAATACCAGAAGAGCGGACACAATACGGCAAGAGGGAGAACTGCCTGAGAACATGGAAACAGCTATTGGGGAGCCTCATAGTGCATGGACCCATTTAAACATAGGTGGCAACATTTGAAGAACACTCAGTTGAAGCACAGCCGGCAGATGTTCTAACAGCACCAGCTGAGCCAAGTGCAGATGCCACAAAGAAAACACCACAAGCACGCTGCAGAAACACGGCAGCTTCTGCACCACCTGGGCTACACCGGTGCACACCCACGCACAGAGCTATAACATTGGCCCAAGCAGCAAAGCCACAGGCCCATCAACTACCTGGAATAGAGCTTGACTCTGACCCACGTAGAAGTCACAGCACTGGGAAGGAAAGAGCTGACTTGACACTTTGGTGTCACGGATATCGGAGGTTACTGTTCCTTGGGCCACATATACTGAGAAATCCAGATCACAAGAGGTCCCAGTAGACGTGACCACATAACCAAGACACGCTCCGAGAACAGGCCAGATAATAGCTCTCAAATGCCCAAGGTGAGGAAGAAGGTGTAGGCACACCAGAAGCAAATACTAGAACAACAGAGACAAGCAACAATGGATACCTATGCAAAAAAAGCTGATCCCACCACAGATATCCCCCGACAAGAAGAACACCAGGATGATGTAGTGGCAAGACCCCAGCAAAATGGAGAACAAAGCAAGATACTCAAGGTAATTGCTGCCATGCGCAACTCGATGGAATCGCATATAGGAGAAATGAGAAGCAACATGGGTCTCTTGCGCCAAGACCTCTGTAACTTGGCTGGCAGAGTTGGAGAGACAGAACAGAGGCTCAAGCAAACGGCCTCCAAAACAAAGACACAAGAAAACGCAGTCCAGGAGCTCTGCGCCCAATTAAAAATATTGCAAGATCGCGCAGAAGATGCAGAAGGAAGGGCGCCTTGTAGTAACATCAGGATACTCGGCCTCCCGGAGGGAACAGAGGGAAGAGACCCAACAGAGTACATTGAAAATCTTATACTCCAAGAAATAGGGCCTGGGAACTTGTCTCAAGGGTTCACAGTAGAACGAGCCCACCAAGCACTTATCAAGAAATCTCCACCGGAAGCCCCACCACGACCCATCACTGTGAAAATACTAAATCATCGAGACAAAGAGAAGATACTCACCTTTTCAAGACAAGGAGGAGTGATTCAGAGAAACTCGGCTACAAAGACGACGGAAAGGTTGCCAACCCAAGGCATCAAATACATGCTCCTCTATGCAGCAAAAATGAAAATATTGCATAATGGAAAATCCTTGTTCTTTGAGACCCCTGAAGATGTAAATTCCTGGATGGATGAACAGGGCTCAGCAGAAAACAAAATACGTCAGAATAAACAAATCCACTCACGATGCCTACAGAGACACTACCATTTCAAGAAATGAGCATAAGAAGCAGGAACTCAGCCCTCAAACTCAACTAAAACTCCGACCGAGGAATACCCCAAAAACAAAGGAGTATTAAGGCTCCTACACCTGGACAGTTTAGCACCACCTCCAGGTCTGAGGAAGTCGTATTCCCCCGCCGAACAGAAATGGACTAAGTGCGCTTAGTGTGCTCATTCACCAGCGTCTTGCATCCCAGCGGGAAGATGGTGGAGACACCTCTACGGATCAACGCCGATGGGCAACAAGTTCTTGGTTATAGTTTACTGTTTTTGTTGAAACCACAGGACAAAGCCAACCCACAGGAAAATACCCATTACCCCACAGAATGACTGAAGGCCGAAAACCCACGCCCACAAATGGAAAAAGCAAGGAAAACTGTCAAGATGAGACCAGATAAATATGGTTCTGGAAAGTGGACTGAGCAGCGAATACCCAATGGCCGATGAAGTACGAATAGTCACATGGAATGTGCGTGGCCTGAATAATTACGTGAAGAGAGTGAGAGTGATGGCCTACGCTAGAGGGGTCCTTATATGGATTGCACCAGACGAACCACATCTTATCTTACACAAATGCTCAGATCAGGAAGGAAGGCTCTTACTCCTACAAGGCTACATAGACAACAAAGAGTTCTGCATAATAAACACATATGCGCCCAACCAAAATGCAGCCGCATTCTACCGCTCACTTTATCCATCCGGTCCCCTATTAGGGGCGCCTATTGGATATGGGGGGGAGACTTCAATTGCATATTAGACCATGTACTGGACAGGTCAGACAGGGGAGGATCATTGCTCCACCCCCCAACCAAAACATTACATACCCTGACTAGGCACCTGGAACTGCAGGAGATATGGGGATGGCTGAACCGCGACAAACATGAATTCTCATTCTACTCAAGTATCCACAAGTTATACACAAGAATAGATTTTGTCGTCACAGGGAAGGAGCACCTGGGAAACATAGCAAGAACATCATATGAAGGCAGAACCCTATCAGATCATTCTCCCCTGATTGTACAATGGACACTTGCAGACAGTCCCAAATCCATCCCAGGTGGAAGCTGCGTGCAGAATCGCTATGAGACACCGACTTCAGAGAAGGCCTGAGGACCCAATCGGAACATTTCTTCAAACACAAATTGGGTACTGTAGATGATACCAACAGTGTGTGACAGGCTTATAGGGTAGTCATGAGAGGAGCCGCAATAGCAGCTACAGGGGGAGTCTGCAGAGTTCTAGAAAGCCAAATATCCAAAATATACGCAGAAATCACAAACCTGGAGAAAAATGAAAACCCTTGGGAATACAGAGAAAGAGCCCTTATGGGAGTAAGGCCACAATGTTTAGAACATTTGGAGAAACTAGGAGATTTTAGTTTCCAGCGGTACACAGAAAAAAACACACGGTCAAGGGGATAAACCAGGCAGATTATTGGCCTGGCTGATCAAACAGCAAGATAAAAAGGAAGAAATAGTAGAAACAACAGACGGGGGCGGATACACAAGGCAGACCTAAATAGGAATCAACCAAGCCTTCAGAGAATTCTATGCCAAGCTTTATGAAGATAAATCGCAATGACGAAGGCCCGAAATCCTCGAGACCATAGAGGACATAGGACTGCCAACCCTGAAGAACAGCACAAGCTTCTGGACAGCCCCTTGAACCTAGAAGATATACAGGGAGTTATCACCTCACTGCCCACCGGAAAAACACCTGGCAGTGACGGGTTACCATCAGAATTCTATAAAGAATACATGGATATACTAGGCCCGAGATTACTCCATATGCTACAAGAAGCATACAAAAGGTGCAGGCTCCCAGAATTGATGGAACAAGCCCTGATAATACCTATCCTCAAACCAGGCAAAAATAGAAAGCTCAGTGAGTCTTGCAGGCCCGTAGCTCTAATCAACCAAGACACTAAAATTCTTTCAGCGGTCTTGACAGACCACCTTAAAAGGTCACAACACTAGAGTACCCGGACCAAATGGGTTACGTTCCGGGCAGATCTACAACAGCCAACCTGAGACGCCTCCAAATGATTATAGGTAGAATAAGTGCTAGACACGATGCCTGTGCAGTACCAGCGCTAGATGCCATCAAGGCTTTTGACTCTGTTCGTTGGGAATGGATGTTTTCTACACTAGAACAGTATGGAATTGGCCAGGGATTCATGAGGTGGATGCGTATGCTCTATGCCACACCAACGGCGAGAGTACGCACAGGCAGACACATATCAGATCCATTCTCGATCAACAGGGGCACCAAACAAGGGTGCCCGCTGTCCCCCCTTTTATTTATTTTGGCACTGGAGCCTCTGGCGATATATATGAGAGAATCCTTCCGAGACATGGGGGTACTCGTAGATGGCACTATGCATTTTATATCCCCCTATCAGTAGCAGGACAAATATCACTAGTAAAAATTGTAACTCTAAAAAGGCTGCTGTACCATTTCATCAATGTGCCATTTCTCATCCCAAAGAAGTTCTTCCTAGACCTTAACTCTATACTAGGAAGTTTTGTGTGGGGAAAAAGCAGGAGAAGAGTAGCCATGGAAACACTTTGCAAAGACTACGCAGAAGGAGGAATGTGATTTCCACACTTCCAACTGTACTATCTGGCAGGCCAGCTCCAACATGTGGCCAGTTAGCTTGCAAACAAAGAGACAGTGGCACACACCCTTTTGAGCAACGCCATGTCACTGTACCTCCTCAAAGAAGTATTATGGATAGATAGGAAAATGGTCTTGCAACCTCCAGCATCCTACAACTGGGAAGACGAATATGGAACAGAACCAAAAAAATGCTAAAACTACAAGAACCATACTCCCACCAGATACCACTAGCAGACCTCAAAGTGGATAACAGAGAAAGCCTCCAGCAAAGCAGAGACTACTGGGAACCCAAGGGTCTTGTCACCACCTGGGACATAGCCCCAGAAGGAGAAAAACCAAACATTCCAGGATCTAGTCGACTCGCATGGAGTGCACAAAGGTCAGTTCATAACTTATACAAGGCTCTCCAAATGTTTAGATGCTACATGGCCCTCCCGCGAAACAAGACAAGTCGAAACCCAGTTCTCACCCTGCTCTATGATGTCACTGAGAGAGGATATATGGTATCCAGGATATATCAGGCGTTCACAGAAGAACTCCCCAAGGACAAAAACAAAGGGAAACAAATGTGAGACATGATACTCAACAAGACACTCTCAGACAAAGAATGGGCAAAGGCAAAACTCTACCCAAAAAAGATATCCAGAAATGACAGACTAAAGCAACTGCAGTTCTATATACTCCATGGAGCATACCTAACCCCAGAAAAAATATCCCGCTTCCCAGTTGCCACTATACAGACCTGCCCAAAATGCGGAGAGACAAATGCCAACTTGGGACATATGTTCCGGTATTGCCTGAAAATCCAGGAAGACTGGCAAGGTATAGAGCAACGCCTAAGAGGGAAAGGGCTCACAGGGTGAACCTGGACCATTGAAGCCTGCCTTCTGGGCCTCTATGGTTCCTCAAAACAGAACAAAGTGAAAGAAAAGATAACAGACCTAGCCTGGGTACTCGCTAAGAGGCGTATAGCGATGAAATGGAAGACACAGATGGTCCGAGGGTAGAGGTGTGCTGGAAGGACCTTAGAAGATGGACTATAGCAGAAACAGCAGTCTGGCAGGCAGCACTGTGAACAGGAAGAAGAGAAAACTCTTTTGACATGATGACCTGGAACTCAATAATGCAAGAATTATTTGTCTCCTCAGATGACAAACAGCCTTGAGAGCACGGTGCTAAGAGAAATGCCAAGTCACATTGCATTGTAGTCATCAGATAACATTAATCACTCAGAACATAATGGGCCTAAAGTACTATACCAGAACACACTGGAAGCTGGGTCGATATGATCCAATGGACAAGTCCTAATTCTAAATTTCTTTTTTTTTTCTCTGAAGGGTTGGGTTAGGGTGGTCTTGGGAGGAAGACTGGGAGTGGTGTTTTGGGAAGCTAATGTATTATGTATGAAATGTTTCTTTTTCTTTTTTTAACTTTGTTTTTATTGTCATAATACAAAAAAGGTAGGGGGCGCGAGCTGTCCCCGCCAGCAATACACTGAGCAAACATAATTGACAGGATTTTTTTTACTTTTTACTCCCATCCCACCTCCCCCCCCCACCCCTCCAACTTTTGCAACATAATCCCCTTCCCCCACCCCCCACCCTCCCCTCCCCCCCAGTTTTGCAACATACCACGTCTTTAGGTTTTTGCAGGTTGCGGAAGCAGCGGTGAGAACTTTCAGACATCATTACATACACTTGTTTTACAATTTGACATCGTGGGAGCAGCGCGGTGCAGAGCAGAATGGTGGAGAGTCTCCAGTTTTAAGGCCGGCGCTAGGGTATGCTCGGGGGACATATATTGGGGTCCAACATTACAATCGCATAGAGACACATTCGTCATGGAGGAGAACTGCTGTCCATTCCTGTAAGAACTCCGAGAGTTTATCGTTTTTCACTGCCGTAAGTTTTTCATAAGTAAATATACCCCTTAGTTTACAGAGCCACTCCTCCTTGGTTGGTGCTAAGGCGCTTTTCCACTTTTGGGCCAATGCTAACCTCCCCGCCCTCAGCATGGCCCCGATGACCCTCGGGAATGCACTCTGTTCCGTTTCCGGCATGGGGGAACCCAGGAGGATTTCCAAGGGGAGAAGCGATGGGCAGAATCCCTCTATATCCTTAATCCAGCTGAGGAGCTCTGACCAATACACCTGGATAACCGGGCATCCCCACCACATGTGGAACCATGTGCCTCTTTGGTGACACAACCTAGGACAGTAGGGGGATACTTCTGCGAACATTTTAGAGAGAGTGGTTGGGGAGCGATGCCAGGAGTGCAGAATCTTGAAACTATGCTCCATGGCTGCGGTGTACAGAGTACCGGAGAATATGGCTGTGAAAACTGCCCTCCATGTATGGTCATCCAACGCCATACCCAGCCTTTCTTCCCATATACGTTTGAAGGGTTGCCTACCCTCCAGGTTGGCCGTTATCAAGGTACTATAGAACTTGGACAGGGAGCCTTTTCGAGAGACACTTTTAGCTATTACTTCCTCAAAGGGGGTGAGGGGGCGGGTCAAGTTGTCAGCCCAGCGGGGGTGAGTCAGAATTCCCTTCAAACGCAAGTACTCAAAGATCGATGGTGGTTTATCACCCAGTGCTTCGGTCAATTGTTCGTAGTCCACAAAGCCCTCCTCACGGGAGAGCTTGGAAACTCTCTCCAACCCCATGTCTGACCAAGCTTGAGTGTCACGGAAGCCTCTGGTGTCTAGGTTGATAGGGGGACCCCATAGCGATGTTAAAGGGGCCGGCCAGGACGACAGCGTTTTGTTATCTTTATTCGGTTTCCAGAGTGCCCATAGGACTGCCAGTGTGGGGTGTTCTCTAAGATAGGAGGGGATGGTTTTCGGGGAGGCCCATAATAGGTCTCTAACTTTTTTAGGGTGGGTGTGGACATCTTCTATATATGTCCAGTACGTCCTCATATCCTCTCGCATGTGCTCCATCATCACCCGGAGCTGGGCTGCTTTATAGTACAATCTGAAGTCGGGGAGGGCGAATCCACCATGAGACTTCGGCAGGGTCAAGGTGGAAAATTTGACTTTTGGCCTCCTCCCCTCCCATATAAACTGGAGGACACGGGTTTGTAAAACCTCGAAGAAGGATTCAGGGATGACCACAGGGAGGGCTGCGAAGAGATACAGGAGGCGGGGTAGTATATTCATTTTAACCGTCACCATACAGCCAAACCAGGAGAGTGTAAGGGGAGCCCAGCGTTTGAGATCGCTGGTGATTTTGGCCAAGATCCCCGGGAAGTTAAACTGATATAGTAGCGAGAGGTTCCTAGGGATGTCGGTGCCCAGATACCTGGTGGACACACGTTCTATCCTCACTCCCAAGAATTCCGAGCGATCCCCAATGTCTTTGTCCCCGGGGCCCATTGGCATAATAGTAGACTTGGAGGCGTTTATCTTAAGCCCCGAGAAGGCCCCGAAGAGGTTTATAAGATTAAACAATCTGGGTAGTGATACCTGGAGGTTAGTTAGGTACCCCAAGATATCGTCGGCAAATAATGAGAGTCTAAATTCGCAATCGCCACAACGAATCCCCGTAATTTCACAGTCCGCCCTGATCGCTATAGCCAGGGGCTCCATTGCCAGAGCGTATAGAAGGGGGGAAAGGGGACAGCCCTGCCGGGTTCCTCTAGATAGAGCCAAGGGTTCCGACGTGCCGCCGTTAACCAAAACTCTTGCCGTGGGAGCATTATATAGTGTCGAGACCCATCTACAAAAATTCTCCCCGAGACCCATTTTCTGGAGGACTTTGCCCATATAAGGCCACTCGACGCGGTCGAAGGCCTTTTCTGAATCCAGAGCTAACAGGTAACCCTCTTTCCCCTGCCTCGAGGCCTCGTACATGAGGCCTAGGGTCTTTCGTATGTTATCGGACCCCTGGCGCCCCGGGATGAACCCTACCTGGTCTCCATGTATAAGAGATGGGAGGAGTTTTGCCAGCCTGTTCACCAGAAGTTTGGCCAGGATCTTGACATCCACGTTAAGAAGGGAAATGGGGCGATACGATTGACATTGGGAAGGGTCCTTCCCCTCTTTGGGGATTACTACTATCAGTGCTGACATCATCGAAGGCGGGAGGGTGCCCTGGTCAAGCACCGAGTTAAACATTTTGGCCAGAAACGGGGCTAGCGTAGACCGGTAAGTCTTATAGAATTTGACTGTAAACCCATCGTCGCCTGGGGCTGTTCCACTCTTCAGGGAGAATATAGTATCTATTATCTCCTCTGGAGATACGGTGAGATCCAGTATATCTTGCATTTTCAGGTGAGAGGCCGGGAATCGGGAGAGAGTCCAAGAAACTGTCGATCTCGGTTCCGTCCCCCGCGTATTCCGAGTTGTATAGGTGTTCATAATAGAGCCGAAAGTGTTCAGCTATTTTGCTGTCTCTTACAGTTGGCTCCCCTCCCGGTGGCCGGATGGAGTTAACCCTCCTACTATTTCTGAGCTCCCAGAGCCTCCAAGCAAGTATTTTATCAGCCTTTTCCCCCTTTTCCATGTACTTTTGTTTCAGGAAGGACAGCTTTTTTTCTGTTTGTCCCACCTGGAGGTCTGCCAGGCTTGAGCGCAACCTCTGGAGTTCCTCCCACTTCCCGGGGAACATTTGTGTTTTTAGTTTCCCACCAGGTTGGATAGCCTCTATCTTTTTCCTCAACCGTGCCTCCTCCTGTCCCCTCTCTCTCTTTTTTCTTGAACCTGTCTCGATGAGAATGCCTCTGATGGTCGCCTTGAATGCCTCCCAAACACCCACAACTCCGACCTCCCCGTTGTCGTTAATAGAGAAGTATTCGGTGATGGCTGTAAGGAGGGATCGTCGCACCTCTTTATCGTGTAGGAGGAGGTCGTTACATCTCCATAGGGACCCAGGTGGGGGGGCCGGGGGCACACCCATTTTTATTCTAACCATGTCGTGGTCAGTCCAGGGAACCACCTCCACCCCTGAGTCTGTGACCTCGCCCCGGAACGTGGCGTCGACCAAAATATAATCAATACGGGAGAAAGTGGCATGGGGTTTCGAGAAGAAAGTGAAGTCGGGGTCCCGATCCTTTTCTGTGTGGTGTGTGTCGCTCAAGCCCAGATCGTCGTTGACTGATCGAAATGCCTCGGCGAGTTTTTTTTGGAGGCGTTGGTTAGGGCATGGATTGGGCGAGCTCCTGTCTCTATCAGGGCAAAGAACCATATTAAAATCCCCCCCGACCAGCAAAGTACCCTCGGAAAAAGCTACGATTTTCTCTCTCATCCCCATCCAGAAGCCATCTTGCGCCTCATTTGGAGCGTAAATACCAACCAGGGTGAACAGCCGACCCCTCACCTCCCCTTTAACCATGATATATCGTCCCTCCAGGTCTGACCTCTGGGCTTTAAGGACGAAGTGAGCCCCGGGAGAAACCAAAAGGGCTACTCCACGTTTCTTGGCCTGGAAGGACGCTGCATAGACTTGTTCAATAGCTTTAGCTCTCAGCCTTGGCTCCCTGTCCCGAACCCAATGTGTTTCTTGTACGAATAAAAAATGGAGCCGGAGCCTTGTGAATTCCCTCACCAGCAGCGACCTTTTGGTAGGAGAGTTGAGACCCCGTACATTTAGCGAACCCACTGTCAAATATTGCAAGGAATCATCCACCATAGCCATGGTAAAAGTTCACGTCTCCCTTTTCGGGACTAATGATTCCAACGCTCCCGCAGTGCTTCCACCTCCCGCTATAGACCCTTAACAAAAACCCAGTTACAAAACAGACCAGAAAACTTGGCTTGACCCCATTAGAGTCCTCTTGAACTAACCCCAACCTTTCCCTCCCCCCTCCCACCTCCCCCCTGAACGCCTGGTAGACCAGCGGCTTCATCCTGTCGCTGAGCCAGGCCACCATTGTCTCCTTCCTCCGGGCTCTTAAACTCCCCAACAACCCCAACTTGAGCCCCCCCCCCCTATCATGCTCAGAATACAAATGATCATAGTGTTTCCCCCAATGACATATAAATCAAACTGGACCGTAAGACTTCCTGGGGTTCCTCAAGTGTCAGGTTGCCCAGGAGATGCCGGAGCCACTCTTCTGAACTTCCTGTGGCCTCGGACTTTACGTCTCTCCTGAGAAGCTTTAATTCTCCCGGGTCCGACGGGCTCTCTTCCACGTCCTTGGTCTTCCCCCTCCACGTTCGGCTCCCCAAGGAGTTCGCCCGACACCCTGCGAATGTCATCCTCCGTGACCAGGGCATATTTGTACCCATCCAGTTCGAAGGAAAGCGAAAAAGGGTATCCCCACCTGTATCGGACCCCCTTGTTATGGAGCATTTTCGTCAGCGGGGAACAGAGACGACGTCTTGCCAGGGTGAAGGCGGACAGATCCTGGTACACCGAAATCCGGGCTCCCTCCCAGTCGACCGGGCCTCTCTTACGTGCCAGTTCCAGTATTTTATTCTTCTCAGAGAAGTAGTGGAAATGCACGAGGATGGACCTGGGGCCTCTGTTGATCGCTCCCGCCCTGTGAGCTCTGTCAATTGTGGGTTCATTTGTGTTCGCCCCCTCGAAGAGAGATCCCACTACTGCGTTCACAGCTTTAATTATGTCCATTTGCGTTTCTCCTTCCCGCTCCGGGAACCCCAAAAAGCGAAGATTACAGCGTCGTTCCCTATTTTCCAGGTGTTCCAGTTTTAGGGAGCACTTCTCTTCCCTCCTCTCGAGTTCCGATAGGCGCATGTCGAATTGCGTCTCGAAAATGTCATTCGAGGCTGTGTTGTTTTCAAGGGCTTGGACCCTGTCGTCTATGTTGTCCACTTTTTTATCCAGGGTATCCAGCCGTAGCGTTATGTCTGCTCTGAAGCCTCTTATTTCCTCCAGGAGGGCCGCTATGCCTTTGGTGACCGTGCTAGCGTCAGACACGTCCAGGGGTGCCGAGGCCGCCATTCCCGGGCGGGCAGGGGAGCCTGAGGGCTTACGTCGAAATCTCTGCAGAGATTCCTTCCAGTTCATAGGCCTCCCCTGACCATCTCCACAGGATCTTCTCCCTGATGCTCTAGGTCCTATGGACGGTACCGCCGGGTCACCGGACCACGCGAGGGGGGGGACTTCCCTGTGTACGGCCACGGTGTTGTACTCACTGTTGGGGCGGATGATTGCTCAGGCCACGTCTCCGTAGCACCGCCGACGCGGGCCTATCACTCCTCGTCCTGGGTTTTAGTTCAAGTCGCCACAGTATCGGCGGTCTTTGTGGCCACTATTTTGGGGCCATTCAATGGCTGCTGTGGTTGGCCCGGGGGGGTACCTCTACCTCCGTGATGCTGGTTGCAGGATGTTGATTTGGGGCACCCTCGCCCCCGAGTGCCCGTTGTGCGGCCCCCAGGCTGTGCGGGATCCAGGGAAGGCCCGCCTGGGGAGGGGTGGAGTGGGCGCCTTTGCGGATGCCTCCGGCTCAGGGGGTCTCCAATGTAGTATGGAATTGAAGATCTTGGGGGGGGGCAGGCCGTGCCTCCTGAGTGCGCTCCTGCGCCAGCTCAACAGTCCTCGGGGGAAGCTTGATCCGCCTGGCCCAGCACACAGCTCTGCGATCAGGAGGACTCGTAGGCCCCCGCGGGGGGGGGCGCTCTTCCGTGCCGTCCGGCTGTGTCGCAGGCCTCGCGTAGGCCGCGGCTTGCCGGTGCTCCGCGTAAGGGGACGCGGTGCTGGGGAGAGCTGAGCTCCCTCCCTCTCCCAGTTCTGTGCCGTGAACTGCCTTATGTGGCCCCGCTCGGGGGACTGGGGGTCGGGATCCGTCCGACATAGGGGGGGGCAGCATCCACGGGGCCTACCCGAGCTGCGGCTCTCCGTTACTTCCTGCGGAGCCGCAGAGCGGGGGAAGGCGGAGCTCCTTCTCCCTCCTCTTTCCGAGGGTCAGATCTCAGCGAAATCTCCACGCCGGGAGATCGGGGTTGGGGTCCGCGGGGGCTCCGCTGAAACAGTGTTCCCTGGGGGGGGTCGACACTGCACTCCTGGGGGTCTGGGGGGGGCTCAGGTCCCAATTACAGCGCCCTTTTGGAGGAGACCAGTGCGGATGCGTCAGTGCATCTCGGCGCCCCCTGGTGGATCCAATGTTTCTTTTTCACTTCATACAAAAACCAATAAAATAAATTTAAAAAAAACAAATGGTTGCTTAGCTTACCATAACTGGCAAATTTCTGGGGCTTTTTGGTTTTACTTGGAACCATAATATGGATAGGTTGTTATTAGTGCAAGGTAACTGTAACATCCCTTTAACAAACTTTTTGCACTGAATTTGATAGGTTGTTATTAGGGCAACTGAATCATAATATCCCTTTATCCAAGTTTTTCACACAATTTGATAGATTTTTATTAGCGCAACTTAACGATAATGTCCCTTTAACAAAGTTTTTTCACTGAATTTCTTAGGTTTTTACCAGGATACCCTTAATTTGTATAGATGTACCATACAACATAATGAAACCATGCTGATATCCACAAGGTCTATGCTTGCATCCACACTGCCCAAAAGCTCTGGGGTTATCTTACATTGTTGTAACGTACAGCAAAGACACTGAATATGTTTAAAGAGCAACACATAAGTGAATTACAAGGAAAAATGTAGTAGGTCTACAAACTCTGTACTTATGAAAGCAACAGTGCAATTGCATAGGTTCTGCAACATAATGGAATGCACCAAGAAGAAAAATAACCTGTACTTCCGACAGTATTACCTCAATGCTGCTTTACATACAAACTGAGAAGCAACTGTCAGCAGAAATACTGCAAGAACTGACAGCAGAACTGTACTACAAAGTGGTAAGTACACTCACATTTTTCCTATAACTGCGCAGTTGTTCTGTGTGCAAAAGTAGTAAAAATTATTTCTCTTTTTTTACACGGAAATGGCAAGCACCCTGCAGTGGCTTGAAGAGAATTTCCCTCGGAATGAAATGAGTGAAGACATTAACTCCATTGGTACACAGTTCAGTTTGAAAAGTAAGACAATTAATACACGTTGCTTCACATGTACCTGACACATATTTTTTTCTTTAACAGTACATACAGAAAATGAAGGGAATGCCCCAGAAGCAGCAGCTCCTCCACAAGTCCATGAGCACATACAAAACCAAAGCCACTTAAAAGATTTTGTACATAGACATATAATGGTCAATATTAAATAGCACTGCCCCACCTGCACCTGTTCCCCTTCCACCCTGTCCCAGCCAACCATACCCACAAATTCCCTGTAAGCAAAGACGTTATGATGAGACCTCAATCCCTTCCTCCCCTGATGCCCAACCTGTGGAAAACCCAAATTCCCCTGTATATGTCTCCATTTCTGATACCCCTTCTCTTTCCTAATTGTATGTATTTATGTGTGTAAATAAAGTTTTATCTGTATATTGTTGCTGTGTGTGTGTGTGTGTTCGTTTTTAAAAAAAAAACCTGTTATGAGTCTGTGGAGCACGCGACTGTCCGAGATGTCCCAATTAATTAAAATGTATGTGTCCTACGGACACTGCGCCTGTCTGGAAAGTCTGCATTCAAATGAAGGTGTCTGTGGGACTCCACGACTGTCTGGCTTGTCCTCAAAGTAGTGACGTACCTTTAATTAGTTCAGGGACCCCACCCTTTTCTGCGGCCACTTGGATGCATGGGCATCTCTCCCCCGCGAGTCCTACAAACAATTTGCTTGTCTGCAATTTCTGCAAAGTTGTGGCCTACTTTTAATTACTTTGGGGACCCCACCACTGTCCGGCGGACACTTGGTGAATGCACATCTCCCCACCACCCCCGAGTCCTGCGAACATTGTGCCGATTCGGCTTGTCCGCAAAGCAGTGACGTACTTTAATTAGTTTGGGGACACCACCCATGTCCAGCAGATATCTGGCTGCATGCGCATCTCATCCCCTGGGTCATATGAGCACTGTGCTTGTTTGCAACTGTCCACCACACGTGTGTCACACTTTTAATGAGTTTGGGGACCCCAACTCTGTCCAAAGGACACCTATGAGCATTTACTCAACGGATCCCACGTAATAGGTATCCTGTGCACAGCTGTCCCATTCGCAAACATCCTTGATGTCACCATTTGATTGCACCCATGCTGAGCATTGGCCCTTATTCGCGAACAGGGCCCGGGCCCCCGAACAGCAAAAAAGTGCTTTTTGGGCAATCCAAGGTGTTTTACTGTAAAACTCCACCCTTGCAAAGGTTCCACACCATGGCCATCTGGACACTTTTTGGAACTTTTGGAGCCCAGCTTGGGGATCAAAGTGTCCGCAGACCACGCGACTGTCCAGAAAGCACTCCCAAGCACCCTTATAAAAGACCACACCACAGTGCTGCTCCTCATTCTGTTTTTGGAGTTCCACGACAGACACTGTTCCACATTGCTGGATTGCTGGATTCTGTTTCTATCTGACCAGGACTACTGCTGCATGTTTCTGTTTAGCTGTTTGGCAACATTCTGTGTTCCTGCTATTTTGCAGATTTCTCTGTTCCTGGTTCCAGGACACTTTTTCTTGGACAATGGCATCCATGGCTACCTCTCCTGCTGCCTCAGCATCATCTACACCACCTCCAAAACCACCACCTTCCCAAGGGCCTGTAGAGGGGAACAGGCATGGCGATACAGAGGAGGAACAAGAGGATGAAGAGGATGAGGTAGTGGAAGTCCCTGCTACCTGCTGCCGACAAGAGCCTTGGGTGTGGAGGCTCTTTGCCACCATTGGAGATAAGTGCAAGGCTAGTGCAGCCAAGGTTTGCTGCAATGAGTGTGGAATGGTAATCAGTTGCAGTAAACTCAGGCAGTACAGTTATTGGACTACCTCCATGTGACAACATTTAAGATCCAGCCACAAAGCAGGAGTTCGGAGGGTTGTCCCCTTCAAACAGGGTAGTAGGTTGAGTTCCACGGCAGCATCCTCGACATCTGCTCCTGTCACCAAACGGGACACTCCTGTAGGGCAGAGGATTCCTCCAACTGCCTCGCAGGCCATATGCACGGCACTAGATTCTTACCTTTCAAAGGTTACTGTTTTGTGTGTCTACTGTGGTGCAGTACTCTGCAGGCCTGAGCAGTTCAGCCACTTCATGCCACAGACTCTATAACACTGCACATCCACATGAGGGAATCCAAGATGAGCAGCCACTCCACAGTGCTCTGCATACACCTTTGACCAATGTATCCACAAGTCCATCATAATCCATACACTGTGCCTCCTGAAAGCCACAGCCATAGCAATCTGCACTCCTCTTAGCAAACAGACCTTCTGCCACATTCTCTCCTTGCACACCATACCCAGGAAACCTTATTGACCAATCCCCTGGCCTCCACAGTCCCATTTCCTTGCCTGCCACCCTGAAAAGGCCCAGATGTGGCATGTGCGATCCGCAAAGTACAGTAGTAGTATCTGCGGACATATCGTTCAATGCATGGGGTGGGGAAAGAAATTTCAACCAGGGTAGGAAATTTCCCCTTTAGTGATGCTCTGAAAAAAGCCTTTTTTTAAAGCTTGAAAACAAACACCTTTTATTTTGTATTTTTTTGGGGTGGGGTTTCTCTTCTTTTCCTCCTTACTGCCTTTCATCAACCACTGCAAAGCATCCCTTAGATTCTGAAAAGAACCGAGCGGTTCCAAGAACGGACAACAAAACACCACCGGCAGTAAAATAGTGCACATTAAGGGAGTCAAGGTTGTCGTTGGAGAAAACAGAAACCTCAGCATGTCGCAGAACACTTGAAAATAACTATTTAGACCTGAAAGTGTTTCGCGCTTTGCAAACAAATGTATCCAAATAATCAGACAACACGAAAAGAGAAATTAAGCGTGTATTAAGGTTTCTGGATTGACTGTATTAAAAAAATAAATCGGGAGGCCACCAGGGGGCGCGGGCAGGATGGACGCCTGAACGTCGAGCTCCGCACCCAGCCCCGGGTGAATCACGATTTATCGGCGAAACGAGGGTCCCATATACTACGCGACCCCCCCCAAAAGACGTGGAAGCCTGTGGCCCCCACCTGGGTCCAACTTTGGTTCCGATCCGACGCTCCTGTGCGGAGTTACACGGACCAAGGCGATATCGGCTGCCCCTCCCCCACGACCTGGCGCGGAGTGGCGCAGGAGACAGCACGAGCCGCGCCGCCCACGAATAGGCCCGAGAGGGTGAGCCCGCGGCGCTTCCTCCCCTGGGCATCCTCCGACTTGAAGAAAACCGTCCACCCACACAGGGAACGCACGCCCGGCGCCTCTGGTGCCCGAGGCCCGGCCTGACCCGGAGAAAGGCGGCGTCCGTCGTAAACTGGCCGACACGAACCCCTCATGAACTGGAGAGAGAACTTGCTGAAATATCAGTTTGTTCCCAAAGAAAGGACCATGGCCGCCGGTAGCCCCACCGTCCCACCCCCGGATCTGGGGGCTATCCAGAACAACATCCAAACGATTCTGGAGGAGATACGAGGTATGAGGACAGACATGGGGGCCAAACTGGCCGACCTCACCACCAAGGTCGCCACCCTAGAAGACCGCGTGGAGGGCGTCGAGAATAACCAACTTTCGGCGACACTCCTCGAAACCCAAATGGACATGAGACTCCGAGACATGGAAAGGCGCGAGGAAGAGCTTCGGTTCAAGGTTGACGACATGGAAAATAGGGAGAGGAGGAACAACCTTCGAATCTTTGGCCTGATGGAATCTGAGGGCGAATCCGTACAAGGACTTGAAGGCAAAGTGCACGATATCGTGAGGATCGCCCTGGGAACGGAAGACGTGGGGGCGACCAACTTCGACAGGGTGCACCGAGCGGGGGGGGAGGCAGAGGCCCACGCTCGGTTCTGGTTCGGCTGCACTACTACAGGGACAAGATCAGAATCCTGGAAAAGGCGAGACATCTTGGCACCATACAGTACGGTGATTCAAAGGTATCCATCTTCCAAGACCTCTCGGCCCTAACCCTGTCAATGAGGAGGAAATGCGGCACACTCACAAGATGGTTGCAGGGAAAAGGAGTCCGATATCGGTGGGGTCACCCCTTCTATTTGGAGTTTGAGTGGCTAGGTGAGAAACACCATCTGGTGTCGGAGGAGGACATACGAAGAGCCACGGACGATCTGGTGAACGACCAGGCGGGCCATTCGGGCGCCCAGGAGGGAGGACCACGGGACCCCCCTAGGGGTCCCGACGGCCCAGGAAATCACAGTGGGAAATCTAAGGTCAAGGGGGCCCGAAAGTTTCGGAAAACCAGACACCCGTCGATGAACCCGGAAAATCACACTGACTCATGAAAATGACGTTCGATTGGAAGGAGAGAAAATCATGAGGTGAGAGACGATTCAGGGTACGGACGCAGGAGGCCCCGGGCCCACGAACTGCCTTGAACGGACACCGCGGCGGTGTCGCGTTTGGCCCACCGGACCTTGGGTCGGCAGACCATTATGTTAAAAAGTTAACTGTTTATTTGTGTTGCCCCGCGTTTGGGTTTCTGGTTGTGGGTTGAGGGCCCGGGCGGGGTCTCTGGTTTTTGTCTCGGTTAAGTGCACCGAAGGCCTGCAGGGGCCGACCTGAATCGGACTTGCGATCTGGGACTCTCCAGACACACGAAAACCCCGGGGCTGGGGTTGGAGTCCTTGGTGGTTCGTTGACCGGCCCCAACACATGTTGGGGAGAGTGGACGGACGCCTCAAGGTACAAGGGTGGGGAGGGGGGAGGGAAGACACGGGGAGGGGGGTCAGTTGCAAGGGGGGAGGGGATGGGGGGGATAACGGGGTAGTTTGGGGGACTCAGGGGGAAATTCAGTTCAGACCGCAAGAATACGCTTGGCAAGGGGCACTAAAATTCAATCACCACGAGGGGTTCAGAATACGCACACGGTATGATGACAACGATTGAAGGGAAGGTGGGCACGTTAAATGTCAAGGGTCTAAACTCTCAAAATAAAAGATCCCTCACGGGCAACATGTTCCGAAAACAACACCTGACGGTCCTATTTCTACAGGAAACACATTATAAGCGCGGGAGGGAATCCAGAATCAAGGGGAAAGACATCGGTAGCAACTATTGGGCTTCACACCCGACCTCGAAGAAGGAGGGGGTGGGCATTCTCCTGGGAAGGGCTCTCCAACTAACGGGGGTGGAAACCAAGAGGGGGTTTGGGGGTCGATTTCTGGGTGTCAAGGGGCTTTGCGAGGGGCAGCGAGTTACTCTCGCCACCGTATACGCGCCCAACACGGGCCAGGTGGAGTTCCTCACACGGATCTTTGGTGTCATGGATGAATGGGCCGAGGGGGCCATGATTCTCGGGGGTGATTTTAATCTCATAGCCGACCCCCAACTGGACTGGTGGTCCGCCAGAGGTGGGGTACCCAAGGGGATCACGAGGGATAACCTGGCCTTGCAGAACCTCTTGAAGGATCACTACTGGGTAGATGTTTGGCGCAAGGCGTACCCGGCCCAGGGTGGTTACACATTCTTTTCTCCCCCGCACTGCACCTACACCAGAATCGACCTTCTGTTGGCCTCAGAGGAGGGAGATGGGGCGATGACCCAACCAAAAGTCGAGACCATAACGTGGTCGGACCATGAACTACTTATAGCTAACTGGTCCCTGCCCATCGCCCCGAGATCGGCTCGATGGCGGTGCAACGACACGCTCCTTAGGGATCCAGTATTCCGTGAGTTCATGAAGCAGGAAATGCTGGCCTACTTCGAGACAAATGACACGGGGGAGACGGACATGTCCATGGTATGGGAAGCGGGGAAGGCCACCTTCAGAGGCCTCCTCATAGCGGAGGGCTCGAGGCGTAAAAGAGAGAGGGGCCTGATCGAGAGCAGACTCCGAGGGGAGCTGCAGATCTTGCGGGCCAGACTGGGAGTCCCGGGAGTGGACCGGAGGGCACTATTGGACGAGATGCAGGGCAAAAGACAGGAGCTCCATACGGTTCTCATAGGGGAGGTGGTTAAGAGGATGCGATATACCAAACAGAGATACTACGAACAGGGCGACAGGGTAGGCACTCTGCTGGCTCAGAGGTCGAGGGGGTGTAGAGTGGAGAGAGGGATTACCCGGTTGACCGACGAAGAGGGCAGGGTTCATGGGAACCGGCATGAAGTGACGGAATGCTTTGCTGAGTACTACAGCAAACTCTATTCTAGGCAAGCGGGCGAATCTCGGGAGGACATTGCCTCCTACCTGGCAGAACACCCCCTCCCCAAACTGACCGACCAGGACTTGGAGGCCCTCGAGGGGGAAATTTCAGAAGAGGAGGTGGAGGGAGCCATCAAGAGACTGAAGGCCGGAAAGGCTCCTGGCCTTGACGGCTACACAGCGGATTTCTATAAACAGACCCAGTCCACCTTAGTGAAGCCCCTGACCAAATTGTTCAACCAAATTAGAGGCAACGACACGATCCCCCCGACTTTCCTACAGGCCCTCATCACCGTCATACCTAAACCTGGTAAAGACCGGGCAGCTTGTGGGTCTTACAGACCCATTTCACTTCTCAACTTAGATGCCAAGATCTTTGCTAGGATCCTGGCCTCCAGATTGGAAAACTCCCTCCCACGCCTGATACATCCTGATCAGGCGGGATTCGTCCTCAATAGACAGGGTTCCGATAATTTAAGGAAGACCCTCCATGTATTGGCCACGACCGAGGCCAGGAATGAAGGCGCTCTCCTACTGGCTCTTGACGCGGAGAAGGCCTTTGACAGGGTCAGCTGGGCTTTCATGAGGGAGGTTCTCTTGTCAGTGGGGATGGGTCCAAGGTGGTTGGGATGGATATCCGCGCTCTACTCCTCCCCCTCGGCCAGAGTGGTGGCTAACGGGATTGAGTCTAGGGAATTCCCCCTTGAACGTGGCACGAGGCAGGGATGCCCCCTGTCTCCGTTAATCTACGCATTGGTGATGGAACCGTGGGCAATCTCGATCCGCAATGATGCGGACATCAGTGGTGTACAGATGGGGGATATGCACTGCAAGATCTGCCTCTTTGCGGATGACGCCCTGCTCTATGTCACCAGACCGTCCCAAACAATCCCTCGGGTTCTGCAGGGCCTCGCAAGATATGGAGAACTATCGGGGTATAAGGTTAATTTGGACAAATCGGTCGCATTCATGGGTGGGAACCTGCCAGACACGGAGGTGACCTTTGTGGAGGGTCTCCCCTTCAAGCGGAGCGATGAGGGGTTCCGTTACTTGGGAGTCCAAATCACACGTAACCTTGAGGACCTGTATGGGGCCAACTTCCCCCCCCTCTGGTCAGCAATCAGGAGAGACATAGAAAGGTGGGCGGGAACGGGTCTCTCATGGATGGCACGCCTTAACCTTATAAAAATGGTTATCCTCCCAAAATTTCTGTTTCTCTTTCAAATGCTCCCGGTCCAAGTCCCCAAGGCCTTTTTTGACGAGACAAAACGCATCCTCCTTAGATTCCTCTGGCAGGGCAAAAAACACAGGATTTCATACGAGGTTCTGACTAGGACCAAGGAAGATGGAGGGGTGGGCTACCCTGATCTCGAGACGTATTATAGGGCTTCCCAGTTGAGGATCCTGGTCGATCACTTCTCACCGGGACCGAAAAAACAGTGGGTAGCCATGGACAATAGGCCCCTGGCGCCCGTCACACTAGAGGAATGGCTCTGGGTCCCAAGGAGAACGATCCCCAGATCAGTCTTGAACCACCCGATTCTAAGAGTACTGTGGTCCCTGTGGAGAGAGGGAGGTTACTATAGATGGCTCACGACATGGCCCTCCCCCTTGAGCTGCATCTGGGCCCCTCCTTTCCTGGCCAAAATAGCGGAACCAGCAGCCTACCAGACATGGTTCGAGGCGGGCCTTAGTAGGACCGGCCAGTTGTGGGTGGGGGGCTCCTTCCTCCCCTTGAAGGACCTTGAGGAAGCCCTGGGAATAGGCACGCTTTCCCCGTTCCGATATCTTCAGCTTAAGGGTGCCCTCACGGAACCATCTTGGGGTGATACCCTCAGGAGGGAACTCACAGACTTTGAAAAACTCCTTCTGACCGCAAGGGGCTCCAAGGGGATAATCTCCCGCCTATACAAGCTCTTTCTGTTCTCCATCCCCCGAGACCCGCCACCAGCACGCATACAATGGGGTAGGGACCTGGGCGAGGAAATTGATGACGAGAGATGGACAGAGATGTGTAGACGGGCCAATCGATCCACATCCTCCCTCCAATATCGCCATCAGGCCCTCAAGATATTACATAGATGGCACTACCCCCCGCAAAGAATAGCCAAAATGCGTCCAGGATATGACCCACACTGTTGGAAATGTAGGACAGAGAGAGGTGACTATATCCACATGTGGTGGGGATGCCCAGTGGTCCAGAAATACTGGGACAAGGTGCGGACCTGGATCAAAGGGGTAGATGGGATAGAACGAGTATCCTGCCCGTGGCTCTTCCTCTTCGGGATTAGTAACGAAGAGGACCGGGGTAACACTCATGATCACATGCTCCAGGTGATGCTGGTAGCAGCTAGATGCTGTCTAGCGCAGAAATGGAAACACCCGAGAATGCCAGGGGAAAAAACCTGGGTGACCAAAGTAAGGGCCATCTACGACATGGAGTTCCTCACACACCTGCTCGATGAGTCTAAGTCCAGTATCGAGGAAATTTGGCTCCCCTTCTTTGATAAGTACGGCCGAGTGGTCTAGGTCCTGAAGACTGAGCTGAGGGATTCCCCTCCTCCCCACGGATGTGGGACCATGGGCCAAGGACCCGGCTGAGAACTGAACTCGTTTGGCCCATATGACTTTGGCGTGCCACACGCATATTGTATTGACGCCTCCATCATTAAGAGAGCCCGTTGTGCAAGTGTTTATCAAGGCTATGTAAGCGCGAACTGAAGGGGGGTGGGGGGAGGGAGAGGGAGGGGGGGGGGCATGGGGTGTGTTTCGTCTGGTTTTCTCTTTATGTTAACTCACATTAATAAATGCAATGCAAGAATGTAACCTCGTTATGCACCAAGGAAACTTAATAAAATTGATTTTCAAAAAAAAAAATAAATCCATCGGTGTCTTAGCCTGACTTTGTTTTGAAGTCTTACATGCGAAAAAATAAAGAGACTGTAACGTCACAATTTGTAATTTTTCTTTGTAATTTTTCCCAACTTATAAACTTTAATTGATGGTAACAGTTACATGCATTCAGGTGATTATGCAGAATAAAGATCAAATTACATATTGTCCCAATTTGTTGTTGAAAAAATGAACACTGTTGTCATGAATCCTGTTACATCACAGAGAAATTCAGGTTAACTTAGTTATGGTCACTGTTTCTTACTTGGTCACTGTTACTTCACAGTTAAAGGTAACACAGGCTTTTATACCCTAAATGCACAAAAGTGATTGTTGTGGATCTGCTACCCTCTTAATCACTGTTACTTCACAGTATTAGGGTTTTCTTTGCTGATTTTCTACCAATTGTAGTGTAGATACACTGGTGGTGAGGTTATGCCTTATTGGTCTGCTACCCTATTTTCTACCAATTGTAGTGTAGATACACTGGTGGTGAGGTTATGCCTTATTGGTTTGGCACCCAACACATGTTTCACCGTCTGTTTTTGGACAGATCATCAGGGGTTATTTATTTAATTGAAGTCAAATTGCGAAGTTCTACTGTTTTGATTGGTTTTGTTGAACATTGTTTGAATTAGCTCTTAGGCAGCCCCGTTTATAACGTTGTGAATGAGAAGAAAAGGTTCCAACTAGTAAGGTGTCAGAAATTACATGTGGCTGCTCTCTAAGGAGAACCTTGGTCTCAGGCGGAGAAGGAGAGAGATGTATTGATGAGCGTCTCACACGGTCCGATTGCCGTATGTCGCAGAACACCTTCCAAAATTTACCGAGGATTGAAGACATTGGGGTTGTTCCATTGTGCTCTTGGTAGCATTTCAGAAAAAAAAAACACCTTTGCACTTGGGAAAAGCATCCTAAGTTCCTCCACCAACAACTTCAATACAGGAATCAAACTTGGGGCACTGATGTACCTCAAATTCTCTTCTCCACAGTGCACCACCAAAACATCAGAACTACCAAAAGTAGCCATGTCTCTGAAAAGAGCAGGCAGTGCCTGCAAATTGTGGCCAGGCACACCCCAACATAAATCCTCCAGGCCTGGAAAACCAAGATTTGCAGAAACACCTCTTGCCTTTGCATACCTGCCCAGTTCAGAAACAAAACAATCTCCCACTATCCATACAATAACTCCAGCCATCTTCACTGCACAACCAACACAGCAATGAAGAAAATGATTACCCTCCATTCCTGTAAAGCACATCTTTAAGACTTGATTGGCTAATCCCCACAGTACACTCCCCTTTCCATGGCAGGCATGCTGAGAAGCCCCAGATGTAGCACGCGTGATCCGCGGACTACCTCAGTGTCTGCGGATCCCGTAACACAGGGGCAGCCCTTCTTCCCTTTCCACTTCACACCTTGCAGCACCATTTCATTGGCTACTGTTAAGCAGAACCACAACCATCCACCAGTCAAAGCCAAGATCTCTACATCTAACTCTAGCAACTCAGTACAAAACTGCAGATGTATTGTTCAACACTCAGAGCAAAGGTCTCCTATGATTCCCAAGCACCTGCATCCAAAAGTACTGTATAACTATCCAAGATTTCTACTTCCAGATTCATCCACATCTACATCCAGCACATCTACATCCAGCAACACAAACTACAGGTATGCTTTTGTTTCGTAATGCACAAGAAAATGACAACTGCATGTATTTAACCAACGCATACCAAGTACATATATTGCATGCACATAAACAGAGTGCCTGCCCCTTGACCTGCATAACCTACCAAATAATCGTACTGTCATTTGTACCTTTTCCTTACATCAACTGACAGTTACTTACACTGTTGTTTGTTCAACATTTTTCTTGTACTGCCCACTAGCAAACCACATATTTCAATGCCACCGCCACTGCCTGTGATATTTTTATAAAACACCACATTGAGAACATTTCCACACACCATGCAAGAGCCAGATTGTATGTGAAATGCAGAGAATGCACACAAAAAAGGTAAACTGCATGTACATTAGGAACACTTGCCCAACACATGCATTGCGCAATTGACAAAATGCATCATTGAGAGGAAAGCAAAGAAATTCATGTGTACATTGCAAACAGTGCTATCTTTAAATATGGATACATAACTTCAACTGAAAAGAATGTCTGCATTCATATAGCGAGCACCTATGTGTGAGAAAATCTACATCGCTCTGCCCTTTTTCTCACTCTATTACAACTTCCACTAATCCATTTCCCAAAAAATTGTGCAAAAACATCTCACACACTTCAAAACTGCAGCCCCAAAGGGCACAGTTAACACTTCAGCACCTGCCCCATGCCAATACTCCCAAGTCCCCACTCGTATGCAGTGCTGTACAATTGCACACATACACACACTAACTCTTCCTGCCTACAGATCCTCCTAAACTCTAAAACAATGTGTTCTTCTCCTGCTGTTGCTGTACCATTAACACACATATCCACTAACTTCCTTCTTTTGCAATTACAGTGAAGAACCAACTGCTGAAAGCCACAGAGACATCTCTGCTGGAAGATGAAACTAAGAAGAAACCTACACTTCACATCCAAAGAAGTAAGTGCAGAACTGTTGTGCTGTTCTGCCTGTTACTCAGACAGTGTACTATTGTTGTACTATAGCCTAGAGAATGTTATCCAAGCCCACAGCACTTGCTTTATCCTTACTCATTGCACATTGCACCTTGCCAGGTCTATTGTTTCTATTGTCATCAGAACACCAGTCTGTTAACAGCCACTAGATTTATAAAAAACATTGCAATGTCCTTACTTCTTCAAGCACATTACACTGTCATGCACACTGAAGCAACCCTTTGACACAGGAAAACACACACACATAGCACTACAACCTTCCCGACCAAAACTAGCCCTTTGCACAATCACACTCCTCTATGTATACCTACCCTCATATTCAGACACTCATGCACAGTACACACAATTACATTGCACAACTTCCAAGTATGTGAAAGCCAAAGACACATTAAAAATGTATATATTACAAACTATGGACTCCTGTCCAGTGTGCAAATACACAGGACTACGAGGACATTCACTAGCCTGCATTTTCAGACCTGCTTACAAAAGCATCTTCCACCACATAAAAATGTACGCAACACACCATTCTACTGTAAGAAATCTCATTCAGAGACAGTACTATGCAAAAAGTCCTCCTTTAGAACAGGAACATTTGAATGACATTCTCCTACATGGTACAGCCGAAGAACTGCTTGAAGAAATAGACCACATCCAAAGCAAATATTTTGGAACTGAAGAGCACTTACAAAATCCAGTAACTTTCGAAGAGAGTAGTGACAACCTTGCAGATGTCAACCTTCTATTACACACGTACAAAAAACAAATAGCAAAGTTTAAAAGCACATCTGCTGAATTACCAAATCAAGTATGTGTGTGTTGCCACATAACTTTTTATACAAAGATATGCTAGGTTATTTATAACGTAAAGAGCACCAAAACTGGAGATATAACATACAAAATAGAAGACAATGAGGAATCCAAATTGTTCCAATCAGCTCTGTATTTTATAGCAGAAAAGAAATACACAATTACTAACCCCTCAATACTTTGCAGATACTGCACTGCAAAACTTGACAATACCTAAATGCGTTAATGGGCTATCACTAATAACTTGGAAATATTCTCACTGCAAAACCACTCCAACAGCTTAATTTGTATGAGAGCATTTTAATCCAAACAGTGAACCCATTTCAAGTGATAATATGACTTCAACTGAAAAAACAGCCAAGTCGCCTCCTTCTGAATTACTAAAAGGCATTAGTAGTTTATTTGCCATTAGACCTTAAAGAAAATGTAGACACTCTGAGAGTGGTGTACCTACAACTTAAAGACAACAATGAATACTACAAAGAAATAAACATTGAAGAAAACCTGATAGGAACCACCAAAATAATTCAGGATTCCTCATCAACTAGACAATTTGAACTTCTACATCCTACTACTGCCTCCAATATTTTAGACCAGTATACAATTCACCCACTGCACTCCAAAGGCACCATAGATAATGCACTAGAAACATATCAAATGCAGCAAGCCAAAGGATCTCCAATCAGCATATGGGAAAAATGTGTAAAAGCCTGAGCCTTTCCTCTACTGTTTTCTACTGGAAAAGGTGGAAGGTACGATGAAAGATGTACACAAATTACTGCATCAGAATGCTGCTCTTTACGAATGTTTTCTGAAGACCCCTGATTAAGACAGAATTTTGAATATATATTCCACCTCTTCTTTGAACGTGAACTAGCAACTCTATGTTATGGAGTTGCACACACATTCAAAACAGGTTCCACTTTTCTAAACATGTCTGCTATGCAGCTACTTAAAACGGTGCAAGAGAAAGATGAAGTTTTACAGTCAAGTATTACAAATCTCTTGGCAAACATGCATGGTATGAAAGAATACTGGTTCTGGTGTCACACAGATGTATGGTGTATGCTACACAACCTTAGCCCACCCGAATGTTTTGTCACTTTAAGTTGTGCAGAGTATACATGGGAAGACTTGCATGATTTCCAACGCATAGCAAATGAAAACAAAGCAGGGATAGTCATGAAAATACCAGGAGGACTCTGCTCACTTCACCCTGTAAATGTGTTAAGGTACTTCCATCATTGGTTTATTGCCATGCTGCACTTCATCTGTAATAAAACAATTCCTCCTCTCGGAGAAGGGAAACACTTCTTTTGGAGAAAAGAATATGAAGCCAGAGGAGCACCACATATCCACATGCTTTTGTGGATTAAAGATGCTCCTAAATGTGGTCAGGACAGTGATGCCACTGTTTTGCAGTTCATTCACAAATATGTCAATTGTGAAATCCCTTCGGAAAGTGCACATAGTGACCTACATGCACACATTTTGCAGTTTCAGTGACACAAGTGTGGCAAGTATTGGAGGCGCAAATATAAAAACAAAGGCAAATACTACACCAAATGACACTTTGGTTTCCCTAGACCAGTTTCAGCAAAAGGACAAGTAAACAGCTTCATGTCTTCTGTTAGACACAGTGTGAAAGGCAAATCACCTAAGAACACACACTGCATAAAAAGAACCGAAGCATCAAAGTACATCAATGAGTACAATGCAATCATTGCCCTCCTATGGAATGCATACATAGATGTGCAGTACATTGCAGATTATTCCACTGCAGTTGCACGATATGTCACAGCCTACTTAACCAAAGTAGAGAAAACATAGCTGAAAGACCTCTGGGATGACATATCATCTGACAAAACAGTGTCACAAAAACTATACAGCTTTGGCATAAAAATGCTCTGCCATAGAGAATGTGGCCTCTATAAAGCCGCAGACCGTTTAAGCGGCACCGCCTTGTCTGGAAAATCTGAAAACATAGTCTGACTAAGTCTTGGTCCTGTTGCATCCAGAAAAAGAGTTCTCAAATCGTACCAAGATGTAGAAACAATAGCCAAAAATGATCCCAACAGCCAGGACCAGAACATATTGGACACATGCTACCCAAACAGTAGTACTGCTTTGGAAACCATGTGCCTATACCACATAGCCCAAAACTTCTCATACAAAAATAATATTAAACCAGATGAGAAAAAAGGTAAATACATAGTCAAAGGTTGTGAGGGCAGACTGGTAAAACTTACCAAACGCTGCCTGATTAATCATATGAAGCATTCATTGAAAACACCTCAACATACAGACCTTTACTACATGTCCCTACTGCAACTTTTTAAACCATGGAGAAAATAAGAAGATTTACTGGACACACACGCATTATATGAAGATGCTTTCAATGCAAGTGAAAGCACTATAACAGCTATCAACCTTATAAGCTCTGCAGCGAAAAGAGTGCTGCGATTCTGTTGGGCTGTGTTGTTTTGTTCCCATTGCTCTGGGATTGTGACTGTACCTCCACTACCTCCACTAAGCTGCAAACCTTGCCATACTCCTGTGCTTTTAAGGAGCATTAGACCTGTCTGAGGCCTGGAAGAGGAACAGAGGAACAGGAAATGCTATTTAATGACAGCCCAGTTACTCTTGCGGCGATAAGCCCTGCAGCAAAAAGGGCGCTGCTATTCTGTTGGGCTGTTGGGCAAACGGGAGGTGAAAGAAGAATCTAATCCTCACGTGGTAAGCTTCTTCCATAAATATCGTGGAGCCTCTTGACTTGTAACTGTACAAGGCTGTTTGCTTCAAGGCAGACGGACAGGGTAGGGGGGAGGAGTCGGATTTAGGCAGCTCCTTAAGCTGCCAGGCGTTCCCCTCTCTGTCAATCAAGATGAAGTTACAAACCATGTGAGTTAAAGGTGACCGTAATATCTCCAACAGTGTCCCAGCAGCGGTCGGGGGCTGTGTGGATTTCTCTCCCTCTTCCTGTCTTCCTGGGAATGCTTGGATTTGTATAATGAGTCCCGTTAATGTGAAGTTATAGACACTCATAAAATATTGTGTTTGTAATTGAGGAATAGGGTACAAAAGACTCCACCCCCCCATTCAACCAGCAGCCCATGCTCTCTTTCTCTTATGAAGGTTCTGCATTCAATGACAGATGCTACAATATAGTAATAGACAATGAGTGGGCTTACATTCTTTATCATAGTGTAGGGTTTTGCTCGGGGCCCTGAAACGAGTAAATAACGGGTCACGCAGGAGCCGGGCTACAGTTAACCTTCTCTTTTTTAATACAGGCAGTGACTGCCGAACTTCCCCTCGCCCCCACCCTATCCCAACGTCACTTCCCTTCCAGGGGAAGATAAGACCACAACTGCGGTCTGCCCACACAACGATGTGGGCGGGCTGCAAGCCCTTGCAGGAGACGACCTGACATCTCCCTCCTTTTTAACAAGTAACATACTCGCCGCCTCTCACTCCATCTCTTCTATGAGTCTGTGGGGTTTTATGCGACTTCTCTGGGGTCGACCGCGATTGCGCGGTGTTCTCTCTGCCTGTCCTTGTGACTCCTGATTGTTGTCACTTTCTGATGCCGCCTCCCACTCTCCCAGGTAGGGGGCGTCTTGGCTGAGGTCCTCGTCGCTGTTTCCCAATATGACTGGCCCTTGTTCTGTGTGGTTTTTCCAGGGCTTGAAGTGCGGCACATTACGTTTGACTGAGGATTGGTCAGTCCTCTGTGCCGTGATCATTGTTCCTTTCCTTTGCGCGACAGTCAGTGGGTCTTGCGCGAACATGGCATCCTCTTTTCTCTGTTTGGGTTGCCGCAACCACACTTGGTCTCCGGGTTCAATGTGTGACTCCTGCGCTTTCCTCTTGTGGTCCGCTGTCTCTTTCATTTTGGCTTTCGCGGCCTCGTCCTTATCTCTGGCCTCCTGTTCGAGTGGCGTTGCTTCTGCCGAGTGTGTGTCTTCCGGCAGTCGTGTCTGGATCGGTCTGCGGAACATTAGGTCAGCAGGGCATATGCCCATTGTACTGTGGGGCGTATGGCGATAGTCCCTGAGGAACTGATAGAGTACTTGCTCGAAAGGTTTGTTGAGTATGGGCGCTATTTGTAGTGTCCTTTTGATGTTGGCCATGAATCTCTCGACCAAGCCGTTGGCCTGTGGCCATCTTGGTGTTATTCTCCTGTGCTGGAACCCCATGTATCTTGAAAAGTTATCGAAGTCCTTACTCATGAATGGCGCTCCGTTATCAGACTTGATGACCTTTGGTATTCCAGTACTGGGATGACGCTGGAGGCTGCCGTGCTGTCGACGATTTGTGCCTCTGGAAATCTAGAGTGTTCATCTATTAGCACTAGCACATACGTGCCATCTCTCAGGGGTCCAAAGAAGTCCACCGCCAGGTCCTCCCACACATGTCCTGGTAATGGTGACATGTGGAGAGGGTTCGGGTGTGGGGGAGGTGCTACTTGTGTGCAGGTCGCGCATTGGCCTACCATTTCTTCAACCATTGCTCTAGCCTGGGGAACCAAACCTTCTGCCTTAGTCATCGCTTGGTGGTGACCACTCCTCGGTGGCTTTCATGCGCTACTTGAATCGTTCTGGTGTGTAGCGATTTGGGGAGGAGGACCTTGCATCCCTTTAGTATGACATAATCATCGACTATGGAGAGTTCATCTCGGACCTGATCTATGTGTTTGATGTCCTCTTGGATCTCTTCCGGTTCCTGTCTCGCTTGTTGACGCATGTGCGCTCTTCTGTCTTCCTGTATGCAGTGACGTACGATTCGCAGTGCAGGGTCCTGCTCCGAGTGGGTGATTATGTCCGCCCAACCCACGGGCAACAGCTGCAAGTGATGAACAACGTAGTTGAGGTATTCGTCGGCGATGGATGGTTGTGGGTTGGCCGGGCCGGTCGGGTGGCGCGACAGATAGTCAGCTGGGTTGTCTTCCTTTCCGAGGCGGTGCTTGCAGACGTAAACCCCAGCGGGCTATTCTCGGTGGCATTCTTGATTTGGGGTCCCCATAAATTGTGAGTAAAGCCTGGTGATCCGTTATAATGGTGAACTCCTTGCCATACAGGAACAAATGAAAGTATTCGCAAGCCCACACAACCGCCAAGCTTTCCTTTTCAGCCTGGGAATAGGCTTGTTCTGTGGGGGTCAGGCTCCTACTGGCATATGCCACGACGTATATGTTTGTGGGTTCTTGCGGATCCACTTGCGTCAGTATGGCGCCCAAGCCAACAGGGCTGGCGTCCACGATTACTTCGGCGTGTCTCTTGGCGTCGAAGTAGGCCATGTCCTTTGTGTTTGTAATGGTGTCTCGAATTGCTTCAAATGCTCTCTGGCAGTACATGGACCACGTGTAGGGTTGATCTTTTCGCGTTAATAGGCGCAGGGGGTTGCTGATCGTCGCGTAGTCTTTTAGATATCTGGAACAGTAGCTGGCCAGACCAGGAAAGACCGGAGCTCCGTTGTGTTTGTAGGGGGTGTGGCTGAGTTGAGCGCTGCTACCTTGTCCGGGTCTGGGCACATTCCTTTGCTGGAGAAGATGTGGCCGAAAAATCGTAGTGAGCTTTTTCCGAATTCACATTTAGACTTGTTCAGAGTTAGTCCAGCTGTCTGTAGCGCTTCGCACACCCTGTGAAGTGCTGTGTCATGCTCCTCCTTAGTCTTGCTGAATATCAGGACATCATCTGAGTAGTTCAGACAGTTTGGCACATGCCTGATTACGCGGTGTATTTCCTCCTGTAAAATCTCAGCAGCCGAGGATATGCCGAAACTGAGTCTCTTATATTGAAACAAACCCAGGTGCGTGACGAAAGTCGTGATGTACCTGGACTCGGGGGCGATCTCAATCTGATGATATCCTTTTGTGAGGTCCAGTTTGGAGAACATCTGCGCCCCATGTAGAAGGTGGATCATGTCAGTGATCCTGGGCGCCTGATGCCTCTCCCTTTCTATTGCTCTGTTGGCTCTCCTCATGTCTACGCACAGGCGTATTGAACCAATCGGGTGACTTTTTGGGGACGGGGACGATTGTTGATACCCATGGAGTGGGTCCTGAGACTGGCTCGATGATGTTGAGTTTGATAAGTTTGTCTAGTTCTTCCTTGACTTGGCGCTGTATGTTCACGGGTATCCCGCGATAGTGTTGGGCGATGGGTGTTATGTCCCTGTTTATATGCAGCTGTACCTTTCTGTGTTTCAGTTTTCCCAGACCCTTGAACAAGTTTGGGAAGGATTGTTCTATGGCGTCTGGTCTGGCAAAATATTTGTGCGCCTTCAGTTGGTACAGGATGTGCACCAGGCCCATCTCGACAGCGGTCTTAAATCTGAGGATGCATCTGCTGTTAGCGTCTGTCTTCAGGATGTGTAGGGGAATTTTTGACGCGTGTGATTTGTGTACGCACCACGCCGAGATGGTTCCTTTGCAGGGTAGTGGGGTAGTGGCTCCGTATGGATAAATGTCCACTGTTGCCTTTCGGATCTTTGGTGGGTTGATGAGTGTATCATACGCTTGTTCACTAATTATATTGACTGTCGCCCCCGTATCAATAAGAAATTCTAAGGCCGTGTTGTTTACTTGTAGCGTGAGCATTGGACTGTGTTGGGTGGCTGTGGTGTTGTTGAGTGCCCACACGTACCCCTTTTTACGTTGGTCGTCCTCTGATGACTGGGATTCGCTGCCAGATGGGGAGCGCATCTCGATGTATCAGACAAATCTGCTCCTTTGGGATCATCTCGAACCGTCCGAAGTTTTCCGGTCATCCCTTGCGTATGAACTCTTCATGGTCCTGTCTTCTCTCCGTGTGTCTGTTCGGCCATCCTCTCCTCTCCCTGTGGGCAGGCTGTGCCGCAAGCTCCTTCTTCTCTCATCTTGCCTCGGTCTACTGGGCCCTGGGCCGGGTGCATTCTTGCACACTGCTCTATAGTGGTCCATTCCGCCGCATGCAGCACACTTTTGTCCCAGTGCTGGACACTTGCCTACGTGTGGATATTCGTATCCGCATCGGTAGCATGTGGCGTCCGAGTATTTCCCGCCTTGTGAGGGGGCGGCATATAGTTTGTTGATTGTGTCCGCGCCGGGCGTCTGATGTTGGATAGTGACCTTGGCGAGGCTGCGACTCAACTCCCGCTTCCATTCTGGCCAGAGCGAGGATTTCCTCGAGGGACCTTTGTTTTTGGAGGAGTTGTTTTCTGAACTGTTGAGATATGCAGCCTGCTATGACCTGGGATCGTAGTGCTTCCTCGTTGGAGTATTTGTGGAATTCACAGTATTTGAGCTTGATGCGTAGGCGCATCACGAAGTTGTCTAGCGACTCCCCTTTTTCCTGCCTCGTGGTATGGAACACATGGCGCTCGTAGTCAATGTTTGTGTGAGGCGTGAAGTATTCCGAGAGTTTTCCATGAAGTTCTCCATATGTGACGGTGTCTACGTTCATCAGTTCACCTGCTATGTCCCTGACGGCGGAGCCTACTGTCATGAACAGTGTGTTTTTTAACATAGCGTCGTCAGTGAGGCCAATTGCCCTTGTGTAAAATTTGAAGTCTCTGAGCCATGTGACCCATCTGGGTCCCAGATTGGAGGTGTCCCTCACATCGAAAGGGCCGGGTGTGGGCAGGTTTTGAGAAGCGGTACCTGAGCCTTGTGCTTGTTGCTGGTCAACTCTGCGGCTCCCGATCCACCGGACGAAGACGCTGCTTGGCTCATTGGGGCCGACATGTCCACAGTGACAGGTGCGCTCTGGTTGTGACCTAATGTGCCTCTATGAAGCCTCGTGTTGTTGCTGCGTCGTGGATCACTCCGCACGTGTCCTCTTGACGTGTGGCGCAGGCTGCCTGGTGGCCTTGGGGGTTAATGCGCTGTGACACGCGCCTCTTGGGTCTCCCCCGTACGATCCTCCCGTATTGCGTGGCCCCCTTGGGCCTGCAGGGTGGATGGAGGAGAAAGAGAAGGCAGGGTCGCTGCCGGTGACCCCTGTGGGCCAGCTGGGCCCTCTGCACGGGCTGATTGCGCACCCGCGCACGGCCTGCACTCGCCTCGGGCCTTCTGCACCGTTCGCGGGTGTGCCCATGTGCAGGCGGCCTCCGCGGGTGCGCGAGCTCCTGCGGGGTAGTCACCGGTAGAGAGGAGCGCCGACGCGCCGCTGCCGCTCGACCGCGATCCTCTGCGTATTCCCCGGGCTGCAGGAGTGGAGGTGCGCCGACACGCTGACACCGCTCGACTGCGGGCCTCCTGTCGGCACGGGCGGGTACCGTGTACCCCTTTGTCGCCAGTTGTAGGGTTTTGCTCGGGGCCCTGAACCGAGTAAATAACGGGTCACGCAGGAGCCGGGCTACAGTTAACCTTCTCTTTATTAATACAGGCAGTGACTGCCGAACTTCCCCTCGCCCCCATCCTATCCCAACGTCACTTCCCTTCCAGGGGAAGATAAGACCGCAACTGCGGTCTGCCCACACAAAGATGTGGGCGGGCTGCAAGCCCTTGCAGGAGACGACCTGACACATAGGCCCTCATTACGACCCTGGCGGAAAGGGGTTTACACTGGCGTAACCCATGGCGTACCTTTCCGCCCGACTACGAGTTCCCGTAGCGCCATGGTGATTTTTACGCCTGCTTTTTGCAGGCGGAAAAATCCATGGCTCTACGGGACTTGTCGTTAATTACGCCACCGTAATTTACGGTGGCGTAATTAACGCCTTCCCCACTCCCATTATACCCTATGGGGCAAAAATGGGAATGGGGAAGGGTAAATGGGGATTGGGGACTTACCGCCCCGCCAAGGTCGGAATGGGGCGGTAAGTCCGCCAACCCCCATGGCGGAGTTGGCAGCTTTGCGCCATGGACCATGGTGCAAATTGCACCATGGTTCTCCGCCAGGGTCGTAATGAGGCCCATAGTATATTGTAATTATATGAAAACGTCAGTGTTTGTTTAAATATTGTGCTCTTGACACTTCATATGAAAAGCATTTCTTGTGCACAAGTGCACTGATGCTCTATGAAAGTATTACATTTTAATAACTTGCATTGATATTATACAAGAACGTGATCTTTGAATTTCACCTTTTTAGCATTTTGTGACACTGGCATTTTAAATCCACTCTCTATTGGCAAGTCTTGCGAATGTCACCTTTAGCTTACAGAGTGTGTGGTACTTTATGAGAATGCTATCTTTTGGATACTCTAGTATTGATACTATATGGGGTTTTCTTCGGTTGTTTACAATTGTATTGGCACTTTATAGAAACATCAGTTCTTGTTAGCACTCTACTGGTTTTTCTTAACTTGAGAGTCATAGCTGCTGCAAACAAAACACTTGCAGCCTGATTCATGTAATTATTTCCGTGTAAAACGCACATTTGCGTGCCTTTCTGCCCGAAAATCCCTGTTAGGGGTATGGGGATTTTCGGGAAGAATGACGCACAAATGTGTGTTTTACGCGCAAAGAATTCCATGAATCAAGGTTTTAGTTATTTTTATATTAAGTGTAGTATTGGAAAATGTGACACTCAAATCGAGCAAGATGCAACCGAAAGCTTATTCTTTAAAATCAGATATGCCGTCACGTGCAGTGCTCATGAGAGCAGCAGTGACTTCACAAGTTATCTCACCAAGATCACCTTTAAACTCACCCGCGAGAAAAATAGAGAAACTTGTGGCAATAACTCATCCTAAACCAAACAATGTAAAACTTGCAAATGTTGTCATTCGTGCGTTTTGTCAAATACGTTGAGAAGTTAATTCACCTCAGAATGAAGCATATTGCTTTACTACGCCTCTAGATACAGTAGAGCCTTGCTTTTTCTCAGTGCAGCGTTTACTTAGTGAAGTGCTGCCTACAAACAAATGAAACCATTTCAGATACTACGATATTAAGGGGCATTGGTGATAACATCACAACACCCCTATCTTAACCCATAATTCAAAATAAACGATCAGAATGCAATAATCACCCACAGATCATTGATCTAGACACTCAAGCAAGTGAAATAGACATAATAGACATACCTGATTCTTCTCTGATGCCTATTTCCATCCATCATAAGGTTGGAAATATATGTGAGGGAAGCAATTTGGTCTCTCACAATGATATAAAAGAACTACCTGCCCTACATTTCCTAATAGGACATCTGCAGCTCGACAATGCCCCACTTTATCACAGTCACCTAACATTTTTGATAACTCTAAACAAGAGTCAACATCTCTTTCTCTATCCTTTTCTCAACCACTGCCATGTAGGAATAGCATACCTCATTGTGATCTGCAGACTTCTTTCTCCAAGCATCTCAGAACACTCATTCCCCTCTCCTAGAAATCACATTGACTGCAATGAATGCAACTATTCAAACTTTGACTGAACTTTTTGAAACATTGGACTATAAGATCACACAGCAATCTAAACAAATTGATCAGATCGTTCAAAGGAGAAAAGATAAAATGACAAAGACAACTAAACTGGTACATTCATATGATGATTCCTCAATGCTGCATTACAGTATGTGAAATGAAATGCCTGCGCATGACGGCAGACTGTGTGCATCAAGACTACAATCTCTCCCTATGATAGAACAAATAATACGTCCACGTGTGGGATTGAGTACTCATCAATCCAATAAGCCAGCTGCCTGAGGCCCTGTTCACTTCTCTACACACTATTACAGTATTTCAACCAGTGGGCACACTCTTGGACTCTTGGGTGCATGCCCTCAGGCATCCCCTACCTATCTCCCGCCCCCACCTTCCTGCCTAACCTCTCCTGCAAAATAATTAATGAAAAACACAAAAAAGGTTCCTTTGGGAACTACCTTTCACAGTTCAAAAGTAGAAGTAAATAAATAAGCGTATAGAGTCCATCTAAAGTAGTTCGACTCAATAAGATTCTCCAACATTTCCATTATCATTTCGTACTATGCTAATGGATGTAATGGACAATGGTATACTAGAGAAAAATACCTTTCTCTAGCATACAACAGCGACCATAATCAATGGACCTTCATAACTATCCATGGTATCCGCAGTGCCCTTTCCAGACCAGGCATCATTGAAACACCCTGATAGCATGTGCACAGCATCGCACAAGACAGCCCTTCTACCCTTTTCACGTTTTTGTCTGCTTTCAAAGACCCATCCACCAAAAACTTCCAAAAACTCTACATTTAACCCTATGAACATAAGAAGCTTCTATGCACCAACTGTTACTTAACAATGTTCTACTAATATTTTCCATCTGAATTTCCTTTACTTATAGAAAGAAATTCTACACAGTACTGTACAAATGCACACATGCATTGTGCATTAAGAGAAGCATATTAATGAATGGGGAGGTAGGGATGAGCAAGTACTCATGGAAGGACGTGAAGGAAGAGCCAATGGGTGCCAATGTGGGAGTTCACTACCTAACTGCTTGTCCAGAAGAGTACCAAAGTTGGGGTGCACTGCCTCCAAACAATTCAGCCGTGAGGGCAGTGCTGAAGAGGGGTCTGATGGAGGGGAGGTACTGGTCTCAACTAAATACAGTGCTTTGAACCTATAAAGTTAATGAGGCACCAGGCCACCAGTGTTAGTGGCAGTGGATAAGTTAGCAGAGAAATGAGAAAAGGAAACACAAAGACAGAAGCAACATTTTGAAAAGTTTCTGGGACTTAAGAAAGTCCAGATCAAAGTCTAAAATGGCCAGAAACACTGTTGCAAAGAAAGGCACCATCTAAACAGAGATCTACCTCCCCACTCTCTGTCTGGAGAAGCATTTCACAAACAGACAATTGGACTTAAAGAAGAAGAAGGCTCTAGCAGGAGACTATTTAGGGACAGAAAGTGAGAAATAGTGTGGTCCCAGGCCCCAGAAATCCTTGTAGATGATGCAGAGGTTGTTCAATGTCATCCTTACAGCCACCAGAAGCCAGTGTAGAAATTGTAGGGCTGCTGACATACAATACCCAGTTTACAGGCAAAACATAACTCTTGCAGCCGTATTCTAGATTAGCTAAAGTGTCTGTACAGAAGAAAGGGGGAGGTTGACGAAGAGCCTGTTACAATACTGCAGCCTACAGAAGACCAAGGATTTTGAACATTTGCCCTGTAAGGGAATGTAAAGAAGCGTAGAATTCATTTAAAGAGGTGAATCTCAAACTGCACCTTCTTCAAAGGTCCAACATGTAATGAGTCAAGGAAAGAGAGCAGTTAAAGATAACCCCAACGTTTTTGCCTCACAAAATGATGAGGATACAGAGCCCAAGGATAGTGGCCAGAAAGTCGGAAGGAAATAGGGCACAGGTGTCTCAATAACAAATATCTCTGTCTTACTGGCATTCACTACGACCATGACCCCTAGAATCTGGCCACTGGCCACAACCACCACAATACAATTAAACCATATAACAAGTATGTATAATAGACTTTCGAATAACAAAAACTCACCCAGACACTCCACCCACCCCCAATCCCAATAACATCCACAGGCACAATAATTCACAGTACAAACGCCATCTCCTACACAGCTTTTGTTCACCCATAAAAAGAGCTCTATATCAACTTTTGTCCACACCCCCACCCTTTCCAAAACCCTCCTTCATCCACAAAATAACCCCAAATATATTTTTCAGACTTCTTTTACTCATGCCCCAATAAGTAAATGAGAGTATGCATTTGTCTTTGCCGAGAGCCAAGCCCACTGTCCAGGCATTACAGTTATATCACTATTTTTTATTTTTACATTTAGCCACTTTGGAAAAATAAAACACATGACAAATGTTCAAAAGCATGCTTTGAAGTACTCGCTGATACTCCTCGTGCAGCTTTGTTGTGCTCCACTCCAACATTTCAAGCTGTAGCCGCAAGCAGAATATTCTTTCCCATTCAAACCTAGGGCTTCAGCCATGCCACATGCCCCCATGAGCAAATCAGAGTACACATTTGTCCTTGCTCAGGGCCAGTCCCATTGCCCAGGCACCAAAGTTATAGCACCATTTTCTGTACTTACATTTTAACACTTTAGATAAAATATATTACAGGACAGATTGGCAAAACCCATGCTTTGAGGTCCTTGCTGATGCTCCTTGCAAATGTTTGCTGCAATCGTATCCAGTACTTGGGGCTGTATCCGGAAGCAGATTTCTTTTCAGCATTGCAACCTATTCCTCATGGTCATGGCCAGTAGCCAGATTGTCTAGATCATTGCATTTGGCCATAACTCGGACAATCTGGCCACTGACCATGGCCACAGGCTATCAGTGACCAAAGGTATATCACTATTTTTTGTACCTACATTATGACACATTTCAAAAAATAAAACACGGACACATTTGCAAAACCAGGCTTTCAGGTCCTTGCCAATACTCCTTGCATGAGTTTCCTACAAATCCATCCAGGTTTTATTTTTTTCAAAAGTGTCAAAATGTACATAGATAAAATAGTCATATATGTGAGCCCCAACTTAACAATATCCAGTTAGACTTTCCACAAACATTCAAGGTTGGATCTATAATGTTTCTGAAAACTGTTGGCCAGATTCGTCAAATGGCAACAAAGTTATCAGCAATATAAAAATGTTCAGAGCCCCCTGTAATTTTGGCCCCTATTGACAAAATCCCACCAGAATTTGCTAAAACATTAAAATCTGCATCTAAAATCTTTTTACAAATGTTTGTATGGATTCATCAAACAGCAACACATGTCTAAGCCTTTGAAATATTTTGGGACCCCACTCTAATTCCACTCTCTTGGCAAAACAGCATCAAACTACACAGAACCATTCAGGGTCAGGTACACAATGATGTTGCAAGATTTCATGTAGTTTCATCGAGTGTCTTCAAAGTTACAAGCCATCCATAAACTGCTTTCACCAACCCAGCAAAGCAGAAACATGTATAGATGCCCCCAAACATGCCCTGGACCGGCGAAATGTTCGCAAACTTCAGAGTGGGCAAAATTACAGTTTTTCTGTCTTTTTATAGGCACATGAAATCCCATCCCCATCACCCCTCACCTGCCCAGAGATTGTTTCATTAGATTAACAAGTGAAATCTTGTGCTTCTTAATAGGTTTTCACTGCACTATGTTTTAATCCCGGCAGATGTCAGCAAATTCAACATGGTGGCCAATTAATAAAATATGACGCACCTCACATATTTTATTGACCAATCAGTGGGTGCGTCTGATGTCCGCGGACATCACGCCGCCCTCTGGACTAATCGGAGGCCCGTCCGCGGGTCGAACAGGAAAGTGAGTCTGTGGACTGAACCCAGATATCCCCAAAAATGTTTACCTACTTTTTGACATTTTTTTAAAAAACTACTGGATGAATTTACACCAAATTTACAAAAGCACGCTTTTGGAACCAAGCCACCGCTTCTGCCATAAATACGGTGAAAATCTGTCCAGCAGTTTGTGCTGTAGGGGTGAGCAAATTGTTTTTTCCATTGCATGTATGGGAAAAACCACACATTTTGGAACCCCCCCCTGTTACTCCCCACCCAACCCCCCCCCCCAGACAACACCTCACCAAACTTCATGGAATCATTCTGATGGGGCCGTATAATTTTTTGCAATGTTTCGTGAGGATTCGTCCAGAGGGGGAAAAGTTATAAGCCGCCCAAAAAGTGCTCTTCCTATGGGTTCAGAAACCTGACCAGAACTACATGGCCACTACTACAAATGTAGTAGTTAAGAACAATTTATGTGTCTTTTTGTGCGAACATCCTGTTTTTCCCTTATAGTTAGTGTCCGGGCATCCATTGGAGGATAGAGATCACTCAGAGATCTGATGGCAATGGGAGCCGTCCCAATATAGGTAGGGCCTAATCAATCAAAGGAAGTACAGATTAGGGTACAACACTATCATTTGTTTCCACGCCTGTCCTCTGTTCAGGAATAGCACTTAGATTGACCTCACTGACTTCATTACCACCGTTCGAATTGTGCCTCAATAACCAGCTGGTTAATTTACTCGACTCCTGTTGGAAACGCTTTCTTCGCCAAACTTCTCTTTTCTTTGTTCGCTTTATTTTTGGTCATTGGGGGACAATAAAAACAATAGTCGAGTTCATGGCCTGGTCTAAAACCCCATTGTTAGGCGGAATTATGTGCAGTGCCCATAGGGACCACTACACACAATTAAGACTACAGGTGGCAATACAAGTTTTACCTTTGGTACAAGCCTGTACTACTATGTCAGAGTGGTAGCAGTGGTGGAGCAGCCAGGCTTATCTCAAGAGCATATGAGCAGTAGCAGAGATTACACAAAGGTACCATAATTACTGTGACTCAAGCAAACACTGACTCAAGGTTTCAGGTAGAAAAATATAAGTACATTTATTTTTAAACCATTCGTTATAAACAGAACACTTCTATTAAACTTAAACACAAACCATACGTTAAATATACTACAACTAACCAATTCACTTTGTACAGTATGTCTCAAGGTAAGTACCCTATGTTTGAATGAACCAGTGTTATGAACAAAATACGTTACCGTGGATACGGTTGCAATCACTCTTTGACAGCTCGGTCTACTAAATAAAAGCGTATCTGTGGCATGAAATGCAACCGGGGCAAAAACACACTTAGCACCTGAGATACCCAGAGGGAGCTGGAGGCAAAAATCACAGGCAATATTTTGGTTAGGCAGACAGAATCGAGAAACACTCAGAGACAACAGTTCAAAAGTCAAAGGGCTGGAGCCAGGGTCAAGTGACAACTGGGGCCTGTTGCCGAAGATCACACAGTCAGATAGTTCACAATTCAACATAGCCAAGAGTACTTCGATATTGTCAATGTTCGGAAGCAAAAGTTATAAGAAGGAGGGAAGACAAGGGCAAGCCTTGGAAATGAAGAAAAGGGGTTCACCCAGTTTCCTCAAGCAGAACACAGTACCTTATTCCAATGGTGCAGCTGGTGCCCTTCAGTTGTTCCTGTTGGTTTCCGCAGACCCACGATTCTTGGATATTCATTGTGAAGGAGGACGTCTGAAGGGGGTCTGCACCAAACATGGATGAAGCCGGCAGCAGCGACAATGAATAAAAGGTGCGCTCCTCAAAAACAGGAGAGGCTCTTCAAATGGCTATCCGGACCACTACAGCTGTGTGCAGCGATTTCGACCAAGGAAGAGGATCCTCTGGCTGGGGAAGATGAGCTGGTTATCCCCACCAGGCTCAAGGGAAGAAGACTCCGGACTGGATCTTCTCTTAGTCGTTGAAGGGTAGATAGCTCAGGACTGCAGCAGGGCTTCACCCGGACAGGATAGTTGCAGCAGCCGTCGATCTCTCCGCTTCTCTTCGGTTCCTTGTAGTTCCAGTGGTGACTCTCCGGTTTCTAGCCCAAGAGACGTGCCTTTTATGCGCAAAACCCCCATTCACACAGCCTGGCTGTCAATCACCCAGCAGGGGGGTTGTCCAGCCTGGACAACCTCCTCAGCCAATCATGGCAAAGTATGACTTGGGTTTCCTAGGATACCCTGTGTAGGGGGGGTGACTACATCCCTCCCTCACATTCAGCCCACCTAGACACTCAGGCACCTGGTAGAGGGCTTCTGAGCAGAAGCCCGCCAAAAGACGGTGAACATAGAAGGTAAAACACAAGAAGGACTTTAACAAAAAGAAATGGCAAATAAACCCAACCGGAGCCAAAAGAAAGACGATTTGGTACAGCGGGTTTATGCTCAAGGCTAATATAATAGCCAAGAACAATACCATGTTTATCTAATATAATTGCGGTAGGAAAGTTAGGGTAGATACCACTGCCACCAGCCAAGTCTAAATGTTAAAAGGGCAAAACAATGCTCTAGGAGGTACAGATAAAAAGGGATACAAATTAACCCTTTCCAGTACTCCATGGAAGATGGGGTGTACTGGATCTGTGGTAGATTGACTAAGTAAAGTTAATGGCAACTTTACCCTTTTCTGGGGGACTGTAGTCAGCCTCAGAAATGGAGTCGGGGCAAGTCTCAAAGACAACCCTGTGCCACGCCACTGAAGGTGCTGGGTGACACACAGAAAGAAGGGGGCTACTGAAGTGGTGTACTTCAGAGTCCACAATCATGAAAACAGAGAAATACACATGGCAAAACATAGCTAAGAGTGGGGGAAAAGCTCACACTCCTACCAAGTGGAAAAAAATAAAGTCAGGGAAATTAGCCATAAATGAGAATTCTCCCTAACACTCGCCCCCCCAGACTAAGGGACAGGAAGATTTAATCCACTCCTGGATGGACCTCATACCTCTAGTCGGTTACAAACATTCCAGAGAGACTATCAGCATTTTGGTGGTGACTTCCTGCTCTGTGCTCAATGGAAAAATCAAATCCTTGCAGGCAGATTGACCATCTGAGTAACTTTGGGTTTTCCCCTTTCATTTGCATCAGCCATCTCAAGGGTTGGTGGTCAGTTTGAATGATGAAGGTACATCCATACAAGTATGGTCTAAACCTCTTCAGTGACCACACAATAGCAAAGCATTCTCTTTCTATTGTTGCCCACCTTGTTTCAGGATCCTTTAACTTCCTGCTGATGAAATAAATGGGATGTTCCCTACCTTTCTCATCCATTTGACTACGGACTGCACCTATACCTACATTAGAAGTATCAGTTTGTACAATGAAGGGTTGGTGATAGTCAGGAGCTCTTCGGACTGCAGCTTGACAAAGGGCTTTCTTTAGAACTTCAAAGGCTTGACTGCACTCCTCATTCCACCTGACCTTCTTAGGAAATTTGGGAGAGGAGATGACATTCAAGGGAGAAGCTATGGTCCCATAGTTCTCTATGAAGTTCTTATAGTACCCAGTGAGACCTAAGAAGGCTCTCACTTGGGTTTGAGTAGTAGGGGTGGCCCAGGTTCTTCTTTCCATGTAGGGCTGAACACTGCAATGTCATCCACGTATGCCATGCAGAAGTCCTCCATCCCATTCAGAACTTGATTGACCATCCTCTGAAATGTAGAAGGTGCATTCTTTAATCCAAAAGGCATTACCTTGACTTGGTAGAGGCCAGCTGGGGTGGAGAATGCAGTTTTCTCCTTGGCATGGTCTGTCAGGGCTATTTGCCAATAGCCTGAGGTTAGGTCAAATGTGCTGACGTACTTGGCTGCACCAAGGTTGTCCACTAGCTCATCTGTCCTAGGCAAAGGATGGGCATCAGTCGTGGTGACTGCATTTAGAGCTCTATAGTCCAGGCAGAATCTCAACTCCTTGGATCTTGCCTTTGGAACAAGCACAACTGGGCTAGACCATGGGCTAGCAAAGGGCTCTATAACCCTGAGTTCAAGCATCTTGTAGACCTCATTCCTTATGTGGGATCTGATATTGTCTGACATTCTGTATCCCCTGCTTTTGACAGGCAAACAGTCACCAGTGTGTATGTCATGCTGGCCCCAAGGGGTCAAGCCTGGTGAAAGTGAGAACAGGGAGGCAAACTGATTTAACAGTAGCTTGCACTCATCCTGCTGGTCAGATATGAGACTGGAAGAGAGATTAACTCCTTCTACTTGCTCATCTAAAGGTAAGCCTCTGAGGAGGTCAGGCAGAGGTTCACTCTCCTCCTCCTCCTGAGCTGAAGCTAGAAGCAGAGCTCGTATGTCAGGTCTAGAGACATAAGCCTTTAAACAGTTGGTGCGAAAGACTCTGGGAGCCTCCTTAGGATTGCCTAAGTCCACCAGATAGTTCACCTCTCCAAGTTTACCCACAACCTTGAAGGGTCCTATCCATTTGTCCTGCAAGGCCCTCTGCCTTGTTGGGACCATAACAAGAACAAGCTGCTCTTGAGTAAACTCAACCATGTTAGCCTTCTGGTCATGCCAATGTTTGACCAGAGCTTGACCAGCCCTCAAGTTATCACTTGCCTCTGCCATCATGTGTGACATTCTCCTCCGGAGACCTATCAAATAGTCAGTCACTCTGACTGGCTTGGGAGAAGGAGCACTCTCCAACCCCTCCTTAATCAGGGCCTATGGACCTCTAGCTGGATGGCCATAGAGAAGTTCGAAGGGACTGAATCCTACTCCCTCCTGAGGGACTTCTCTATAAGCAAAGAGAATGCATGGCAGTAGAAGGTCCCACTTTCTTCTAAGGGGTTCTTCTAAAGCACCTATCATGCTCTTCATAGTTCTGTTAAACCTCTCTACGAGTCCATTGGTTTGGGGGTGGTAGGCAGTTGAGAACTTTTAGGTGACTCCACAGGTTTTCCACATGGTTTGCATGTAGGGGGACATACAATTTGATGCCCTGTCAGATATCACCTCCTTAGGAAAATCTACCATGGTAGAATACCAAGTAGGGCCTTAGCCACAGCCGGAGCCGTAACAGTCCTCATAGGTATGGCTTCAGGAAATCTAGTGGCATGGTCTACTACAACCAGGATGAACCTGTTGCCTGAAGAGGTGGGAGGGTCAAGAGGTCCAAAAATGTCAATTCCAACTCTCTCAAAAGGAATTGCCACCACTGGGAGAGGCACTAAGGGTGCCACATTCTTTGACCCACTCTTGCCAGAGGTTTGGCACGTGTGGCAGCTTCGGCAGAATTTGTCTACTTCTGTACCCATCTTAGGCCAGTAGAAGTGCAGGGATAACCTTTCTTTGGTCTTCTTAAAACTTAAGTGACCATCCAAAGGTACCTCATGGGCTAACTGCAGAAACTGGAGTCGGTTCACTAGAGGTACTACAAGTCTTTTGTAGTCTCCAGGGGTTGACTCAGTTGGTTCACTGTAGAAGAGGCCATCCCCCCAGTGTAACCTATACTTCCCAGGCTCAGTCCCATTGAGCTGAGAAGTGGCCTGTTGGCGAAGACCTTCCAAGGTAGGACACTCTCTTTGTCCCTTACTGAAATCCTCCCTGTTGGGTCCACCTTCTGCCAGTGAAAACTGCAGCTCAGGATAGTCAACAGGGTCAAGATCTCCTACCAAGGTAAGATCATCTTCCAGATCTGATTCCTCAGTATCTAGTTTGACCATACAGGGTTGAACCTCACACTCAGCCTCAGCTGGTGTGGGAGTCACAGGTGTGACTTTGGACAGTCTCTGAGATGTCCTTCTGGGAACAGGCTTGCTTGCTGGTTTCTTGCTGGCAGACTTAGGTTTCCCCTTTGTCTTTTCTTGTCCTGCAATGGCAGTAAGTAAGTCCTGTGGACTTGGGGTGATAGTTTCCTCTATCATGTCCCCAGGAGAGCCTCTTAAGGTTCTCTCCCTTGCAGACCTTGTGAGCTCCTGCTTCCTTCTGCTGGGGGGTCTGGGGGTACTAGACACAACTCCAAGAGTTTAAGGTCATTACCCAGCAGGACCCTCCCAGGTACGTTATTTTGCACACTTACAGGTATCCTGACAGTCATGTCATTACACTGGATGAGAGCTGGTATCTGGGGAACCATTTGCACAGGGCCTCCAGCTAACTTGGTTAAGAGTTTGGGTGCCTTAGCAACATCCTCCACTTTGAAAAAACATCCATCAACCACAGTTATGCTGGTCTCTGATGGCAGACCATTCACAAGAACACTATCTTTGTAATACTCTTTAGTATTATCCGGGATTGATTTATAGACATCTAAGTTCTGTTGTTCCCAAAGACCCAAGGACACTAAAGAAACACTAGCTGAGACTCTCATGGGCTCATCAGCTAGTAGCTGAAAGTTTCCACTGGCTACAGGTACTTCATCCTCCTGGGAGAAGGCTAAGGAGACAGTGTTGATCCCTGAAGGTTTACCCTTACACTTGGGATCTCCTTTCACATGGCCAGGTAACCCACAAACAAAGCATTTCTCAAATGCTCTCTGGAATGGGGGTTTGCTCTGACTTCCATCTGGTGTGGAACCAGGTGATGCACTAGCCTGATTCGGTTTACCTTCTGGCTTACCCTGGTTATGTTTGGGGCCCTCTTTTGGATTGGAATTATTGGAATTCTCTTTGTTGTCTTTCTTTGGCTGCTTCCCCTCATCCTTCTTCTGAGTAGCCCCAGAATCCTTGTGAGTAGCCCTGTTGGAAACCCACAAGTCATCAGCCTCAGCTAGCTTCTTAGGATCTATCTCCTTTGAATCAGCCAAGTGTTGTCCTAGCTCAGGAGAGCAGACATCAGAAATAGACTCCAACATGACAAGATTCCTCAAACTTCATAAGTGTTCACTTTGTAACCCTTAACCCAACCATCTATGTTTTTCAAACGTTCACACACCCAGGTAGCCCAAGGGGTACCATCATGCTTTTTGAGGGTTCTAAACCTCTTTAGATACTGGGAAGGGATCTTCCCAAATCTAGCTATTAATGCTAGTTTCACACACTCATAATCCTGTTTATCCACCTCCCCCAACTCCATCACAGCATCACTTGCAACAGGGGGGAGCCTAGAGAAAAGCCAAGGAATCATCTGATTCCCTGAGATACCTTGAATCCCATGATTGTACTCAAACATTGCTAACCAATCCAAAACATCAAGTTTAGTCTCATACATACCAATCATCTCCTTTGGCATAAGGGGTCTCTTAGGGCTGGAAGACCTAGAAGACTCTGAGAGAGAAGCATTTTCTAGAGCCAGTTTCTTCATTTCTAGTTCATGGTTCAGCTCCATTTCTTTGAGACTTAACTCTTGATGTTTCATGGCAGTTTGTGTATCAATACATTTCACTTCCAATTCAAATCTCACTTTCTCAAGTGCAATAAACTCAGGAGTAAGTGTAGGACCTGTGGGGTTCCCTGTGGACAGAGGTTGTGCTTTCTGAGCAGGCAAAGGAGTTGTAGGGTTTCCTAACAATGACTCATCTACTTCTTCTAAAGTAACACTCTCAGAATCAGAAACATCAAAATCCACATTTGCTGGAGTGGTAGGTCCTTCTGACCCACTCTCCAGACTTTTTCCCATTAACTTTGCAATCAGTTCGGATTTCTTTCCTTTACCAGAGAGATTCTTATCCCTACACATGGTTCCCAGAACCTCAGCAGTATAGAGAAAAAGACTTTCTTCAGTGTAGCTTTCCATATTTAACATTATGTTTTAATTAAATAGAATTAGTGGTGTTAGCCTTGTGGTTAGTTGAACACAAGCAACAGCAGCACTCTAAGTGTAATCACTCTACTTCCAAATCCTCACCGCTGCACACCAGTGTTAGGCAGAATCCTGTGCAGTGCCCTTAGGGAAAACTACACACAATTAAGACTACAGGTGGCAATACAAATTTTACCTTTGGTACAAGCCTGTACTACTGTGTCAGAGTGGTAGTAGTGGTGGAGCAGCCAGGCTTATCTCAAAAGTATCTAAGCAGTAGCAGAGATTACACAAAGGGACCACAATCACAGTGACTCAAGCAAACACTGACTCAAGGTTACAGGCAGAAAAATATAAGTACATTTATTGTTAAACCATTCGTTATAAACACAGCACTTCTATTAAACTTAAACACAAACCATACGTTAAATATACTACAAATAACCAATTAACTTTGTACAGTATGCCTCAAGGTAAGTACCCTGTGTTTGAATGAACCGGTGTTATGAACAAAACATGTTACTGTGGATACGATTACGATCACTCTTTGACAGTTCGATCTACTAAATAAACGCGTATCTGTGGCATGAAATGTTACCGCGGCAAACACATACTTAGCACCTGAGATACCCAGAGGGAGTTGGAGGCATTATTTTGGTTAGGCAGACAAAATCGAGAAACACTCTGAGACAAGAGTTCAAAAGTCAAAGGGCCGGAGCCAGAGTCAAGTGACACCGGGGGCCTATTGCTGACGATCACACAGTCAGATAGTTCACGATTCAACGTAGCCAAGAGTACTTCGATATTGTCAATGTTCGGAAGCAAAAGTCATAAGAAGGAGGGAAGAGAAGGGCAAGCCTTGGAAATGAAGAAAAGGGGTTCACCCAGTTTCCTCAAGCAGAACACAGTAACTTATTCCAATGGTGCAGCTGGTGCCCTGGGAGTTGTACCTGTTGGTTTCCCGCAGACCCACGATTCCGTGAGCTTCGTTGTGAAGGAGGACGTCTGAAGGGGGTCTGCACCACACGGGGATGAAGCCGGCAGCAGCGACAACGAATACAAGGTGTGCTCCTTAAAAACAGGAGAGGCTCTTCAAATGGCTATCCGGACCACTACAGCTGTGTGCAGCGATTTCGACCAAGGAAGAGGATTTTCTGGCTGTGGAAGATGAGCTGGTTATCCCCACCAGGCTCAAGGGAAGACGACTCCGAACTGGATCTTCTCTTAGTCGTTGAAGGGTAGCTAGCTGAGGACTGTAGCAGGGTTTCACCGGGATGGGATAGTTGCAGCAGCCGTCGTTCTCTCTGCTTCTCTTTGGTTCCTTGTAGTTCCAGTGGCGACTCTCTGATTTCTAGCCCAAGAGACCTGCCTTTTATGTGCAAAACCCCCAGACAACCACCTCAGCCAATCATGGCAAAGTGCGACTTGGGTTTCCTAGGATACCCTGTGTAGGGGGTGACTACACCCCTCCCTCACATTCAGCCCACCTAGACACCCAGGCACCTGGTGGAGGGCTTCTGAGCAGAAGCCCGCCAAAAGACAGTGAACAAAGAAGGCGAACCTAGTTTGCCGCGCAAACTAAAACACAAGAAGGACTTTAACAAAAAGAAATGGCGAATAAACCCAACCGGAGCCAAAAGAAAGATGATTTGGTCCAGCGGGTTTATGTTCAAGGCTAATATAATAGCCAAGAACAATACCACGTTTATCTAAGATAATCGCGGTAGGAAAGTTAGGGTAGATACCACTGCCACCAGCCAAGTCTAAATGTTAAAAGAGCAAAACAATGCTCTAGGAGGTACAGATAAAAAGGGATACACATTAACCCTTTCCAGTACTCCATGGAAGATGGGGTGTACTGGATCTGTGGTAGATTGACTAAGTAAAGTTAATGGCAACTTTACCCTTTTCTGGGGGACTGTAGTCAGCCTCAGAAATGTTGTTGGGGGAAGTCTCAAAGACAACCCTGTGCCATGGCACTGAAGGTGCTGGGTGACACACAGAAAGAAGGGGGCTACTGAAGTGGTGTACTTCAGAGTCCACAATCATAAAAACAGAGAAATACACATGGCAAAACATAGGTAAGAGTGGGGGAAAAGCTCACACTCTTACCAAGTGGAAAAGAATAAACTCTAGAAGTCCAGCAAAGCTGCTGGGGGACTCACTAGCTGAGGGAAATGAGCCATAAATGATAATTCTCCCTAACACCCATTTGCAGAAGTGAGTTCAGATGTTATTAATGGGACATTAATTCTGTGTTTCTTATTTCTCCAGTGAACCTGTTTATGAGTTAAATACGTAAGCATAGAAGAATCAGGAACTGCTATATGAATCGGTTCCTCAACCACTTCCTGTGAGTCTTGAACTGTCATGCTGTTCGAAGCAATGTTTGGAACTAGGAGCCCCCAAGTCTAGTACATCTTCAGAACTTAGGTGGGAGCACAGGAATTCTAGTTGATCACCACGGGCCTCATTACACGGACGGCGGTGGATGCCGGTAAAATACCGGCACCGCCTTGGTGGAAAGGGGAATTACCGTCCTATTCCAAGGTTGGTGGGGCGGTAATTCCCCCTTCCCCCATTGCCCTTCCCATTCCCATTTTTGCCCCATAGGGCATAATGGGAATGGGGAAGGTGCTAATTACGACACCGCAAATTGCGTTACCGTAATTAGCTGCCTGGTCCCTTTGCGGGTTGGTTTTTAACGCCTGCAAAAAGCAGGCGTTAAATTCTCCAACCCGCAAAGGGACCTTGTAGTAAGGCAGTAAGGGTTTACCGGTACAGGTAAAATACCGGTACCGGTAAACCCTTACCGCCTACCGTGTAATGAAGCCCCATGTCTTTGAATATCTGTGCTGAAATGGCCACACAGTTTCAACCACATTTTTATGGCAAAATGTAACACTCCGGACAAGAGGAAAACTCCCAACTTATAAGAATACTCAGAGTGTGTAGTTGTGACTTTTGTATCCCAAGCTGGTTGCACTTCGATTTGAGCATCATTTACTAAAGTTTCTCGGGGGGCAGGGGAGGAAAGAGAACAATTTGACACCCGGTACAAATTCGGAAAAGCAGACAGGCGTTGTGAAGGATTATCGTTTGCGAATAAATTAGAATCGCTCCCTGTAGTAAAAATGTTTGCATTGGGATTGGGAAGGCGTGCAGACTTGCACATGCAATAGCACAGTTTCAAAAGAGAGTTGTCATCTATATCTCTGAACGATTCAAGCATGGACGGAGGTGAAACTGTCCTATTGCCTACACCACCTTCCAACTCCACTGGAGACTTGTAGCCGGGGACTAGAGTAGCATTTGCACTTGTGCTAGGCTTGAAGTAGGTAGTAATCAGACCTGCTGCCGGGCTGGGCAACAGCAGAGACGGAGTTATTGTTTCCAAAACCCATTCCACCTCATGAGAACTTTCTAGTCCTTAGCCATTCCGCGCAGCTTTTTTGTAGCTATTAGTTTTCCCATACAGCTTGTTATTGCGTAAATTGTATTTTGAAGGTTTGCTCAAAGTCTTCCTCTGCATGTCTTACAAACTGGTGAATACCTTCTGGATGAGATATTAATAACGTGGCAGATAGCGATTCTTACCTTGACTTTGATCTCCGATGTAGTCCAACCTGCATACCAGCACCTGCCACCAGTAACCAGCCAACAGCACTCAGCACAGCACTAAGTCAATGCGCACACGCCAATTCATGTTTACCAGTGCTTTTGTAGGGTTTCCTGGGTGGAAGGCGCAAGGTTTTACAGCAGCCAATCAATTGAATTAGCTCCATGCCAACAACCAAAGGAACCTTTTTTGTTGTTTTTTGATTTTGTATTTATTTATTTTTTCAGGGCGAGGCAAGGAAGTAAGATGGGGGACAGAAGGGGTACCAACCATAGATACGGAGTGGCAGGTAGACAGGGGAAGATGTTGGGCGTGCCTTACATCTGAGGTAGGGGCAGTGCTTCTCTTGCTCCTTAACCACAGCCTTGAAAGCACTTCGAAACTGTTCCCACCTGTAGAGTAGTGTGTTGCAGTATATACAGAGCACTGTTGTCCTTGAAAGATATGGATCAACAGCCGCCTTTATGGCCTGTGGGGCAGCTGGTGGGATCTTCTGTCCCACAGGAGTAGCCTGTGTGGCGGCAGGAGCAGTTGAGGAAGATGAGGTAGAGTAAGGAACAGCTTTTCTCAGAGCACCCGTGTGGTTTGAGTGGGTTTGACGGTCCATGGAGGTGGTATCAAAAGAGCACTGACATGTTGTCCATGACTGTGTATGATTCACACTCAATGCATTTAACATGGGTAGCCAGAGCGTTTGATACCCCTCATACGGTTTTAAAGAACTGCCACACCCATGACTCTCTTTGAGTGCTGGAGGTAGGCATTTCCTCTCTCTCATCTTCCTGGTCCTCTTGATCCTCCTCTGCATGATTGCGCCTGTTCCCCTGTGCAGGCCCTCCAGCTGGTGGTGGTGCTGGTGGTGGCCCCTGTGGAGGAGGGTTGGCCATTACTGATGCCATTTTTGAAGTTAAACATTAGGTGCGCCAATAGTGTTCCAAGCTGTGGAAGGGTAAACTTTCAACTTGAAACTTCCTAGATTGGCTGAAAATGCAGTTTTGAAATGTCCACGTAGTATGGACCCGTTCACAGACACATCATCATCGCACGCGCACAGTCAGGTGACGTTGTCCGCGGGAAGTTTGTGAAGTTGCCAGACATTCACGAACGTCAGCAAACAAAAAACAGTGTAAAAAGTTGTAGAAAGTTGATAGAAGTGTTAAGAATGTTGCTAGGAGGTGTATAATGGCACAGTTTTCACTTGAAACTTCATAGAAAATGTAGTTTCGAGAAGTCTGCGAAGACAGAATCGCAGAGATGTCATTGTGCTGCGTGCGCACAGTCACATGATGATGTCCACGATGGTCTGATGACGTTCGCAGATCTCGGCTGCGGGAGCAGCAGAGCGCATGCGCAGGGTTGTCTGCAGTCGGAGGCGATGTCCGCTGACTTATTAAAAGTACATCATGCGAGACCATACATGCCTCGAGATGGCGCAATATCCACAAACGTCATCTTTTGCAGGACTGGCTCTGAACATTCCTATAGTTTGCGGTCTACTTATTGGGTTTTAAAAAAAAATTGAAAGAATAATATACAAGATATTTATAGTATAAAAAATACATTTATTTATGAAAGGGATGTGATATCGGAATAGGAAGCATAAATGGGAGGATTTGGAATTTGTATAAAGTCATCATTGGGGGTAGAGGGACAGAAGATTCATCAAACCACCTTTGATTTATGTTTTGTGAAATGGATTGGGGTGATTTTTGGGGGAAGGTGGACAGGAATAAGTAGGACAGGGATAATCAAAATTTTTAATAATATGTTTTTAACATAATATAGAAGTCCTTTAAAGTGTAGTGGTAAATACCTATGAAATTCAGTTATGGGTAAGTTGCACTAATAAAAGCCTAAAGAAACAAAGGAAGAATGTTGTCATATTTCATGTACTTAATCAGACAAGTGACATCATTGATGTCATGCATGAAATAATTAGTGGTGTCATCAGTGATGCCATCAGTGATGTCATGTATGATGTAATTAGTGATGTCACCAGTAATGTAATCTGTGATGTTATTATTGTGCACATACGCTGCGCAACCGGGGGCGTATAGTTATGGTGTACTTGCTCAAAATGTGATTGCTGCATTTCAGAGGGTTTGTTATGTTAAATCTCATCACCTTAAGTCTCTCTTAAGCAAGGTTTTTTTTCACAGAATTTCAAAGATTGTGTTGCTATTCATTTTTCACATCTATAGCCTGATTCATGGAATTATTAGCGTGAAAAACACAAATTTGCTCGCCTTTCTGCCCGAAAATCCCCATACCTCAAATGAGGATTTTCGGCACAAAGGCACACAAATCTGTGTTTTTCCGCAAATAATTCCATGAATCAGGCTGTAAATCAGATCATTTTATCTCTCTCCTAACTTAAGTATTTTCAATGACTTTCAAAGGTTTTGTTATACTATAGTTTCTTCGGCCCCACTAGCCATGGCTTTTGCCGTTTTCACTGTCTCTTTTGTTCACTGTCCTGTTTTATATGCCCTGCTATCTTGATTGTAGTTTACATCGTATTGCCTGCATTCCTGATGTTCTCAATCTTTTCCTCTAGGTTCCCTCGACTGATTATTTTGAAACTTGGCTTTCTACCATTCGTGGTTGTTTCCTCACATTGTACTGTCTGCATCCCTGTTGAGCTCTTTCTTTCTTCTACGTTCCCGTGGTCGTTTGCTCTGTTCATTTGTTTTTTTTTAATCTATTGCCCATCTGTTGTGTCCACTCCTCCATCTAGGTCCCACTTGAACTTAATTGTCTAATTACTTCTTCTGAATTGTCATTGGTCTGTCTGCTTGCTCCCATCCTCTATGTGTCCCTACACTAAGGTTTCCTCCCCTCTACTTTCCACTGCCTCTTCCCCCCACTCTTTCCCTCTGCATCCTCTATGGTGCGCTTTTTCTCGTCAATCTACTCAAACTTCTTTTCTATTGACTATCCTGTCCTTCTTACAAAGTCTGGTAGGAAGAAGTTCAAACGGGATATCCTGGTCTCCAACCTAGGCCTCCCTATCGCTGATACCTACACCAGCGCTTCCTCCAGGGAGACCGTCAGCAACATCCTCTTAGCCATTCCCTCTCCAGGCCTATTGTCCCTGCATATGGTCTCTGTTCTCGCTCCTTTTTCCTCTTCACCAATTAATGGTGGCACCCAGTGGGAGGCCCTCCTGGCCCCCTTCCACTCCTCCAAGACCATCATTGATGTTTATCTAAATGGCATCGTCTGGGTCCAAGGCCCTCAGGCCAACCTCCTCCTTATTGATAGATGCTTCCTGCACCTCATCAACTTCCATTCTTCTGCTTCTGCCCCTTCTCTCCTTCCTCTGGCTCCTCTGCCTCCTCCATCCTCTGCTGCCTTTACGGCACCCTCTCCTGCTTTGCCGGCCACCCTGTTGCCCCCCTCTTCTGCAACCTCTCTGGCATCCTCCTCCTCCTCCTTGGCTACCTCGCCCTCTCCTCCTTCCTCCTCTGCCCATCCTCAGGCTCCTTCTACACTTTCTCAGGGTGTACCTCAGACCTGTACCCACACCTGGAGGTCTTTCAAAGGTGGCAACTTGCTCTGCATTGCAACTCGCAACTCTCAGTCAGCTGTCAAACACACCTCTGACATTTGCTGTCTCCTTGAAGAACTTGACCTGGATGTTATCGGTCTGATCGAGATTTGGTTCATGGTCAGATCTGTCATGAGTTTCAACACTCTCCACCCTGATGCCTAAAATATCCTTTCTGCTCTCAGAACCAACCATCCCGGTGGGGGTGTAGCCTTGATTGTCCCAGAGTGGATCCCTGCTTATATCATTCCTATGCAGGACTTCTCCTCCTTTGAATGCCTGGTCTGCAGGCTCTCTCTCTCTCCTGGTTCTGTCTCACTGTGGCCACTATCTACGGGCTGCCAAGCCAGGAAACCTCCTTCCTCTCTGAGTGGGTGGACCGCGCCTCCTCCCTCTCTGCTTCTACCTCTCAACTTTTCCTCCTCAGATACCGCAACATCCACCTGGATGCTTCCTGTCCTTCTTCTGGACTCTTTCGCAACATCTGATTCTCTCTTTCTCTCTATTCACCCCTTTGGCCCGACTCACTCTGCAGGGCACATCTTGGATGTTCTGATCTCCCCCTCTCTAACCCTCTCACCACTCCTCTCTCCTTGAGTGACCACTTTCTCCTTTCTTCTCATCTCACTCTACCCCTCAGGCCAAGCCAACTCCAGCTCTGCCACCCACCTTCTCGGTCATCCGACCCATGAAGAGTGAATCAGTTGAGGCTTTCGTCACCACTTTCTCTCATCCTTCTGCACCTTTGGCTGACTCACACCCTCACACACCCCGTTATTGTTCTATCTCTGACCCTCTAGATGTACTTGCCCCTGTCTTGAGGAGCTGCTTGAAGCTCAAATCCAAGTACAATTCTTGGTACGACTCATACCTCATCACACTTAAAAGCAAGTGTAGGGTGGCTGAGAGGAAGTGGATGGCAACAGGTACACCCTCTGACAAACTGGCCTTCTGCCTTCTCCAAAGATAATACAGACTCTCTGTCCTTGCTAAAAGAGAGCACACATTGAAGTGTCTAAAAACTCAGCTGAACGCTTTAAAATCTGCAAAGAGCTGGCCAATCCTGCTGCAGTCTCTACTTCTTGCATTCCCTCCCAAGCCCTCTGCACGGCCTTGGAATCTCATTTCATCACCAAAACCCAGGACATCCTATCTACCCGACTCCTCATCTCCATCCTGCTCCTCCTTTCCTGGCTGTCATGCGGCCGCCTCTCCTGCTCCCTTCTCTTCCTTTCCTTTGGTGACTCCTGATGACGTTTCTAGACAAGTCCAATCAATGAATGTCTCATCAAAACAGGTTCTTCCTTCCTTGTTCTTCCAAAACCATCACGGACCACATCGACAACCTTGCTCCAGACTTGGCCGATTTCTGCAATCACTCTTTCGCCACTGGAACCCTCCCCTCCCCTCTGAAGCACGCCCTTGTGCACCACCTTCTTAAGAAACCCTCTGCTGATCCCTCCTGTACGGCCAACTATTGCCCAATCTCCATTACTCCTTTCCTGAGCAAACTCTTGGAAAAGCTGGCCATCTCCCAGCTTAACCTTCACATTGAATCTGTTGGTTGTCTCCTTGACCATCAGTCTGGCTTTAGTGTGGCCAGAAGCATGGGACCTGCTCTCCTGAACATCAGCGAAGACCTGCTCTCAAACCTCAATCCTAACCTTCCTTCTGTCCTCATTCTCCTCGATCTTTCTTCTGCTTTCAAAACAGTCAACCATGTCATCCTACTCAACCAGCTCTGTGATAACCTGGGTATCACTGATCAGGCCCTGGCCTGGCTGACCTCCTTTCTCAATGATCGACCCTCCCAGGTCTAAAGGGTGTCCTCCCTCTCTTCTATCTCTCTCCTTTCTGTTGAACCAATAGTTGCCCCTCTTGCCCAGGGCCTAGTGACCCTCTGCTCCAACTTTCAGTGTTATGCAGATGACACTCAGCTCTCCTTTAGGCTCCCCTCAGCTGCCTCTACTCTTTCTCTTATTCCTGACTGTCTTTCCGCTATTCAGGAGTGGTGTGCCGCCCATGATGCTGCTTTAAAGCTAGTAAGACTGAGATACTCCTCATCGCAACACCAGCTCCCTCCTTTCCGCTCACTCTCTGGCCATCCACACTGGGCTCTGTTCCTGATCCTACCTGTGAGGCTATGAACCTCAGGGTCATCTTCGACTCCACACTCTCCTTGTCTCGTCACATCTCTGACATCTCTAAGAAGTCAAACTACCAGCTGCACCTCCTCAGAGGTATTCTTCCCTTCCTCGCTTTCCCCCAGAAGTTCACTGTCTCCAGAGCTCTACTCCTTCTAGGCTGCACTACTGCAACAGCCTCTTTCTAAATGGTCCTGCCCCTACTCTCTGCCTTCTGCAACTCATCCAGAACAGGACTGTGAGACTTGTCCTTGGCCTGAAGCCCAGGGATTGTATCGCTCCAGCTATGAAATCTCTACACTGGCTCCTAGTGGTGGCAAGGATCAAGTTCAATACCCTCTGCATTGTCTACAAGGCTTTCTGGGGTGTGGGACCACACTACCTACAACTCTCTCTAAATATCTGCCTTCTCAAGCTCTCCACTCCTCCACTTCCAACTCTAAGAGGGTCAGACACTTTTCCAAGCAAAGAGTGGAGAGGTAATCTCTTTGTTCAGCTGGGACCTCCCTCTGGAACAGCCTCCCTGCCTCTCTGAAACTTGAGCAGAACCATCTCCGGTTCCGGAAGCAACTCAAGACCTTTCTCTCTGCTTCTCTCGTCCTCTCCCTTGCTGATCACCTGCCCGATACACACATTGGTCACCTGGTCACCCTCTGAACTTGGGCCAGGTCCCTGCATGTCCAGCTGCAATCCTGAACTGCCTCCCCTGCACTTGTGGTCTGTATTTGCAACCCTACAGTCTCCTCTCTTGCACTTATTTGCCACCCATTGGCTGCACTTATGAATACCTGCACTTGCCACCCGTTGGCTGCACTCTTGTTTTCCTTTGTCCTGCACTTCTCCATCCACCCCCACCATCATCCCGTCCCCCCTTCCCTACTCTTGCATGATCTGAATGACACACGGTCTAGTAAGATTGTTGTTTTGTCCTCCTCATCCTTGTCTTGTCGCGCCTAGAAATGCTTGTGTACAGGCGCGTTATGAATGCCATATCATATCATACATGTTGCACCAATATTATTCTTTGGGGCCCACTAGCCATGGCCTTTGACCATGGCCAGTGTCCTCGAATTTCAGCCATGTGTTGTGTCCTGTCCTCCTGTGTGTTTGTGTTTCCTCTGTGGTATGTTGAAGGAAGGGAGTTGTATTATATCCTGTCACCCTTCCTGCATGGGTGGTGTAAGATCATGAGAGAATGTACCGTGAGTACATGGAATGTTTGTGGTTGAGTGAGTTTTCCGGACCAGGATTTGGAGTTATTTTTGAATGTGTGTATTATAATGTGTTTAGTTCTTATGAACTTTCACATTTAAACAACACATGTACAAATACAATTCATTCATAAAATCCCATATAAATATCAGATTACATTTCATCACTATTAATACAATCTAATATCAATCTTAAATTAATCCTACCAGCATATCTATCGCCTAAAATCTGTATAAAAAAAGTCACTGGGTTTACAATATATATCCAATTTGCCTGTGACCATCACGCTCATCCATACATGATAAAGTGCAATGTGCATAGTTTATTATCTATGTTCAAACAGTAATACCAAAATGCATCACTTTTTATCCCATATTAATTCATTACAAATGGGCCCAATAAATTCATGTAAAGTGGGCCATGTTCCCAACATTGGTTAAAACATATCAAGCGGTTTCCTCTCTCCCCATTATGCCACAAATATGACATATCCTGCCCTCTTTTGCTATTGAAAGGTCTGGGCCAATATTCGCCAATACTGGTTATTCATTTACTCTGAAAAGCAATAGAAATCTGCTCAGCACAAGTGATGGACACAGCTTGAGATAGCTCTGTCATTCCTTTCATTTATGGAATACATGCTTAGTCACTGAATAGTTCTTCAGATTTGCCAAATGAGTGTAGTTTGTTGCCCAGACCCATCACTCTAATTTAAGAACAAATTTGCTTTGAAGTGTTTGGAAATCTTATTCCCGATTAGGACTCCAATCAATTGCTTCAAAAGTCATGTTCACCAACCTGACGTATTTGCTATCAGCTGCAACGCTAGAGTTATTTCGCAAAAGTTGCAACAATGGAAACCTAGGTGCTGATCTCTATTTTATATATAGCCCATTTCCAATCTTATTTTCTCGATAGGTACACTTGGTCCCACTATGACCTTCAAACAATTTAGGTCATATAAGCACAAGGCCTCAAGTCCATACAAAATAGTGACGCAAAAACTCTGCTTATACAACATCAGTACACCATGCAAGCTGGAACCAGAAATGTCTCTGATGTATCTGGAGATCATTGCCTTCAAACCTAAGGCTTTCCTTCTCTTCTCAGCGATAGTGGCGAAATAGCCACATTTGGTCATTAGTTCTAGGCCTAGATATTTAAAGCTCTTCACAAGCTCAATGTGATTTCCCATTATTGTCATCTTGGGGATTGTTTTATCATTATGCGCAAAATACATCACCTTTGTTTTCTCATAGCTTATTTTTAATCCATTTGTGTTTGCGTACCTTTGCAATTCAATCAGCAATCTTTTTAGGCTTGAAAAGGTGTGATCGCACAGTACGAGGTCATCAGCATATAAAATACACACCTCCTTTTCTCCAAATAATTTACCTTTTGTATTTATTATTTTTGTAAATAGGGATGAGCAATGATCTCTGCCAGAAAATTGGTATGCTACCCTCTTTACAAACCTTAGTATACAATATAAAGAGAAATCTGGCCTACAATTCCAGAGACCTCTTCAACATTATGGGCCTTATCACGAGATGGGCGCTAGCCCTTGAGTGCAGCAGTAACGGTGTAACCACCATATTTACTGCTGTACCCAATCTCGAGTGTGGCGTGAGGCGTGGATAAACATGCCTGAAAAATGCACATTTTTGGCATAATTACCGCCAGTGGTATTAGCGCATAGTAAATGTCTCCGAAAGTTCCAATGGATCCAACGGGGAATGGGGAATAGCGGTTAGCACCCAACAGGTGATCCGGCAATAATAATTTATAGCTCTTCCTGCTACCAGCTTCCTCATCTTGGAGTCTATCATGCTAGTCAAAGGTGTCACCAATTTATTCACCCATTCTTGTTCCCCAATAATACGGGTCACTTGTTTTGCTTTGGTCGATTTAAACAGACCTAGTAATTCCCACATCTTTCAAGGGTCTTTGGTTCTGGACACCATGATCAAGTGCTGCCATTTGGCATTTCTATAAGAGAATTGCCTCTTCTTGGGCCATTTCCTGTATCTGTTTTGATTAGCGTTATGCTTTATGCATACATTGCAAAGTTAATACCTTTATTTAATACAACATACCTCACTTATCATGGCTCTGTTTGCATCTCTAATTGCTTTATCGTAATGTAGTCTCTTTTTTGTGCTGGGTATGTAGGTGTAAAAAGCCTTTTGCATAAACAGCCCATAAGATATTGACTTATGATATTCCTAATGATAACATTATAGACACCTTCTATCGAGCAGTGACCAAGGACATCCATAAATTAGCAGATAGTACTAAGAAAACTAATTGCCATTACAGTCCCAACTTGAATAAATTGGAACACGGAGCCATCCAAAAGTTGGCATCCAATCAGGAACTAATAATTAAGGAGGCAGACAAAGCGGGAAACGTGGTGATTATGAACAAGGGAGACTGTATCACAATGGGACTTGACCACTTGAATACTCCTGGGTGCTATGAGGCATTACCCACTAACCCCCTCCAAAATCAGTTGATAATTTGTTGAACAAATGGCACAGTAGTGGTATATTGACAGATATTGAAAAACTTTACCTAATGGTGGAAGGACCAGTGATGCCCACTGCCTACTTCTTTCCTTAAATACACAAGTCTTTTGCAAGGATTGCAGAGGGCAGACCTATTGTGAGTGGGGGCAGGAGCACTATAGAAACTATCTCCATTTATATAAATGAATGTCTGGCACCATTGGTCGCTAAATCTCCCAAATTTGTAAGAGACACAATGCATATCTTACAGATTTTTGATGAATTACCATTCACTTCCAACCTTCTGTTGGTCATACTGGATGTGAAGGCTCTATATACATCTATTTAACATTATAACGCGATTGAAAGTGTTGAATACATTTTTTGTGAATATTCAGCTTCATATTTTGAACACATTGAAATGCTCACTAATAATGTGTTTTTGTTTATAAACGTCTACTATAAACAGCTAATTGGGACCGCCATGGGGCAAGCTTCGCGCCAGCTCTGGTGAACATCTTTATGCATCAATATGAACAACAATTTGTCTTTTCAAATGTGCAATTCCTACAGCATATCCATGTGTGGAAACGGTTCATAGATGATGTGATCATGTAATGGTCGGGAACGGTGCAATCCAATTCACATACATATATAGTGACATGTGCATTAATTTCCTAGACTTAACAATTTCTATGTCAGACAAAGAATTTGCAATCAATCATTTCACAAGTCCACTTTGGTCAATGCAGTACTGCATGCTGAGAGTTGCCACAAGAAGTTGGTTATTACTAATATCCCCAAGGGGGAGTTCATTAGGGCCAGAAGGAATTGTTCCAATATTAGTGACTTCAAAATAGAATGTGAATTCATAACCAAGAGGTTTCTATCGGCTACGATTATCATACCCTCAGCACAGCGATTCATGAAGTGAACAATATGAAGAGAGAGGATCTGCTCACCCCCAAAGTATACACTAAGACGACCTATGGTAACAAATTGAGATTTATCATACGTTACAATGCAGACAGTTCTAACATAAATTCAATCATGAAGCGACACTGGCATTTGTTCCATTTGGATAAGGATATCAGTACATGGTTAGACCCATATCCTAACTTCATTTATAGCAAAGCAAATACTCTTAAGAACATACTTATCCCTTCTTTCATGCCCAACGGGCTATCAAAGCAAACCTGTTTGCAATTGGCACAGAACAAAGGCTTCTATAAATGTGGGGGCCGGTCAATATGTGCCCATAATTTGGAAACCAAAACAGTTGACTTGGAATCTTGGGAACATATCATGTGAATTAATTTATCAATTGAAATTCGAAATTCTGTGTCTATTGTATCTTATGTGTATGCAGACTCTATTGCATTGGGAGCACTATTCGTCCACTTAAAATTAGAATGAGGGAACACCTGTCGACAATATCAAATCAGGATGGTAAATATCTGTTATCGATAAATTCGCAAAAGGTACACCAAATGGATGACAAGAAAGCAATTAAATGTGTGGGTCTGGCAAAAGTCACCTCAAGTCAAAGAGGGGGCAACCTTGTATTGAAAGTTACACAATTGGAAGCACAACTTATTTGCCAATACCGTACAACCCTGTGTGGACTTAACACAGAACATGAATTATCAGTATTATTGTGATACCCTGCATACTCCCATTGGTGTTTGTTGGAGCTGCATGAATTTATATGCCTATAGTTAACAGCCAATTGGCCATTGTAAATAGTGTAATGTTAATGTTTTGAATATTCAGTGCCAGTGTGCCGGTAAAATACCGGAACCGCCTTGGCGGAAAGGGGATTTACCGCCCCATTCCAAGGTTGGTGGGGTGGTAAATCCCCCTTCCGCCATTGCCCTTCCCCATTCCCATTTCTGCCCCATAGGGCTCTATGGGAATGGGGAAGGCGCTAATTGCAGCATTAAAGCATCAACCCGCTAAGGGACCTCGTAGTAAGGCGGTAATGGTTAACGGTCACCGTTACCATTAACGGTGGCCGTTAACCATTACCGCATTCCGTGTAATGAGGCCCATAGACATTAGTAACGTGGGGATGTGAATGCACTCTACCTGATTTTAACAAGAGCAGCATTAACTACAAGGTTACAACCACACTTGATGCTATTAAGCGCTGAATTTCATTTGGTATGTTGACATGAAACAGTATGGTTAGTTATGCTTAAAAGTGGGGTGTAATGTGTGTTCCTATATTGGTGTTTTTTTTTCTCTCCTTTTAGGCTAATCCAGCCTCATTTGCAACAATCAAACATTGTTTCCTATACCTTAGTTTGGGATACATAAACACTACCACTATTGAATGTACTATATATGTGGCATTACTTTTGAGATCAGAATTACTCACCCAACATGGCGGCTACTTGAACACACACTTGTGTTTTCAACAGCATGGGCCATGCATTGTATATAAGCTAGCCAGTAAGCAGCAAGGGACTTGCTTCAGAAGGGATCACATGCCGAAAGGGTGTGTGAGTAAGCAGTCTTTTTGTATGACTCCTGTAGGTATAATGGGGTCTATCTTCACACATTTGATGTGGATACTAATGGTATTAACCAATTTAGCTAACAGAGTGTGCATTTCTTTTTATTTTGTGTGCACGGAAATCATGGAATTGATGTTTACACGTGTGGACACACATTTGGACGGATATTATTTACAAATGTTGCACGAATGCAGTAATTACGATTATCTATTGAATAGAATCACACAATGTCGGTCTATAGAGGTATGTGTAATTAAAATGTATCAATATAAGTTTGGTTGCATTTTTTTAAAAATCCAACGTTGTCTAATCAAATTAGAATTGTTTGTTATTTTTTAAGATGACAGTTTGCACAATAAGTGTGCCCACAGTCATTCGACAATTGCTAAGTTGCAATATCTACATTTAGCCACTCTTTAGTTAGAGTTGTGCATAACCAGTAATGCCTTCAGGTTATTGACCGGTTAATTTTATTAATCTGTGACATAGATTGAAACCAAGACTACACAAGGTATACTCCTTGTATTTTCATCACATGCAATGTGGCTCTTGCTAAGCTTGGATACAGCGCATACAATGAACCATTTATAATTTGTATACAAACATTAATTTTAATTTTCTGTGTTTGCGTTTCCCTTTCCCATCTCTTTCATCTATCCATCTTTATGTGCATATTTGCCGCTTGATATCCTTTTTGTATCATTTCAAATATTCACAAGGATGGGTAAAATGTTATGTTCTTGTGAATGCCTAATTCCGAAATCCTTATTGCCTTTTATTTGTGTCAACCTAAATGAATTGTCATGCACCCTATGGTTCTCTGCCCCGCTAAACTGTCCTTTGGTTTGTGTTACCTCAAGGAATACATTATTTTGATGTGGTTTTAAAACTTATTTGTATATGGTGTGTTCAGCCTCGGACATAGCTCGAAACACGTGTAAGGCTGACCTACAATCAATTAAATACATGCAACTTATGCATGGACTTTTGTGATTTGTGCGCAGTATGAATGCAACCTCTGTTCTGTAATTTACAAATTGTGGCAAGCTTGCCAGGCGACCCCCAGCTTGCATTTACCCGCAGCTTAATCCACTTCTAACATAATAGTATGAGCACTCAGGTTTTCAAACTTCTCCCTCTGCCAAACCATCTCAGTCTTTTACTTTGAGATACAGAAAACCAGCAGCTGTACGTTGTTAGCCCTAGTAACAAGCACCCAATATTTGATCCAATATGGCACAAGCCGCCTTATATATTCTTATGAGAGACAATGACATTACAAAATGATTTGCACCGCTGGGTTCAACTTTGAATCTGTTCCAAGGACTTGTGTTTGAACCGGAGGACCTAAGATCCAAATGTATCGAATTAGAATGTCTCAGTGTCAGGGAGATCAACACAGTTTATGAACAAACTACATTGACTCATTAATTACAGGAGTCCAAAATACCAAGGGGTCTCAGAATCCTTATATTGCCGGATTTTGAGGACCCCTTAGATAGCGATCTGGCTTTGGAATGGGAAGCGAATCTGACCACAAGTTCTAACAATATGCTTAAATTGTTGGTAGAGCATGCAAAATGTGGCCATGCACGTATAGTGACACAAATAGACACTCTAAAACAGGAAATAGAATTGTTTGATGCAACTAGTGCAAATATAGATACACATTTTAAGACTCTCTATACCAGACTTCACCAACATCAAGACGAAATCAAACTAAGGAAATCTCTGAAATTCTACCGTGATGACAGGGACTACCGAGACAACAGGGTATACATATATCAACGTAAGTATGATGAAATCTCTAGATCAAGGAGTAGCAGTCTGGCTTCATCCCCCGCAATCTCAGAAATCTCTAGATCAAGGAGTAGCAGTCTGGCTTCATCCCCCGCAATCTCAGAAATTGATAGTGACTCAGATAGACAAAGCACAAGTAAAGCTAGTTCAGACCACAAAGCAGCTACCACATCTGACACTACGGCAATACATTTACTAGAAGGACAATCACCTGATTTACAAGAAACTGTTGAACCCTCATCTTTTTTAGAACAAATAAGATGGTTCAAAAAAGGAAACCGTCAAGCAGTTGTGAAAAAAGTCAGATTTCAACCCCCTGTGGTGACAAATACATCAACCACAGGTTCAAACCAAGGGGCACAAGGGGCGGCAAACATGGCCGGCGGAAACGCACCACCCATACTATGCAGAGTGACAAAAGCCTTGTCACTCTGCAATCCTTGTGCAATCAGAAACGGTAGATTTAGTTTGTAATTTGAGTACATACCAACTCTCTTCAGAAGAACACTCTGTCCTCAACAAAGGACTGTCATTTGCCCCATTGGGTCTTAACAATTTTGTTCAAATACAAATTGATATCTTCAATTTTATTCACAAATTAAAACTCAAGAAATACATTTCCACCCAAGTTCAGCGATACACAGCCAAGCCCACCTTACCTACACCATCACACATATCTCTGCAAACTATGCTTAACACTCATGTAATAATGTCTCTACAAGATTGTGAACAAGATCAGAGAATCAGTATAAAGGATCTGCCTAAAGATTTGAACATTCAACAGCACACTTTGAAAATTAAAGAACTAACTAAACAATCTAAGTTTTGTCTGTATTTCCCAATGACAACATTATAGACAAATTCTATCGAGCAGTGACCAAGGACATCCATAAATTAGCTGATAGTACTAAGAAAACTAATTGCCATTACTGTCCCAACTTGAATAAATAGGAACAGAGAGCCATCCAAAGGTTGGCATCCAATCAGGAACTAATAACTAAGGAGGCAGATAAAGGGGTAAACGTGGTGATTATGAACAAGGGAGACTATGGGCCTCATTACACGGTAGGCGGAGGACCAAGGTGAACACCACCCCATCCGTGCCCCCTTGTGACTGTCTTTTTTTAATATAATGGTTTTGTAGCTATTAGCACCTTGGTCCATGCCGGTAAAATACCGGCACCGCCTTGGTGGAAAGGGGAATTACTGCCCTATTCCAAGGTTGGCGGGGCGGTAATTCCCCCTTCCCCCATTGCCCTTCCCCATTCCCATTTTTGCCCCATAGGGCTCTATGGGAATGGGGAAGGCGCTAATTACGTTGCCGCAAATTGCGGTACCATAATTAGCACCCTGGTCCCTTTGCGGGTTGGTTTTTAATGCCTGCTAAAAGCAGGCGTTAAAGTACCTACCCGCAAAGGGACCTCGTAGTAAGGCGGTGAGGGTTAACCCTTACCGCCTTCCGTGTAATGAGGCCCAAATTAACAATGGGACTTGACCACTTGAATACCTGTCGGTGCTATCAGGCATTACCCACTAACAGCCTGCAAAATCTACGAGCAACATTTGATAATTTGTTGAACAAATGGCACTGTAGAGGTATATTGACAGATGTTGAAAAAAGTACCTAATGGTGTAAGGACCAGTGATGCCCACTGCCTACTTCCTTCCTAAAATACACAAGTCTTTTGCAAGGATTCCGGATTGCAGACCTATTGTGAGTGGCGGCGGGGGCATTATGGAGCATTATGGAACCTATCTCAATTTATATCAATGAATGTCTGGCACCGTTGGTTGCTCAAACTCCCTCATTTGTGAGAGACACGATGTATAATTTACAGAATTTTGATGAATTACCCTTCACTTTCAAATTTCTGTTGGTCACACTGGATGTGAAGGCTCAATATAATTCCATTGAACCTCATAAAGCGATTGAAAGTGTTGAGTAAATTTTTCGTGAATATTCAGCTTCATATTTTGAACACATTGAAATGCTCAAGGATCTATTTCTGTGTACACTCACTAATGATGTGTTTTTTTTTAACAATGTCTACTATAAACTGCTAATAGGGATCGCCAGGGGAGCAAGCTTCGCGCCAGCCCTGGCGAACATCTTTATGCATCAATATGAAAAACACTTTCTTCCTCATTACGAGTTTGGAGGTAGCCATACCGCTTTTAACGGCATGGCTTATCCCAAACCATGTACCGGGTCCGGGTCCCACAAAAGGGGACTTACTGGGCCATTCCGACCTTGGAGGGCCCGGTAATTCCCTTTCATGGGACCCGGACCCGGTACATCCCCATTCCCATTTTAGCCCCCATAGGGCTCAATGGGAATGGGGAGGATGCTAACAATGGGCCCGTTAATGATGGGCCAGTTGCTGGCATCCTTGTCTTCTAGCGCATCAAGCTAAGGACGCCTGGTCTGACCAGATGTCCTTAGCGAGACCCGCTGCAGACCTCGTAATAGAGCGGCCCGGAATGAATGGTGCCAGTCCCTTAGCTGCACTGTTCATTCCATGGCCGCCTGCCTCGTAATGAGGCACTTTGGGCCTCATTATGACCCAGGCGCTAATGGGTTAACGGCTCCGTAAAAGGCTCCAGCACTGTTAACCTATTAGCACCTAATTCCGAGGTCCCTTTGCGGGACCCGACCTTAATGGCTGGTTTTACCAGCCGTTAAAGTAGAGACCCGCATAGGGACCTTGGTGCTAAGTACGGTGCCGCAATTTGCGGCACCGTGCTTAGCACCTTCCCCATTCCCATTGAGCCCTATGGGGCAAAAATGGGAATGGGGAAGGGCCATGGCGGCATGGGGAATTACCGCCCACCAACCTTGGAATGGGGTGGTAATTCCCCATTCCGCCATGGCGGACACCGGCATGGACCATGGTGCTAATAGCACCATGGTCCTCCGCCTGGGTCGTAATGAGGCCCTTTGTATTTTCAAATGTGCTATTCCTACAGCATATCCATGTGTAGAAACGGGTCATAAATGATGTGGTTATGGTGTGGTCTGGTATGGTGGAATGTTTGCTTTACTTTGTGAAATATCTTTATACCAATAATTGGGGAATCCAATTCACAAACACATATAGTGACATGTGCATTAATTTCCTAGACTTAACAATTTCTATGTCAGACAAAGGATTTGCAACCAAAACATTCCGCAAGTCCACTTCGGTCAATGCAGTACTGCATGCTGAGAGCAGTGGTCGAAGCGGAGGAAAAATAGTAGTGGAGCTATGGATTTTGTAGAAAAATTGGTGTTGTTTCCAGCGACGGCTGGTGAATTTTATAAATGGGTGGGACTGGGAATAAACATTTACCATAAATACATGGTAGCAACCAAGCGTAACAAGTGAGCCTTAAATAAATGAGAAGGGTTCAGAGGGTTTTGCCCATGAGAATTATTTTTAAATATGTGTTAAACAGTGCTTTTTTTGCAGCACATTTTCAGAGAAAACTGGGCAAAAAAATACAAAGTTTACAAACATATTTCTAGGGTAAGTCTTGAAAATTCAATTTGATGCAGAATCACCAACAGTGCCCAGGAGCCTTTCCGAACACATTTTCATGATGCCTTTTCCCACTACAATGCAATTTTCTGCCATTGTAAAAAAAGTAATTTAATGCTGACTGCGCCCATACATGTCCATGACGGTTAAACCAATATGTGCTAGTATTTACACATAAGAATGTACTAGTGTTTGTTTTGACCATATTACCAGTAAAGATACTATAGGGAAACATGTCCATACTGGCAATTGAAACAGGTCCTGACTGGCTGCACCGTGTTGGATGGTGAGGCCACATAGAAAACACTCATCATGTTGGCTTTAGGATGGCATGCCACAGTAATAAAACATGTCCATGCTGGAAGAACACATTACAAATGCCCACACCACCCATATTATGGATACACTTCATGATGGCTTTGACCTCTCAACACAGATCAAAATGCCATGCCATAGTAAGAATACCTTTCCAGGTTGGCCACGTAAGAACACTTATATTGGCCTTGCGCTTAACCCCAGTATAAAATGCAATTTATAATACAAAATAATGTTTCAATTTGATGCATAAATGCTACTGCAATGTAAGAATGCTCATTTTATTTGCTTTCCCCACTATGCCACCTGAGAAAACATTTCAGTGCACCAACACTCCCTTAAGCCCCAACCTTCCATGCAAAAACATATTCATCCACATTCACACCAGCAGGCATGCACCCATACAGGTTCTCTCAATCATTCACACACGCACAGAATATTCACACTACATTTGTATTCACATGCGCGCCTATACCCACCAGTCAAACTGCACTCTTATATACCCACTAATACAGACACCTCTTGCCAAAAGACATGCATTCACATCTGACATCCACAGATGAATACACAAATGCTTTTTTTACCCATTTCTTGTTTTCCTGCAGATCCAAACTCAACGAGGATCTTCAATCCAGGCCGCCGGCTCTAGGATTCCACATATAGGAAACAGAAAGCAGGGTGAGCTTCTTGGGTCATGACATATGTGATAGAATCACAGTACCCACATCTCATTGCCACATAGACTGAAATGTGCTGTGAGACACAGGAGCACCCTCACAGCATATTTGAACCTGCAGGTTGCCAGCCTGCATCCTGCATCCCGAATGGGCCATACAAGACTGGGGAATCAAAATACCCTGGCCTTGCTTTGCTTATTGGGCATGCGTGCTGTGGCATGGAAGATTAAAGGGAAACCAGACTTCCTCATTACATTTTAATGTGTGGCATCTGGCAGGTTCACACCCTGACTCCCTTTTCAGACGGTCTGCTCCTGTTTTTGTGCAGGAGGCTTGTTGGGGCATGATTAAATCATTCAGATCTATCTTTCTGGCAATATTTCACTTAGCTAGAACTACTATAAGGGATGCATAGGTATCCATTCAAAGAAAAGGAAAAGATTGTACAATAAATCGATTTAGGGCTTGATTTTGGATGCTAAGAACTGCACGGCTGGCTCTAGAAAAAACATGTAGGTTCGGCTGAGTATTACAGGCGAGTACTGCCTTGTCAACCTAAAGCTGTAGCAGCTGAACAATACATATGAATTTGGTTCATTCAGCAACATGCTAACTTAATAGTTGAATTACACTTTATTTTACACTTCAAGCAGAGGCAGCTGTTAATTAAGCTTGCTTGCAGTAGTACTGAGATAAATATATACAGCAAAACTATCAAAATAAATATTGTAATTTACATTTAAATATGTATTTGAACATTGGTACAGAGTGCAATGATATTGTGTTGTATTCCATGTACGCTGATGCTAAGGGACCTTTATTCAGAATTGCTTTCTTGCAAAGGGAATTTGTGCTCAGAAAGTAACTTACATCATGAAAGTTTACACCTGTTATGTAACTGGTTAGTATGCAAAACTGTAACATTTTTTTATTCACTGGCCAGAACGTTCCCGATTTGCTTACTAGCTGATTCATTAAAAACTTGTCTGCGAGCCATAAAGTTTGTGGCATCAGCGCTTCTCCTGCCTTTTTGAAACCATTTCCTTACGTAGCAGTCTGGGATAAACTCTGTCACAGGAGGCCCAACAATTTTTAAGAACATTACAGAAGACAATCTAGTAACTGACACCCTATTGCGCAATGGGGTAAGCACATCATTCATCACGCTAAAGCCACGCTCACAATCAGCAGTGGATGTGCAAAATGTTTCCACAATTCTTGCTAAAGGTTTCAACTGTATAGGTATCATGCAATCTTTATTTTGTTTGTAATCCCTGAAAGAGTTGATGTACTGTCGGGCATCAAAAACATGTAACTTATCACAAAATTCCTGCAAATCTGCATCACCATACTGAATATCCACAGGAACAGGCCAATAATGTGGATTCAGAAGCTTCATTGCATCTATCAGCTGTTTGTACTCAATTTCTCCCTCTCTGGTGGAGGTATTCTTTGAAGGATTTTGATGCTGTGGCTGTTGTCATTCTTTGGCAAATATTATTTGTCAAACTCCTAAAGAACTGAGCTCTTGATATGCTAATGCAACCTTTGGTGTTATTGTGCTGCAGTTGAATCCCATTAAATTGCATTTGTTCGACAGCAGTATCTGTAGCTGTAGCATAAGGCCCAGGTGACAATGCCATACGTTTGTATTATTCTGTCTGCCTCATATAATGTCATTTCACGACGCTGCAGTTGTCTGGATAAGTCACCCATTTCTGTTAGGTCATCAAACATTATCCCCAGGTTCTCCTCAAATACTGTAGATGTTAGCATTCTGTTTAAGCCAGAGTATTAGTTACGCTCAATTTCACTCCTTGCTGTGTCACAAGAAGATTCTTCAAAATGCTTATTTAGAGCTTTATAATTATTCCCTCACTTCTACCTGTGCTGCACATTCCCCTAGCTCGCGCTGATTTTTTGGGGAGGCATGGTAAGTTGCATACAGCTTGTCAAAAAAATCTTACATTGATTAATCCCTGTGACTTCTTTTGAAACATCGCCAACTGCAAGCTCTAATTTGTGGTTAGCACAGTACCAAATTGTCAACTGTGGATACGTAATCTTAAGTAGTGTTCCTACACCAGACTTCCTTCCTATCATGTTAGAAGCCCCATCAGTCACTAGCTGAATCAAATGCATTCTTAAATAGTCATCTGTAAGGCCATAACTCTGCAAGCATGCCAATAAATTATACAAAAATATTTCTGCTGAAGTACCAGGCAGTTCAACAAGGTCCAAGAAAAAGGTCAAAGGTGGATTTTCCTTCTCAATGCATGCTCGTATACAAATAATTAAAGTAGTTAGTTTACTGAAGGTGGTGGATTTGTCTATTAATACAGATATTTTTGCTTCATTTTGCAAGATATGGTGAACCAGTTTTGCCCTCATCGTGGTTGCTATGTGCTCAATAATGTCAGCACAGCTGTGGTCAGAATTCAACACTCTTCCCAAATCAACACCATTCATTCTTTGAACATTTACATCCAATGGTAGATCAGTAAAAGGATGTTCATGTTTACCTATTTTGTAGGCACTTCTAAATACACGGCATGTGTCTTCATATAATTTAACTTGCATTCTGGAATTTAACTGAGTAATGGATTCACGAGTCCTTGACTGAAGAATTCACCCATTCCAGAGAGAAATTTACACCTTGACTTGTTTCTGTTCCAAGATTCTAAACTTCCCTACAGATTTTACATCCAAGCCTCCCTTTGGAAGAAGTAAGCTAAGGGTATTATTTGCATTTATTTTCATACTGTTCCCATGACCAGCAATCAGGATGTTCACTTCTTTCCTCCTCCCTCACATTTCCCTCTTCACCAAGAACCAAGTCCATTACACTGTCTCTCTCATCGGAAACTTCTGTCATCACCGGCGTAAACTCTTCAGGGGGTACTTTTCTTTTTTTCTCAGGTACCTTAAACATTTCATCTGTTCTACTTGCTGGCAATGGACAAAAGCTGCTTTCCCTGCCTAGATTTACTGCCACTGCTGGGTCTTCTACTCTGACATTTGAGCTCTTCTGAGCTGTTTCCATAGATGTAGCTGGAGCATCTTTCTTCTTTAGCCACTTTAGCATCCTATGTAAATAGTTTTGTAAAGAAAGATACTTTTACAAATGCTTGCTATAAGCTACTAGCTAGACATACACGTCACTTGCTATTATTAATAAAAGCCAATTCCCTAAATTCAAACACAGCCTTTCTTACTCGCCCAGAGTGAATTTTCACTCGCCCATGGCGAACAGTGTCTCCAAGTTTTGTGGCCTATTACATCAATGTGTTTTTCCAATAAATGAATCATTCAGTTGTGTACAATGCATTAATCTAGCATGGCAGGATAGAGATTCAAGTTGCATTTCACAATGTTTTTATTGTCTCTTTAATCAATCCACTGTATGCTTGTGTTAGGGTTTTCCCCTATCTGGGATTCACCTGTACAATATAGGTCTGAGTTGAACTATTCAGGAAAGAGATAGCCTTACCTCATGGGGATATATATCAGATTTAGATATTGAAAACCCTATTCTTTGGTAAGGGTGAGAAATCCAGACAAATTTGCATGGCAGAGGGATTTATGCTTAATTCTGATTCCCCAGATTTATTTCTCTCTTTACCTGCAGCCATCTATGGCCCTGCTAATGAAAACAGTCTTGCCTTTTCTGTAGCTCTGTGCCAAATGTTGCCTTATTAAGTGGACATATGTGTACTCATTTGGAAAAAATGGAGTGTAGAATCTCAGCCCACAGGCCACAACCCAAAAAAACATGGCAGGTTAAGGGGTACACATGATCTGAAAGGCAAGTGGATAAACCACCACAACAGCTACAGCATGGATACTCTGCAGCTGCTTTCTACACATTCAGGAGCCACGTGGGATGGACTAGCAGCTATGTAAACAGACTGAATGGTGTCTTCCTTCAAGTGCTTTACACTAATAACATATGGAAGATATACAACCATGTTCTCTTACCTTGAGCAGTCTGGAAACAATACTTACTGGATGCCTCTGGGTTGGCTGGGCAGGATTTCGGTCACCTGGTTCTCTTGTGGACAGATGAATCCCTAGGGAATGAACAACAGGCATTCACATCTTAGAGAATGTTTACAAAGCTTGAATCAGGTAGGCTACTAAGAGAAGTATGCGTCCAGGAAAGAATTGAAGCTTGAGGTTGAAGGATGTGGAATACTGATAAGGGCACACTCATTCTAAAAGGCTAGGAAGTCGAGCATTTAAGAAACCAGGGAACTACAAGGAACATGCACACGCAAGTGGGATCCCATGTATGGTATTCCTCATATGCTTGGTACTCAGACCATTTCCTACATTTCCTAGAAATTACTTTACAGAGATACTCTTTATCATTTGCTGGTCTTATCATGAACATCCCTTTCTTAAAAATGTGTTAAGAGCTAGGTGTGGTATGGGATACAGGGGTGAACATTTCAAGTTGCAAACTACTAGCCAGCCATAAAAAAATCACTTACCAACTCAATTGCACATATACAGCACACCATTTTCCAAATGGATATGTATCTATATAATAACACTTCTGTATATCCAGTGGGAAGAGAAAACACAGCAAGCACTGCAAAGCGCAAATTTCAAGCCCCAGAACGAAAATAGAGAAATGTATAGATTTCAGTTTTACAAAACTGATGATTGGCAACACAGGGGCTGTTGCTGGGGGGGGGCACTTGACATGAAAGGTTTGACATGCCCTGACGCTGTCCCTGTCACAGCTCAATGCATTTTATTTAGGAACTCCACTGTGCTACCAGAAATATTTCCCTACATTGAAATTTGTTTTTCTGCTTTTGTGGGGTTGGGTAGGAAGCTGATGAAATACCCACACATCACTGCTTCAAAAGCTCATGAAAAGAAATACGTTTTAGGTAACAAAAAGAATACTGCTTTTGTATACTGTTCAAACCTAGGATGTTTCCAGATCCTGTAGTAACGAATGACATTAATATTACTGTATTCAATAGTATTCATTTTGTTAACTTTAGAAGGATAAAAGTGTGTGCTGGTCCTACTGGGAGGCTATCCTTTGTTTACATAACATTCTTTGCAGTCACCACATTACCCTCCTTTGACCTATTTATTAAGATTGCTTGCATCCCCCAACCATTACATTCTCTCCCAAAAGAATCAACCCCAGAAACTCTCCCTTCTCCCGACAATCCACTCTGGAGCAATGCAAAGCATGTAGTGTGTTACAAAAAAAAAACAAATAAATAAATGAAATAAGCATCAGCTGAAATCCCATATCTACATTTTACACGTAAATTACTTTTGACTGTGCACGTTCCCAATAAAGTAACAAGAAGTTTGAGATAAATGAGGGTGCCCAATAGCTTCCAGTTGGGGGTAGCTCTTACGTAATGGGCTGCTCTGCTGCAATGGGGACCATGCAGTGTATTCCGCATGCACGTTGATCAGACTCACATCAGCACATCACAACATGCATCCTTTTTCAATTATGTGTTCTTTCATTATTTAGGCAAGTACTTCGTTTTGCAGGCTGCTGTCCTTTTAGAACAGGTTGTTTGAGAATGCTATAGGGGTGGACCTAGTCTAAAATTATAGGGCGGAGCGAACCCTTCAAATATTACTTGTGTAGGGGCATCTAACTTCATTACTCATTGTAATGAGACTATTCTAGTGCAGCTTCAATGTAACAAACAGTTAGCTCTCTCCTTTTAGCATAGCAGGACATAGAGTGTGGGGCAGTACTCTGGACGAACCAAGCAACTTCATTAGCTGGGAGCAACAGGGGAGAAAATGTAATGTTGGTTCAAACACAGTTAGTGCGCTATACTAGAATCTCTGGTGCGCTGATTGGCTGGTGAGACTATGTCTACCTGTCAAATCAAGCCCTATTCTAAGGGTGTAAATGTAATGACTTATACACACTCATATTTTTGTAGTTGAAGCCAGGGTGAGATTACATTATATGCTCAGGATCACACACTTAAGCTAAACAGTGAACAGGGATTTTAACCCACTGTGCAATTTGGGCACGGCCATCTTCTTCCATGTTTTACTCGGAACACATATTTAAGTTTTGGGTGTCAATCAAGACCTATAATAATACTGTCCTATACAGTTTACTTGCACAATACGCAAATTGCATAGTAAAGCATCATGCATGACAACATGTAAATTCGTATAGCAGCATGTTGGGCCAAAATTATATCAGTGTACCTTTTTTTTTCCACATCCTAAATGGAAAACAATAAGATGCAAAAGGCAAAATATCTATTTACCCACTTTATTTTCAGCGATTTAAGACACACTCACAATATAATAAGTTGTGTCATAAACTCACTTAGGTTTGGAGATTCGTCACAAACCTCCAGCGCGACATGTTGTTATGTATGGTTTTAAGACTATTCAACTAAGGACATCAAAGCAAACTTTAGTTTTTAGCATCAAACTATTAGACAGTATGGGTGGCCTGGCTGGCCCCTGACCTCCTGCCCGCACCCTGCCAGGATGAGACTGTTCATCCCAGGAAACTGCGTTGGTGCTTTGACTTGGGGGGCCTTGGATCAGTGTCCTCGGGGGCAACACGAGCAAACTATCTCCTCAACTCCCCCCCCCCCTAAAAATGATTCTCAATCTACCACCTGCATGGGACCAGATTAAGGTAAGAATCACTTTCCACTTACAGACGACTTTGAACATGTTTCATAAACATTTACTTAGAGCTGTACTACATTTTCCATTATATTGTAAAAAAGGTAGTGCGGGTTTGCTTGTCTTACCCAGTGCAATGCAGTTTAATTATTCGCTTCAGTGTTCTATTTTTGAAGCATTTTTATAATTCCAGGTTCCTGGATAGCTTCTTGGCGCCTGGATATACTCGCATAGGTAAGAAAAGCAATGGATGCACTCAGTCTGCGAATGCTCTGGGCTCATGTGGTCTCCAGCTTTACCCTTCCACTCTCAAATGGGCCATAAAATTGTCTGGGGCACCAATGAAAAAGTGGCCCACAGTTGCAAATGGCAAATCATTCCTTTGACACTGTTTACCCAAGGGGGAGGTATTTTTCTAAAACGGGACAAAAATTGTGCATTTTCATGAATATTTATTCAGCAACACTGGTGAAAACTACTATCCGCATAGTTAAGTAACTCATAAAACTGGCCCATATTGGCCCAAAAAGTGTCTCACTCGTGCAGAAGTGGAAACACACAGCTTCTGGGCGCTATCCTCTGAACTCAGACTACTGCAGTGCAGTACAATATGCTTGGGTCGGGAGAGAGGGACAGCACTGAACCGTCCTTCTCTCGCGACCCAGCACCTGGCCCTGTGTGACCTCACGCCCACACCAAAACCAAATAAAAAATGCTCATGTGAAGATGCTCTTGTGAGCTTCATTAGTGCACCGACAGCTAGAGCGGAAGTGAAACTTCATTAACAGCCGTGTTTCTAACTGTGAGACAGTTTGCGCTGAATGTTATCGCATCTAGGGATTCCTAAAGGGCAGTCCGTGGGCACCGAGGTTTATTGAGAAGGCATCTGCTGTAGCGCTTCAGAGCACAGGGTGGGCAGCACCAGGACAGAGGCGCTGTATCTGATTGTGTTGGAGGTTACACCTGTACTCGCATGACACCATTCAATTACAATAAGTGAAAGATAAATGAATGCTACAGGACACTCTAGGGATCATTATGAGTTTGGTGGTCACGTTGGTGGTGCTAATACCACAAAGCTGAAATACCATTACCACCTGTGGTAACAGCGGTGCCTCTGTCTTATTATGAGATTACCGTTATTCTCCATTCCGCACTCCTAAAGTACATTAAAGGGAATAGAGATATTACCAGTGGTGGTAAAATCACCATCGTCATGTGTTTGTAGGTGATACTATCATGTACATGCATGCGTTTTTCCTCATAATCAGGTGTACTTAAAAATCAGATGAAGGTGCCCGCACCGCCTTTATTTTCAGCTACCGCCGAGCTCGCAATGTATGAATGTGTGCCCCATGTGTGTCGATGAGAGCAAAGACTCTACTTACAAAGGTCGAATGAGGTCATGCTAAAGTGGAAGTTCATGATTGAAAATACTAGGGGAGGACAAAGAGACCCCATGCAAGCTACCCCTCGCAGACTATACCTACACTAAGGACACTTAGGTGCAGAATTGTGCATGCCTGCACCCCATGACAGACCACCAAAAATAAACCCATCTTTCAAGCCACTGAGAACGCTAGGAGCGTTCATTGACCCTTGTGGGAACATCACATCCACTGCTAATGGGGACTTTTTTTATATCAACTAGAGGAGTGGAGGACTCACAAAAGGATGTGGACATGTTCTGCCCAAGAAACTCTACTCCGTCGTCCGCTAACTCACATATGGGAAGATCTCATTTTAAGTTTACACAATGACTATTTATAATAGTCCTATGTACTTGGGCTACAGCGCTTAGGCTGTTCCCTTCCAACTTGCGTGGTGGATTCACTGCGATCACCTCAGTTACGCCATTACTATCGCTCGATCTTTCATAAATAATGGAAGGTGCAAGGCCAGTAGACCCCACAGAAACAACTGACCTCAAGGATGTGTTAGTTATCAGGGTATTTGTTACCTTTTGATTACACAACATTTGCTGCCCCTCGCCACAAATGACATCATCTAACAATTTCGAACTTACACAACCAAGATCAGAAGTGAGTTTGCCTTGATTTCCACATATTATACTGCACTGCACCAAACAAAATAAAAAATGCTCAGGTCGGGAGAGAGGGACGGCACTGAACCGACCCTCTCTCCTGACCCACTAGTCATCTGCCTGGCTGGCCCCCGACCTCCAGCCGGCACCATGCAGATGCACTGCACTACTGCAGTGCAGTGCAGTGCAGTTTAATATGCTCGGGTTGGGAGAGAGGGACAGCACTGAACCGTCCTTCTCTCCCGACCCAGCACCTGGCCTGGCCCTGTGATCTCCCGCCCGCACTGAAATAAAATATGCTCAGGTCGGGAGAGAGGGACGGGTGGCACAGAACCAACCGTCTCTCTCTCCTGACCCACTATACACTCACCTCAGTCTGCCCCCCTTTACCTACCTGGCAGCGCAGCCTGCAGGAGGTAATGAAATTTTTGGCCTGCCTGCCGCAGTCCATCTCCGAAAGAGGCTGCTGCTGGTCACTGGCCCACTCCTGCGCATAGTGAGGGGCACGTGCAGAAATGAAAGTCACTGCACCTCAATGCGCAGGCGTGGGCCAAGGCTATGCCATCAGCCTACTGTTTGCAGCCTGCATCAGACAGTGCAGTGCTGCCACCGTTCCTATACTTTTACTTTAAAAAGGAGCGCTCCGGAAGCGTTTTTTTAAAAAAAGAAAAGTATTGGAATGGTAATGGAGAAAAAATAAAGTAGAGGAGCACTGCTCCCATCCGCTCCCTCTCACTTCGATCACTGGCTGAGAGTTACCACAAGAAGTCGGTTATTACTAATAGCCACAAGGGGGAGTTCATTAGGGCCAGAAGGAATTGTTCCAATATTAATGACTTCAAAATAGAATGTGAATTCGTAACCAAGAGGTTTCTATCAAGAGGCAACGATTATCGCACCCTCAGCAGAGCGATTCATGAAGTGAACAATATGAAGAGAGAGGATCTGCTCACCCCCAAAGTACGCACTAAGACGACCTATGGTAACAGAGATTTATTGCACATTACAATGCAGACAGTTCTAACATATATTCAATCATGAATCGACACTGGCATTTGCTTCATTTGGATAAGGATATCAGTACATGGTTAAACCCATATCCTAACTTCATTTATAACAAAGCATGTACTCTTAAGAACATACTTAGCCCTTCCGTTATGCCCAATGCACAATCAAAGCAAACCTGGTTGCAATTGGAACAGAACAAAGGTTTCTATAAATGTGGCGGCTGCTCAATGTGTGTCCATGCTTTGTAAACCAAAACAGTTGCCTTTGGATTCTTGGGAACATATCATGTGAATTGATCTATCAATTGCAATTCAAAATTCTATGTCCATTGTATTTTATGTGTATGCAGACTCTATTGCATTGGGAGCACGATTCGGCCACTTAAAATTAGAATGAGGGAACACCTGTCGACTACATCAAATCAGGATGGCAAATATCCGTTAGCGATACATTGGCAACTGGTACCCCAAATGAATGACAAGAAAGCAATTAAATGTGTGGGTCTGGCAGAAGTCACCTTACCTCAGAGAGGGGGGCAACCTTGTATTGAAACGTAGACAATTGGAAGCATGACTTATTTGCCAATACCGTACAACCTTGTGTGTACTTAACACAGAACATGAATTATCAGTATTTGTGTGTTACCCTGCATACTCCCATTGGTGTTTGTTTGGAGCTGCATGAACTTTAATGTTTAGAATATTCAGTGCCAGTGTTACATATGCATTAGTAACATGGGGATGTGGGTGCACTCTACCTGATTTTAGCAAGAGCAGCATTAACTACAAGGTTACAAACACACTTGATGCTATTTAGCGTTGGATTTCATTTAGTATGATGACATGAAACAGTATGGTTAGTTGCGCTTAAAAGTTGGGTGTAATGCGCGTTCCAGTATTGGTGTTTTTTCTCTGCTTTTAGGCTAATCCAGCCTCAATTGCAACAGGCAAAAATTGTTTCCTATATCTCAGTTTGGGGTACATACCCACTACCACTATTGAGTATACTATTTATGTGGCATTACTTTTGAGATCAGAATTATTCACCCAACATGGCAGCTACTTAAACAAACACTTGTGTTTTCAACAGCATGGACCATGCATTTTATATAAGCTAGCCAGCAAGCAGAAAGGGACTTGCTTCAGAAGGGATCACATGGTGAAAGGGTGGGTGAGTAAGCAGTCTTTTTGGATGACCCCTGTAGGTCTAATGGAGTATATCTTCACACATTTGATGTGGATAATAATGGTATTAGCCAATTTAGCTAACGGAGCACGCTTTTCTTTTACTTTTGTGTGCACGGGAATCATGGAATTGATGTTTACAAGTGTGGACACACATTTGGACAGATATTATTTACAAACGCTGCACGAATGCAGTAATTACCATTATCTATTGAATGGAATCACACAACGGCGGTTTATATAGGTATGTGTAATTTAAATTTATCAATATGAGTTTGGTTGCATTTTTAAAAAAATCCATGGGTGACTAATCTAATTAGTATCGTTTGTTATGTTTTAAGATGACAGTTTGCACAATAAGTGCGCCCACGGTCATTCGACAATTGTTAAGTGTCAATGTCTACATTTAGCCACTCTTTAGTTAGAGTTGTTCATAACCAGTGATGGCTTCAGGTTATTGACCGGTTAATTTTATTCTTCTGTGACATAGATTGACACCAAGACTACACAAGCTATACTCCTTTTATTTTCATCACATGCAATGTGGCTCTTGCTAAGCTTGGATACAGCGCATACAATGAACCATTTATAATTTGTATACAAACATTAATTTTTATTTTCTGTGTTTGCGTTTCCCTTTCCCATCTCTTTCATCTATCCATCTTTATGTGCATATTTGCCGCTTGATATCCTTTTTGTATCATTTCAAATATTCACAAGGATGGGTAAAATGTTATGTTCTTGTGAATGCCTAATTCCGAAATCCTTATTGCCTTTTATTTGTGTCAACCTAAATGAATTGTCATGCACCCTATGGTTCTCTGCCCCGCTAAACTGTCCTTTGGTTTGTGTTACCTCAAGGAATACATTATTTTGATGTGGTTTTAAAACTTATTTGTATATGGTGTGTTCAGCCTCGGACGAAGAGCTCATAGCTCGAAACACGTGTCAGACGGACCTACAATCAATTAAATACATTAAATTTACGCATGGACTTTTGTGATTTGTGCGCAGTGTGAATGCAACCTCTGTTCTGCTTAATACATTGTAACTTACCCTCTGGGTTCAAAGCAACCACATTGCCTGCTTTTTCAATATTCTTCACTGTCCAACTTATTCTGTTGCCATTCAGGTCTACTTCTAGATCTCCCACTTGTGTTAATTCAGCACGGGCTGCCCAGCCTTCTAGGTTTAGTGCAAGGACAGCATGCTCACTAAGTCATTTTCTTTTACACTTTACTTCCGCATACATGGTAACACTGGGTCATTACAGAAGAAGTAATCCAAAGTGGCAATTTTTTACCACTTTTCCATGTTTGTTGACCCAGTTGGTCACCAGTGACCCATCCATTCATCATGCAGCTGCCCCAGTCTGCCAAGAAGTCGCACCATAGGTTTCCTTTATGGTTTAAGATATTAGATTTAATTGTTGATTTACTATTAACAAAGTCAGTCTCGGGTATCTGACTCTTACACCTGCATTAAGGTCAATACCTATTAGGATCAATTCTTTATTTCCCGATACGTTGATAGCACTCATTATTTCTGAGACTCTTTCCATGATACTGTCTGTGTACTGGTTTACCAATGGGTCATAAATATAGATCATTGCTAACCCCATTATAATATTTGGCAAGTGAGTTCTCACTGCCAATACAGATGGAGTTTCACTGCTAGACAATATTCTGGTCACACCTATGTGGCATTTTACTCCAATTACCATACCCCATAGGGGTGCCCATTTAAACCCTTTTTCATCATTGTTTGGAAAATTTGAAATCCATCTATATTGAATTCTATAGTTAGCCAGCTCTCCTGTAGAAGATCAATATCATTCTGCAACAATTCTCTCAGAGACCCTCCTACATTCAGTAAATGAGAAAACCCCCGGGTGTTCCAGGTAGATAGGGTCCAATTTCAGGTTTTGTGTAGACACTTCTCTGCATTGGCTTCAATTAAACATTTGAAGACACTGAGTATGTTCTCCTGTCATGTATCAGGATTACTGTTATTTCCCACATTAGGACCAGCTGTCTACACACACTCCAGTAAAGTTCAAATAGGCTATGAGTGGCTATCCATCAAAGGGACAGGGTCTGCTGCTGCGTCCAACTCATACCTCATTTCAAAAATCGACTTTTATACTATCTCACGTGTCTGCTGTTTCGGCATTAATTCAGTGTGCTCTGCTTATTTGATGGTTGGTTTTTAATTGGTTCAAAACACTTGAAGTCCTTTGTATCCAAGATCCGAAGCAGCAATATTGAGCATATGATGCTTAAAAAGTCTGATATATTTATAAGTAGCTCCAGACTTTTCTGTCCTTGTGCTAGCATAAAGTCAGGCTAGCCTATGCTTGACACCACATCGCCAGCCACACCTGGTACATCCCTTTCCATTTCTTTCGACTTTGATATCACAGAGGCTTTAGTTGGCTTTTTTATAATTGTAACCATGGGCATTACCTGGATTGAATTATCCATATTTCCCAGGTCTAACTGTTCAATGATAGTGAATCCATGGAAATGTAATTTCTGTTTATGTCATCAATCAACCAACTTGTCAGTACGCCTTTAGATCTGGCACCTCTCTTATAATTATGTATCTTGTTGTTAAGCTTTCTATTCATTATTGTCTCCGGAAAGTTACTCGTAGTGTCCCGATTTACCATACTTTTAGTTTTCAGGTGATTACCCAGGTGTTGTCTGTTTCGGCGCTTATTTTGAGGGAGATGGATAAAGCATTATCAATGTGTTGTACTGCACTGACTTCTGCAGGCCCTAAATACGAAATATTATCGGTTTCCAGTGGAGGCTGAGGGTGATGTGCTTGTCGGTCTGCTTCAGCAATCAGGGCGTCTAGCTCCCTATCATCTCCCTGTGGTGTCAGTTTAAATGTCGGCGTTCGGGTGACTTCTTCCAGTATTTTGCCATTCAGTCTCAGCAGAACTTTCATAGCAAATTGTGACACTGCAAGCTGTGCTTGCATCTCATTGTGAGAGGTAGTCGTATCAGAGACTGAGCTTGCAGAGCATGAGACCTCTTCTGTAATACACATATTTGCTTATGTTGGCAATCGTCACTGGGCCAGCTCATGGGGTTTCCATAATTTATTTATTTATTCATTGGTAGTGCACCGAAGCCCACAGGAATCAGGGCGCAACATTGAGACAGTGTACGGACAACAATTTTAACGGGACAAAATAATGGCGGTCGAGGAAGATTCTCGACATTTTGCCGTACTTGCCATGCCTTCACCCACCCTTTTGTTGTTTCGAATCGTGTCCCCACAGCGAATAACAGAGTGCTAACAGCAAGTTATTGTTATCAATTGTTGCTAGAAAGGGGCCCATTACCATCTCAGTGTTACTAATCTCTGTCCCTGATTTCTGCAGCACTCTCTGAGGTTCTACTTGTGGAATTTCCTTTGTTTGTGTTACAATTTCAATAGGAAAGCATGATGTCATTTTTCCAGTGTGCTTAGATTTTTCTGTGGTGCTGCAAGTTCAACTGGTCAACAAGGAATTGGATTTCCTGCTCTTAGAACGAGTAGCCATGCTCCCCTTGCTTTTTTGCATTGGGCATTATTTTGCAAGTTGTAGTTGTTTGCCTTCGTTCTCAACTTCCCCTGCATACTTTTTATTTAATCGCATTTGCTGCTGCTTACTCTTTATGCATCAATATATTGTCGAGCTTATGCCCAAATGTGGGGGCTATAAAGCTATTAGATGCACTGTAACAACCAATAGTAATAACACACTGGCCGCACAAACGTATCCAGTTCTGTAGTGTAAAGGAAGTGGGGTGTGTTAACTCACCAGAAACAACTCTTAAGTGCCTCTGTCGATCGTATTTAGTAAAGTAACTGTGCTGGTTCACCGCACGGACCAGCAGACCCAGATTTCCTAGTTTTACTGGAGTGCACAATGTTTGTTGTGCTATTCTAAAACGGTAGAATTTTCTTAGCAGCTGTTAACTTTAGGCTTCCGCTGCGAGGCTCCTATACACTCCAGAGCCACAGGGGACACTGGGAAACATTTGCACAACACTATGCAATGCTCCGCTCCTGCAATGAGAATTTAAATGTTATGATCCACCTTCTTAGTAAGCACTGGAGACAGACTGGGCCTCATTACGAGTTTGGCGGTAGCCATGCCCGTATTATGGGCACGGCTATTGCCAAACTCGCTACCGGCACCCGCAAATCGGCCATAACCGGCCCATTACGAGTTGATTGGGCCGGTAATTGCCCAATCGCGGGTGCCAGTGTCGGCGGGCTCCCAATCCTCATTCTGCCCTATAGTTGCCAGTGCAATCACGTGTTCTGCTCGCGGGTGCTGCTCTGCATGCCTGGTCTGATCAGCCTGGTCCGTCCATTGGACGCTTTGCCAGCAGTATAGTCACCCTGGCACGCCATGTGCGGGAGGGTAATAACAACACCTCCAGGCTCATTGAGTCCATGTTGATTGGCCAACAGGCAAATCTTGCACATATGGCACCTACTCCTGATTCTGTGCCATCCAATACCACCACCCCATCCAGCTCCACCACTGCCAGTCCACGGAGGCACTCGAGTCAGCTAACGGCTCTCGGGCAAGGATGCACAAACACGGAAGCGCACACGGAAGTGATGGCATGTGTGTCGGGCACTGCAGGACACGTGGACTTGAAAGGTGTGAGGGGTGGGTACGTTTGGGTGGTGGCGCAGGTCAATTAGGGGGTTTGAATATTGGGGCCTGGTCAGGGGTGGGTACGTTTGGGTGGTGGGTGGGCACGGGTGTACAGCTTCCCTAACCATTGCGCCTCCTTCCCTGTTGTTAATTAATCAATATATCATCATTTCAAAAAAACATACATGAGTGGACATCCATCATTTCATTTGCAGTACAACAATTCATTTATTGGCATCACCATATCCATGCAATGGTGTGAATGTGCTGTGTCTCAAAAGTAAATGCGAATCAGTTCATCCCGTGCTCGGTGTCCATCTAGTGGACCCCCAGGAGGAGGTTGTGCCATCCCATCCCCATCTCCATCCCCATCTTCATCATCTGCGTCTGGGGGCATTGGAATGTTCCTGCGCAGGCACAGATTGTGCAGCATGGCACAAACAAGCATGATTTTACTGGTCTTCACTGGCCTGTACAGCAGTGATCCGCCAGATCTGCTCAAACAGTGGAACCGGGCCTTCAGCAGTCCTCTCAATCATGCCACGTGTGCGGACATGTGCCTTGTTGTACGTATCTTCATGCCTGTTCCTTGGCCTCCGTACAGGCACCATCATCCATGGCGTGAGTGCATATCCAGCATCACCTACATGGGATGTAGATGGGGGGGGCATGTCAGTGTTTGTGGTATCATGTCTTCATCAGATGCAGTGCAATCTTGTGTCATTGTTCATTCATGCATATGTGGCATGCAGTGGTTGGATCAGTGGGTGGTTATGTTCTTTGGCCATCGTGGAGGACGTTGGCAACTGGACATTGACCAACGCATTGGTGTGCATGTGTACTCTGCCCTGCGGGTGACATTGGCTTGTGAGTATGGGATTGTGCAGTGATGTGCACACATGGCAAAGTAACTCCACCGTGATGAAGTAGTTGATGCAGGACGTCTCATGTAAAGGCATCATGTGCATTGGGAGGGCAGTGTTGCATATTGTGGGTGGGTGTTTGCAGTGGCTCCAGGTGCATGGGACAGTGATAGTATCGGCTGTGTGTGTCATGTGGCAGGGTGTGTACGGGCACACTGTGCTAACCTGTCATGTGTTGCTTTGTGATGTCTAGGTTCCGCTGTCTATTCAGTTGATGGCCGGGGGGGTGATGCATGTGCAGTCACAGCAGCACACTCACATTGCTCATTGGCCTGGACACACACAACCCACTTCCACAGGGTCGGTGCATTGGCAGCTGTACTCACCCAATAGCAATGTGCTTTGTCCGGCATAGCGTTCCATGTACCGTGGCAATGTGGAATTCCGCAGTACCATTGAGTCATGGGTTGAGCCTGGGAAACATGCGCAGCAATGTGTTATCAGTTGCGTGGCATCACATACCATCTGTACATTCAGTGAATGGTACTGTTTCCTATTGCGGAACACCATCTCAATTGCACGTGGTACTGTCAGCTCAATGTGGGTGCAGTCGACTGCACCTATGCAATTTGGCATGACTGCTATGGCATGGAAGGCCAACTTGGTGGCAATGACCTCGGGGAGGGTACGGGGTAGGGCTATATGTTCTGATACATGGCACAACAGGGCATCCAGTACCTGTACCAGGATTTTGGAGAAACAGGGTTGTGATAGGCCATGCAGCTCACCAACTGTGTGTTGATAGGTGCCGGTGCCAAGGAAATGCAGAACAGACACAACCTTCAGGAAGGGGGGGATGGCGGTGGGGGTTTCTATGTGGCTGCTGATGTCGTCCTCTATCATGGCGTTGATCTACAGGATTGTTGCATGGTCCAGCCGGTATAGTGTGTGGATCTGTCCTGGGGTAAGGTTCCAGGGTGAGGCCCTGATGCATGGTATTGCAGGCTGCCTGCGGGGTGGTGCAGGCTGGACAATGGGGTTTGCCATAGGTACAGGGTTAGCTGGTTGCCGCCTGCGCCTCCTACGCCTCCGCCTCCGCCTCCGCCTCCTCCTCTGCACCATTACTGCCATCATGTGCAGTGCTGCCTGTTGGTTGAGTAGGCCCAGTCCCAATGCTACTAGAGCTGCTGCCTGCATGGTTCTGTTTTGTGTTGGGCTGGGTGTGGCCCTTTTGTAGGCTCCAAGTGCCCTGCTGGGTCCAGCTGGGCTGATTTGGTGCACCTGTGCCCTGATTCAGGTCAGCAGGCACTGTTTAACATTTTTTCAGGCAGTGTTTCCATGTCCGCGCTAGTTGTGATGCTCACGGTGTTTAGTATAGCCGGTAACAGAGGGGTTTCCGTGCAGGCGGAGTTTACCGGAGCCTAAACTCTGCGGTGGCGGTTGGAGGTGGTGCTATTTTCGGGTCCACAGGGCACGATTGGGGCGGACACGAAAACGGTGCCGGTATGGTTATAGTACTTGTAATGAGGCCCCATGGCTCTGGTATTAAATTATGTGATTTTAATGTGTATTAATAATAATATATTGTATAATTATGTTATGGTGTTGGTGTATATGTATTTGAGAGATTTCTAGAAGCAATGTTATTGTGTACGTTGTTTTTTTTCAAACAATGAGCCACTGGATTCATTATCCAATCTAAAGTAATTACACAGACTAAGGTGTGTAAATGTTTTGAGACATTTGAGGGTATGGAATCCTACTCGGTGTTCTTTGATTTCCTATATAATGCCCCGCTTTTTGCGTAGGCTTCTCTTCTACGGATAAAATAGGGATGACCCTGGAGTGTTTTTGCATGTGGGATGTCTGCAATGACAATTATTCACACTATTTTCCTTTGAAGTTGCATGAGAACATGCTTTCTCTGTTGCGCCGAAGTTCACAGAAAATGTGTAGAGCCAATGTATTTTCTTTCCCTTTCCTTTGCCACCCTCTCTTCCCATCTCAGCACTTGGCTGGGTAGGCGCGAGATGGCAAGAGAAGGATAAGGGGAGAATGCTCTTTACCTGATTACAGGGCGTGTTTTATGCTGTTGCTGATGGGTTTTGAAATGACTCATGTGCTTTGGTATGAATGATTACTTTAGGTGAAATGTTAGTAATAACTATTTTTGAGACTTTTCAGGCTTATGGCAGCAAGTATGCAGGTGCTTGAGATATGTTGATTTTAACCATTTGCGGACTTACAGGAATAAGCTGTTTTTAAGCCGCATGGACATTTAGCGTTTTCTGCCACTTTAATTTGGAGGGTTTTAGTGCTTTATGTAATTGTGGTGTGACCTCATAGATATATTTAGCAGGCTTTTCAGAGTTACACTTTCATATTAGCAGTGCAAACTCTTAGCTTTATTAGTATACTTTGCTGTTAAAAACATTTCTATGTGATTGAGTGTGTATTGCTTTTGCTATGTTGAGTGCAGTGATTTTACTCTCAGGCCTGAGTTTTTATGGTAGTAGTTGTTAGTCTATTATGACTGTTTTGGTTTTCTCTTCTCCACACCCCTACCCCCATTGTCTTGTTGCGCCTTGAAACACATTGCGTACAGGCACATTTAAAAAACCTGAAAAATTAAATAGTTAAATAACCCAGACCTCAATGTAGTGTAGCCATTATATGTAATCTGTGTTATTGAAACGGGTTGTCGACCCAGCACTTAAAGACGAGGTAGCAATACTTTGAGATGGATGAGGATGCAGAAGATACTCAAATGTCAATAATCAGACTAACTCAGGAAGTTGGCAAATTAAAGTTGGTTTTATAAGCAATTGTCTAAAACAGGGAGTTCCAACGAACATCGACAATTCGTTCGATCTTCTCGCTGAAATATTCTTGTAAAAAAGCATCATATATAGTAAAAACTCTTCATTGCTGACCTCAACCTACGTGGCAAACTACAAAAAACTATTGGAGAAAGTGATTGGGTCTAAGGGAACATCGAAGTATAAGTTCCATACTTGTCTAAGAGAGTGATAGGGTCACTAACGCCAAGTGGGGGAACTAAGCCCTCTCCTCAAACAGGTCACTATTAACGTCATCAAATACACAACATCCAATTGGTTACACAAACTATAGGCTCTTTACTAAGTGGACCTCTATAATTGGTTGGCACCCTTACATCCATCAGTACTTTTTCACATACGCCAGCAGCACACAGGCTGGCATCCAGGTGCTGGTGGGCTGGTCTTGACCGTAGCTTGCCACCAATTAGCATGTCATCTATCATCACCTCTTGCAGTCTGCACGCCAATTAAGGCTTTGAACTTGGCCTTGGAAATGTTCCTTGCTATGGAGAATACGATGGAGTATAGCGTGCTCTATCCCTTTGCGTAGGTGTAGCTCATCACAATAGTCCATTTTCAGCCATCCACGTGACTGAAGACCATGGTTTTATGATCTGGTGTATTTAAAATATTATTATTTACTGAACCCCTGGCATCTTCAATGTTCTTGTGCCCCTCCTATGATCAGGGGTTTGTTCTTTCACATGTTTGTAGCTACTGTCTGATCATTCCGGCCCAGAGCGGGCTTGGCTTCTTTGGGCTGGTCCAGCCTCACCCTACTTTGATTCACCTCTGTAATTCGATTGCTTTTCTGATGCGACACACAGGAAAAGCCTTCCTTTTTCTGCTACAGCTCTTTTAAAATGCATAGTGGAATCGTCTATAGTTCACTCACTCATATATATTTATATATATGTTCAATGAAAAAACTTTGTTAAAGGGACGTTATGGTTAAGTTGCACTAATAAAAACCTTTGAAATTCACTGAAAAAACTTTACTAAAGGGACGTTATTGTTAAGTTGGACTAATAAATACCTATGAAAAACTTTGTTAAACGGAGGTTATGGTTTCAAGTAAAACCGAAAAACCCCTGAAATTCGCCAGTTATTGTAAGCTAAGCAACCATAACTCGCGCCACTACCGTGCCCTGCTAAGACTAACACTCAGGACATCAAAGATGACATCACAAATGTTTTTTCTTTGACTTTCATAGGTTTTTATTAGTCCAACTTAACCATAACGTCCCTTTAACAATGTTTTTTCAGTGAATTTCAAAGGTTTTTATTAGTGCAACTTAACCATAACATCCCTTTAACAATGTTTTTTCATTGAATTTCATAGGTATTTTATTAGTGCAACTTAACCATAACGTCCCTTTAACAAAGTTTTTTCATTGAATATATATATATATATATATATATATATATATATGCATTAAGAATTCAAAGTATGCAAACATGGAGCAATGTATCATATACAACATTATTTCGAAAGGTATACATAGCTGCTTGCACATGTCACTTTGATTCTTAACTCCACACTTTGCACTTTAGCCTATGGATGGGTAAATGAAAACTGATAAACGGACTTGACAAGTCTGTGTTTAAACTAGACGCAACGGCACACGACCCACAATATATGGGGGCCTTTCTGTTGAAAATAGAATAATTGCGGGAATGTTATTACGGAGGAGAAGGAGGACTTTAAGAAATACGTTCATTAGAACGCATAGTAAAATCACTCATAAAATGCAGCAAATTGCAAAGCAATAGTGGCACCACAGAGTGTTTAATGATAAATCCACCATTCAAAGATGTCCGGGATTGGAACAAAATGTTTGCGTGGAAGGGCGAAATTAGCCCTTTCACGATTGCTGCATTCTGTGTACCTCCTCCACTCCCTTTCTACTCCCCTCCCTCTGCCTGCCTGTCTCTCTCACGTTTTAAATGGCTTGGTAACAATGAGGCTAATTGTTGTGAGCAAGCGGCGAGTTGGCTGCGAAACGCGTGAACGCCTCGATATGAGGAGTGGTTGCACTTGGGAGGACCTGTTTATATTTTGGTCTTTTTTGCTTTCCATTGTGAAATGCTTTTCCATGGATTTTTAAATACAACATGATTTTTTCCCTGTGAAAGTAAATAAAGAACAGTTTTGATATTGAAACCAGCGGCTTGGATTCCGACTTCTTTGAAATGGTGAGGGGTCACCAAGATACTGTGGAGAGTGCAGCTTGGGTCCTCTACCTAACAGGTAGAAAAAACAATATTACTGCACGTCGCAAAGTGTCGGCGCGGAGCTCGGCACCAGCGTCCAATTTTGGAGGAGGAGCGCACAGTTTACACGAAGTAACTGACTGATGTCCTGTCGCTGCTCGGATTGCGCAAACACTTGAAAGAACGCATATGCAGAGACAGCAGCTGGAACGCCCTTTTGCAACGAGGTACCGCAGGTTGGAGAACAGGCGGGAAGGCTGAGCAGGGTAACTACAGAGGCCGTACCAAAAAGCGGGAAAGTGTACATTAAAGACATTTTGCAATCTTGTATTCCTCGAAATAAGTAACGTGACTTGATGAGTCCATTAAAACTTTATTGGAAAGTTCCACAGTTTTTGACCCTCGTCTAACTCTTATTAAAAGAAGTTGAATTAAAGTTATAGACGCAAAGAGAAGTTGGCACAACCAAACCTGCTGCTATCTGTTCATCAGGGATTTGTTGTAACATGGCAAACTCTCAAGTGCACAGAGAAGCAACACGACGGGCACAAGCCCTTACTCTGTTTAATGAAACATTAAAAACTGCACCAAAAAAAACTACACCCACAGAAGTTATACCTAAGAATGATAGCGAGATCGGTCTGCTGAAAGAGCTAGAAAAGTTACAACGTAAAGAATTCAGCAAATGGTGGGAGGAACACTCCTTAAAAATTATGTTGAGGTTGGCAGAATACCAAGGGGTCTAAGGATTTTGATAATTCCGTCCTTTGAAGAACAGGATCCCCTAATGCTGAAAGAATGGAGTGATGCCACAAATGAGTGTTCAAAAACGTTTCTACTATTGCTGATAAAGTATGCAGGCAGTGACCGGAAAACATTACTAGAGAAAATAACAGAAGTGGAAGAAAAATTGAAACTAAGAGTGTATACCTTCCCAAGAAAGTTTGATCAATTAAGACAAGCATCACTGAAAACATTACCAATGACAAATGAAGCTAAAACAACAAGTGCCAGTGAAACTTCCTCAATGTCAGAATCGGATCTAACGGGAGCGATACAGAGGATCCTCAAGTTCGCCTACATTTTTTAGACGAAATGCGCCTACTGCGCCAAGATGGCATAAAAAACAACAAACCAAAAAGAGGTGGAAGCGCAAATCAGGGCAAAGGCCGAGGAGGCAGAAACAAACGAGGAGGGGACAAAGGAGCAGGAAGTCCCCAGAACAATACCTCGGCCAGATCTCTGCGCTCTGGGAAATGAACGAGGATGACATACAGAATGATGGTAGTTTCAAAATAATAAACTTGTCTGACCACACATTAACTACTCCCCAACGAAAGGTTCTTAGTTTGGGTTTAAATTTCTGCCGAAATGCCAAAAATGATTATGTTCAGACCAGGATAGACCTGGACCATTTTATTAGAAAGGTCCGCCTAAAAAAATTCTTTGCAAACAACAGTTGGCAAAAACGCAAAAAAGAAGCACAAACAGGAAAAACGGAAATTACCATAAAAGATGTGGATACATTGAAGGATTTTATGGAACTTGAGAAAGGCACAAAAATGGGAGAAGAAACCATGTCCGATCTCGAAGATGTAGGGATCAATACAGATTGGATGGCGAAAAGCAATCTGAAATCTAAATCGAAATTCAATCCCACTGCAAACATGGGGAGTAACATCGAAGTATTCCAAAGTTTGGTCATAGAGGACTTCAAAAGTTTACGCAGAAAATCTAAAAATGCATTGCCCAAAGATAATCTCTCTATGAATGAAAGAAAAGCACTGAAAGATCTTCATGAATTAAAGAATTGCATTATAAAGCCTTCAGACAAGGGGCGAAACATATGGGGTCATTACGACCCAGGCAGTAAGTACACCAACTTTATCACCATGGTGTAAACTACATTTACACCATGGTGGATGGCGGATTTACCGCCCCATTCCAAGGTGAGTGGGGTGGTAAATCCCCATTTCCCATTTACCCTTCCCCATTCCCATTTTCGCCCCATAGGGCATAATGGGAGTGGGGAAGGCGCTAATTACGGCACCGTAAATTACAGTGCCGTAATTAGCACCAAGGCGGTTTAGCGGCATGGATTTTAACGCCTGCTAAAAGCAGCCGTTAAAATTGGAATCAGGCGTTAAGGGTTAACAACGGCGTTAACCCTTAACGCCTGAGTTGTAATGAGGCCCATAGTCCTTCAAAATAAAAACGACTACATCAAGGAAGCATACAAACAACTCAATGCACCACCTGCTATATGAGATTGAAAGATAACCCCATGAAAGAATTAGAATACACAGTGAAGTCCTTTCTTGAGAAATTCGAAGAAATGGGTATTATATCAGAAGAAACTTTGAAGTTTCTACAGGTCAGCAATGCGATAACACCTACAATATATTTTCTACCCAAAGTACATAAGAATCTTAAGCAACCACCGGGGAGACCAATCATGTGCCTAATAGGCTCAGCACTAGAATATGTATCAAAATACATCGATGAGGTTTTGTTTCCGTTTGTTTCCATACTTCCGTCTTACATCAGAGACACTAGGGACTTTTTGCGTAGAATAGAGGATATTCTTGGGAGAAAGAATATCTTATGGTAACAATGGATGTTGTATCGTTATACACATCCATCGGGCATGAGAATGGCAAAACAGCCTGCCTCCACTACCTGAACACCAAATCTTTGAACTTTCTAACACACACCAATATGGTGATACAAATGATTGACTTATTCCCAACGAACAATGTCTTTCTCTTCAATGATGAATACTTTAAGCAGGTGCAGGGCACGGCAATGGGGACTACGTTTGCACCATCGTATGCCAATTTCATGATGGGGGCCTGGGAAGAACAGGAGGCATGGGTAGATATGAAGCAGGAATACACACAGAATCTGGTTTTATGGCTAAGGTACATCGACGACCTCTTTATCATCTGGAAAGGGACTGCTAAAGGGTGGGCAGAGTATGTGAAAAAATTGAATCAGAATACAAAAAATCTAAGATTCACTGAAACCCATAGTCGGACTTTCATTACCTTTCTTGATGTAAACATCCAAATCGTCGATGAAAAAATAACGTGTGAACTCCACAGAAAGAAGATTGGTTCAAATACCCCATTGCATGCACTTAGTGGACATCCGAAAAATGTAATCTGGAGTGTCCCATATGGTGAATTTGTGAGGCTGAGAAGAAATAACACTACTTTAGAATCTTATGATCGTGAGAGTAAGATTACAGCTGCTGGCTTCAAACGACAGATGTATCCAAAAAAGGTCATTGAGAGAGCCGTCCTGAAAGCCAGACTAATAGACAGGTCAACTTTATTAGCTGGCAAGAAAGATGAAGAAAAACAGGAAGGGGAAAACAACACACGCTGTATACTCACGTTTGATAGCCAAGCCAAAAACATCAAACACATCCTCAACAAACATTGGAGTATCCTGTTGGCGGACCCTGACCTTGCTAAAAGCCTCAAATTACATCCTGAGGTTACCTTCAGAAGAAACAGATCTTTTAAAGACATTTTAGTGCAAAGTTTTATGGGCAGTGAAGAAAAAAAGGCACCCACAAATTGGCTTACTGCCAAGAAACATGGTTTCCACAAATGTACTCATTGTAATATGTGCAAATATGCAATAAACGGCAGAACTTTTATACATCCGGTTACAGGACACACAGTGTTGATCCAACAGTGGATCACCTGTGAAACGCACCATGTAGTCTATGCCCTCACCTGCGCATGTAAGAAATGGTACATTGGCAGTACAAAGTGTAAGTTAAAAATTTGCATACAACAACATGTGTGTGCAATCTTGCACAATGATGCGAATTCCCCAATGGCGAAACACTTTGACCAATGCCACAATAAGGAAATAGATAGTTTTAGATTTGTTGGCTTACATAAAATTGAATTGGGTCCAAGGGGAGGTGACAAAGAAAAGCAACTCAGACAAAAAGAAACAAGGTACATATTGGACTTCGAGAGTAAACAGCCCAATGGGCATAACATTGATGAAGAACTTTACACCTTTCTGGGTTGCTAAAAAAGACTGCCCATTAAATCAGCCCAATAAATACTAAGGGGATACGCAAAGGGAATAATGACTGAGTTCCTTGGCATAAAACACAAGAAATATTAGTCAAAAGGATTCTGCGGAGTGTCTAAAATCAGTTTTAAACCATTCCTATTACAACTTTTATAAGGTGTTGTCTGGATAACTAAAAATAAAAGGACTTAGAAGAAATTCCTGTTATGTTTGAGGAGTAGACATATTTGTGCAGTTGTTTCAGTGTTTTTAACAATTTTGGGTATATGGTAATTGATGTTTTTGCTTCTTTTACACTCGTGGTGATTGGTAATAATTTTAACCTAAGGTCGTGAGAGATAAACAGGAGAGGTCTAAGAGCTGAGGTGAACATATTCCGGAATGAAGATGTGTTGGACCCCAGCGTGATGTCTAGTGCTTAATATTGATCAGAGATAGGCCCAGCTATATTTTATAACGTTTTTAGGTTCAGATATTCAGTGTGGGAATTCTTAAGTGACATGATATAAGCAAATCTATAAAAGTTCCCCTCTCATGCCTTTTACAAAAATTAGGCAAGGGTTTTTACAGAGAAATGCTGCTATTGCACGTGTCACTATAAAATTGAAGAAGTGAAGGCTGCTAATGCACTAAGCACTTTACTAGTCAAAGAATGTGGGAAATGTACTTACAAATTAGATTTTAAAATGATCTGTATCCATGCTTGCATATTTATATTTGGTAACCTTGAACACAAGTTATTGTTCCTATTGCACTTGCCACTTTAATCTGAAGAGGGAAGGTAGAAATTGAAATGCACTAAGCATTCAACTGAAATGCATTAAGCATTCAAAGTATGCAAACATGGAGCAATATATCATATACAACATTATTTCGAAAGGTATACATAGCTGCTTGCACATGTCACTTTGATTCTTAACTCCACACTTTGCACTTTAGCCTATGGATGGGTAAATGAAAACTGATAAACGGACTTGACAAGTCCGTGTTCAAACTAGATGCAACGGCACACAACCCACAATATATGGGGGCCTTTCTGTTGAAAATAGAATAATTGCGGGAATGTTATTACGGAGGAGAAGGAGGACTTTAAGAAATACGTTCATTAGAACGCAGAGTAAAATCACTCATAAAATGCAGCAAATTGCATAGCAATAGTGGCACCACAGAGTGTTTATTGATAAATCCACCATTCAAAGATGTCCGGGTTTGGAACAAAATGTTTGCGTGGAAGGGCGAAATTAGTCCTTTCACGATTGCTGCATTCTGTGTACCTCCTCCACTCCCTTTCTCCTCCCCTCACCCTCCCCCTCCCTCCCTCTGCCTGCCTGTCTCTCTCACGTTTTAAATGGCTTGGTAACAATGAGGCTAATTGTTGTGAGCAAGCGGTGAGTTGGCCGCGAAGCGCGTGAACGCCTCGATATGAGGAGTGGTTGCACTTGGGAGGACCTGTTTATATTTTGGTCTTTTTTGCTTTCCATTGTGAAATGCTTTTCCATGGATTTTTAAATACGACGTGATTTTTTCCCTGTGAAACTAAATACAGAACAGTTTTGATATTGAAACCAGCGGCTTGGATTCCGACTTCTTTGAAATGGTGAGGGGTCACCAAGATACTGTGGAGAGTGCAGCTTGAGTCCTCTACCTAACAGGTAGAAAAAACAATATATATATATATATATATATATATATATATATATATATTACACAGCCACGCTAGTGGCTGTGTAGGGATGGTTAAGTTGCTAATCCCATAGGAAGAGCACTTTTTGGGCGGCTTATAACTTTGCTCTCCCGGACAAATCCTCACCAAACTTTGAAAAAAAGTATTTGGCCTACTCTGAATTCTTTGCAAAGTTTGGTGAGGTTTGGTCAAGGGGGGGCAAAGTTATAGGGGGGTCCTAAAACTTCTGTTTTTCCCATAGACATAATGAAAAAAACGTTGCTCACGCCTACAGCCCAAACCGCTGGACGGATTTTCTCCAAATTTGCAGCAGGAGCGGAGGCTTGGTCCCGAAAGCGTGCTTTTGTTAATCCGTCCCGTAGTTTTTTTTAAAATTACCAAAATGTAAGCCAAAAAAAATTAGTGATATCTATGTCCGCTCCGCGGACACATTTCCCTGTTCGCTCTGCGGACAGTGACCTGATTGGCTAATTGGCTCGTGTCATGTCCACGAACATGCAACCTGTTCGTTGATTGGATGGCGAAGAGTGTGAAGTGTGTCAGATTTTTGGAAGCGCCCGCCATCTTGGATCCGCAGACATCCGCGGACAGCGTGATGACAAATGGTGTTGAAATACAACTTTGGCAAGTGTGTTGGTGTGTAAGAGCATTTGGGGAGGGTGGAGGAGTAAGAGATGAGTCAAATATTGTATTTATTTAGGTGGCAGGCACCCCTGTTTTGTTTGTGTTATCAGCGGACAGCCGCACTGTCAGGGATGTCCGTATTTAGCAAAATGGGGGTGTCCCAAGGACACCATTACTGTCCGCAGGCAAGTTGAAACTGTTCTAAGAACATATTCGCTCTCCGGGATGTCCGCAATTAACCAAAATGGGGGTGTCCTAAGGACACTATTCCTGTCTGTAGTGTCCACAGGCAAGTTGAAACTGTTCTAAGAACAGGCTCGGTGTTGGGATGTCCGCAATTAACCAAAATGGGGGTGTCCTAAGGACACTATTCCTGTCCATTGTGTACGCAGGCATGTTGAAACTGTTCTAAGAACAGGTGCACTGTCCGGATGTCCACAATTAACCAAAATGTGGGTGTCCTAAGGACACTATTCCTGTCCGTAGTGTCGGCAGGCAAGTTGAAACTGTTCTAAGAACAGGCGCGGTGTCCGGGATGTCTGCAATTACCCAAAATGGGTGTGTCCCAAGGACACTATTCCTGTCCGTACTGTCAGCAGGCAAGTTAAAACTGTTCTAAGAACATATTTGGTGTCCGGGATGTCCGCAATTAACCAAAATGGGGGTGTCCTAAGGACACTATTCCTGTCTGTAGTGTCCACAGGCAAGTATAAACTGTTGTAAGAATAGGCGCGGTATCGGGATGTCCGCAATTAACCAAAATGGGGGTGTCACTATTCCTGTCCATTGTGTACGCAGGCAAGTTGAAACTGTTCTAAGAACAGGTGCGGTGTCCGGGATGTCTGCACTTAACCAAAATGTGGGTGTCCTAAGGACACTATTCCTGTCCGTAGTGCCGGCAGGCAAGTTGAAACTGTTCTAAAAACAGGTACGGTGTCCGGGATGTCTGCAATTACCCAAAATGGAGGTGTCCTAAGGACACTATTCCTGTCCGTACTGTCCGCAGGCAAGTTGAAACTGTTCTAAAAACACATTTGGTGTCCGGGATGTCTGCAATTAATCAAAATGGTGGGTCCTAAGGACACTATTCCTGTCTGTAGTGTCCGCAGGCAAGTTGAAACTGTTCTAAGAGTAGGCACGGTGTCTGGGATATGTGCAATTAACCAAAATGGGGGTGTCCTAATGACACTATTCCTATCTGTAGTGTCCGCAGTCAAGTTTAAACTGTTCTAAGAACAGGCGCGGTGTCCAGGATGTCCATAAGCAATCAAAGTGGAGGTGCCCTAAGGACACTATATCTGTCCGTGCTGTACGCAAGCAAAATAACACTGTTCTTGGAACACTCTAGGTGTCCGCGGACATAAAAAATGCCCATGTTGCATGGTTAAAAAGTTTAATTCTATTGGTGTGATCTATGGGTGTGATATGCTTCGGTGGTTGTGGCCAGGGCCTAGAGTCGTGGGTGCATGGCCGAAGGCCGTAGGTCCAGGTCAGGTCCGGGTCCGTGGTGTCCGAATGGGGACTTACCGGGACATTCTGTCCACACCATTCCTGTCCGTACTGTCCGCAGGCAAGTTGAAACTGTTCTAAGAACATATTCGCTGTCCGGGATGTCCGCAATTAACCAAAATGGGGGTGTCCTAAGGACACTATTCCTGTCCATTGTGTACGCAGGCATGTTGAAACTGTTCTAAGAACATATTCGGTGTCCGGGATGTCCGCAATTAACCAAAATGGGGGTGTCCTAAGGACACTATTCCTGTCCGTACTGTCAACAGGCAAGTTGAAACTGTTCTAAGAACATATACGGTGTCCAGGATGTCCGCAATTAACCAAAATGGGGGTGTCCTAAGGACACTATTCCTGTCTGTAGTGTCCACAGGCAAGTAGAAACTGTTGTAAGAACAGCCGCGGTATCGGGATGTCCGTATTAACCAAAATGGGGGTGTCCTAAGGACACTATTCCTGTCCATTGTGTACGCAGGCAAGTTGAAACTGTTCTAAGAACAGGTGCGGTGTCCGGGATGTCCGCAATTACCCAAAATGGAGGTGTCCTAAGGACACTATTCCTGTCTGTAGTGTCCACAGGCAAGTAGAAACTGTTGTAAGAACAGCCGCAGTATCGGGATGTCCGTATTAACCAAAATGGGGGTGTCCTAAGGACACTATTCCTGTCCATTGTGTACGCAGGCAAGTTGAAACTGTTCTAAGAACAGGTGCGGTGTCCGGGATGTCCGCAATTACCCAAAATGGAGGTGTCCTAAGGACACTATTCCTGTCTGTAGTGTCCACAGGCAAGTAGAAACTGTTGTAAGAACAGCCGCGGTATCGGGATGTCCGTATTAACCAAAATGGGGGTGTCCTAAGGACACTATTCCTGTCCATTGTGTACGCAGGCAAGTTGAAACTGTTCTAAGAACAGCTGCGGTGTCCGGGATGTCCGCAATTACCCAAAATGGAGGTGTCCTAAGGACACTATTCCTGTCCGTACTGTCCGCAGGCAAGTTGAAACTGTTCTAAAAACACATTTGGTGTCCGGGATGTCCGCAATTAATCAAAATGGGGGGTCCTAAGGACACTATTCCTGTCTGTAGTGTCCGCGGGCAAGTTGAAACTGTTCCAAGAGTAGGCACGGTGCCTGGGATATCTGCAATTAACCAAAATGGGGGTGTCCTAAGGACACTATTCCTGTCCGTAGTGTCCGCAGGCAAGTTTAAACTGTTCTAAGAACAGGCACGGTGTCCAGGATGTCCGTAAGCAATCAAAGTGGAGGTGCCCTAAGGACACTATATCTGTCCGTGCTGTACGCAAGCAAAATAAAACTGTTCTTGGAACACTCTGAAAACTGTAAAAACGTAGTTTACACCATGGTGGTAAGGGTACGACCCAGGCGGTAACTTACCGCCTGGGTCGTAATGAGGCCCATTCACTGTCAATTTGTCTGCAGTAGATCCATTTCCTCACATACTTCTTATGGTTCTTTGGGTACAGGAATTTCGTTCCCTCAGGTGCATGGAAGGTGGTTTTCACATAATCTCTGATTTCTTCATCTGTTAGCTCCTTGGTTTTCCATCCTGATTCAACATCAATCATGATCTTCATCCCTATAGCTTTCTTTGCAGTCTTCTTGCATTGTGAGATAGCCAATCTGATTACACAGAATCCAAGCAACAGCATCACTATCAGGGCTCCAAGTAACTTGAACAAATCTGCCATCCTAACCAACTGTCCTCAGCAATGTCTTCTACTTTGTCTATCATCTAGACGTGTATCTTCATCAGCATCTCTATGGCCTCTGTCAAGGTGCCATTCTCGTCATCATGAGAAGGTGTAAACATGCAACATGATTTTCCAATTTTGGCACAAACACCTCCATCCATGGATGTAATTGTGTCCAGAACGTATCTATTCAGAAGAGTCATCAATCATATGGCTCTCAGCTCTTCCCTGTTAGTATTGAATCCCTTTATGGTAGTGTTTATTGTCTGCAACAACTCCCATTTGTAACCTCCTTTGTCTTTTACCTATGTCAGTAGTTTAGCAAGTCTCTGCCATAAAGGTTTGCACCCATTCTGCACCATGTCAATGGTTGCTTGGTAGAAACCAATGACTACCCACGCTCTGCAGATGATCACACCTTCTTCCCATCCATCTGGTGAAAGTACTGATTTCCCAAATTTGCATATGGCCTCTTGTCTTCCATCCTCGGATGTCTTCTGCAGATTTTCCTGCAATCTTAAGTCTCCTATTTACTTCCCACCTATTTCCAGCTCGCTCCTTTTACTCCAGGCTGTTCGTATCTGATCACGTGATATTTGGAATGCGCTCTTAGCCTTGTCTTAGCCTTTTCTTTGTGTCTTGGACATAGTCGTCTTCCTCTGGAACTGTCCATTCAGTTGCCCATTTTAGATAGACTGTTCGTCCCATGAACTGACCTATTGTTCTGCAGAGTACAATGTGTGAAAGACAATGTGCTGCCTGGACATCTATTTCAATAGCTATGAAAATCTTAGATTTCCCCATACTATAAGGCGGGAATGCACATTCATAGCATTTCTCCTTCGAGGTTCTTCTTACCACTTCTTTCATGTGCTGATACCACATGTTGTTTCCCAAATGCACTGTACTATCCAAGTAATCATTCAGCTTATGATCATCCTCCTTGGTACTTCTCTTAGGTCTCCCTCTTGTCTCATGATCTTTCTTAATCACCTTATGAAGTTTTTCAGCATAATTCCTTCTTACTGGGGGAATCATAGGAACATTTGTCAGTGAACGTCTTTATATGTGCTACTGGTGTAGGAACAATTATATAAGGTCTTGGGTGTCTTATAGTCACCACGTCTAAACCCTCCTTCTACATATGAAGATCCACAGGGAACCTTGCTTTATTTGGGTCCACCTAATAGACAGTACATACTGTAAGTGAGAGAAGAATCACAATAAACAAGATGCATGTATAAATGATATACCAATAGGCCCACTTGACGCAGCAATAGAGCCTTGCTCATCGTGGTGGCCCCTCATTATTAGCCGCGTTATTACTGTCAATGTTGCCCATTCTCACTCTTTTTTAAGAAAGGAAAAATCAACCTTTATTCGGGAATCTTCATAAAATATTCTGGCAGCATCTGGACTTGCTCCACTAGCTCTTCAAACAGCTGGCTGATTGCAGGACGATTAACAGGATTCCTGATGTACACAAAGGAGTCATCCTTTCACCAAACGAAACAAGGATGTGTTTCCATTAAGTAATAAAAGATATAGTAAGTACTGAATGTCTTCCCTCGAAAGCCTCATTCGGGATTGTTCTTTATATTCTCTCAGAAAATAGATGTACTTGCTCTATGATGTCACATAGCATTTGATTGATTGCCACTAAGTTCCTTGGATCTCTCATGAAAGTATGATCGTCAGTTTGTCTTCCAACAAGATGAAGACATTCTTCAATCAAGAAATAAAAGACCATTCCAACTCGTCTATTTGCATTATCCTCAGATAGGGGCATTTGTGTTTTCCAAACTGTACTCAGGAAGCTGGAGAACTTGCTCTATTATGGCTGCAAGCAATCGCCTCATGATCGGACCTTTTTTGGATCCTGAAGGAACAGATGAACGCTAACAGTTCTCCCACAAGTGCATGTTATACATGAAGAATGAATAGAAAAACAGTAAGACTGATCCGGTGAACGTAGCCATCAGGCACTACAATGGGAGCCTCCAAAAAGAAATTCAATGAGAAAGGAATCAGGGAACTGTTCCCTCTTCCAGTCGTCCAAAAGGAATTCCAGATCTGGCATTTTTTCTTTCTCAATCAAGACTTAAATGTGTCTCAGTCCAATGTTAGCAACAAGCTCCTGTGGCTCAAAAACAAATATCTTAGTCCTTCACTCCTTATTTAGTAGCTATTAAGAGTATCTCGATAGAACCACAGTCTAATGTACTCTTTATCTGTCTAGTGGACAGTCTCTCCGTCCTTCTTCTTTGTCATCAATCTTGTCGGTACGTGCTCAACTTCTTCTCCAATGCTTGCTTCCAACTGGGGCGGGGGTGAGGGGAACTCTCCGGTGTAGACTTTCACATTGCCAAGGAATATCCAAGCTCGTCTTCCCAAAAGTTTTACTGCCAAATCTGTAACATCTTCCACAATGAAAATGCCATGAAAGTGATGTTCATGCCACTTGCGAACAAAGTTCCTGATTAACACCTGATCACTGAGGAAAATGTTAGGCCGTAGTAATTCTTTTTGTCCGGTTGCTGTATGGTCTTCATCTGTGTTCAGAGCCCGACACCCCGCCCGCTTGAGTTGTTCTGAAATGACAGAGATACTTGTAGTCATAAACGTTAAGTAGGCATATAACTAATTTCCTAACAATTCTGCTGTCGTCTGGGCATCATTTTTAGTTCTCGATGGAAGAATGAGGGGTGTCCTCATATGCCTCCCTGTCACTATTTCATGGGGTGTAAGATGGTGGTCAGAGCCTGGCTGACTCCTCAACGCACATAATGCAACTGGCAGGTAATGTAACTATCCATTTTTCAATATAAGCTTCAATTTAGCTATCCTTTCCTTAAGCAGGCAGTTGAGTGTCTTACAGATCCCATTCGCTTGTGAGTGATAAGCCAAAGAGAACTTGTGCTTTATACTAAGCAACAAGCGTATTTGCTCAAAAACTTTGTTTACAAAATGGGGGCCATTATCTGATCTTAATACTTCACATATCCCCCATCTAGGAAACGCTTCTTGTACTAAAAACATCGCTGCGCAGGTGGAATCTGGATGTGTACACAGACCAGCTTCAATCCACCTTGAAAAGGGACATACTACCACTATCATATATATGTATCCATTACAGATTTGCAGCATATTGACTTAGTCGATGTGTAAATGCTGAAAGGGACAATTAGGTCGCAGGATAACTCCTCTTACTGTACACAGTGTGTGCCCAGCAGTAAACTTTTGACATACGATGCAGTTTACTACATAAAATGCAACGTGTTCTAGCTACAGGCATAACCAGTTTACCAGTGTTTTCTTGTCGCCACAATGCTTCGCAAGAGATTAAAGAACGCCCCCTCTGTGTCCACTGATCTTTATCATCCTGTGGTGCTTACCCTTGATTTTTCATCAATTGAGTTTTAGACGAACTGTTAAAACTGTCATTCACACTCATTATCACCACCATTCTTTCATTCACATCAGGCGTATCAAAATTCATAATTTCTACTGAACATGCAACAAATTTTCCTTCTTCGTCTGCAGCTTGATTTCTGCGTGAGTTAAAGTCTGCTCTCTTAGTGTGAGCTGCGCACTTGATGAACGCGATGGCTACTGGGAGCTGTTGTGCTCTAATAAGTCTGTCCAATAAGGCGGAATGTTGCACTGGAGTGCTGTCCGCTCGGAGGTAGCCCCTCCTTTTTCAATCTGCTAGCCCTGCATGTACTGTTGACATCACATAGGCGGAGTCAATGTACACCGTCAATTCCTGGTCTGTGTTTTTCACGAGCGCAACAATCAGCGCCACTAATTATGCAGCCTGTGCTGAAAAGTGAGATGATAGTCATGCACTTATCAATATTTGAAACTCCCCACTGGCCCTGTACTTTACCACAGCAGCATCTGTATATATTTTCCCATCATTTTGATCGATTTTTGAAGAACTGTCAATAAAGAGGATTTCCCCAGCTGCTAAAGCATTTTTATTCACCCTCAGGATCTCATCATAGAATTCCTCATAATTCGAACAATCATGTGCATGCTCATCTTCTGCCAGCGGTTCTGCTACAATCATGGCAGGTTTCACTATTCTACATCTATCTCACTATTTTAATCACTGGATTCGAAAGGACCACCTCATAGGCAGAAGCTCTTTAAGACATCAAAGTACTCTTAGGTGTTTCCAAAATGGCAAACAAAGCATGAACAACAAATAACGTCATGGAACACCCAATCACTATGCTGGCAGCTTTCACGCTCTGGCTGCCACCGATTATTTGCAAGGGAAGTGACCACTCATTACTGGGTCCAGAATCCCACTGTAGTATGCTAGAGGATTGTACCCCAATGTGGTTCCCTGCGTGAGTACTGCTGTCATGACTGTACAATTCATCTTCAAAAATAAGAAGAATTCCTCAGCATAATCAGGAATCCCTAAGACTGGAGCTGTGCAAATTGCTTTTTTCAACTCATCAAACCCTTCCTCCGTTTCCTCAGTCCAAACATTTTTTTCCTGAATTGCCTGTGCCTTTTCATAGCCTGTAACAAGGGTCTTACTTATGAACTACAATCGAATACCATTGCCCTAACATAATTGCATAGTCCCAAAAATGTTTGCATGTGCTTTATCGTATGTGGTTTCGCTGTTTTCAAAATAAACTCAGCCCTTTCATGTGTAACTTTCTTTCCTTCATGCAAATAAACTGCCATATGTATAACACCTCTTCTTGGCAATACTGTAGTTTCCCCTTGTCCACTTTACATCCTTTCTCTGCTAGAAAATCATTAGCTGAACTGAATCATGTCTGCACTCTTCTTCTGAGGTGCTGCAGACTAAAATGTCACCCAGATATTGCAACACAACACTTTGTCAATCACTTTTACTCAAGTCCATCTGCAGGACTCTATTGAAAATCAATGGGGACTCACAGTACCCCTGGGGTAATCCTGTGCTTTTTAACTTAGTCTGTCTGAACGTAAATGATGACAGATCTTGAGAATACTTTTGCAATGGGATTGTGAAAAACGCATTTTTCAAGACAATCGCAGTGAAATATAGTGCCTCAACAGGGATACTACATAAGATTGTCGCTAGATTATGAACTAGAGGAAACTCTGCCTCTACAATCATGTTAATTGGGCGCAAATCCTGAATTAAATGCCACAACCCCCTTTAGAATTTTTGATAGGGTACACTGCGGTATTGTATGGTGACTCTGACATCACTAAGATGCCTTGATCCATCATGGTAGATATCGTCTTCAAAATACCTGTGTCTGCCTCACGAGACATGCAATACTGTCGTGCTTGAGGCAAAATTGCTCCTGGCTTCAGTTTAATCTTAACTTCTCCAACCCATTCCAATAGGCCTAAATCATAAGGGCCTGTGGTCCATAATGAAACCAGCATTTCTGCCATGACTTCATCAAAAAATGTGGGACGTTGCTGTACTATCATCATCTTCTGAGGAACGTTTGCGTCTTATTGCCCTTACCCATTAAGTGATACTTGTTTCAAACACTACTTCGTCATTTGACAGGTGGTCCCTAAACATATCCTTATCAGTGATGTCAGTCAATCTGTAACCCTCTCCAATGGCAATCACTGTGCTCCATCGTCTGCCTTCATGATTAACTCCATCAAGCATAGCTATTTCTCCTCGCACTATCGCTGTTTGTAACTCTAAGGAAAAGACTTACCCTCCCCCTCTTCATCCATAGGTAACCTTGTCCTGAATAAAAACTCATCAGGTATTCTCACAGTCTTACCCACTAAACCAGGACCCATGTTAACAAAATGCGTACCCCATAGTGAAAGACCGCTGGTTTTAATGATACCCCTCATATGGCTATTTGCTCTGTAAATGCCATGATAAATTCACTCATGTTTAAATATTGCATTCCTGGTGTCAAACACACTACACTTTCATCCGTAAACAAAATTGTCATGTTTAACCTTAAATCTCAACCTAGTATATTTACTGATGTCTGCATTGAATACAATAAAGGCACATACATATTACTTTCTCCTATAGAGACTGGCAATCTCACAGTGAAAGGAACTCTACTTGAAGCTCCTGTGAAACCTTGAGCATTCATGGCATTTCCAGATATTGTACATTTCCCCTCTCTTATACATAACATGTTGCACCCATGTCTACCAAAATAGAAAAAGATTTGCCTCTTATAGTGACTTCAACCCTCAGTTCCTCTTGAGGATTGGGAGTCACAGATAGAAATGAACACATCAAGTCACCCCGTGAGCTGTCTTATTGTGGGTACACGCTAATTCCCATGCCCATGAAAGGATTCCCTCCCTCAACGGTGACACCCCCCATCCTAGGAGTCATTAACTGTCCCATGTTTGAGCCCTGCTATATTTGCATGGGTGCATGCTGTGACTGCCCTTGTGGTGGGTTCGATGGTGCTTGCTGTGGTTGCAAAGCTTGTTTCATTCTCGGCGCTTGTGCTTGTTGCACTGTCTGATTTTGGGCAAACCCCTCCCTACTTTGTTGGCTATATGCAGACAGATAAGTGGTCCCCCCCTCTTGAGAACTGCTTATTTCCCACAAACCCTTGGCTCCCACACATGCGCAAAATGTGCCCTGTCATTCCACATGTCCAACATACAGGAGGAAGCCTCTTAATTTGCCCTCCCTGCATGCCTGGGCTATCATTCTGCATATCCTGAAACCTACCTTGATTATTCTGGAAATTCCCCCGATTATTCTGAAAGCCTCCTTGATTATTCTGGAAGCCTCTTCCTCTGAAACATCCCCGACCCTGTGGTATGAACCCATTTTTACCTTGATCAAACTGCCTTTGGTTATTCATCTGTGGCATGCCTGCTGCTTGCTGCAAACCTTGCCCTTCCCCGCTAGTCAACATTGCCCCTCCTATGGTGTATTTTGACAATTTCTTCTGTACTAACTTTGCTTCTTCAACTTTCCTAACAACGTCTTTCCTTTGATTTTTCTCCTGCAACAGTCGGCAATAATGTGCAATGATCAGCTGTATTTCTAACCGTGGTTTTGCCTCCATACCCACCAATTTCTTGATTCTGCACTTGATCTAGCAGCCCTTGATAAAATATATGGTAGAATACAGGTATACATTTACTCCACGGTTCCCGTGTTTCCAAACTCTTTTCCTCCTGAACATTCTGAATGTAAACAAGTGGATCTTCTCCTTCCTGCATCTTCCGTGCCTTTATAGCTCCCATATCTAATGTATCTGGATACTGCACTCTAAGCACTTTCCAGACTGCCGCTCTACAGTTATTAAACAGGGCTCCGTCATGAGCCGTGTTCTGCGTGGTTACACTTGTGCACCCGGCTCTCAACCAAATGTCATCAGCTCTCTCCCCAAGGATAGCAGCTAGAAGACTTTTAATGTCACCTATAGCTAACATGTTTCCCCCGGTCCTTTTCTCTAACTCATGTATCTATTTCCGAGCACCGGAAGTTAAACTCAAAAGTTTACACCTTAAATTATCCTTATCCATCTGTGGCCATGGTATATACTGCTGTCTAGCCCCTCCTTTCTCTAACAAAGGAAACTGTGAGATCCCAAACTCACATTCATCCCCCATCATCAGTCTGTCCATAGCAGGGACAATGGTTCTGCACTGCCTTCTTCCTGGTAGCGACCTTAACCTGCTCATATAAGGTGGCAAATCCCCCCTCTCACTATGGATCACCCTCTGAATCGATCTAGCCACGCCAGAGGTTCTGACGCCTGATATTTAGGTAGGTGTAGATCTGACCATCTTACTTCTCTATCCATCAGAGAACATCCTTCAGGACCACATGTGTTATCTCCCTCCTCACCACAAAGGGTTATCTGTCCTCGTCTGACATATCCTGTCCCCAAAACGTGTCAGTTTCCTCATTCCTGTCTCTATTCAGAGTTAGCCTGTCCAAAGACAAAGCTCAATGCTCGAGATTGTACAAACTTCCCTCCTTGCGTGCAACTGCGTACTTTGAAGTCAATTGTTTTTTCCCTTTCCTTTCGGTTCTTTCTTGGCCCTCATCTCATGGTAGACCTTATCGATTATGTCTCCAATGCTTCTTATATCAAACTCATCCTCTAGATTTGCTCTAGACGGACCTAGTATTGGCTCATGTGTCAGGAAGAATTCTCCTATGTCTTCCCATGCTAGTACTGGATTAGGCTCCATTAATTATCTATCAATGTTGTGTTCCCTTTGCCTTCTCTTGCATTCTATCTCTTTGTCAGGTTCTCTTTGTTTCCTTGCTTCTTCTCTTACACCTCTCTTCTCTCATTTGCCCTACATATCTCTTCGTCTCTGTGTCTTTGTATTCTTTTATCCTTTAATTTCTGTTCTTCCTCTTCCTCTCTCTTCTTTTCTAGCCTGTCTCATTCTTCAATTGCCTTCTGTCTATTATCATACTTTCTGTGCTCCTTTGCCCTTTCCTGCTTTTTTAGTTGCTCATCTTGATACAGTTGTTCCTCTCTTTGTCTATCCTTTATTTTATCCTTATCTCCTTTCAATTGTTCCTCTCTCTTTCTCTGTCTTGTTTTTATCTTGTTTGTCTTGATCTTCCCTTTTCCTTACTTCCTCAATGCTCTTTCCATTAAGTTTGAGGAAAATCTGACCGGCCATCCATTTGTTCTGTATAAGCGCTACCTCATCAGCCTAATCTTTCTCTCCTTTCCATCTCTTTATTTCCTGCCCAATATCTAAGGATGTATTCGGTCGATCACGTCTCTCCTTGTCCCGTGGGATTTTAGGAATCACATATCTTTCTGGAGTCTTTTCTGGACTTTCGTCGCTGCTATGCGCAGGCGACTCATATGCCAGATTGCTGTACCCTATTGCTGCCTTAGGCTCTCTCAATCGGTATACTCCGTCATCCTTCGTACTGTCCCCATTTTCTTCAGGCACGGCGGGGGGAGCAGAAGGCTCCTCTCCCACCTCTTTAAACTGGTTAAGAATCCATTCTTCAGGAGGTGGATCTTCTCTTTCTTCCTGATACATTTTTGAAAGCTCGCTAGTCTCTTTGCTAACTTTTTTCCGTGTATGCTATATATGTTGTCGTGTGTTGTAAAACTGCTTTTGATAATGATCCCCCTTGTGGCCATGGCATGAACATTTTATCTGCCGTGCCTTTAACCCATTCCGTACTGTACTATTTAAGCTTGGGTGCATGTTTTGGCAACTGCTTGCATAGAAGTATAAGTGGAGTAATATCCTCCATTTTGACTCATCACACTTGACTGTCAACACTCACTAAATATGTTTTAGAAAAATAACACAATATGAGAGTGCACCAACTGTCGCAGCTCCAAGCCTTTTATATCACATTCTATTTCAATCTACTTATTCACTAAACATCATCATTTCAACTAAATAAATAAATAAATCATTTTCAAGTGTCTGTTCTCTTTTTCATGTTTCTTCAATTTTCACAATTTCTTCACCACATATATTTCATTCAACAAAAAATACAGACAGACAATACTGACAAACTCGGCCTGCTCACATATATCTCAATCAACGCTCTTCGGACTACTTCTCTTGTCAACGCTCATTGTGACTATCTTTGCCCCTAATAAAATACTCTGACAGAATGTGTGTCGTTCCCTTTAGATGATCTTTAATTGTCCGTAACCTATGTCATCCACTTTTGGGACTCTGGATGCCACCCCTTCTAAAATCCCTATGACACAGGATTCTGGTCTTAAACTAACTGCGACACTCTGCGTCTCACAGCCCTTAGTTGCTTGACGATCCTCATATTTAGTCAATTACTTAATAACTCAACACTCATCGTCTTGAGCTATTCACCTATTAACTTGATGTTCATCGTCTCAAGTTGTTTACCCCAACCACCCCTCTGTTACTTATTTCTCCTTATCACTCTCTCCACTCAGTGCCCATTCATGTTTTGCCACCTCACTTAGTCTACTCACCATTAGCGTTTTTGACTTCCGACTCTCGGGATCATCTCCTCCTCAACCAGCCGCATCAGCCCTCCATCCACTCAGCTACCTTTAGAAATTGGGAGGGGATTCCGTTTGAAACCGAGGGGCCTGTCCCACCTGCACTTGCAAATTTCTTTAAACTAATTGCTGCTGTCTACATGGAGCTTCATGTTCTTTCAGCTAAATGGCGGAGGATGTCCGATATCACCAGGACCCCAAAGCTTACTAGGTCGATGGTTCTATAACCATCCTCTGCTGCCACGTGAACTAGGGTTGTCGCCCCAGCCCTCTAAGATGAGGTAGCAATACTTTGAGATGGGTGGGGATGCAGAACATACTCAAACATCAATAATCAAACTAACTCAAAAAGTTGCCAAATCAAAGCTGTTTTATTAGCAATTCTCTAAAAGAGGGCGTTACAAGAAACATTGATAATGTGTTTGATCGTGTCGCTCAACAAATATTATAAAAAAGCATCTTATATAGAAAAAACATGTCATTGCTCACGTCATCCTACGTGGCAAACTATAAAAACCTATTTTAGAAAGTGATTGGGTCTAAAGGAACATCTAGGTATAAGTTCCATACTTGTCTAAAACAGTGATATGGTCTCTAACGTCATGTGGGGCAACTAAGCCCTTCCCTCAAACATGTCACTATGAATGTCATCAAATACACGAAGTTCCATTGGTTACACAAACTATAGGTCTCTTTACTATGTGTCCCTCTATAACTGGTTGGCACCCTCACATTCGTCAGTACTTTTCCACGTAAGCCAGCAGCACACAGGCTGGCATCCAGGTGCTGGTGGGCTGGTCTTCACCATAGCTTCCCACTAATTAGCATGTCATCAATTATCACCTCTTGCAGTCGGCACGTCAATTAAGGCTTGGAACTTGGCCTTGGAAATGTTCTTTGCTCTGGAGAATACAAGGGAGTATAGCGTCCTCTGTCTTCTTGCCTAGGTATAGCTCATCATGATTGTCCATTTTCAGCCATCCACATGACTGAAGACCATGTTGTTATGCTCTGGTGTATTAAAAATACTATTATTTACTGAACCCCATAGGTCTTGAATGTTCTCGTACCCCTCCTATGAGCAGGGGTTTGTTCTTCCACACATTTGTAGGTACTGTCTGATCATTCCGGCCCAGAGATGCCTTGGCTTCTTGGGGCTGGTCCAGCCTTGCCCTTCTTTGATTCACTTCTGTAATTCAATTGCTTTTCAGCTGCGACACACTGGAAAAGCCTTCCTTTTTCTGGTCCAGCTCTGCTAAAATGCATAGTGAAATTGTCTATAGTTCACTCACGCCTATATATATATATATATATATATATATATAAAAAACAAGGAAAGGGGCTCACTCCAGTTCCCTGCACAACCTTCCAGGCCACTGGTGTTCTCCTCCGACCGCTTTCTGTGCCAATACACGTCATCAGGGAGGCTGTCTTAACTTGCAGCACACCGGTCGGAAAACACCAGTGGCCTGGAAGGTTGTGCAGGGAACTGGAGTGCGCCCCTTTCCTTGTTTTTTCTATTTTTCCTGGATCTTGAAGGGTGGAATCTTCAAGACCTGACAGGGTGCTGCACCAGGGTGATACATGCTCGGCTTTGGAGTGCCTCACTGTAGGCTACTCCCCCCCTTTCTCCATTGTGGGATTGCGCGTGAGCTTTTTCCTTGCTAACCTGACTACATCCACCAGAAGCCCTTGCAGCAGATTATCATCACCTGCACTTGCTGTGAGCTGCAAGTTAAGATAGCCTCCCTGATGACGTGTATTGGCACGGAAAACGGTCAGAGGAGAACACCAGTGGCCTGGAAGGTTGTGCAGGAAACTGGAGTGCGCCCCTTTCCTTGTTTTTTCTATATATATATATATATATATATAAATGTTGGCGCATGCCACAATCTATTCACTACATAGCTAGCCTTAAGAATACTTTGTCTGCTTGTGTTTCTTTGCATCTGTACACGTGCAAAATGACTTGATATCTTCATAATTTTTGTAACATAAACATCTTCATCTCAATCCCAAAATGTTACTTATCTTTGATACTTTCTTGATGCCTATATAATATTTATGTTCTGTTGTCTCTGCATCTCTTCTGTGTGTGTCCATCTTGTTTCGTGTGATGTCACCAATCTGCTCTTTTACTCACTTTTCATATTTCTTCTGGTATTTCATTCTAATGGCCATCATATTGTCGTGTATGCAGGTATGGCTTTCTTAATGGGAACCTTGCTTCCAGGATTCTCCTTGGTATTGGTATCTTCACTGGCACTGCACGTATTTCACATTTTGGTTTCCAGCAAATAGTCAACAGGGTGTGATGATTGAGGTGGGGGTACTTGGCTCCCTCTTTACATTGTCAATTGACGTTTTAGTGTATTCAGCACGGTTTGGGTGAATATATTAGATGATTTGGTGTGCTGTTGCTGTGGGGGGCGCTCCCCACATGTTATTGATGCTTTCCGTGCTGTGCTGGTTGGGGGAGCCTGCCCTCAGCAGTGGTATATAGTGGAGATGTGAAAATGTGTAGTGGTGTGAAGAGTTTTGGCTTGGTTGTCATTTTTTTTGTGATGGTTGTGTCATCCTATATCATGGTTTGGTGGCTTTACCAGATGTCATGAGTATTGTTGTATGATTACATGTTGCTGAAAGGTTATGTGATGATGGTGCCAGGTGGTTTGCAAAAGGTACCTGGTAGAACTACACCTTAGCTAGTGGTCATTGCTGTCTTGATAGTTTTGCGTCTAGGTGTTTTGTTGTGGATGGCAGCATATGATTTGTGTCTAATGCAGGGGTAGGCTGAGTCCCTATGTTATGAGTTAATGAGCCTCGTTGCAAGTTATTTAGCGTGTGTGTTTGACCAACCTCAACATCCAGTGATTTTCTTTTCAATTTTGATCATTGTGATTAGTCAGTGCGGCAACTTTTCTCCATGATTTTTTGGCAGAGTGCAGATTCAGTGGTTTGTGATGTAGGTGAAAACTCTTCGGAGTCTGTTGTTGGTGCTCAACATGCCTGGCCAGTATGTTGGGTGTTGTTAGTAGAGATATTTATCATCTGTGGGAGTCTGTTGCTTGCTTTGTAACCATTTGTGTCTGTATAGTGTGGTGTGAGTGATTATTTGTTGCACATTATATGAAGGCATGATTTTTCTAATTGTTACATCCCTGTGTATGGTGATTTCTAGGTTGAGATGGTTTTTTCTTGGATGTTATAAAACATGTGTATGTTGAGCAGGTCCGTGTGCCAGTCCATCGTGGGGCAGCCTGTTCTGCAGTGTGGCAAGCCTGAGGTCATTGTCTGTTGGCTTCTGGTTATAGATTCTAGACCAAGAAGGAGCAGGTTTGCACTCAAACATGACTGACTTGAGACCCAGTGGTTTCAGTGGTAGGTATATTTCTGGAATATGCATTTTATTGGTGTTTGTGCATGTAGATATATAGTGCGGCATTTCTGCTTAATGCTAGTCACTGATGGTTGGGACTACTGCAACCTTGATTCCGCAGGCGGTGATGCGTGAAGGTGTTTGTGTTGTGGTTGTCTTCCCATCGTGTGTGTGTGTGTGTGGGCGCATTGGTTGTATGTTGAAGGATGGAAGGTGTGTTGTGTCTTGTCGTCCTGCATGGTTATGTTTCCTCTGTGGCATGTTGAAGGAAGGGAGGTGTGTTATGTCCTGTCTCCCTTCCTGCATGAATGGTGTGAGGTCATGAGAGAATGTTCTGTGAGTGCACAGAATGTTTGTGGTTGAGTAAGAGTTGAAGTTATGTAGCCTGGGTGGTGGAAGCCAGTGGGCTACCCTGAAGATCTGTTCTCCTCCTCCTATTGGACTAATGTCCTGATGAAACCTGATTGTCCGATAACTTAATAAAGACACTTAATTATCCTACCTCCTGCCTCCAAGAACCTGTACTAGTACACTGTGGCCTCTGTCCATGTTGCACCAATACATTTCTTTGGCCCACTAGCCATGGTCTTCGGCCGTGGCCACTGTACATATTGCAGTAATAGGTTTCTTTGGGACCCATTAGCCATGGCCTTTTGCTGTGGACACTCTACATGTTGCACGAATAGGTTTCTTTGTGGCCTACTAACCACTGTATATGTCTCATGAGCCTCTTCCTCTTCCTCACCTGATGTATCAGGGTCTGTATCCCAGGTATTCTTGGATAGTGGAATGAGGGGCTTCTTCTTCCTTCCTGAGCACCGACCCTCGAACAGGAAAGGTCTGCCCCTGGGGGAAGCCACTCTATTCGCCTATGTACCCAGCAAGACCCAGCGGCTCCCCGGGGGCAGCCCTCAATGGGGAAAAAAACAGCCAACACTAAAAAAAACCTGGGTCTGATGTAAGTAAGCAGCTGATCTTTGATGTATCGGCATGTGCAGGAAAAGGTGATCCATAAGGATTTGATACACAAGAGACCCTCAATGAAGCTCACACAGATGAAGTACGCTAAAGAAGGTGAGTGAACAAAGGTAAACAGCAGCATAGGAGAAAACACAAAGAAGCATAGACAATGAGGCACACGTAGCAAGCCTGGACAAAAGGACACAGCATGGCTGAAGAAGCAGGGGAAGACTTGCAGACAAAGCTGGAGAGCAAAGCAAGAAAACTAGCATCTTACCCTTGAGCGGAGAGAACAGGGTTGCAACGCTTCTGCAGGCGCTTCAGTGCTGATAATATTCAAAGAGGGGAGGGCCATCTTGGGATGACAACTAGACCATTGCAACCAGAACAGGGAGCAAACATAGCAGAACATTAATGGCAGTGTGCCCAGACATGCCCTAACTTTCAACAGTGCGTGCCATGACAATATGTTGCACCAATAGTTTTCTTTGGGGTCCTCTAGTCATGTTCTTTGGCATTGTTCAGCCTTGTTGGGTCTCATCAGTGAGGAGTAGCTTGAGCCTCTAGGCCCAGCAGGAACTGGATCCACATTTGGGCATACCCGTCCCACTCGGGGTAACTAAGAAAAAAAACAAAAGAGGTAATGGCTGGAAGGTTTAGAATTAATCCTAACCTCTGGCATTACTCTGGGCAACCCTCCAGACCATTGTTCTTCGCCTGCCAAGCCATTACAGAAGGGGAAGACCATATGCAAATCAGCTTGGTCCCACCTCAAAAGGGGCAGTACAGCCCAAACTGCTTGGTCATGTCCCTTCTGCACGAGCCCACAAGCATCCCCAGATATGTTTCAGCCTTATTGGGCCTCATCAGAGTAGCTTGAGTCTATACGCCACGCAGGCACAAGACCCACATCTGGGTATACCCATCCAAAAGAGGTGGTGACTGGAAGGTTTAGAATTCATCTTAACCTCTGGCATAGCTCTGGGAAATCCTCCACACCATCGTTCTTCGCCTGCCAAGCCATTACAGAAAGGGAAAGACCATAGGCAAATCAGGCTTGGGCCCACCCATAAAGGGGAAGTCTGGCCCAAACTGCTTGGTCATATCCCTTTTGCACGAGCCCACAAGCATCCCCAGACATTTTTCCAGCCTTATTGGGCCTCATCAGTCAGGAGTAGCTTTTATCTCTGGGCCCAGCAGGCACGGGACCCATGTCTGGGCATACCCGTCCCACTCGAGATGACTAATCAACTAATCAAAACAAAAAAGGTTTTGGCTGGAAGGTTTAAAATTTGTCCCAAACCTGTCCCAGAAATTGTCTCAACTCTTCGTGCCCAAGTTGTTTCAAATCTAGTCCAAATTTTCTCTATGGGAAACTGCATGGGAGCATATTGAAAACAGCCTAAACCATTGTTTTTTTGCTTTCATTATAACCTTTTCATTTCTTAACACATTTTTCTCAAAACATGCAGGCTGGGGTGACAAGTGAGAAACATTTTGTTTGGAAAACATCAGCCAAATCCATCATGCAAGTCTAAAGTTGTTAGCATAGATTTTTCGCATTCCCTATGGATGAAGTCACTAGCCTTAACTATAGGGCATCAACCCCCACCCTGCCCACACTATAATCTATGTGCATACATATTTATTGTTTTTCATTGAAGGGCGCAAAGAGAAACTTGTCATAACCAAATACACACAATGACACAAATCATGTGTTCAAACAACATTACATTTAAGTCTTCTTTTGCTTTATTTTTGCAGTAGATAAAACAAATGAATACTTAATCTATCACTTTAGTCAAAGTAAAGAACTGCAAACATATATTTGTCCGCAATTTAACATTGTACTACATGAAAAGAGGAATGCCACAATACTAACTGATAATATGAACTGTTTTCAATGTAAACTTGACAGTTACGTGTACGTTTTAATACATACATTTGACAGGGTTGTTATGCAAAATAATTCCATACATGTCAATCAACAGATTTTGAAGGCAAATTGTGATGGCTCTAACACTCATGTCACCCAACGTATATTTCAAACTTTTTAATGAAAACTTACAAATAGTGTGCACACCATTTGTCGGGAAGATTAATGAAGATGGATCTTAATTAAATGAATTAAACATGATGTGTTTGTATTATACATTCTATTATGAAACATTTGTCAGAGAAGTTACACAGAGACAGATGATGGCAGGACACATGTTGCAATGAACAACCTTGTGTGCAAAAAGGAAGACAATTGGACCCCATCACACGAGACACTTTACCCTCTCCTTATACGTTTAAGTACATTGTACATTTAATTCATTTACATTTCTGTAATGTGCACCTCATTCAGAGCATGTCAGTTGATAGTTAATGTTGAATGTTTCTTTCCATATCACTAACATATGTACTTTCCTGACATAATGATGCCATCCCATACAAATTCTATGTCAAGACGGAGGCGAGCATTAAGCTTTCTCTTCTCTTTAATTTACTCTCCAGCAGTTTGAACAAATAAATCATATTTCGTGAAAACAACGAGGGGCGGAGCAAGCAGCGCAAGCGGGAAACCTTTCTTTCCCGCTCGCGCTAGCGAACATAGAGTAGCCCCCACCATTGTGGGGGCGGAGCGGAGCGTGAGCACGCACGGAAGCTCGCGCTCTCAAAGGGAGGGTTCCCCCCTCCTTTGCGAGGGAGGAGCGAGGCTCCCGATCGAGAAAGCCAATAAGAGCGTGAGCGCTCAGCTTGAGGAGCCCACACCCTTGGGGGGGGTGGAGTCAAACACACGGCACGGAGAAAACGTCAATTTAGAAGTGATTTCGCCACGCAGTACGATACGGAGCATTCATAAGCTCATTGGATTGATGTCACTTGGTTAACACGAATATATTCTCACGCATAGGGCATATATTTTCACGCATAAGGCATAGAGCCTAGCCCTGAGGAATCCTGCACATCAAGAAATAGTGCAGACAGGTACAGCCTCATAGAGTGGAGCAGTGGACGTGCCCCTAGACCTGGAAAGGTATTTGAAAGGCACCTAAACATCACAATAATGCCTAATTTTGAGTGGAGTGATGAGGAGCAAGAGGCAATCTATTCAGAAGATTTAGCCTACAGCTTTAAAGAAGTGCTGGGAGACTCGCTCACAGAGGCAGTAGCGCAGGGTGTGAGACCCCTGCAAGACAGGCTACACACCATAGAACTATACCTGAGCACAAAAGGTGAATGCACCGAAGATAGCACGTCCACCAGGGTCGCAGCAAAGGACCCCAAGGGGTGTAACAAGGCCCGGAAGAGCAAAGCCTCTTCTGACCCCCGGGCCAAACTGAGGGGGCAAGTAGTGAGGCCCCGGAGGCTTTGGACGCTTTTAGCAAACTAAGAGAAGCGTTCATGAAAAAATCGCAGGTGCCGAGCCTCGAGACCCCCTACCCAGGGGATGATAATATGGGCAACATAGAAGGAGGTTTCCCTGAAGAGGAAATTCCAGAATCCCCTACCTCCTCACAAGAAGAGGCAGACAACGAAGGGGAAGAGAGCAGCCAACCTCCGCCGAGGAAGAGGCTCAGAAAGCTCAACAACTTAGAGGAGGAAGAGACCTCTGATATGTTTAATCCTGAAGATATCAGGAACCCAAGATCATCGGAATGGGTACCATCGCCAAGAGTGGCGAAATACATGACGCAGAGATTATGAAAAGCTTTAGAGAAAGAGGTCAGGCAGAGAATGAGAGCAGAATGCCCGAAACCGGAGTTATCAGGCAAGGTAGCAGAGGCTCCGGAGCTTTACCCCAAAATGTTATCATTTGTCTCAAAATCTAACAAAGATCCAAGGAAAGGCATTGATCGCTCTTGGAAAAGCTGTCAGGAGAAACTTCTTGACATCGTGGGACCATTGGCGAAGATTATGGATCTGGCCGAACGAGCGAAGGAGACAGGGGAAGAAGTGGACCCAGGAGTCCGAGCAAACTGGGCCCAGAGGGCAGTATGCCTTTTAGGCAATGCGAACAGCGCAATTTCTTCTGAACGCAGGAAAGGATTTCTACTTAAGATTGATCAGAAATGAGGAGACCTATCATCCTATGAAGCAGGCGAAGCCGCCCATGGTCTTCTATTCGGTGAAACTTTCGGCAAAGAAATGGGGAGGTTTATGGGAACATACACCTCCCTAGAAAAGGCCCAAGCATCCATGAAAAAGATTTTCCCGGGAAGAGTTTTTGGAGGGACCGGTCGGTCTAGAGGCCGAGCGGCCGGTCGCTACCAAACATTCAGGAGGCCTCAAGGAAACAGAAGTAATTACTGGGAAAACAGACAGCCAGATGCAATCTTCCCCCCCAGGGGTCGCTTCCCGAGAGGAAGACGTAGCAGAGGACAAGGGAGAGGACACAACTTCCCCACAGGTGAGAGTTCCAATTTACCCACCATTTGGGGGGAGAACAGCAGTATTTTGGGAGAACTGGCATGCGCTTTCCAGTGACGCCTCGGTTTTACAGACAGTAAAAGACATGCACATAGATTTTATAGAGACTCCCACTCAAGGTCGGGTACCCCGTCCTCTAGCAAAAACACGAATAGAGATAGATCTTTTACACACAGAGCTACAGAAGTTAGCGGAGAAGCAGGCGATAGAGCCTTGCGAGACTCCTCCCAAATTTGTGAGCAATATGTTCTTGGTCCATCGAAAGGGCAAAGTGAGACCCGTAATAAACTTAAAAGACATGAACAGATGGGTAGCATACAACCATTTCAAAATGGAAGGAACTCACCATCTCAGAGACACACTCAGGCAAGACGATTGGTTAGTGAGGATAGACCTCAAAGATGCTTATTTGACAATACCAGTTCAAAGAGATTTCCATCCATTCCTAGCATTCAACTGGGGCAAGCAATTATGGCAGTTTGCCACGATGCCGTTTGGCCTGGCATCAGCGCTATGGGCTTTCACGAAGATTATGAAACCAGTAGCAGCAGCGATCAGGGAGAAGGGGATTCGTATGATTATATACCTAGACAATATCCTTCTGATGGCCAGCTGCAGGGAGACGATCATCTACCACTCCAGCTGGGTAGTGAATCTCTTGACGTCACTGGGATTCCTAGTGAACCAAGAAAAATTGGAAATGAAACCAACCAAGAGAATAGAATTCCTAGGCTTCATCATAGATACCAGGTCAGCAACACTAGAACTTCCAAACAGGAAAATAAGAGACATAAAAAGGGAGATAAGAACACGTCTCAGCAAATCAGTCATATCACTACGCACGATAGCACGAGTAGTGGGCCTCCTGGCAGACTCAATACAAGCAATATTCCCAGGGCCACTACACTATTGAGCCCTGCAAAGACTAAAGATAAGACACCTTCAAAAGGGTCTGCAATATCAGCAGCTAGTCCACATCGACCAGGAATCCAGAACAGAACTGGAGTGGTGGCTAGCAAACATGCAAGCATGGAACGGGAGAGCCATTTTCAGCGATCGTCCAGACCTGATTATAGAGTCGGACGCCAGCAGAGCAGGCTGGGGAGCCCGTTGCGGAGACCTTCAGACAGGAGGGAAGTGGAGTTCGGAAGGGCTCAAACTTCATATCAACTGTCTAGAACTACTAGCCGGATCATTTGCGATCAAGGCATTTACGAAAGGGAAAGTGAACTCCTGTATTCTGTTGAAAATGGACAACATTTCAGCAGTAAAATATATCAACCACCTAGGAGGGACGAGATCCAAACTCCTGGCGGAGATAGCCAAAGATTTCTGGCACTCCTGCCTGGAATCAGGGATCTCAGTAGTAGCAGAATACTTGCCAGGATCACAGAACGTGATAGCAGACTGGAACTCCAGGTACCTCTCGGACTCCAGCGATTGGAGGCTGGACCGAGAGGTTTTCCGACAGCTGGAAGAACATTGGGGACCGATTCATAAAGATCTGTTTGCGTCCAGACTGAACGCACAGAAAGAGAGGTTCTTCAGCTGGAGGTTAGACCCAGCAGCTGCTGGAGTGGATGATTTTCTGCAGGACTGGAGAGAACAGATACTGTACGCCTTCCCGCCTTTCCTAATGCTGAGCAGAGTCCTGGCAAAAGCTTGCAGAGAAGCAGCAAATCTGATATTAATAGCTCCAATATGGAAATCACAAGTATGGTTTCCGGCACTCATGGAAATGTTAGTAGACTATCTGAGAATGCTACCCCAAGGAGTGAGCCTGCTCACGGACCCAGTTGGGTCATTTCGCCCTCTGAGAGTGAAGGGGACACTGCCATTGATGGCGTGCAGGATAGCAGGAGATGCTGGAACCTCCCGGGCATTTCGGCGCAGGCTGCAAGTCTCATCGCCGAGTCATGGGCACCTTCAACCAGAAGGAGCTACGACGCAGCTTGGAATAAGTGGTCGTCATGGTGCAGAAGGAGAGATATTCATCCCGTTTCTGCTCCTTTAGTCGAAGTACTGAACTTTCTGGCAGAACCTCTGCAAGATGGCAAAGCATATAGAACCATAGGAGTCTACAGAGCTGCGATTTCAGCAGGTCATATACCACTAGATGGAATACCAGTGGTTGAGAACATAGCAGTAATTAGACTCCTAAAAGGAATAAGATTTAGGAAACCACCACAGCCTAAGTACAAGGTGCTATGGGACACATAGGCGGTGCTGAAACTGCTAGCAGACTGGTCTAGTAACGGATACCTGTCACTAGAACAACTATCAGGGAAACTAGCCATGTTACTGTGCATGGTATCATGCAGGAGAGTGGCAGACGAGGCACTGGAGATAGATAGAAAGACATATGGGCCAGAAGGAGTAACTTTTAACCTGGCAAAAAGAACTAAAACAGATTTGTCTGCAATCACATATCCATACATGAAAGATTATCCAAAATGGTGCGTAGCTTCATGTATAAAAGAGTACGAAAGTAGAACAGCAGAAATGAGACCAGTAGGGACAACCCAACTACTTATAGCGTGCAGAAAACCACACAAAGGCGTAGCATCAGCCACGATAGCAAGATGGGACAAAGATATCATGGGCCTAGCAGGCATTGATTTGTCTACATTTGGAGCGCATTCAGTCAGAGGAGCGATGGCTTCAAAGGCACTAGGGCAAGGCGCAGCCTTACAAGATATCATGAAAGCAGCAGATTGGGCTAGTGATAAAACATTCAGGACGTTTTATTTTAGGCCAATCAACACGATAGCAGGAGCAGTAGCAAGAAGCTGTGAACAAGCTTAATGCTCGCCTCCGTCTTGACATAGAATGAAGATTCCCCCTGCTAATAGCGCAGGGAGCTCTTGAGTCTAGTAAAGACAAGGAGGCGAGCATTAAATTCCCGACCCAGATACACAGGAAATGGGAAAAGTTAATGTAATGAACGAAGTATGCATTGTAAGTAACCATGATGACCATTTTCCTCCCAGAATAGGGTGTGTATTCCCAGCCCTAACATATCTCTATTGTTATTTTCCGATATTAGGAGATGACCAAAAGAACGATGAATCCTATTCGAGGAATTTGGATTGATCAGTTCGAATTGCAAGTTCTGAAGCAAGAGATCGATTCCGCTGAAAGCAGGGAATGCAAAGTTGTTGGGCCCGTTGGCAAGTTAATGTTACAGAAGATTGCAGTTTAAAGCAGTCAAAGAAGAGGAGGAACACAGGAACAGGAAGGACTAAGGCACAGAGACTAGAGACTGAAACGACAGGGAATGATGGGACTTGGAAGTTTTTTGAAAAAAAACAATATTGTTTTCACGAAATATGATTTATTTGTTGAAACTGCTGGAGAGTAAATTAAAGAGAAGAGAAAGCTTAATGCTTGCCTCCTTGTCTTTAATAGAATCAAGAGCTCCCTGCGCTATTAGCAGGGGGAATCTTCATTGTTTGATAATAATGATTACAATAAACAGTGTGCAATTTTAAAAATGCACACAGAAATCAAATTAAATTATGAGTATAGTAAATACTCTATGTGCTATATAGACTTACATTACAGTTGAAATTGGGAGAACATACTTCCATTTGAAACTGAATCTCAAATTCATTCTCCCTTTAAGACCCAAAGCAGTGCAGATTTGTTATGTGAATATATGTTTTTGGACACTTAGGAGGCCAGAGTCTTTTCATGATTGAGCTGTCTGTTAAAACTAGGTTTCTTATCCTTTCATCCATCAGAGAAACCTACTAAGTCATCTCACCCACTGCAACAAAGTCTCACTTTGGACAAATAAGCAAAGAGATACATTAAATTACACATTCAGAAATGTTAATTGTAATGGTGTGGGACAGTGCTGAGCATCATGTGACCTATCCAGTGCTTTATGACTGGAGTCTGCTTTCCATATAAAAATGATCAAACAACTTGATTCCACATAGCTTTTTGTCCTTTCTGAACTCTTATAAAATAAAAAAAGCATATCAAATAAAATATATCTGTTTATGTCTAATGGACGACATTGATCCCAAGATACTCAGTCATCTCTGATCAAGTGAACAATTAATCTAAAATGGTACTTCCGTGTATAAAATCACTAGACACAAAACCCATGCAAATTTGTAATTGCGAAATGATACCAAACACATTTTCTAACTTTGCAACAATTTGGTGATCTATGGAACCAGAGGAAAATCACTCGCAATATAAGCCTAAATGGGATATATGATTACATCACACATTTTAGGAAATGTGCATGACTTTATCAACGTTGTCATCTTTAATATCATCAAAGCAATGTGACATGCCTACAGATGCAGGTTTGATCTAAAATCTATACGTTTTCAAGATGGGAACAATTCTGAGCAAATGTTATGGAAGAAATATGAATTTGAATCCACAATTGAACTGAACCACCTCTTGTCACATATCTAAAATGTGTTGGACCTATAAAATAAGGGGGTGTTTTCTTTGGGAGTGCCAACTTCTTAAGGAACCCAATGGGTATCCTCAACTAATTACAATTATAATATCAGGTGGCACTGTGTGGGAAAATGTAGCTGCTATATAAGTCAAAAACTTTAGAAAGTAGGAAGCGTTCTGGTATTCTGGTAAGCCTGCAGAAACGGGAACCCTGTCCGAATGGAACAGTGCTGAAGTGTGATAATGCCTTGTGATTATGGTAGCCTTGTACAGAGGAAGCCTGAAGCAGAACTTTGTCTGAAGATAACCTGATTGCCTGAAACAGTATGGCAGACAGAGGCTGGAAGGCTTTGCCTAATAGGTGAAGCTGCCTTCAGCTGAGGGATGTCATGCTTGCTATGTGCATAAAAGACCAACCCAGAAGTGAGCATACAATCCCCAATGTAGTTAGATATAGGCCCTCAGAAAGTACTTCTCTTCTAGGTTACTAGGAAGTCACTACGGGAACACATTCAAAATGAAATGCTCTACATTTTCATTGTGAAATGTACCTTACTTTTTGACTATATTTAAAGTCACTGGAAAACTGATTTAAAATAGAGCACTGTAGCATTTTTAGTACAAATTGTCTTTTGACAATAACCGAGTGATTTAAATCTTGTATTTTCACAGATGTATTATAAGACAGGGGTTATGGACTGGCATGCAACATTCCACAGTGTTTCAGTGTGTTAGTACATTTAAACCCGTAGAAGCCGAAGTCATTTAAAAAGAGAAATTCTGAGAAAACCAACACAAATTTTAGTGGGGTGAGAGGGAGATTACCTTGACTGTTTTCATTCCAAGAAAATGATGCGATTTCACATGAATATTTAAACCCTTATAATGACATTGCACATACAGTAAGGGGCCCTGAACTAAGGGGACTCACCATGTGAAGTGGAATTGGGTGTTAGATATTATCTTTTTAGAAAAGTATATTTTCATGCTTCTATGATGTGTCCTAGAACTAAAATTGTGTGCTCTTGAAATTGAAAACACAGCTTCCCTTAACCCAAGCATACAGATTCTTGATGCAACCCACCATTGTTAGTATTTTATATACATGCATATACTGGAAGCCAACCACCCCATATACACACATGAGAATACTACATTAATGCAGACATTTATTTTAAATATTATAAATATATATTTGAAGATACTTTTCTTTAGTGCAATAGTTATCAATCGCCTAAGAAAAACTCCAATTGAATGATTATATGAAACCGTTCTCTGATATCAACACTTGTCATTGATGTTGGAGAAAATAAAATACAGTGAATTATCTGTCATTCAAGAAATTCAAGAGTACATTAAACTGCCTATTGTTGATGGAAATCTTTAAAACGTGCACTGTATGACAAGATCCAAAATTGTAAATATATTATTTATTATTATCTGGAAATGTTGTTTAAGTAGATTTGATTTAGATGACTGGATGATTGAGTACTTTATAAATTACTGAAAAAAACAGGCTGGTTTAAATAATGTCTGTAGACGCACTGTAGATGAATTCTGTAACACTCTTAGTGACTTCCCCATCATAAAGTTAAGAGACCACCTTTGGTGTTGATTCATTGTTTAAAAACAAAAAAACAGAATATTATGCCCCAAAATGGCCTGTTTTTTACCTCTGAATTTTGGGGTGAGACAGTGTAATAGGGGGTGATAGATCAGGGGACCAAGTAGGATGATGGATCTGGGATGAAGTAAGTTGTAGTAGTTGCGTAGGAGAGTGGTTGTTCATAATGGAGGGAAAGGAAAATAGATAGGAAGGAGATGAAAGAGAGGGCTATGCCTAGGTGTGTGAAATGGCCAAATTGAAGAGTCGGTATGTGGATCAAACGAGTATGTGAATAAACCGAGAGACCTTTTTCTTTCCCCCCTGCTGAACAGCATGTACCCTGAAGTAGACACAGGTGACGAGCACCTCACAGGAACTTTCAGACCCATCTGCACAGCACCCGGACCAAAGCCCTTTCTGCTACCTCATTATAGACCCTGTAAATATTCTGTCATTTCTTTTCATCCATACCCACTCCATTATCTTACCCAGGCACCATCTCTGCATTGCTCCATCTAGAACATTGTATCCTTTTTCCATGTCCCCATCTAAACTACCTTTTAGTAACCAGTATTCAAGTGCTGTCTCCATAGTCTCTATCCAGACCCAATTGACATAGACCCCATCCTAACTCCTTCTATGAGACACAAGACAGATGCCCTCTTCTCAGTCCCATCCAACAACCTCTTCATTGACACATTCCTGGCTTCCTCTTTATTGCAATTTCCAGACGTCTTCATTACCACCTCCCACTGCATCTGTATTGCCCAGTTATCACCCTCTCTAGACTTGATCCATGCCCACCTTAGACCCCCCTCTAGAGCCCCACTTCATTGCTCCCTTCCAGATCCCCTGAAAAGCAGCCCCTGACAGATCCCCTCTTCTCAAGTCAATACAACGACATCTTTCCAAACAACCTCTTTATCTCCACTCCAGGCACCTGCTTCACCCCCCCCTCCATTATCCACTCAAGGTCCTGGTTACATTCCCCCTACACACTGCTTCTTTGCCCCCTCAACCACACATTTCATTGCCTGCTTCAGAATGCAATTTCATTGGTAGATCCAAACATCCTTTGCACCGCCCCTTACCCGATCCACTCTTCATAGACCCTATCATATCTACTTTGTGTAGACAGGTTACAGTAGGCCTCGCCATAGTCTTCAACCAGGCCCTAAGTTTGTCATTAGGCAGCCCCCAGTCAGATCCCCTCTTCTAAACACCATCAACAACACCATTGCTGTCTTATTGCAGACCTCCTCTTTATTGCTCTTTCCAGGAGCACTTCATTTCCACCTCTAACCTCTGCCGCATCAATGTTTAACACTCTCTATACTATTCAGTGGCCACTCCAGACTCCTTATTTATCCCCATCCCAGACCCCTCTTCCTTGCTCTATTGTTCCATTCAAGACCCATATTCAATACCCACTTCTATACCCCTACTTAATTGCCCCTTTAAAGACCTCAACTTCATTGACATTTTCCCGATCCCCCTAATCAGTCCCCATTTCCTTGCCAACCAACTCTTCATTGCCCCTTTAAAACACATTCACTATATTGATCCATCCTTACACCTGCGGCATTACCCCCTTTTGGATCTTTTCTTGATTGCCTCCTTACCACCTGCAGGTCCTGAACCATTGCCCCCTTCTGATCCCCTCTTCATTACCCCTTTCAGACAGGGACTTATCACCCCATCCATACCTCCTATGCACTGCCCCGTCCAAGTTCAAAGTACATTTACCTATCCACACCCAACCTCTGTAGATCCCTGTAGACAGCCACACCACAGCCCTCTCCATGTATTGCCCCTACTTAGGCTCACTCTTCATAGTCCTCTCTAAATCAACTAATGATTGCAACTGCCGACCTCATCTTCATAGTCTTATCATTACACCACATCATCATATAACTATGCACCCCCTCTTCATATGCCCTATGCAGACCTCTATTTGTAATTCTATTCAGACACCCTCCCCATACCCCGGTCGAGTCCCCTCTATACGGCCAATATAGACACACTGCCATATTCAAACCCATCTTCGTAGGCCCATCTAGACTCCTCTTCAACAGCTCATCTAGACACAAGAAACATAGCACTATACAGACTCCCCCTCGCAGGCCCATCAGATGTATTCCCATATCCCTGTGTAGGCCCCACTTAATAGCCACATCTGACAGTCACCATAGTTCCCATAGCCAATAACTATAGCTCCCACCCCCAAGCACCTGAGCCCACATATACACTCAGTATATTTCATCTCCAAGATTCAAAAACCACAGTTTGCATCTCCTCAACTGAATTATCTTAGTCCACTTAGACCAATCAGAGTATTATCCAATAGACAGATCAAATGAGCAGAGACTCCTAGACCCACTCCTCATAGACCTGTGAATCAATGCCCATAGCACGCAGGTCCAATCATCATTCCCACAGATCTAATCATCATATACCTATACCCAAATCATCATACTCCCAAACCCAGTCATCATACCCCCAGCCCCATCATCAACACCCAAAAACAATCATAATAGCCCAAAATGTAATTACCAAAGCCCAACACACAATCACCATAGCCCTGCATACCCAATCCCCATAGCACTCAACCACAATAGCTCTCTCAACCTCAGACTCACTGCCCATAACCCAATCCCCATAGCCCCCAGACCTAATCAGCATTGCCCATCAGATGTAATCAAAGATGTCCCCACCCCAAATCATTAAATCCTCTCCTAAACATCTGTGAAGATCTGCTCACCAACCTTGACTCTAACATTCCCTCTGTCCACATCGTCCTCGATCTTTCTTCTGCCTTCAACACCGTCAACCATACCATCCTGCTCAACCTTCTCCGTGAAAACCTGGGTATCACTGATCAGGCTCTGGCCTGGCTGACCTCTTTCCTCTCAGATCGACCCTGCCAGGTCCAACTTGGGTTCTTCCTTTCATCTATCTTCCTCTCTACCTGTGGTGTTCCTCAGGGGTCTAACCTCTCGCCCTGGCTTTTCAACCAATACCTGGCAACTTTCACCCACTGCATTGCCATTTTCTGCTCAAATTTCCAGTGCTATGCTGATGACACTCAACTCATTTTCAGGCTGCCCGCTGCCACCTCCTCTCCCTCTCCCATCTCTGCTTGCCTAACTGCCATTCAAGATTGGTGTGCCACCAATGATCTTTGTCTGAATGCCAGCAAGAAGGAGATCATCCTCATCGGCACACCTTCACCATCCTTTGCCCTCACTCTCTGGCCGGCCTCCCTTGGCCCTCCTCCTACCCCCACCTGTGAGGCTAAGAACCTCGGGGTCATCTTTGACTCCACCCTTTCCTTCTCTGCCCACATCTCTGAGGTCTCTAAAAAGTCAAATTTCCAACTGCACCTCCTCAGAGTTACTCTGCCTTTCCTCTCCTTCCCCCAGAAGCTCATGGTATCTCAAGCTCTGGTTCTCTCTAGCTTGGACTATTGTAACAGCCTCTATCTAAATCTACTTGCCTCTACTCTCCGCCCTCTGCAACTAATCCAGAACAGGACTGTGAGACTTGTCCTTGGCCTTAAGCCCTGGAATCGTATCTCTCCAGCTCTGAAATCACTCCACTGGCTCCCAGTGGATGCAAGTATTACATTCAAAGCTCTCTGCATTGTCCACAAGGCTTTCTGGGCCTTGGTCCAAAATACCTTCAGCTATCCCTCCTCAAATACCTCCCCTCTCGAGCTCTTTGCTCCTCTACCTCCAACTCACTCAGGATCAGTCCTTTTCCTAAGAAACGAGCTGGGGGCAGATCTCTGCCTTCGGCTGGGGCCTCCCTCTGGAACAGTCTCCCTGCCACTCTAAAACTTGAGGAGAACCATCTCCGGTTCCAGAAGCACCTCAAGACCTTCCTCTTTTCTTCTGCTTTCGCTCCCCCTCTCCCCTGCTGATCTGTTCTCTCTTGGCACCGTGCACCTGGCCACCCTCTGTCTTTTGGGCCCAGGTACCTGCTCATCCTGCCACCCCGCCACACTGCCTCCGGCCCACCCCTTGCACTGGGGTCTGGATCTGTACCCTACAGCCCCCCCTTTTTCTTCCTGCACTTACCAGACCTACCCTGTCTGCTGCCTTAAACCTAGCACTTGCAAATTGCTGGCTGCATTACCACTGTTTGTTGCCTTTATTATTTATTTATTGTTATTTATCTGTTTCTCCTCTGCTTCGCACTTTCCACCTCTCCCCCTTCCATCCACTTTTCCCCTCCCCTCTATCCCATGCACTTGCGCGTTAGCAATGTCACGCTGTTTTGTTCTCCCCTGTTCCCCTCCCTTGCCTTGTCGCGCTCTGAAACACTTGTGTACGAGCGCGATAGAAAAAAAATATCAATCAAAAAAAAGACCCAATCCCCAAAGTCCCAAAAAAATAATCAAACCCTACAGTGTCACACAGGCCCAATCCCCATAGTCCCCACCAGATCCAATAACCATAGCCCCAAGCCCCATATCAAATCACAACAGCTCCCCAGATGCAATCACCTTAGACAAGTAGACTTCAGTACCCAACACTCCCCCACCCACCATACCTGAACTCCATAGTCCGCAAGAGACAATCATTAGTTAATTATTATTCAGCAAGAACCATGTTTACGATGCAAAAATCGTTGCGAAAAAACGAGAATTAAGAAAATCTATTAGAGCCTCGCAGAAAGATCTGGTCTATGATTATAAGAGACTGAAAAATAGAGCAAAAACAAAATTTAAAAACTGGCTGTCTTCCCACAAAGGCATCTTGGTGCAGAATGATGTGGAAAAAATACTGAAGACACTGTCATCAAAAAACTCAAGAATGTTTAGGGAAGTTATTAACAACTTGGAAACACCACAACAAGCGATCCAAAACAACATGGTGACAGAAGTGCAATGGATAAATCACTTTACAAATCTCTTCATGAATATTACCGAGTGGGAATACCAACAACAAAAAGTAGCCTTACCATGGGACATTATCATCATTAAGAATGACATCCTTGAAAACATCGGAAGGTTGAGCTTATCGAGATCCCCTAGGCCCGATGGCCTTACAAATCAAATCTTAAAACTGCACCCTGATGATTAGGCTAAGTTCTGCAACAATCTTCTAAAAAACATAATTGCAGAAAAAATGATACCGGTCTAATGGAAAAGCGCAATAACCGTGCCTATATTTAAAAAAGGAATAAGAACGGAACCTAAAAATTATAGGCCGCAAGCACTTTTGGATGTTGTGGGGAAAGTATTTACTACTCAGCTTTTATTACAACTAACTGAGTGGATGAAACGGTCAGAAGTTGCTGATATTCGCCGAACTGGTTTTGTCAAGGGTGTCGGGTGTGGGTTGAATCTATTTCTAATCAATCTGCTGAAAATGGAGGCTATAAGGAAAAAAAATAAAATATACTTAGCCTTCATAGATTTAGCCCACGCTTTCGACAGCATTGACCGCAAGCTTCTGTGGACTACAATGAATACATTGGTAGGTCCAAGAGGTTTGCTGTCCTCTTGAGGCAACCCTATTCACTATGTTTATTTCGGATGTTGGAAGTTCGTTCGAGGCAATAAGAGCTTTTGCCCCAAAGATAAATGGAAACAGACTGAGTTACATCCTGTATGCTGATGACATCGTATTAATAGATGTCACTCAGATAGGTCTACAGAGAAAATTGGCAGCTTTAAATCAATACACAAAAGCAAATGGACTAGTGATCACTTGGACAAAAACAGAGATATTGGTGCTCCAGAAATTTCACAGGCTCGACATGAAGAACGTCAGAAAAATTTAAATGGGCAATCAGCGAAAAACCGATTAAACTTATGATGTTGCATCAATGTAGCATTCAGGCATCAATGACTATCAACTGGTGCAGAAAATGAAATGTGTTGGAAATGTAAATCCTTGACAGCCCAGGGAACTGTAATAAATAAAAAGTATGGGAGTTTCACCCTGAAACCAACAATTGAATTTTACAAAGCAAAGGTAATTCCAGCATTGATTTTTGGTGGGGAAGCGATGTTGGGATGCCCGGTTTCAACATGGTCATGGTATGAAAACACATGTTGGAGCAAAATTGTACAGCTGCCAAGAGGGACACAATTGCCTGTATTAGATATGAATTGGCTTTAATTTCGATTAATGCAAAGGTGATGTGGAAAATGCTCTTAGTATATAGAAAAGTACTTGGAGTGGACGATCTACTGGACTATAAAATCTTGTGCACAGATGTAACTATCCCAGACAAATCAATCCTGAGTAATTGGAAGCAAAACTGTGCTACCATTCAAAAACAACTGCAAGTCGATCAACAAACGCTAATTCAAAATCCCTATGCAGTTAAAAAAAAATGTGGAATCTGGAGCAGAGACCTCAACATAGGTGTATGGCACAGGTTGCACCAGAGGCAAGAGCTCTGAATAATCTTCCAAAATACTTGTAAATGTTCCTGTGCAGCAAAAAAGGAAAATATCTTCATGAAATTCTGCCTGAACTTGTTCCAAACCAAAATTGTAATGAATATTAGAAGCAAAGCTAAGAATCCGGATGAAGGTTGCATGTTCTGTGGGTCAGAAAAAGAAACACTGAAATAAATACCTGGTATTATATTATAAGAAACTTGGTGGAACATGATGGCAGAGGGAACTGACAAAAAATTAACCTTTGCACTAACATTCTATTTGGAAAAACTACAAGGTATCCTGGCAAAAAAGGAATGAGGAGACTGACGCCGGTTCGAACCTTAGGATTAACGTGTGAATACTCCACAAGTTTAGGAATAATATGAGGTACACATTGAGTTTTATTTCTGTGTATACAAGATGTCAAATTGTATGATTGTTTTAGTTATTATGGCAGATTTGTAACACATGGAATAGAACGGTTAATGAATGCATAATATTTAAAACGTTTGTAATGAACTATAAAAAATAAAAATAAAAATGTTTTAAAAACTTATTGAGCTGTTATACTGCATAGAATAACCACTGTAGTGGTCTCAAGTTGAAATTTCCCTTTATAGGGTGTATTTTGTCCCCGCCCTTGGGTCATCAGAAATTAGTCTGCTGAAGGAAAATAAAAATAGGGGATTTGAGATGGGCAAGGTATAGAAAGAGCGATCGAAAGAATGGATGGAAGCCTGAACTGAGGTTAAGAGTGAGTAAAGAAATGAAAATAATGAAATCACAAATGTATGGTCTGAATGGATACATGAAGGGCTTGAGATGAGCTTGGGCTATCTTACTTTTATTGAAGGCATGATTGATTGGGTCACTGCAGGGACGGACTGTGCCTTTTTAAGCTCTAGAGAAGTTGGCTGCCAAAGTTAAGGACGACAAATTATAATATATATATATATATATATATATATATATATATATATATATATATATATATATATATATTCAATGAAAAATCGTTGTTGAAGGGACGTTATGGTTAAGTTGTGCTACTGAAAACCTATGAAATTCAGTGAAAAAACCGTTAAAGGGACGTTATGGTTTCAAGTAAAACCAAAAAAAAACTGAAATTCGCCAGTTATGGTAAGCTAAGCAACCATACCTCGCGCCCCCACCGTGCAGTGCTAAGACTAACACCCAGGACATCAAAGATGACATCACAAATGTCCTTGATGACATCACTGATGACATCACATGTGCATTTACCTTTCATGGAAAGTCCGTACTAGGGATTCTTATTGTAATGTTAATAAAAAAGTGTCAAGGATCATTGGAATAAATATCAAGAGGTACGTAGTGTATTAAGTAATGCATTAATCCAAATAGCATTGTATTATGAAGTTTTTTCCAATATACTAAGGTACACATGTAGCAACATAGGCATAGTGTGCAGCAGACATGATGGAGATGCAATTTAAATGACCTTGCCATGTTAAATACTAAAATATAAATGCTTTCTTATTAGAGTCTTGCATAGTGTGAAACATTTAATACGTACCTAATCAAACCCACTTACTACATTATTGCATTACTGCACACAAAACACAGACAACAACACATACAAACAGAGCATATACAGGGAAAGTGAAGTAAACAAAAAAACAGAGGTATAACCCGATAATATTCATAACCTAACTGATTATCTTCATGCACAGAAATGATTGCTCTGCTTCAAAGCTACTTCTTCCCTATGTATAACTATCACATATTCTGACTAGACCCTAAGGAAAGTAATGTAAGTGCAATGTGTACAACTATGAGCATATCCAGGGAAAGTACAGTAATAAAAAAACAACAGAACTATAAAACAGTGTTGCTAACCTTACTAATCATCTTCATACATAGAATGCATTGCTGTCTTCCAAGTCTGTGTTTTCCCCTTTGTATATGTTTCATATGCTTTGAGTGGACCATAAGTGAATTACTGTAAGAACATATTTGAAGTATAAGTCTACAAATATAGTACTTTGTACTATAGTATAGTGCATTTTTAGTTCCTGACTGTTACTGGCCTAGATATATCAGTAAAGGAAAAAAGAGTGAGCCAGACATGTGATGTCATCAGTGATGCCATTAATGACATTTGTGATGTCATCTTTGATGTCCTGGGTGTTAGTCTTAGCAGTACACGGTGGGGACGCGAGTTATGGTTGCTTAGCTTACCATAACTGTCTAATTTCAGGGGTTTTTCGGTTTTACTTGGAACCATAACGTCCCTTTAACAAAGTTTTTTCACTGAATTTCATAGGTTTTTAGTAGCGCAACTTAACCTTAACATCCCTTTAACAAAGTTTTTTCATTGAATTTCGTGAAGACCCATCAGAAGTGGCTGTTTGGGCTGGAAGGACTGGGCGACCATTCTGCGACTTGGATTGTTGTGGAAGGCAGAGTCAGCAAGAAGAAACCCATGCGACTATAGCAGCCGTAACGTGGACACTGGATACTGACACAAGTAATCATATTTACTTCATTGGACTTGCTGATTACCTTGATTAATTCACTAGAGCCGCGGCTTTGCCACGGCTACCTTTGACTCTCCTACGTTTGTTGACATACTTACACACGTACTTTTCTCTTTAATTGCAGCTCCTCCTCCTCCCCTCCACTGTCGCTGCACGTAGCTCACTCTGCCCGCCTCCATCCCCTATGTCACAATCTATAAGTACGGTGTGGGCGCGCATCGCATGCACGCATCTTGAAGTGCCATCAGAAGTGGCTGTTGGGCTGTTTGCCGATGAAGGTGAGCAGTGAGGAGGTGATAAATCATTTATATGTTTAAAAGAGCTGGCTAACAGGTTATGAAGGATTTTAAAGAGGGGGGTGTGTAGCCCCCAAGGGGTGTGTAAACATTCACAAAAACCCTTTATGAATACGGTGTTTGATACTTTTGTAATTTAAATTGGAACAGTGGAAGTCTGTCTGAATTAGAAGTAAAACAACTGGTACAGGCCTTTACCAATAGGTGTCCACAAACTATGATAGCTCGGCTGCGTAGTGGGCATAAAGAGAGGCAGCCCTCAACTAAGCAGCGGCAAGGGTCTATGCACGTTGGAAATACTCTTGCCATTTCTAAAAATGCCTCACAGGTTGCGACAAGCATGCAAAAACAACAAAGAAACACTGTGTGCCTAGAGTCCTAACTGCAAAGTAACAAACCTACTAATGAGCAAACAATTTGCCACGAGGTTGCGTTTGCATACCTGAAAGCGTCATTGAAGCCTCCCTCTATGCTCACTACGGATTATCCGCTATTTAATCGTGAGAAGGGGTATATGGGAAACCCCAGAAAGAGCTTTTTGAACATGCGGGAGCAAGATGTAACAGCGCTCCCTATCAATATGGAGGACAACCACCCAGGGGATGTATCCATTTTGGCTCCAGTGGTCCTAAATAAATTGGAAAAAAGGATTGAGCTATCAGGTGGACCATCAACTCCAGTGACTGCTCCCTCAGGGTGCATAGCTAAAGTCCACTTACACATGACTGTTCCAAGTCAAATCTTCTCTGAACCAAATAATGAACACGACTATGATGCACACTCTCCACTTCAATCCTCAGAAGTAGGGGAGCCATCCCCAAAATCCACACAATAGGTCAGGCTCACGAGGAGGGCAAGATGCATCCGAACATACCACATCAAAAGTCTGCCTCCCCCATAGACATTCCTCCATTATCACCAGCAGAAGAGATGCAGACGCTTGAATCCAACTACCGGGTTATCTCAAGAATTTTAAATTTGCTGGACAAAGGCTATGATTATACGCATTATGAATTAAGGGATGTTAAAACTGCCCTGGCCCAGATCCTAGCAAAATTGAACAAACTGGAGGGTTTCATCTTTGCTGAGAACTATAAGGAGGTAGGGGAATGTAAATCTCCACAGTACAATAATACTGTAAAAAAATCAGCTACCACTCAAACTATGTTACTAACTAATTCTGAACCACTTTCTATGGAAAAAAAGGTAGGGGGTCTCCCAACTTATGTATTTCCCCATTCTTATGCACAAACAGTTAATACAAAAAAACCTGACGATCCAATACAAATATACACACATGTCCAATTCTGTCAAATGGTAACAGCACATGCGGAGAAAATCGATCAGCTGCTATTTTTCAATCAGATAAATGAGGGAGAAATAGCGGAGGACGATATCAAGGAGGTTACAAGTCATGAGGCAGGGACCAATGAACATCCTGATAGTCCCTTGGTTCTATTAGCTGTGATAGAGGAGGAAAAAAAGTCAAATGAGACTTTAGTTGAATCTGAGTCTATGGGGGACACCTCGCTTAAGATACCTCATGGCAAACACTTTGCATTGAGAAAAGAAAAGTGGTCCTATATTCGGGCTATGAAAAGACTCCAATCACGTAAGACTAGCCTAAACGGGGCAAATAAAAAGGAAACAATAATTATGCAAAATAAAAAAGACTGAAAAAAAATAAAAAGTGTGAAAAAATTGAAGAAAAGAAAAACAAGAAAAGTAATGCCACTAATGAGCAGGACACTTTGGGTCTGGGTATTAACGAGGAGGAACTCTCGATAGAAAGTAGAGAAGCTCTCCAGCTAAACACAAAGGGGTCTAACCAGCCTCTCACCACCTGTTCTTTAGAACAAAGGGTGATGAGGGACATTATGTCTGCGAAAGTTACGGCCGAAGAAATCCTTGCAAAACAACATGAACTTGCTTCTTCTTTAACGGTCCTTCAACAAACACTACTATCCACCTTTTATAAACCAATTCCCAATAAAAAAACAAACATGGGAAAAACTGTGGTGGAGAATGAGGACTTGAGAACTCCCTTATGTAAGAGCTATACTACAAACATAGTTTCTAATACTGATATGCAGTTAAACGAAGAATGAAAGAGTGACCAACGAGAACAAGATAAGTTGGAATCTCAACTGAATAGTGATCTTAAGGGCACTAAAAAATGTAATGTGATGGGTGAACCAAATATTCCCTCATTTAACAGAGGGACCCTTGAGGATTCTATGAGTAATAAAAAGGAGAGTAATCGGGTTTATGAAGATGAATCTTTAAATAAAGAATCATACAAATGCAGCACGCGACAGATGAGGAGCATCCTCCAAATGCTCCAAGGGTATCGTGCATAATGGGATGGATTAGCGCACCCAAGATCAACTCAGAAAAGAGATTAAAATGCGCATTCATGCTTCAAGCCTTCCAAAATATACGGGCACTATGAACACTTTTTCTAGAGATATTGAATGGATTACGCTTCCACCCATCAATAATTATACAATGGTTCTACAAGTTCAATCTATTATAATTGCCGAGTTGTTATGGATGCATAGAAGAGAATTTAACATGATAGGACTTGCTCCATATTTTCTACAAACTATTTAGGAAGCGATTGCTTTTAATGAGACACCCATGATCTCATTGAATTTCAAAAGTTTTTATTAGTGCAACTTAACCATAACGTCCCTTTAACAAAGTTATTTCATTGAATTTCATAGGTTTTTACCAGTGCATGCTATTTTCCTACAATTTACTAATATCTCACTTACCCAATATAGCAATATTTGTGTCCAATTTCCAAAGTTTCACCTTAAACCTTTGCCATTTCCCACCATCTGGAATAATTTTTAACACTTCTATACACTTCTTGCAACTATTTCAACTAGTTTTGCTTCCGGACAGTGCCACATGACCATATGCTGGCGCGCGGAATGATGACGTGTCTGAGAACCCGTCCGCACTTCACGATAAGATCTTTGCTTGGCGGACAGTTCGGATCTGCATTTTCTACTGATCTAGGAACTTCCAAATTTCATTTGCACATCGCCAGCACCTATTCCTACTCATTATACATTAACAATCTAGTACACAGCACATACATTTAGCAAAACTGCTATTTATCTTAAAATGGCATCAGCTAATGCCATCCCGCGTCCCCAAGAGCCACCACCACTGCTGTAATCAAGGAGCATGAGAAACAGTGCCCCCTAACTTAGAAATGACACATGTGCAACATTTTCCCTTGTCCACCTACCCCTCCATATTAGTGTTTCGTTGCTCTTCCCTCATTTCCCTCCCCACCTTTCGTTCTCAGCTCTCCTGCCAAAGAAAATGCATCCAAAAACAACAGACGACATATTCTTTTAGGAACCACCTTTCACAGTAAAAAATAGAACTAAAAAACAATGTATAGACTCCATCTACTTTATATTTCTCAGTAAAGTACATAGACTAAATAAGATTTTTCAACATTTCCATTTCCATTTTGTGTTATGCTAATGGGAATATTGTGGCGTTCATCCTCTGTTCCAGGGACTTGAATGGTGGATACCGGCCCAGGCTCCCAAGTTATCAGCCCAAACGAAGTGAGGGGGGATAATGAGGTCTCTGGACCATTATCCCCCCATTCCAGCCCCTGAAATGGGGGATGAAGGCCATTAGCACCCTAGGTTCCCAAAGCGGGAACCCAGGTTGCTAAAAAATAGGATATTCTTCCAACACCGGGACGCCGCAGGATATACGAAGGAAAATCCTTTTCCAGGATGGCCACCATGGAAAGGGAAGGTGAGGGTTCCATACAGGGCCCCTCTTCGCTTTCCATAGTGGCCTGCAGAAGGCAAAAAGAGAACCCTATGACCACATTACCACAAGCACATTTTTCTTCCCTTTCAAATCTATCCTAATTTCAACTTTACCACAAAGCCAGTCCCAGGTGGACATGGCCAATTTAATCCTATGGTTTGTCCCTTGTGGTCATGGCCAGTAACCAGATTGTCCGGATCATGACCTTATTCCATGACCTGGATAATCTGTCCACTGCCCATGGCCACAGGCTACCCCTCAGTCACTAAAGGTATACCGCTATTTTTTGTAGCTACATTATGACCCTTGTCAAATAATAAAACACTGGCACATTCGCAAAACCATGCTTGTAGGTCCTTGCCAATGCTCCTTACGCAAGTTTGCTGGAAATCCACCCATGTTTTATTTTTTCGAAAGTGTCAAATGTTTGCACATACAATCGTTATGTAACCTAGCCCCCACTTGACAAAATCCAATCAGACTTTACGAAAACATCTAAATCTAGATATATAATCTGTATGCAAACCTTTGTGTAGATTTGTCAAATGGCACTTGTTAGGGAGAATTCTCTGTTTAGGCTGAATTTCCTAACCTAGTGAGTCCCCCAGCAGCTTTGCTGGATTTCTGGAGTTTGTTTTTTCCCATCCTGCCAAGAGTGTGACCCTTTTCCTCTCACTCTTGGACATGTATGTGTGTAATTCCTTTGAGATGTCAATGTGTTCGATGGGCTATGGGGTCTTTTACTCCATAGGGTCTCATAAGTTTTTCTATGTGTGTCACTCTGCACCCTACGTGTCGTGACACGGGGGCGCCCTAGCGGGTCCCCCCACCATAGACTCCATACCCGGGGACTGACTACTGTCTCCCCGGGCATGTAAAGTCACCATTGGCTTTACTAGACCTAAATTTACTAACAGTACTAGTACCAACCATCTTATTGTGGACGTGCTAGTAGGGGTAATATGATTACTCCTGGATCTGTTACTCGAGGGGGCACTGTCCCGTCCCTCCTCGTCGAGTTTTGGCTGGTGGCAGTGGAAACTACTTGTTATGTTCGACCCCGAGCATAACCCTATGGGATTCGTCCCATTGTTGAAGATTGATACTGTTTTTTGTTAATCTCCAACGTACCACCGATCTACTTATCTTAAATAGGTTTATCGAGTGGTATTCTCTGCCAGAACTCGGGTTGTAAAATGGCGTCTGTGTTTTTCTCTGTGACTCCTAAACCAAAGGTTGAGCCCTTTGTTCCACTTTTGGCGGGCCTCTGGACAGAGACCCGCGAAGGTGGCGCCATTCTGTCTGGGTTACCTCAGGGGTGTGGGAGGGGGTTTAGACACCATGGACCGAGTTGCCTTGCCAACTCAGGTCGCACTCTGAAGTGATTGGCCCAGGTGGTGAGCCTTCCCGCTCACCACTTAGCATGTGTGATTGACAAGCTAGGCTGAATGAATGGGGGACGTCTGCATAAAAGCAGGGCCTTTGGGACTGGATCTTCAGGAAGTCGCCACTGGACCTAAAGAATCCGACGAGGGTAACGCTGACTCGACCTGCACGACGACACCTCCGGTGGAGCCCTGCGGAATCGTCTCACAATCTCCCGACGACAGAAGAGATCTCCCTGCCGGAGAGGCTCTTTCCCTGGCCGGTGGGAACAACCAGTCTTCTTCTTCTTTGTGCTTTTTGGTCGCCCAGGACGCAGTGGTCGAATTGCCCGTGCAGAGCACCCGGCAACCGGATAGCCACTACTCCTGCACCGTGATCAAAAGGTGGTGCCTTGTGACGGAGCACTCCGCGGCTGGTTTCTTCCCTGGTGGTGCACCGGACCTCTTCTCTTCGACGACGAGAGCATCTCTTCTCTTGGCCAAGACCCGTCATGCATCCACCACCAGGAACAACTGCCCCCGTCGGAGCTGTCTTCCACAACAAGGTACCGTAACCGCCTGGCTTCCCTTTTCGATCGGTTCGTGTGAGGTATCTGATTCCTCTCCGTTCCGTTGGGTTGCCTCCAAGCTTTATTCACTCTTTGTTCTGAACTGGTTCCACCTGTCGCTAACCAATTTGCTAAACGAGACTTGAATGCATCACCCGTAGAGACTTTCCAGGACATCGTGCCTTGCCTCTCACCGAGTGGGCCTGGCCGCCGAACTGTATGATCTAGTGTGATTACTGCTTTCTTGCCTTGCATTTTTACCCGCTTCAGTACGAACCGTGTTGACTTCGTTACCTGCCTTTCTCTTCTCTCCCTTCCTCACTAAATATTCGAGTGTCATCTGGGTTGAGGTATACACCTCTGTCTGAAAATAAGTGGTGCCGTAGAACCTAGAGTTGTCGATAGTGTGTTTCGGGGGATTGAGCTTATTCCATTCTGCAGAGTAATTGTATTTTGAATTATTTGCCGTGTTTCGCTTTAGTATTTTTCGTAGACGTGCTGTTATCAATAAATAACTTTCTATCTTTATACTAAAGCCTGGTTGCGTGTTTACTCGTTTTGCTGCAGAGAATTACCCTATTTTGTATGCTCCCTATACTGACCAACTTTTCTTGAGAGAAGTCTGACTGCTCAGCCACAGCTACCAATTGAATCTGTGTGGTACAGACTGCTACCAAGTGGGTTCATCGCAACACCTGTAGTCCTAAATCTTTTGCAGTGGTCCCAGAGGGAACTGCACAGGTTTCCGCCTAACACTGGTGGCAGTGGTGGAATTAGTATCGAGTATACAGTTTAGAGTGTTTTTCGACGCTGTAGAACGACTAACCACAAAACGTTACAAAAGCAACTTTCAAAAAACATGTCTACAATGGAAATTTACAGCCAAGAGTCTTTGTCGGATAAAAATACTGAGAGTCTGCGAGCTCTCTGTAGACAAGAGAATCTTCCTGTAAAAGGCAAGAAGTTAGAACTGATAGAGAGATTGCTGGTGAACCAAAGTCTGGGTACTGGTTCAGAGGAACCAAACTCTCCAGCAACTGTAGATAACAGTAATGGTGTTGATCTGAATCGTAATTCTGATGATAGCGATGAAGAGGCTGACGAGGACGGCGAGGCTAGCGAAACTGTCTCCCCCGCTCCTCTACCTGCCTTACCAACTGTGCCTACGGGGCCCATACCAGGTCCCACAAGTAACCCTGCTTATTTTGAACTTGAAAAAATGAAGCTCGAATTAGAATATAAACGGTTCTTGGCCCAAGCTGAACGAAACCAAGAGCTCGAGTTCAGACGAATGAATGCCCAGGCTGAGCAGAAACAAGCTGAGTTAAGACTCAGGGAAATAGAGCTTAATCATGAGTTACAAATGAAAAAGTTGTCTATGGAAAATGCTTCTCTCTCCTCTGGTTCCTCTAGGAGCTCCAGTCCCAAAAGACCCCGGATGCCGAAGGAATTAGTGGGTATGTACGAACCGAGATTGGATGTGTTGGATTGGTTGAAACTGTTTGAATACAATCATGGGCTCCAGGACATCACCGGGAATGCGTTGCTTCCCTGGTTGTTCTCTAGGCTTCCTCCTGTTGCGACTGATGTGGTAATGGAATTGGGGGAGGTGGATAAGACGGATTACGAAAGTGTGAAACTAGCTTTGATAGCTAGATTCGGGAAGACCCCTTCCCAGTATCTTAAGAGGTTTAGAACCCTCAAAAAGCATGATGGTACCCCTTGGGCTACCTGGGTGAGTGAAGGGTTGAAAAACTTAGAGGGATGGATTAAGGGTTACAAAGTTGACACTTACGAGGGTATGCGAAATCTTTTTATGTTGGAGTCGATTTATGATGCCTGTTCTCCTGAGCTCAGACAGCACTTGGCTGATTCGAAGGAATTAGATTCCAGGGCTCTAGCTAAGGCTGCTGACTTGTGGGTTGCCAACAGGGCTACTCACAAGGATTCTGGGGCAACTCAGAAAAAGGACGAGGGAAAACAGCCTAAAAAAGACTCAAAAGAGAATTCGAATAACCCACATTCCAAAGAGGGCCCCAAACAAAACCAGAAGGGTAAGCCACCGGGAAAACCACAGCAGAATAGTGTGTCTTCTGGTGCCAAACCGGAAGGAGGTCAGAACAAGCCACCATTCCAGAAAGCATTCGGGAAATGCTTTGTTTGTGGCTCGACTGATCACGTGAAAGGAGATCCCAGATGTAAGGGTAAACCTTCAGGGGTCCAGCTTGTCTCCTTAGCCTTCGCTCCAGAGGAGGAAGTCCAAATGGCAAGTGGAAACTTTCTACTGCTAGCTGACGAACCCGTTGGAGTCTCAGCCAGCGTTTCTTTAGTATCTCTGGGGTTGTGGGAACAACAGAATTTAGATGTCTATAATTCTATCCCCGATAATACTAAAGAGTATTATAAGGACAGTGTCCAGGTGAATGGTCAGGAGACGCCTGCCATTAGGGACACTGGGGCCAGCATAACTGTGGTGGATAAATCGTTTTTTCAGGCTGAGGATGTTGCTAAGGCACCCAAACGCCTCACCAAGTTAGCTGGAGGGCCTGTGCAGATGCTTCCCCAATTACCAGTTCTCATCCAGTGTAACGACATGACTGTAAAGATACCTGTCAGCATACAGAGTGAGGTACCAGGACGCGTACTGTTGGGTAACGATTTGAAAACTCTCGGAGTTGTATCGCATACTCCCAGACCTCCTAGTAAACGGTTACAGGAGCTAACCAGACCTGCAAGAGAGAGGACCCTGCGCGGTACTCTCGGGGAGATGATGAAGAAAGAAATCACTCCTGCTCCATTGGAAATGGCGGCCGCTGTCTCTAGGAACACAGAAGTAAAAGGGAAACCAAAAACAACCAAACCGAAACCAACAGCCCACATTCCGATGCAGCCGACACGGACTTCCCCGCGGTTGTCCAACGTCACACCCGTAACTCCACCTCCAGCTGAGGCTGAGGGGGAAGTACAACCCTGTATGGTAGAATTAGACTCTGAAGAAGAGCTAATGGAAGGCCAGGAACTCATTGGAGATCTGGATCCTGTTGACCATCCTGAGCTGCAGTCGTTACTGGCAGAAGGTGGACCCAGCAGGGCAGACTTCAGTAAGGGACAGAGAGAATGTCCAACTCTGGAAGGTCTTCGCCGTCAGGCAGAAACTCAGGCTGAAGGGCAAGAGCCTGGGAAACATAGGTTACACTGGGAAGATGGCCTCTTCTATAGTGAACCAACCGAGTCTGCACCTGGAGACTACAAACGCCTTGTAGTACCTCAAGAGAACAGACCACAGTTCTTGCAGTTAGCCCACGAGATTCCTTTGGCTGGTCACTTGAGTTTCAAGAAGACTAAGGAAAGGCTCTCACTCTACTTCTATTGGCCAAAAATGGGGGCCAAAGTAGAAAAACACTGCAGAAGCTGCCATACCTGCCAAATCTCTGGTAAGGTTGGGTCCAAGAATGTGGCACCGTTAGTGCCTCTTCCCGTTGTGGGAGTCCCATTTGAGAGAGTAGGGATTGATATTGTTGGTCCCCTTGATCCTCCAACCTCCTCAGGCAACAGGTTTATACTTGTTGTAGTAGACCATGCTACTAGGTATCCTGAGGCAATTCCTATGAGGACTGTTACAGCTCCGGCTGTGGCTAAGGCCCTCCTTGGTATTTTTACTAGGGTCGGATTTCCTAAGGAAGTTATCTCTGACAGGGGGTCAAATTTTATGTCCCACTACATGAAAGCCATGTGGAAAACCTGCGGAGTAACTTACAAGTTCTCAACGGCTTACCACCCACAAACCAATGGGTTGGTAGAACGGTTCAACCGAACCATGAAGAGCATGATAGGTGCTCTAGAAGAACCCCTTAAGCGTAAGTGGGACCTTCTATTGCCATGCCTTCTTTTTGCTTATAGAGAAGTCCCTCAGGAGGGAGTAGGCTACTCTCCCTTCGAACTACTCTATGGTCATCCCGTCAGAGGTCCGTTGGCCCTGATTAAGGAGGGGTTGGAGAGTGCTCCTTCCCCCAAGCCAGTCAGAGTGACTGACTACGTGATATGTCTCCGGAGGAGAATGTCGCACCTGATGACAGAAGCAAGCGATAACTTGAAAGCTGGACAAGCATTGGTCAAGCACTGGCACGATCAAAAGGCTAACATGGTTGAGTTCGCTCAAAACCAGCTTGTTCTTGTTATGATCCCCACAAAGCAGAGGGCCTTGCAAGATAAATGGATGGGACCCTACCGAGTAGTGGGTAAGCTCGGCGAGGTGAACTATCTGGTGGACTTGGGTAACCCCAAGGAGGCTCCGACAGTCTTTCACACCAACCGACTTAAAGCGTATGTCTCACGACCGGATGTAGGAGCATTGCTTCTAGCATCGGCCGAGGAAGAAGAAGAGAGTGAAGCTCTTCCGGATCTCCTCAGAGGCTTACCTTTAGATGAAAACATTGAAGGAGTAAATCTCTCCTCCAATCTGACACCCGAGCAACAAGAAGAGTGCAAGTCTATGTTGAATCAGTTTGCCTCTCTGTTCTCGCTCTCACCAGGCTTGACCCCTTGGGGCCAGCACGAGATACTCACTGGTGACTGTCTGCCTGTCAAAAGCAGAGGATATCGCATGTCAGAAAACGTAAGAACCCACATCAAAGGTGAGGTCAGCAAGATGCTTGATCTCGGGGTAATAGAGCCCTCTACTAGTCCATGGTCTAGCCCAGTTGTGTTAGTACCAAAGGCCGGATCTAAAGAACTTAGATTCTGCGTGGATTACAGAGCTCTTAACGCAGTCACCACGACTGATGCCCACCCTTTGCCAAGAACAGATGAGTTGGTGGATAAACTTGGCGCCGCGAAGTTCCTCAGCACATTTGACTTGACGTCAGGCTATTGGCAAATAGCCCTGACCAACCATGCCAAGGAGAAAACTGCATTTTCTACCCCCGTTGGTTTATACCAATTTACGGTAATGCCTTTCGGACTAAAAAATGCACCTGCTACGTTTCAACGGATGGTAAACCAAGTTCTAACCGGGATGGAGGACTTCTGCATGGCATACTTGGATGACATAGCAGTGTTCAGCAATTCCTGGGACGAACATGTAACCCACCTAAGAGATGTTTTGCAGGCTCTTAGACGAGCCAATCTGACCATAAAGGCGAGTAAATGCCAAATTGGACAGAGTAAGGTAGTCTACCTTGGGCATGAGGTAGGCGGTGGCGAAATAAGGCCTTTGCTCAGTAAGATTGAAGCTGTGCAAAATTGGACAACACTGACTACTCAGACTCAGGTGAGAGCCTTCCTAGGCCTCACCGGGTATTACAGGAATTTCATAGAGAACTATGGGACCATAGCTTCTCCACTGAATGTCATCTCCTCGCCCAAATTCCCTAAAAAGGTTAAATGGAACGAGGAGTGCAATCAGGCTTTTGAAAACCTGAAAAAGGCTCTTTGCCAAACCCCAGTACTCAGAGCTCCTGATTACCGCCAACACTTCATTGTGCAGACAGACGCTTCCAATGTAGGGATAGGTGCCGTACTCAGTCAACTGGATGGGAAAGGTAGGGAGCACCCCGTTTGCTACATCAGCCGCAAGCTGAAGGATCCTGAAACAAGGTGGGCAACAATCGAAAGAGAATGCTTTGCTATCGTGTGGGCTCTGAAGAAGTTTAGACCATACCTGTATGGTTCTACTTTTGTTATTCAGACTGACCACCAACCCTTGAGATGGTTAATGCAAATGAAAGGGGAAAACCCAAAACTACTGAGATGGTCGATCTGCCTGCAAGGGTTCGATTTCACCATTGAGCACAGGTCAGGGTGTCACCACCAAAATGCTGATGGTCTCTCTAGGATGTATATCATCAACTAGAGGTATGAGATTCATCCAGGAGTGGATTAAATCCTCCTGTCCCTTAGTCTGGGGGGGGCGAGTGTTAGGGAGAATTCTCTGTTTAGGCTGAATTTCCTAACCTAGTGAGTCCCCCAGCAGCTTTGCTGGATTTCTGGAGTTTGTTTTTTCCCATCCTGCCAAGAGTGTGACCCTTTTCCTCTCACTCTTGGACATGTATGTGTGTAATTCCTTTGAGATGTCAATGTGTTCGATGGGCTATGGGGTCTTTTACTCCATAGGGTCTCATAAGTTTTTCTATGTGTGTCACTCTGCACCCTACGTGTCGTGACACGGGGGCGCCCTAGCGGGTCCCCCCACCATAGACTCCATACCCGGGGACTGACTACTGTCTCCCCGGGCATGTAAAGTCACCATTGGCTTTACTAGACCTAAATTTACTAACAGTACTAGTACCAACCATCTTATTGTGGACGTGCTAGTAGGGGTAATATGATTACTCCTGGATCTGTTACTCGAGGGGGCACTGTCCCGTCCCTCCTCGTCGAGTTTTGGCTGGTGGCAGTGGAAACTACTTGTTATGTTCGACCCCGAGCATAACCCTATGGGATTCGTCCCATTGTTGAAGATTGATACTGTTTTTTGTTAATCTCCAACGTACCACCGATCTACTTATCTTAAATAGGTTTATCGAGTGGTATTCTCTGCCAGAACTCGGGTTGTAAAATGGCGTCTGTGTTTTTCTCTGTGACTCCTAAACCAAAGGTTGAGCCCTTTGTTCCACTTTTGGCGGGCCTCTGGACAGAGACCCGCGAAGGTGGCGCCATTCTGTCTGGGTTACCTCAGGGGTGTCGGAGGGGGTTTAGACACCCTGGACCGAGTTGCCTTGCCAACTCAGGTCGCACTCTGAAGTGATTGGCCCAGGTGGTGAGCCTTCCTGCTCACCACTTAGCATGTGTGATTGACAAGCTAGGCTGAATGAATGGGGGACGTCTGCATAAAAGCAGGGCCTTTGGGACTGGATCTTCAGGAAGTCACCACTGGACCTAAAGAATCCGACGAGGGTAACGCTGACTCGACCTGCACGACGACACCTCCGGTGGAGCCCTGCGGAATCGTCTCACAATCTCCCGACGACAGAAGAGATCTCCCTGCCGGAGAGGCTCTTTCCCTGGCTGGTGGGAACAACCAGTCTTCTTCTTCTTTGTGCTTTTTGGTCGCCCAGGACGCAGTGGTCGAATTGCCCGTGCAGAGCACCCGGCAACCGGATAGCCACTACTCCTGCACCGTGATCGAAAGGTGGTGCCTTGTGACGGAGCACTCCGCGGCTGGTTTCTTCCCTGGTGGTGCACCGGACCTCTTCTCTTCGACGACGAGAGCATCTCTTCTCTTGGCCAAGACCCGTCGTGCATCCACCACCAGGAACAACTGCCCCCGTCGGAGCTGTCTTCCACAACAAGGTACCGTAACCGCCTGGCTTCCCTTTTCGATCGGTTCGTGTGAGGTATCTGATTCCTCTCCGTTCCGTTGGGTTGCCTCCAAGCTTTATTCACTCTTTGTTCTGAACTGGTTCCACCTGTCGCTAACCAATTTGCTAAACGAGACTTGAATGCATCACCCGTAGAGACTTTCCAGGACATCGTGCCTTGCCTCTCACCGAGTGGGCCTGGCCGCCGAACTGTATGATCTAGTGTGATTACTGCTTTCTTGCCTTGCATTTTTACCCGCTTCAGTACGAACCGTGTTGACTTCGTTACCTGCCTTTCTCTTCTCTCCCTTCCTCACTAAATATTCGAGTGTCATCTGGGTTGAGGTATACACCTCTGTCTGAAAATAAGTGGTGCCGTAGAACCTAGAGTTGTCGATAGTGTGTTTCGGGGGATTGAGCTTATTCCATTCTGCAGAGTAATTGTATTTTGAATTATTTGCCGTGTTTCGCTTTAGTATTTTTCGTAGACGTGCTGTTATCAATAAATAACTTTCTATCTTTATACTAAAGCCTGGTTGCGTGTTTACTCGTTTTGCTGCAGAGAATTACCCTATTTTGTATGCTCCATATACTGACCAACTTTTCTTGAGAGAAGTCTGACTGCTCAGCCACAGCTACCAATTGAATCTGTGTGGTACAGACTGCTACCAAGTGGGTTCATCGCAACACCTGTAGTCCTAAATCTTTTGCAGTGTTCCCAGAGGGAACTGCACAGGTTTCCGCCTAACAGCACTACATTTATAAGCCTTTACAATATTTTGGGACCCCCCACTCTAATGTTGCTCCCTCTCGACAGAATGCCACCAAACTTCACAAAAACATGTATATCTTGATCTATTATCAGTTTTCCAAATGAAGTGTAGATTTGTCAAATGGCACCTCATTTATAAGCCTTTACATTATTTTGGGACCCCCTCTCTAATTTTTCCCCCTCTTCACACAATCCTACCAAACTTCGGAAAAACATTCATATCTAAATGTATTATCAGATTCCCAATTTAAGTGAGGACTCGTCAAATGGCACCTAATTTATCAGCCTTTACATTATTTTGGGACCCCCCCACTCTAATTTTGCCCCCTCATGACAGAATCCCACCAAACCTTGCATACACACTTAGGATCAGCCCAGGAATATACATGCAAAATTTCATGCAGTTTCGTTAAGTGGCGCCAACGTTATGAGCCATCCAAGAACTGCATTTCACCAACCCTGTAATGCTAAGGTGTTTGCAAACTTTCAAATGACTGTTTGCGAACATCTGAACTGTTCGCGGACTTTCACGGCAAAAAACACCCGTTTTTTTTGCTTCTTGCAGCCATATTCCATCCCATCCTCATCACCCCTCACCTCCCCTGAGATTATTTGATAAGTTTGACAAGTGGAATGCTGTGTTTTTTCAAATGTTTTTACTGCGATGTCCGCGGACATCGGCCGCTGTCCTCGAATCCAAGATGGCAGACGTTTCCAAAAATCTGACGCACTTCACGCTCCTCATCATCCAATCAGCAAACACGACGCTGTCCGCGGACATAACGCAAGCCGATTAGCCAATCAGGACACTGTCCCCGGACCGAACAGGGAAGTGTGTCCGCGGACTGGACATAGATATCACACATTTTTTGTGACCTAATTTTTGGTCATTTTAAAAGAAACTACTGGACGGATGTTCACCAAATTTACAAAAGCACGCATTCTGGACCAAGCCACTGCTCCTGCCGCATATTTGGTGAAAATCTGTCCAGCGGTTTGGGCTGTAGGCGTGAGCAAATTTTTTTCCCCATTCAGTCTATAGGAAAAAAAGACATTTTGGGACCCCCCCTATAACTTTGCCACCCCTGGACAAAACCTCACCAATCTTTGTAAAGTAAATCAGGGTGGGCCATATACTTTTTTGGCAAAGTTTGGTGAGGATTCGTCCAGGGAGGGCGAAGTTATAAGCCGGCCAAAAAGTGCTCTTCCTATAGGATTTGCAATTTAACCATAACTACACGGCCACTACTGTGGCCGTATAATATATATACTATTGTCAGCAGTTGTATGCCCCTGATAAGGAAACCATTGAACTCTGCTGTTTGGTTGAATGGGAATACCAATGGTTTCTTTAAATGCACAAAGTGCAAGGCATGTCAATATGCCATGAACAAAACTAGTTATGTACATTAGGCCATACGGTTGAATTAAAAAAGAAAATGACATGCAACACATAATGTATGGTATATGCTCTCATGTGCTCTTGTGATATTTGGTATATTGGGAGCACTATTGGTAAGTTAAAACTTAGAGTGTTACAGCACGTGAGAGCTATAAAAATCTTTGATGCATCATACCCTATGGCAGTACATTTTAGAGAAATCCATGAAGGGAAGATTGACAGTTTGAGATTTTTTGGTTTGCATCATGTGAAGGAAAATCTTTGTGGGGGCAATCGAGAACTTGAACTTCGACAAATGGAGACAATGTTTATCTTAGACATCGAGACTAAAAAACCAAAGGGATATAACCTTGATGGGGAATTGTATACGTCCCTGGGAGTTTGAATATATATACACATTAGAGGTGCTATTCTACTACTATACGTTCTCATCTCGATGCAATATGGTTAGCATATATAGGTTATGCAAAAGATAGCCTTTATTACAGGATATGAATTCAAATTAACTAGCTGCTAGATTGCTTCCATGCACTTTGTGTTTCACTTTAGTACTTTAGCACTTTAGTCTTGTAGTATTTTGAGATATTTTGTGTTTCACTTAAGCACTTTAGTGTTTTAGCATTTTAAGATACTTCTTTTGTTTTTTTAAAAAAGTTTTGTTTGATGTAATTGGGGAAACACCATCTTGCTGTGGTCTTTTAGATGAATACACAGTTGTCTCACACCAAAGAACTTGAAACCTGAGAAGATATGAACCCAATATACCAGGAAATTAGGATTTAACAACTGTTTGTTCTAGGGATTAAGCCAGCATTATGCATCTTGATTGCCTGTACCCATTTTTTATTGGAAATATGATGCATGTGTAGCAGATAAACCATATGCACTAAGCATGAACAGGGAAGTTGATCACATGCATATCATGTGGGAAAATTGATAATCATTTCTACAAACTCTGCCAACAGGCATTGTATAAATTATTCAGAGTTGAATAAGAAAATAATGTCCCCTGTTAGATCAACTGCACTTAGCACTTTATTATTGCAATAATGACTATGGCAGCTATAATATGTATGCATTCAGCACTTTGTGAATACAATTTATGGACTTCATAATAACAGCACTATACACTTTATTGCAGAATTAATTATTGTATCTTCTAAAAACATCTCTGCACGAAGCACTTTAGAACAAAGTAATTTTAAAGAATGTATAATGTTAGAATAACTTGGTGCAATTTCGAACTATATGGCATATAATAGATGTATTTGTTCATGCTGTAATCTAGCTATGGTGTTGAGTTACATGGTTTCTGCACCTATAATAATAAGCTATCAGATACATGCAATCCATTACAAAATGGCCACCAGGGTCTCTATACTCTACATCACATGCATGATTCAAGTTGTAAACTGGTGAAAGAGAAAAGAGACAACCGTGGGAAATAGACCATAGAGATCAAGTGTTCGTATATGTATCACTAGTGGGTGGTGTGAATTTTTTCGTATGTGAACAAGCAGCGAGAATGCTGTGAAACACATCATACCGTGGTTCTCTTGTCTTTATTTTTAATGGTGAAGAAATTATTAAACTGGATATTATGAGGAATTGACCTTGGCCTGGAAGTTTTTTGCATTAGGCGCAGCCTTAATTTTAAACAGCTGATCAGGTGGAGTGCAGACCCTCCAGGGTCACTATTGCTTAGTTTCCCTTTCACAAAATATATATATATACATATATATATTCACTGATAAAACATTGTTAAAGGGACGTTATGGTTAAGATGCACTAATAAAAAACCTATCAAATTCACTGAAAAAACTTTGTTGAAGGGACGCTATGCTTAAGTTGCACTAATAAAAAGCTATGAAATTCAATTAAAAAAACTTTGCTAAAGGGACGTTATAGTTAGAAGTAAAACCGAAAAACCTCAGAAAATTGCCAGTTATGGTAAACTAAACAACCATTACTCGTGTCACCACCGTGCACTGCTAAGACTAACACCCAGGACATCAAAGATGCCATCACAAATGTCATTGATGACCTCACATATCTGGGCTACTTCTTTTTGTTCACTGACATATCTAGGCCAGGTGGTTTTGTTCACTGACAGTCAGAATATTCAAATTCAAAAGGTGATATTAATCTAATCATTAACCTTGTCACATGTTCTTAAAGTACTTTCTTTAGGGTTTGGTCTCAGTTCATGGTGCACATAAATGGCGCAATAGCAGGCCTCAAACACACAATTAATTTGCATACATGAAGATAAACTCTAATGTTATTAACATTTTCTAGTGATGCTGATACTTTCTTCCTTATTTTAGTTTCCCAATACGTGCCTCTGAGTTGTATGCATTGTGGGTCTTCATATGTATTGTTTGAACTAGCACAAGTGTGTAGTAAGTTTTGAATTGTTAGCTAGTTATTACATGTTTAACATTACTCAAAACTCTGATAAGGTAGCATTCATTATTTTACTATCCAAAATTACAAGATTATAACTATTGTACTTCTATGGTGCATGCTGCAGCCATCGCCTATCTTTATGTATGATTAGGTTCCTTCCTTTATTAACAACAACACCCCAATAGACAGGCCGATTCATGGAATTAATGTGCGCTGAAATTTTCGGCGAAAGCGTGCGAATCACAGCGCAAGTGCGAATATCGCAGCGAAACCCATGCACAGCGATTCATGGAAGTCCGTGCGCGTTTGTTTGTTTGTTTTATTTCTAATGCGCTCCAGACCCGTGGGTAGAAGGGCGCAACAGGTAGGATAATGCGAAGCTTTCAAAGTTACAAATTATACAATATAAATTAATATTATACAAATTATACAAGATACAGTAATAATATACAAATTATACAAGACCGGAGTCATAAAAGTCAGTTACATTAGAGATGGTGCAGGTAACATATCATAATTCACCAGGAAAACAGGGACCAGTGTCGTGCCTGGGAATAGCGTGGACCGGTGACTAGTGGTCGTTGGAGATAAAATGTTGGATGGCGTTCCTTCTAAATAGTGGGTAAGGTTGATCTGCTCCTAAGTTGTTAGGTAATAGATTCCAAGTTTTAGCAGCCTTCACAGGGAAGCTATTGCCACCAATCGTGGTTAGTTTAAATCTAGGTACTACTAGACAGTTGGTGTTGCTAGCTCTGGTTGGTCTGATAGAGGTTTTTTTTCTGTATTTTGTTCATGAGGTAGCTTGGGGAGGCATTATTGAGAGCTTTGTGTTTCAAGGAGATCATTTTTAATTGTATTTTGTGGTTTGTGGATAGCCATTTGTATTGCCGTCTGGTGGCGGAAATGTGTGCTCTTTTATTTATGCCATACTCTGCTCGCAAGGCGTTGTTTTGGAACGTTTGTAGTTTCTGGAAGGTTGATTTATTAGCACCACTGTAGAGGGCATTACAGTAGTCAATCCTGGAGAGAATAAGTGTTCTGGCCAGGATCATGCAGCTATTGTTAGAAAGGAAGGGCTTACCTGCTCTTATAAGTTTGCAGGTATAGGCAGTGGAGGAAGCCAAGGATTTAAGCTGTTTATTAAATGAAAGTGTGGAATCCAAGTAGAAACCAAAGGTTTTTACTTCCTTGGAGACCCTAATAGTGTTTCCATCGATATTAAAGGATGAGAATTCTTGGCCTAGTTTTTTGGTATTTATATGTGTTCCCAGGATTATCAGCTCCGTCTTGTCGTCGTTCAAGCACAAGCCATGTATGGCCATCCATGCTTGAACAACGAGATATACCCTGTTCACCAACTCCGAGTCCTTCCTATGATCCCCGTAAAGTGGGAGGAGAATCTGTGTATCATCTGCATAGTTAGTGTAGGTGATACCCAGAAGGTCCAAATCGTCGAACAAGGGTTTGGTGAAGATATTGTATAGGGTTGGCGAGACACTGGAACCCAGGGGAACGCCACATAATATGGGGGTAGGGTCAGTAGCAGCCGATGGTGAAAATACTCTCATTGTTCTTTCGCTAAGGAAAGATTCTAACCACTTGATGGCCTCAGGAGAGAAGTGGGCAGCAGAGTCCAGGTGCCTGCAAAGGACCTTATTATCGACCAAGTCGAATGCGACTGGGAGATCAAGTAAGAGCAGGAGTGCTGTTTCCCCTCCATCCCTCAGCTCATCGAGTTGCGTCTTTAAATCGATTAGGGCGGTTTCCGTTCCGTGTAATGGGCGGAAGCCAGATTGTCTAGCTCCTAGGAGCTTGTGCAGGTCAAGGTGTTTTTGTATCTGGATATAGGCGGCTTTATCCAATATCTTAAGGAGGAATGACACAGTGGTAATGGGGCGATAGTTGGTCGGGATGAGTGGGTCTAAGGTCTGTTTTTTGAGAAGTGGGAGCACCCAGAAGTGTTTTAAATTAGCTGGGATAGTACCTGATGTGAAGGAGGCATTAATTAATTTTGAAATGAATGGTGAGAGGTCTCTGGCCACATCTTTTATTAACTGTGCTGGGCAGATGTCGCCCTTACAATTGGACGGTTTGAGTGAGAGAATTATTTTTTCTACTTCTAGTGGAGAAGTTTTGGAGAAGTGAAATTTGTTGTTTGCCTCAGGTGAGTCACTATGTGTTGAGGTATTGGGGGATTACTGTAGATTGAGCATATCTTTTTTTGTTGTATTTTGGTTTGGAGTGTGTTCATTTTGTTTGCTAGCGCATTTTGGATGTCTGCGCACAAAGTCTTGTCCTTGGTAACTAAGTCTGGTGTGGCTATTGGTGACTCTAATTATTTCAGTATGGAGAAGAGTTCTCTCATGCTAGAGTTTGAGTTTCCGTTCATCATAGGAATTCTTTTTGGCAAGGTGCACTTCTTTTTTGAAGTGTGAGGAAATGGAGGTTAGTTTTGCTTTATTTTCGATTGAAGGGCATAGTCTCCAGGAGTTTTCACTTTTTCTTTTTAGAAGTCGTAAGTCTCTTAATTGGGGCGTGAACCATTTGTTAAGGTGCGCTTTAGGTTTACTTTTTCTGAGTTTGAGCGGGGCAATTTTGTCCAGTGTATTGAGCATAATCTTATTATATTCTTGGACTAGCGTACTAGGGTCTAGATTGTCAGGTAGAGCGTTTAGCGTAGGTAGGATAGCAGGGATGACTTTTTCCACTGTAATACTTTTTTTATTTCTAGTAAGACATGGTGGTGCTTGCAGTGAGACCATAGGAGAGGGTCTGACTGTAGATAAGTTAAAGGCCACGAGTGAGTGATCTGTCCATGAATGAGGAGAGATGGAGGTGATGGAGACTGTGCAGTTGTAGTCCGCTATCCAGTCCAGTATTCTCCCTTTAGCATGAGTGGGTTTGTTGACTTTCTGAGACAGGCCTGAGGCGTTGATGATATTGGGTATATCTAAGGCTTGTTTGTCCATAGGATCATTAAAGCCAAGGTTAAAATCTCCTAATAATAGAAGCTGGGAGGTAGGTTTAAGGTTGTTGGTGATTAGACTATACAAGTCCTCCTCAAAGGTGCCGAGAGGACCTGGGGGTCTATATATTAGGTGGATTGTGAGAGTTTGTATGTTGTTTATCTGGAATTTAACCAAGATATTTTCACAGGATTGTAGGATTTGAGGTGGGGATGTTCTGAGAGAGAGGCTCAATTTAGAGATAATGGCGATTCCACCACTTCGTGAGCCGTCCCTATCTTGTCTTGCTATGGTATAGCCTTCTGGAATGGCTAGCATTAGCAATGGGCCAGCTGCATTGTGTAGCCAGGTCTCGGTTACTGCCAGGAAATCCAGATTATTTTCTGTAATAAGGTCGGCAATGTCGAGGGCATGTGCGACAAGGGATCTCACATTGAGGAGGCGTGTAAATCCCTGGATGTACGCTAAAAATCTGGTGGCGCACGCTGGCGCACACGTCTCCAAACAGTGTGCGCTACGCGCACAGTGAAAGCGCACATAGTGCGGCGAACACAACAAAAGTAGGCGGAACAGGGGGCGTAACATGCGGAATTGGGAACAACGTGTGAAAATGTGGGCGGAATGGGGGAAGTACAGGAGGCAAATGCGCGGAACACCCACACGCACGTTCAAAACACGCGGGCTAACGCGTGCGCCAAAAAAGATGCGCTAATCCGGAAACACGTACGCCAGCAGGAAGCAGGCGTATGTGGACCTGCGCAGCATAAAAGTGCACGCAAACAACAAACATGGTCAGACGCCAGGATGAATATACCATTCCTAGCAGCAGTGTTCGTGGGATACCGCAGGAGGAGGAGGAGGATAGTCAGGCCCAGAATTTTTACACCCAGAACCATCCTTTTTGGGATGCCTGATGACCAGGTGTATGGGAGGTACAGGTTTCCACCTCACATAATACTCGACCTGGTGAGTGAGTTGGAGGATGACCTCACATCACCCACCCTGTGCTCCCAAGCACTCAGCCCCCTGGAGAAGGTCCTCAATGTACTGCACTTCTTGGCTACTGTATCATTTCAGCGGACAAGTGCTATAGTGGGGGGGTGTCACAGGCCACACAGTCACGCTGCCTACACCAGGTGTTGGCCATCATGACTGCACGCCCATCAGTCTGCAGGCACATATACCTGCCCAGAACACCTGCAGAAAGGCAGGCTGCCGTCCAGGATTTCTACGGGGTGGCACAATTCCCCAAAGTTCTAGGTGCCATTGATTGCACCCATGTGGCTCTACGTCCCCCCAGGGCATCTGAGCACATCTATAGAAACCGCAAGCACTGGCATTCCATCAACGTGCAGGTAGTATGTGATGCCAAGGGAATCATCACCTCAATATATGCCAACTATCCAGGGTCCACCCACAACCGTTTCATTTACAGAATGTCAACCCTAAACCGGGACCTAGAAGCTGGGCGGCATGGCGATACATGGCTGCTTGGTGAGTATAAATGCCACTGCACATGCATGCATGTCACATACTGAGTAATGTCACAACGCCACTAATGATACCCATCACCACCTCCCCAGGGGACAGTGCCTACCCTCTGAGCCCCCACATGATGACAGCAAATCGGAATCCCACCACGCCACCCGAGGTAAGATACAACACAGCCCATATTGCAACCAGGGGCATAGTGGAGCGCACATTCGTGGTGCTCAAGTCATGCTGTCGCTCCCTTGACCACTCTGGTGGGCAGCTGCTATACGCTTCCCCAGTAGAGTGCAGGATCATAGTGGCAGCATGTGTCCTGCACAATGTTGCAACATGCCGGGCCTGCCGGTGGACATGGTGGTGCCCCCACATCCCCAACCACATGCATCCCCGCTGCGTATGGGAGGGGAAAGGGCACGTGGCAAGGCAGCCCGTATGCAGCTGGTGGCTAATTACTTCACATAAAATCACACCCCTGTGGAGTGAACACAGCCCTGGTACATACCAGCTGACAATCAATGATGATGACATAAGGGACAGTCAACTGCCACAACCATACCAGCCTGAGATTGGTCGCCTGGAAGTGTTACATTGTGTGCATCCCTACCTACACAAACACCACCAATGCTGTGTCATCAAAAGACATACATCTATGCTGTTAAATTCATTACCCCCTAGCAAAATACAACATGAAAACAGCGCCATGTCACCCAATCCCTCCCCAGCTCCGCCACCCAACACACCACGGCATGTCATGCAATATGAAAGCAAACAAAGAAATGCACAAAACCTGACACAAGTGTCACAAAGTACACTGTCCCCAATGGAAAATGCCCATACACAATATGCTCCCAGTAATGTATACCTAAAAACACACATGACCAAATACTTACCAACAATACAATGCAGCAACACAACATCAAAAATAGCAAAAACATAACAGTACTAAGTTAAAGTAGTCGTAGTCTTACTACCTGAATATGCCACCACATCGACCCCTTCCAACTGTACAGTGTTGCTGCCACGCAAATGTCTCAGTGTACTGCATACAACATGAGCTGCATCTGCAAAGTAGACGGCCTTGTGAAGACATGAGGAGGGAACCTGCAGATTAGGAGGAAGACATGGATGCCCAAGCACATATCAATACACCATGCAGTGTACAATACAACAACAATATCCACTAGGGATGTCTACACAGTATTGACTACAGACTGCCCACACAGCTCATGGGAGCCCAACGTCACTGTGTAATTCAATGTCACTTGGTCACACCCTTTGCAAGCCCATGGAAACGGGAAGCAGGAGGGGTGTGTGTCTCACAAACCCAAACATCTAACCCAAACTCAGGACAAGCCTGCATGTGCCCAGCCGGAATACAGTGGATGCCCACGGGAGCCACACAAGGCAACACACTGTAAAAAAAAAAATCAAAAATTAAAAAATGACCATGTGGGGGCCGGGTGGGGAGGCCACCCAGGAGGTTCGAGGACAGGGTGCACACCACACCCACCTGTGTGGATGTTGCGAGAAAAGAATTACCTCCTTGGGCTCATGGCCTGCATGGCTATACCATTGTGGGAGAACTGCTGTCGCTCTGCTCATCCTCTGCTGCTGCATCAGGAGGCGGGGGCACTATGGGAGGCAGCCCACGCAAAGCCCTGGTATGGTCCTCCATGGCAGCAAGCATGCAGGTCTTGAAGGTCTGATTCTGGAGGATTAAAGTGCGGAGTTCCCCATGCAGTACATCACGGATTGCCTGCATTTCTGCACGCATGGCCTCGCGTGATGCCCGGATCTCCTCACGTGTTGCATGCAGCTCAGCTGAGAGCGAAAGTGTGAGCAGCTCCAGCTGCTGTTCTGCCCTTAAATTACTGGAAGCCTCAAGTGCAACCAGAGTCTGCCTGAGGTTATGTAGTTCTACCCTGAGGGCTTCCCTGTGGCCCTGGGACTCAATTGATATGGAGTCTCCAGTGCCGCCCGTCTGTCCCTGTTGGACGCCAATATGTCTTCCCTGTGTGATTGGCAAATGGAGTCTGTTGCCTGCTGTTGTTGCTTCATCTGCCTTTCAGGGGGGATAATGGAAGTGGCCACCCTCTCCATTGCCTGAGCCATCATTTCTACTGATGCTGCCTGTTGGGTTGTCATACTGTACATGGAGTTTTCCCATACAGTATTGCCTGGTGGGACACGGCCACCGCGTCAATGGGCACCACACCTGTTTGGGGCAAGGCGATCTGCACCTTGCTGTGCTGGCACTGCCTGAGGCTGCAGGACTGCATTCCCCCTCTGATCTGCTGGCCCAGGAACAGGATCAGGTGCTGTGGAGTGTGACCCTGCATCCATAACCGCCAAAGGCGGACCTACCAACACTGACATCCCCATAGAGGGTTCTACCCCTGGTCCAGGTGGGTTGGACAGAACAGAATCCCTGCCAGAAACACTTACCTGCGACTGCACATAAGTTTCATCATCCGACTCAGCACCCGAATAGAGGTCTGGGGAGGTGCACCCAGAGGCACCCCTGGACAGTATGGTCTGCAGTAACATTGGGTTTTCACCCACCACACCATTTCCCCCACTGGTGCCCGGTTGTGCCTGAGATTCCTCCTGGGTCTGCACCATCTCAACCTCAACAGCACCAAGTGCATCATCATCTGCAAAAACATGAAAGACAACAAATGGAAACAGGCATGTGCGCGACTCACCGTCTGCCTGGAAAAAGAACATGAAAAATACGCACAGAAGAAGTGAACGCTGTTTGAGGAAACAGGCCCAACAGAAAATCAGAAAACAGCTGTCAGAGGTAACAGGGAGTACGAACTTGAAACGCTGTGAAGTAATTGCGTGTGAACCGACAAGAAGTACAGAATTCACCCACTCGCTCTCCACGAAAAGCACGTACAAGGAAATGGTGTCCTACATGTAGCTTTTAAACCGGCCCACACGTACACGTCACATACGCGTGTACGCGGGCCCTTTCCTCCAATTACACGCGATGACACTCGGACGTGCAGTTTTTCCACGTGTGCTCTGTCATCACGTGCTATGAGGGAAACGCCCACGTGCGTAATGTAACTTACACGCTAAGGGCCTTTGGTCCAAGGAAATCACATACGTGTGCTGACGCGCTTACGCGCTAAGGGCCTTTCCTCGAATTACACGCTGACTTGCACTTTTTTCACATGCCAAATCACTCCGTATCAAGCTGGCCACACGAAAACACATGGAAGACCACGCTCCTGCCCAGAAGGCCGAATTACTGCCCCCCAGAGCCCCGAGCACACACCCACCTGCCATCTGCTGCTGCCTGACTGCCTGCTGCCCACGTGCCCTGCCATTTGCTGCCTGCACGTTAGCCAGGGGTGCAGTTGCTTTGACCACCCCTGCTGGAACCGAAGACTCCCGACTGAGATTCCATCGCTCCACAGCCCAGCCCCAGGATCCAGTTGCCCACCCACTCCTGCCTCTGGGGTTGCCATGTCGGGCACAACACCATCTGCGACCACTAGCAACCCTCAGCCAGAGAGGCAGAGGGCAACCAGCTTCAGTGCCAGGGAAGTTGGTGTCCTGGTGGAGCAAGTCCTGGGGCAGTATGATGCCCTCTTTGGAAGTTTGCGCGCCGACTATGAAGGACGGACCAGGATCTGGATGGACATCGTGACTGCTATCAACGTGGAGGGGGTGGCAGTCTGCGACTTGCATCATGTCAAGAAGCGCTGGGAGGACTTCAGGTCCAGGACCGTCAACAAGGCCCGGCGCCTCTCGAAGGCAGTGGATGCCAAGGTGTGCCGGGGCCAGCTGTCAGACCACCAAATGAGGGTCCTGGAACGCATATGCCCAGCGCTCTACGTCCAGATCCTTGAGAGGCAGACCCGTCTGGAGTCGAGCGGTAAGTGTACATGCATGGTGATTGGACGCTGTGCGTGTCGTGGTCTGCCAGTAGTGTGCAGGTTGCACATGTGTTTTTGTAGGGCCATGTAGGGATGTGTATGAACAGGGGCGTGAGGCTGCCACATGTGAGTCCTCTCAGGTGTGAGACACATTGATGGTCTATGTGTTGGTAAGCATGCTGGGCAAATGCAGGTGTGGGAGCACACATGTTTGAATTTGTGTGTATGTACATTGGCATGGTTGTGGCATGGATGGTGGTTCATAATGCATGTAGCTGCACTGTGTACATGTGCATGTATGTGTATTTGAAAAGTGTGCAACTGAGATGCAACATGGATGCATGTGACACTGATATGTAGAAGGCTGAATGTCAGATGTGACATGTATGGCGATCTCATCACTGCGACAGTTGGAGGAGATGTACACATGCATGTAAGTGTGGTGGAGTGTGTGCATGTCCAGTGCACTCCCATTGTTTCATGTGATGTCAGGCTCACCTTTGGCTGTACATGCTGTTGTATGTGTATGGATGGTGCTGCCTGGTGCAATATTGCTGTGGAAATGCTCATGTGTGTGAGTTAAAATGACATGTGTGTCGTGGAGTGTGATGCCGTGTCTGAAGTTTGACAATGCCACTCGTGTACAACTGTCATGTGTGTATCAGTCCAATGTACTGAGCCCTGATACCTGTGTTTTATCTCTCCCTGTCTGCAGCGTCGACTGATGAAGAGGGCCGAGAGGGTGCTGTGGAGCACAGCGGCAGGGATCGCACCACCAGCTGGAGACGCAAGGCCCGGCTCCCCTCCCAGATTGTCATCTCATCGGGGAGTGAGGAGTCTGGTGCCGTGTCCCAGGCCGCAGCTGCTGAGGGTAGGTCCAAGAGGCGGAGGTTGGAGGTGGACTCCTCGGCAGCAGAAGGGGCAGCTGAGACCCCATAGGGCCCAACGCAGGAAGATGGTATGGAGTCATCCAGGTTGGTGGGGGGTTTGGTGGAGGAGGAGGCAGTGGAAGGGACACACACAGGGTCTGGAGGTGGGGATTCCACTGGTGCTAGTGGTGCAGTGCAGGACCAGGCACAGGAGGCAGCACAGGCCGCCACGGAGGTGCCTGTGTGCAATCCTGTCCCTGATCCTGTCACTGCATCATCTGGCACCAGCAGGGATGCCTACGTCCAGACCCATTCTCAGGGAGGGGATGAGCACACAACAACTGGCCTTCCTCTCCCTGCGGACGTGGCTATCCGGGACCGTGTTGAGCCTGTCCTGGTAAGGATAGCGTTGCGTCAACGGGGCATGCGAGTTGACGTGCAGTCTTTTCGTGAAGAGACTGCACGTCATCTCGGGTGCCTCTTTGACTTCGTTGACCTGCTGGGACGGGTCACCAGTGCTGTATTCCTCCGTGTGCTGGACCTTCTTGCGACCCCCTCCTCACGTGAAACCCCTACCTGCCAGTCGTCCTCCATTCCATCTTCCCACTCATGTATCACCTGGGTACACTGTGGAGCTGCCTCTGACCCTGCGGCCAGGCTGGTGGAAGACACATCCCTGCCACAGTCGGGAGTCGAACGTCCAGCAAGGGTGGCTACCTCAACAACTGCACCCCAGCCGGAGGAGGATGTGCAGGTAGCAAGAGCCAGGGCACAAGCAGAGGCACAGCAGCAGCAGCAACAAGGTGGGAGCCATGATGGCTCGGGGCCTTCAACATCGGAGGGGCAGGCATCGGCCAGAGGGCAGGAGGACCCAGGACTGGAAGTGTCTTCCTTGTGGCAGCGGTTAGGCCATGCTATAGATGCAGAGAGGCAGCGGGCAGAAGAGGCACGGCTCACGATGGTCAGGGCAGAGAACTCCATGCATAGGGCTCTGAGGCGGGCCAAGTGCCTCGAGGCAATTCACAGGGACCTGGAGGTCCACATGTCATCGTCCCTGCGAACCCTCGGGGCCATGGAAGAGGACCGCCTCTGGGACATCGAGCAGGAGTTTGATGATGCCCTGGACTAGCCCGCTGCCATTGTAAATAGTTTTTAGAGTTAGGTTTCCTTTTCCTTTTATTTGTGGTCAATGGACAATGCCACACACATTTGTATATAGTGTTATTTTTAGGTAGTTTATTAGTTAGGTTTCATTTGTTTGGTTGGGCTCATGGACCCTTTACATCGTTGGACAATGGATTGATTTGATATCTTTTTTTGAATTTTGCACATGGATTAATGGATTTTTATTTTGGACATTGGATTGTGAATAGTTTGATCATGGATCAATTTGGATTTTTTTTTCATTATGGACATGGAGTAATGGATTTTTTTTTCAGGACAATGTATTGTAAATAGTTGGACTATGGATTGATTTCTCTTTTTTATTTTTCATTATGAACATGAAACAATGGATATCTTGTTTTTACCTTTCCTTTGGATTTGCGTTGGTGGAGGGAGAGTTTGGACTGTTTTTCTTTCAAATTCTTTTGGATTGGTTATCATTTTCATTCACTCATCTTTTTCACATGCTTTTCATTTCATGTTTAATATTTTGGTGTGCTTTCATTTCATTTATTTATGTACATATTACATTTTCATATATTCGCTCATTGGGTTGATGCATGTGAAAATGTGGGTTTACACAAGCAATGCCAACCAGTGTATGTGTGTGATGGACATATGTTGATGTACATAGTTGAGTTTTGGTTTGTGTCTTGAGATGGGCATGTCAGTGTGGGGTGGATTGGGAAATCATTGCATCTCAAGAATGGGGTGGCGTGATGTGGTTTTTTGGTGTAGAAGTGGGCCATGATTGTGCATCTTTATTTTGTGTAGGGGGGACATGAGTGGGACATGAGTGGGGGCCAGCTGGCAGGTGCCCCTGACTGCTGTGGGTTGGGGGTGCAGGAGGACATGAGTGGGGGCCTGCTGGCAGGTGCCCCTGACTGCTGGGGGGTGGGGGTGCAGGGGGTGCAGGGGGACATGAGTGGGGGCCTGCTGTCATCTTTGAGGTCCTGGTTGTTAGTTTTAGCAGTGCACGATGGTGGCGCGAGTTATGGTTGCTTAGCTTCTCATAACTGGTGAATTGCAGGGTTTTTTCGGTTTTACTTGGAACCATAACATTCCTGTATTAACGTTTTTTTCACTCAATTTCATAGGTTTTTAGTAGCGCAACTTAACCATAACATCCCTTTAACAAAGTTTTTGTCACTGAATTTCATAGGTTTTTAGTAGCACAACTTAACCATAATATTCCTGTAACAAAGTTTTTCTCAGATTCAGTCTGATCCTTGTTATCTCCACCAACCCCCTCCTCATCTGAAGTCTTTATGGCTGAGGTACCGTCTGAATCAGAGTCCCAGGATTCATCCGTTGGTATCTCCTTTCTTCTCTGTCTCCAAAAGTCGCTGGGCTTCTTGTGCCTCCTTACTCCTGGTTTGGTGCGATGGGTATGGTCTCCACTAGAGGCCACTTTGCCTGAGATGCAATTTGCCTGGCAGTGGGGACCCCAGGGAGCCCACCCCAGACCAGGGAAAAAGCCTTGCCGAAAAAACCCTGGTAGGTTGTGATATCTTGCTGGGACTACTGATCCCAGAATGCACTGAGAAACTGAAGGAGTGGGCAAAGTACACAATAGCTCCAAATAAACACTCAAGAGAGCAGCAGCAGGATGCAAGGAGTCCGGAGGAGCTAGGTTGCAGAAGAGTAGCAGGTACCTCGCAAGAACTGCGAGCAAGGAAAGAGGGAGTTTCCAAGAAGGTAAGCAGTAGACAGCATACAGAGGAACAGCCGTCCGAGAACGGCAGAAACGGAAAGGGGAAGCCGTTCGGAAAGCGGCCAGGAGGAAAAAAGGAAAATTACACGCGGGCGCTGGGAAACACTTTCCAAAGTACTGGAAGTTGCAACGCGAGTGCGTTAGCAACTTAAGGGAATATAAAGTCAAAAGACTAGAATGCGCACAGCGAGTCCAGGGAAGGAGTCCTTCTTCTACCTGCTTTTCAGTCTCCATCTTAGGTATAGTCTCCACGGAAGGCGAATTGTGACAGTATGACCCCTTCTCAGGCCTCCACCCCCTGGTTTTTCGGGATGAAGGCGATGGAATCTCCGTAGTAGACGAGGAGCAGAAATGTTCTTAACAGGTTCCCATGTGCATTCTGACTTTGGGTATCCCTTCCAAAAAAAACAGGTATTGCAGTACACCTCTTTTGTATCTGGAATCCATGATGTCGGAAACTTCATATTCCTCAGTGGTCTTTGTGGTCTTTTGAGGGGATCTTTTTGTCTTTCGGGAATGAGGGTCCTCAATATATGGTTTAAGGAGTGAGGTATGAAAGACAGGATGAATTCTTTTGAGAATCGGGGGAAGGTCCAGTCTATAAGCCACAGGATTGATCTTGGCTGAGATACGAAAGGGCCCAAGATACCTGGGTGCAAACTTTCCTGGATGAACCCATCTGGGTAAATACTTGGTGGATAACCACACCTGCCTGCCTACTTCCCACTGAGGATTTGGGCTTCTCTTTTGATCTGCCCATCTTTTACAGTCTTGTCGAGCCTTTGCGAGATTGGATTCTGATACTCGGTGCATCCTCTGTATGGTATCCAGTAGATGATCCACTGAAGGTGTGTTTGTAGGAGGGATACCAGAGAGAGGTACATGCTTTGGGTCAAAACCATAGGTGCACTTGAAAGGACTCATACCTAGGGAGGTATGTCTTGTGTTGTTATAAGAGAACTCGGCCATGGGCAGAAGATGGAACCAGTCGTCTTGTTCTTGGTTACAAAAACACCGTATGTACTGTTCGAGAGTGGCGTTCAAACGTTCAGTTTGCCCATTGCTTTCCGGGTGGAACCCTGAGGAAACAGATCTCCTGATTCCTAATGTTCTGCACAGAACTGTCCAGAATTCGGACGTGAATTGAGCGCCTCTATCTGAGACTATATTGGTGGGAATCCCATGAAGCCTGACTATGTCCTTCAGAAAGACTTCTGCAGTCGTGCTGGCAGTAGGGAGTCCTTTAAGAGGAGAAAAGTGAGCCAGCTTGCTAAAGGAATCGATTGTGACCATTATGGCGGTGTGTCCACAGGATTCCGGTAGCTCCACTATGAAATCCGTGGATATCTGTTGCCAAGGTCCTTCGGGCTGTTTTTCTTGTTGTAGAAGTCCTAGGGGTTTGTGGTAATCGTACTTGTTTTGAGCACACACAGGGCAGGCCTTTACATACTCCTTCACATCCTTAGCCAGGGAAGGCCACCAAAATTGACGGGATGTTAACTCTAGTGTGGCTCTTTGGCCCTTGTGTCCAGCAGAGGGAATATCGTGACACCAGGACATTGCTTGTACTTGGAGTTCTCGGGTTGGTATATACAAAGCTTCCTTTCTAATGAGAAAGTTGCCCTTCCCTTTCAAATCCATTTCTGAGATCCTATTGTTCTGTTGTTCCGCCTTTACCCGTCGCAAAAATGTGTTTATGGTGGCGATGAATGTCTTTCCTGCTAACATGAGTTCCTGTTCTGGTAGATCTTCCGAATCTTCACCCATACTCCGAGAAAGGGCATCTGCCAGAGTGTTGTCCTTTCCTGGGAGATAGGTGATCACAAAGTCAAATTGTGAGAAGAAATACGCCCACCTGGCATGTCGTGAGTTGCGGCATTCCATCTTTTGAAGGACTTTAAGGTTTTTATGATCCGTACAGACCAAAAACGGGACTACAGAGCCTTGTAGCAGATGTCTCCATTCCGCACACGCTTGTCGGATGGCCAGGAGTTCTTTTTCTAACACAGAATAGTTGCGTTCACTAGTGGTCAACGTGCGTGAAAAATAAGAGACAGGGTGTTCTAAGCCGTCTTCCTCCTTCTGTAGTAATGCTGCCCCGATAGCACCGAGGGAAGCATCAGTTTCCACTATGAACGGGCGTGTTTGATCAGGTTGTCTGAGGATCGGAGCTGTTACAAAGGATCTTTTCAAAGTTTGGAAGGCTTGTTCAGTGTCGGAATCCCAGAGGAATTTCACTCCCTTTTTCAGAAGATTGGTGATAGGAAGAATAATCTCAGAGAAATTGGGGATACACTTTCTATAGAAGTTCGCTAGTCCTAAGAATCGTTGGATTCCTTTGACATTAGAGGGTATAGGCCAATTTGTAATGGCATCCGTCTTGGCTGGATCCATCTGTATGTTATCTGCAGATAATATAAAACCCAAATATGGTACTGTGGATGCCTCAAATATGCATTTTTCGGGTTTAGCTAGTAGACTGTTTCTCCTTAAACGTTGTAAGACTTCTGTTACCAAGCCCCGATGTTCAGCCAGAGTGGCAGAAAAGACAAGAATGGCGTCTAGGTAAACGACCACTGAGGAGTAGAGCATATCTGAAAACACATTTTCCATGAATCGTTGGAATTGTGCCGGTGCACTGACCAGTCCAAAAGGCATTACTCTATATTCGTAATGTCCTAGAGGTGTCCGGAAAGCCGTCTTCCACTCATCCCCTTCGCGGAGTCTTAAAAGGTGATAAGCTCTTCTCAAATCCAGCTTGGTGAAGACCCGGGCACCCTGGACGGCTTCAATGATGTCCTTCATTAATGGCATAGGGTATCTATCTCGCACTGTAAGACTATTCAGACCTCTGTAATCTATACAGGGACGTAGTTCTGTTGTTCCTTTTTTGGGAATAAAAAAGAGAGAAGCCCCTGCTGAGGAAGATGACTCTCTAATAAGGCCGTTCTCTAGGTTGGTGGCAAGGTACTCTTTCAGAGATTCCTTTTCAGGTAGTGACAACGGAAACATTCTCCCGATAGGCACAACTGCTTCCGGTGTCAGATCGATCTTGCAATCTTCTCTGCGATGTGGTGGTAGAAGACGGGGCTGTGTGTCTGTGAATACATCTATGAATTCCTGATATGGAGCTGGTATCATGTTGACACTGAAGGAAGGATGCAGTGTTGCTTGAATGACCGGGGTGATTTCTGTAGTTAAGCAATGTTGATAGCAGTACTGTGATTTGAAGTCTACTGTGTTCAAACTCCAATCAATGTGGGGATTGTGCTTTCTCAACCAGGGGATTCCCAGTATTACCGGAAAATGTGCCGCCCTGATCAGATCGAATGAGAGGTATTCCTGATGATTAGCCATCTTTATCTTCAACTCATGTGTTTCGTGACTAATGGGGCCTGATGTTAGTGGGGTACCATCGACTCCTTCCACCGGTATAGATCAGATCTTCGGTCGTCTGGGTAAGAGATGTTCCTTGGCCCACTTGTCGTCCACAAAGTTGCCAGCCGCCCCACAGTCTAACATGGCTATGCACTCCACGGACCCTGTCGGTTCCCATTCTATTAGTATCTTGATCACCATAAGACTGCAACAGTCCAAAGCCGAAGGCTGTGCTAAGTGACAGGGATTTATGGTGTTCACCCCTTCCCTTTCCCTGTTTAAGGTTGGGGTCCTTCGTTTCCCTGTCTTCTGGGGGGTACTTCAGGGCAATCTCTTAATAGATGGCTGTTTGACCCACAATACATACACAAGCCGAGGTCCCTTCTTCTCTTGCATTCGCCAGTAGATAGAGGTCCTCATGTGGTTCCAATTTGCATAGGTTCTTCTGTGGATCTCTTTTCAGGTATCGAAGAGGGGTTTGGTCCTGATACAAAATTGTTTGGTCTTCTTCTTTCTGCCTTCCTTTCTGCCATACGGAACTCTACTTGTAAGACTAAGGAGATCAGGTCTTGGAAAGAATTAGGTCTGGCAACTCTCGCCAGTTTGTCCTTAATGTCTTCGTGGAGTCCTCTTCGGAATATAGTCTGTTGGGCAGTTTCGGGCCATCCTGCTTCTGCAGCTATCCTTTGAAATCTCACAAGGTACGTTTGGACATCCGATGACCCTTGTCATATGTCGAGTAGATTTTAAAAGGCGGAATACAAGACCTCCGGTCTCTCGAACCTTTCTTTTAGTCGTTGTGTGAATAGGCCGTAATCAATGAGAACCGGATCTGAAGTAGTAACAAAAGGCGTAGCCCATGCCAGAGCGTTGTCTGTCAGATTGGATATTAAGAACCCAACCTTAGTTCTGTCTATCTCGTAGGTTCTGGGGCGAAAGGTGAATTGGATTGTGCAGGCATCCAAGAATTCTTTTAATTTCTTTGGGTCCCCATCATATTTCCCACACGACAAGGAAAGAGGAGGTAGTTCTCCTCTGTTATCATCCCGTTGAGGTGCCTGTTGTCCCAACTGTTGAACCTGTTGCTGTAATGCTGTATTGTCAGCTCTTAGGGACTGTACTTCAGCCATCAGGGCCTGGATGGCATTTACCATTTCTTGGTATTGTTCTAGGGAGGCCATTATCTCTGGGTGTTGCAATCTCTCAGATTCAGTCTGATCATTGTTATCTCCACCAACCCCCTCCTCACCTGAAGTCTTTATGGCTGAGGTACCGTCTGAATCAGAGTCCCAGGATTCATCCGTTGGTATCTCCTTTCTTCTCTGTCTCCAAAAGTCGCTGGGCTTCTTGTGCGTCCTTACCCCTGGTTTGGTTCGATGGGTATGGGCTCCACTAGAGGCCACTTTGCCTGAGATGCAATTTGCCTGGCAGTGGGGACCACAGGGAGCCCACCCCAGACCAGGGAAAAAGCCTTGCCGAAAAAACCCTGGTAGGTTGTGATATCTGCTGGGACTACTGATCCCAGAATGCACTGAGAAACTGAAGGAGTAGGCAAAGTACACAATAGCTCCAAATAAACACTCAAGAGAGCAGCAGCAGGATGCAAGGAGTCCGGAGGAGCTAGGGTGCAGAAGAGTAGCAGGTACCTTGCAAGAACTGCGAGCAAGGAAAGAGGGAGTTTCCAAGAAGGTAAGCAGTAGACAGCATACAGAGGAACAGCCGTCCGAGAACGGCAGAAACGGAAAGGGGAGGCCGTTCGGAAAGCGGCCAGGAGGAAAAAAGGAAAATTACACGCGAGCGCTGGGAAACACTTTCCAAAGTACTGGAAGTTGCAACGCGAGTGCGTTAGCAACTTCCGGGAATATAAAGTCAAAAGACTAGAATGCGCACAGCGAATCCAGGGAAGGAGTCCTTCTTCTACCTCCTTTTCAGTCTCCATCTTAGGTATAGTCTCCACGGCAGGCGAGTTGTGACAGTTTTTTCACTGAATATAGATATATAGAAAATGTAAATTTGATAAATGTCACTAGGAGCCCCTTAGTTTATATACATATAACATACAACATACTGAACCCCCTACCTTCTCTAGTGGATCTGATGTCCGGGGACCATGCGCCTGTTCGCGGATGAACTCGGACAACATCAACACTATCCAAATACTCAGGGGGTATCTTACATTGTTATATCATCCAAAAAGAAAAAAACTAAACATGTTCAAAAAGCAGCACATACATAATTACATTCAATAATAAATGAGAAGTAAAACTGTGTATATAAAACACTAACAGTCCAATTACATAGCATATGCAACATAGTGGAACATACCAAAACACAATATATATGCCTCCAATAAAATTACCTCACAGAAATTGCACAGCAAAAATCAACAGGACACCTACGCAGCAGTAACAGCAAAACTTAGCAAGAAACTAGTGAGTACACTAAATTGATTGTATATATTTATAAACTTTATGTATTAGTTACACTAAAACTAATATTTTTTTCACTCTTTTTACACAGAAATGTCCAGTACTTTGGAATTGGCTGGAAGACAATGTTCCTCGGGATGAAATGAGTGAAGACAGTGATACTAATGGTAGACACTACACTTCTTTATGTAAGCCAATTAATAACCATTAGTTTATGTGTACTTTAAGACCAGACAGGCCATACAGACATTAAAAGTAATATACCAACAGAGACGTAAGAAAATCCGCTGCAGCAAATGGAGCCAAAAATGGATCTGTTCATGAAAATATGATTCTTTTAACAAACTTTGTGGAGGACCATATAAAAAATACATAAAATATCACTGTCGCACATGTACGTGTTCCCCCTCCCCATGTCCCAGCCAACTATCTCCAAAACCTCCCCAGCAAGAAACTTGTTACAATGAGACTTCACTCCCTTCCTCCCCCACCATCCATCATGTGCAAAGCCCTAATTGCCCTGTATTTGTATGCGTTTCTGCTTCCCCCTCTTTTCTAAATTTTTATATTTTATACAATAATAAAATATGAAGGCCCTCATTACGAGGTATGGCGGTAAGGCAAAAACGATGCCGGTATGGTAATACCGGCATCATTTACCGTCCCGTTGCATACCGACCCGCAAACCCGGTATTGGCGGGACACTAAACAACGGTGCCGCTAATAGCGGCACAAGCGCATACACGCGCACCTTCAGGGAGCAAATACCGGCATGCCGGTAATACGGGGAAATCCCAACCTACGCAGACATGCAAATACCGGCATCGCGAACCCAGTAATCACGGGCTGCACGATGCCGGCCATACAGGCATCGCGCACCACCCGCAAACAGCAATCAGGACACAAGGCAGCTGCCACAGGTGCACCCAATCCCCACATGTGGAGTCAATGGAGGCTGTGCCAGTATAAACTGAGCACACCCACACACCACCACCCCCACAGGTGTAGGCAATGTAGAGTGGCCCAGTACAAAAGGAGCACACCTACACACCACACCCTTCCTACACCAAAATGCTACCACTAGCAGTTGCAATCATGGCGCTGGAGGACATGCCTATACTGCTACAACTACAGCAACAACAGCAACAACAACAATAATTGCAGCAGCAACAACAGGCAGCACAGAGGAGACGCAGGAGGCGAAGGAGGTTGAGACAGGCCCAGCAATTACCACCAGCGCAGCCACTAGTGCCTCGTAGGCAGCCACCAATCCCTCACACCAGATCCAGACCATTCAACCTAACCCTGAGCAGATTCACACGCTGTATCGGTTGGATCGTGACACCATCAGCACCATAGTGGACATGATACATAACAACATTGCCAGGCACATAGAAATATGCACTGCCATCCCCCCACTACTAAAGGTGGTGTCTGTGCTACACTTCCTGGCCACAGGTACCTACCAACACACAGTGGACCAGCTGCATGGCATTTCACAACCACTATTTTCACGCATGCTGAACCAAGTGCTGGATGCCCTCCTGAAGCACGCAAGCACCCATATATCCCTACCACGAACTGCCCAGGAGATAGCTGAAACCAAAGTAGGCTTCCATGCACTGGCAGGCATGCCCAATTGTGTTGGTACCATCGACTGCACCCATGTGGAGTTGGTAGTCCCCCATGCCATAGAGGCGGTGTACCGCAATCACAAGCAATAACACTCCATCAATGTGCAAATGGTATGTGACTCCAGCAAGATCATCACCCATTGTTGCAGCCGATTTGCTGGATCCACACATGATGCCATGATATTGTGCAACTCCATGCTACCCCGTCACATGGAGCGACAGGCTGGACTACGTGCCTGGCTGCTTGGTGAGTTGCACAACTGTCCCATGGCCGTGCTGTGGGGTACTTATGTGTGCGGATGCAGAAGGGGGGGTAATAGTGCACCTGGGTGGGAAAGGAGGGGGGAATAATGCACCTGGGTGCAAAAGGGGGGGGAAATAGTGCACCTGGGTGGCTACAGCCAGTGAGTGGAGAATGCATGCAGAGCTAAACACTCCTCACCTGAACCAGTCAAACGCAACATGACACATCACTGGGCCACATTTCACAAATAATACATATGGATGACAACAAGTAAGACGCACAACCAGGCCACCATGGTGATGTCAAGCAATGCATGACTGAATAGGATGGCAACTGTGGCAATGTGGCTAGTGTGACCATGCATAGTAAATATTATATAGCATTAATTGGAGGCTAAACATTGTCGCTCTACCACAGCACATCTGACTCAGCATGCATGATTACACCCTGCATCATCTATTCAACCCCATCCAGTGTACCACACCTCATTACAGTATACATTGCATCTAGGTGACTATTTTGTACACGTACAGGGACATGTGCATGCCCACACCAAATAGCTGCTGCCATGAATGTGCTCTCTGAAGGTGGCAGGACAAATTGACACACACCTATTTGTATCTGCTTGCAGGTGATGGAGGATATCCCTTGAGGCCGTGGCTACTTACCCCTGTGCGGAACCTGCAGAACAGCCATGAAGAGGAGTACAATCGTGTGCACACTCGTACCCGTGTTGTGATTGAGCAGACCTTTGGCCTGTTGAAGGCCCGGTTCCGCTGCCTAAGCAGGTCTGGTGGGGCACTCATATATAGGCCTGAGAAGGTGGCAAAGATCACCATGGCCTGTGTCATGCTGCACAACATGTGCGTCCGAAGTAATGTACCACTGCCATCTGACATTGACATGCATGGGGCGGGTGAGAATGAAGGGGATGGAGACAGAGACGAAGGAGCCATCCTGCCAGTACATGATGCACGGGATGGCCATGCTGTACACCAAGCACTAATTGACAAATACTTTTGAAACGCAGGGAATATGAAAATAATGTGCCAGTGACACACTGGCTGCATATGGACATGCACACTTGTTTCGTTAGAAGTTCCCCACTGTACACCATCACACATTAAATGTACATGCACAAAAAGAAGTATGTCCAGCCAATGATTTTCTTGCACACAACGGGTGTATTTTCCAGACACGTGATAATGTTACCATAATCCCCTCACAACCCCAAGTGAACTCCCTCACCCACCCTACAAACCCAAAATGTCCACATATGTACAACAAACACTGTTCCCTTGAACAACGTCCATTTTTGCTACGGCATTGTCAGCCCACTCCATTTCTTTTGTATTTTGGGACGCGGGGGTGCCATGTCCAAGCGCTGTGCACTCCTGCGTGTCATCCGCACGGGGCTCGGTTGGGCAGAGGTAGAAGGGGTTGTGGCAGTGGAGGTGTCGGTGGCGGTCCCATGCCTGCCCCAAGGTGTGTGTGCTGCATTTGAGGCAGGTTTGCAAGCAGGGCTTGCGTGAGTGCCCCCAGACACTCCCTCATGGCACTTGTGGTTGCCTCAACTGCAGCAGTGTTGGCATACAATGGCTGTGGCAATGGCCCTCATAGAGTCATTACCATCAGCTATTTGTTGCCGCATTAGTTCAAGCATCGACTCCTGTCGTGCCTCAACCCTTGACAGGCAAGCCTCGAAGGAGTCGTTTGCTGCAGGAGTGCTGGTGGCCGGGGTGGTGGTAGGCACGGTGGTGGTAGGCAGTGTGGTGGACGGCAGGGAGGTAGATGGCACTTACGTGAGGCCCACGTCCAGGGCACTGTCCTCCTCAAAGAGGCATATGTCTGACTCTCCAAGGTCCGAGTCGTGGAGGCAGGGATCGTCCATGCTCTCTGCCTCTGTAGGGTGGGGAGGTTGGTAATGGGGCTTGGGGTGGGTGTGATGGGCATGACTGTGTCACCTTCATTCTCCACCTCTGCATCCACAACATCCGCGGTGGTTGGCGGAGCGGGCATGGAAACACCTACCACTGTTGTGGATGGCTGCTGCTGGACTGTGGCTGCAGGTGTGTCCTGCAGGGATACTGCCCGGTGTGGCACACTGCCTGTTGCTCTGGGCAGTTTCTGGGGATGGGGGTTGGCGGTGGCCGTGGTCCCTTGCCGTGCAGTGGATGACCTTGCACCCCTGTCCTGCCTGCCATCTTCCTCATCGGTGCCTGGGGAATAGAAGAGATGCAGGTCATCAGTGATGGTGTCACATGGCATCGATTATCTATTGCGCTGTGATATGTTCATACATTCATGCATCAATTTATTTCGGGGGTGTGGTATTTGGTGTTCTGAGGGGGCATGTGGGCAACCAATGCATCGCTGGTGGCATGGCATTGGTATGGTGTCTGTGTGGTGAGTTCCATGGGCACGGTTGAGTCATGTTGCACTTGTTTTGGGATTGGGCTTGGCACTCAGCATCCATTTGTGTGTAGCAGGGTGTGGCACACATTCTTGACTGGATATGTTGATGTGGGCCTCGAACATGCATTGCCTTGCCTAGTCTCACTACCACCTCACTTGTGCAACATCATGGTTTAGCCTACATGGATGTGATGGGTCACTCACCTTCTTCTGTGGATGATGCGGCGCCCACCTCCTGGTCTCCGATTCCCTCTATGGATTCTGGATCAATAAAGGTACTGGCTGTGTCCTCCCGTGCTGTCAACTTCACTGGGGAGTGTGGGCCCCCACCTGTCACCATGGCGGACCTCCTGTTCTCTGCAAGGATTTTCCTCACCCTGAGGCGGAGGTCATCCCACCGCTTCCGACAGTCGCGCACACTCCTTGGGGTGGTTCCCACTGCCAACACCCTCTGTGCGACCTCCTGCCAGACTTCCTTCTTCTTGGTCTGGGCCACATGCTTCATGTCAGTGCTCCTGATGATGTCCGAATGCTGGGCCAGGGTGTCAGCAAGCATACTTAGTTCAGCATCTGAAAAACGCTGTTTGCGCTTCCTGGGGGTCGCCTTCCTGGTAGCCTTGGACATCCTGGTTCTATTCTGCCACAGCACAACAGAAAAGGACTGGTGGTTGGGGAGGATGGAAATGGATTGTGTTTTTAAAGATGGCCGCCGGCCCATTTCCCGTTCCTGCGCGATGAGGTAATTTCCAGGTCCGTTTTTTTAAGAACATGGTATTACCATGCCGGTATTACCGTGCCGGTATTTAGGGGTTGTTATGAGGCGGTACCGCTATGGACTATGGGGAGTTGGAGGCCCTTTAGCGGCATGGCGGTATTGCCACTAACGGCATGGGGGAACGCGCGTGCTCACGCACTCGTAATCACCCGGTATTAGATCGTTCATACGTGCACGGACCCGCTCATTCCGGCATGCCGGTAATGAACCCAGATTTACCGGGATACTCTTAATGAGGGCCTAAGTGTGTTGTTAGAGTTAGGTTGTCTGCAGACAGCGCAGCTGTCCGGGATGTCCCCAATTAACCAAAATGGGGGTGTCCTAAGGACACTATACCTGGTTGTATTGTTGACAATCAAAATGGAGGTGTCCTTAGGTCACACAAGATGTCCGCCTGTCCACAATTAACCAAAATGGGGGTGTCCTAAGGACACTATATCTGTTTGCACTGTCCTCAATCAAGATGAAAGTGTCCTTATGACACACAAGATGCTCGCCTGCCTGTAATTAACCAAAATGGGGGTGTCCTAAGGACACTATACCTGTTCGAATAGGCTGTAGTCAAAATGGGGCGTGTCCGCAAAACACTAAAGAAAATAGTATGTTCGTAGCTATACAAAATAAAGTGTCCTAAGAACATTCTCCCTGTTCGCATTGTCCGTAACCAGAATGAATATGTCCATAGAACACATAGCCCGTCTGCCGTCCACAAAGTTGTGACACACATTCATTTTGGTCGGGAACCTGAACACTGTCCGTAGAACACCCACGCACATGCGTAGCACACACTCACCCATACGAACATCGTGCCTGTCCGCAACTGACCGCCGCACGTGTTTCACACTTTTAATTTCTTCAGGGAGTGGAACACTGTCCGTAGAACACCTGCACACATGTGTAGACCCAGCCCCGCACATTTGGTGTCCTACGGACAGCCATGCCATTCGCTAACGAGTCCTCAATGTCATCATATGACCGCTCCCACAATAAGGGTAACAAAAACTGTCCAGGCCCCTGGACACCTAAAAAGTGTTTTTTTCAGCAATCCAAGGTATTTTCCTGGGAAAGTTCACCCTTGCACATCTCCCACACCATGTCCCTGGTGATCTGCATACTTTTTTGATTTTATTTTAGCCCTTTCTTGTTATTCCTTGTGTCCTAGCATAGCACAGGTCTCCGTGAAGCGTGCACCAGTACCCCTATAAAAGGCCACACCCCAGAGCTGCTTATACTGTTTTTGGGCTTCCAGGACAGAGACTGCTCCTTGTTCCATTGGATTGCTATTTGAAACAGCTGTCCTGATGGCATCCATGGCTGTTGCTGGTGCTACTGCTGTCTCTACATTAAGAGGAGATCCCAAAACCCATTCTTTATCAAGAATGGAGTCCTACCTCAATTTTGGGACTGGAAGAGCTTTAAATACAAGGGGAGGTAGGACCGTGGTTGTTATCAACAGGTACTCTCTATCAAAAAGATTTCATACTTTCTTTACAAATTATATTTATTTTTAATAATTACTCTACACAACTTTCTTAAAAATGGAAACGATTTTCATGTTCAATACATTCATCATAATACTCTAAAGATACAATCAAAAAATAGTAACAAAAAATGTTTTCTAAAAAGATTATTTCAAAACACATTCATTGATATGTAAAACAACCTACAGGAAAAAACGGCCTATTAGGTCGGGATATTAGATCAGTCACAATCTCTAATTATTTTTTTATCTACAGTCTAGGATAATTCCTGGACTGTGAACTCAACATGTTTCAGTCCTCTAGATGTTGATGGGACTTTCTTCAGGAGTAGTTGTTAACAATATTAGAGTGATGAGAGTCTTTTTCTTTTGAAGTTATAGTTCACTATAAAAAGGAGCAACTGTTGACAAAAACCAGAATGGAAAAGAATCAGTCTATCACTAATATTCTTTAGACACTATTAGGGTGTCATGAGCAATTCAGGGTTACATTAGTTACCTGAATTTCCAAGTGTAGTTGGTCCCTCTGTGGAGGAGAAATGTAGCCTTCATAAATAGGCTATTTTATCTTCTAGGGCAAGCAAATCTTTCCCAACCTCCTATAACCAAATTAGAAAGATAAATGGTAACCATTAGCAATGGCTTTGAACCCAAGAATCATGAATCAGACCGTGCTGATGAAAGAGATAATTATAAATAGGACATTTAAAAACAGCATCAGTTGTACTTGGCCGAAAAGTGGCTTTTCTTACCAATGTAAAACCAGTAATTGGAAAAAGATTAAAAAAATAAAAAATTATTTCGATTGTTGGAAGGGTCTTCTTGATCTAATGCTATTAGCTAGGGCTTGGCTCTAATATGTACACAGAATTATAATTATACTTTTACCCATTCAATAGACTCATTGAGACCCGTTTTGTCACTTTGTGTGAGAAAGATGAGTCTCTGTTCTTTCTCAAAAAGAATTTTACTTTTAATTTTCTGGTTGTTACCTTGTAACATCAGCAAGACTGTCCAGTTGAAATCTTCAAATGAGTGTTTCATTTCCAAGAAATGTTTTACATTCTTACATTTACTTTTCGATTGGTTTTCCCTATGTAGTCTTTATTAGAGTGACAGGTAATCATGTAAATTACATATTCGGAATTGCAATTTGTCATTTGTATTTGTTGCCATGGTCTCGTTATCCCAATATTTACTTCTTTAGTTTTTTTGGTACGTTTACACATTTTCTTTCAGCTTGCTGCTGCTTACTCGATTTCCTATTGTTAAAGATTTTTTATAGGCAAACATAGGTGTCAGTATTTCAAATTTGGAGTCTTTAAAGATTTTCCAATGTCGCTTTACAATTTGGTTGATTTTTAAACTCAGATTCAAAAAAGTATTTACACAGACTAATCGATCTTCTTGCGGTCGTTTTATTTTGACTTCTAAAAGGGCTTCACGATTGTTATTTGCCGCTCTTTTTTCAGATTTTTTATCAGTTTTTTTGGGTATCCCCTTTGTTTTAATTTAGATGTTAAATTCTTAGCTTCTGTTTCAAAAGCTTCTTTTTGACTGCTATTTCTCTTGAGACGCAAGAACTGGCTATAGGGCAAGTTGTCTCTCAGATGTTTCACATGATGACTTTCATAGTGTAAAAGTGAATTTTTTTCAGTTGTCTTGTGGAATGGTTTAACTAGTAGGCGGCTGTCAGGAACCGAGGGTGGAATCGTGAGTGGAAGTTATGGAGTTACTGGAAATCCTGAGAAGCGTCTGCCACGCTCTAGTCCTCACACAACATGGCAGAGCCTTCTATAAAGACTGACTCCGCCCCCTGCTTCAGTGCGTTGTATCTGTGTCTCGTCACGCTAACGCTCTGTTTACTCATTGAAATCGCTCTGCCTTTTTTGGCTTTCATTCTGTTTTGTAGTGCCTTCTACAGACTTTCCGTGCCCTTGCTGTCCTCTCTGTAGCCTTTTCCCTTATCTATTGTTTGCCCTTCGTTTTTGGCTTCTGCTTTTCTATTTTCTGTCCTCCTTGTCTGCCTTTTGCATTTTCTCCTTTCCCACTCACGGCTTCCTTTGATTTCTCAACTTGGTACCATGCTTCCTATACCTTTGCCTGCGGCACGTTGGTCTGTATGTGGCTACCGTTTTTCTTACTACTTGGCTTCTTGCCTTTACCGCTAGGATTCCGGGGATTTTGGGTTACTTTCTTGTTTGCCCTACCTGCTTTCAGCGTTCCCCGCTGTCGGCAACTCCCGCTGGCTGTTCTTGGACAGACGCAGCCGTATTCTGTTTCTCTTGGTTCTATTCTACACCACGGAATCTTCCTAATTTCTTTTCTAACTGGTTGAGCTGTATTCATATCTCTCTATTTATACCTAATTATATTCTTTTCACTTCTGTTTCTGTACAACTATACTTTGATTGTTGCCTTAGTATTCTGAATATACTTACAGTAACACACCTTACTCATCCTATGTTCTATCCTTGGTAAGATAGAGGAGTCCGCCTCTTATTTTCTTCTGAAGTCTACCAGTCCGCCCATCAGCCACTGCAGCGTCATCTTTCTACAACTTGGCTATTCAAAGACTTCCTGCTCACTCGCCCTTGGTTCTACGGACATACCCACTCCTGCCATCAGGTTTCACAGGGTTTTTTCTGCCTTTTGGCTTTTTCCCTGGATGTGAGGCTGGCCCCCCTGGGAGCCACCAAGTCAAGTGTCCACCACTTTCAAGGTGGCCTCCGGAGGGGCTAGACCTTATTTGCATGAGAAGAAGGTCCGGACCCCTAACGATAAGACTGCCCTCAAGAAGAAGAAGCTTCCAAAGACCAAGAGTTCTCCCAAGGAGCTAACTTCTGAAGAGTCAGGTGAGGAGTCAGGGGAGGTGGAATCAGAATCTGACAGAATAACAACCCTAAAATACCCATGGCGTCCCTGGAGCAGTACCAAGAATTAGTGGCAGCTATGCAGAATCTTACTGCTGAAGTTCAAGCCCTAAGGACAGAAAACATTGCTCTTAGACAGCAGGTGGTTCTACACCAAGATGATCACGGGGATTTGCCAACCATGCCACTCTCTTTTGGCAAATATGATGGGCATCCAGGTGGACTGAAGGATTTCCTGGACGCTTGCAAAGTCTATTTCGCCTTCCGACCAAATGCTTATGGGACCGATCGATCCAGAGTTGGTTTCATCATAGCCAATCTCACTAGGAATGCCTTATCATGGGCTACTCCATTAGTCTCCAATGAAGATCCATCCTTGAATAACTATGATCTGTTTACAGCCACATTTAAGGATAGGTTTGACAGACCTGAAGTGTTGTACTCCTCCTTGGAAGCAATCTTGGACGTTCGTCAGGGAAACACGGATGTCCAAACATACATTTCTCGTTTCCTAAGGCTTGCTACCAAGGCAGATTGTACAAAAAAAGGTAGCAGGCGCCCCTCTCTCGAAAGAACAAGGCATGATAACCTGTTCAGTGGTTATTAACCACATTGAGAGTTTGCAGCCAATGCTTTTTGCTCACTGTACCTTCACAGATCAGAAATATCCATTTGCATATCAGTCTTTGTCCCGCCCACAAAGGGAGTCCAGCACCGAAATGCTATGGCACTTCCTCTCTGAACAAGAGTAACATCAGCAACCCCATACACGTGTTTCAGCCTTGTTGAGATCATCAGTGAGGTGAAGCTGTGCCTCTCTAAGCACAGTGAGCAGGGAGTCCACGTCTGGTTGCCCCCAGGTAACCTAGGGTGACCAACCCCAAGTTCCTTTCAAAAATACAAAAAAGGTAGCAAGCGCCCCTCTCTCGAAAGAACAAGACATGATAACCTGTTCATTGGTTATTAAACACATTGAGAGTTCGCAGCCATTGCTTTTTGCTCACTGTACCTTCACAGACGGGATATATCCATTTGCATATCAGTCTTTGTCCCGCCCACAAAGGCAGTCCAGCACCGAAATGCTATGGCAATTCCTCTCTGAACAAGAGTACCATCAGCAACTGCATACAAGTGTTTCAGCCTTGTTGAGATCATCAGTGAGGTGAAGCTGTGCCTCTCTAAGCACGGTGAGCAGGGAGTCCACGTCTGGTTGCCCCCAGGTAACCTAGGGTGACCAACCCCAAGTTCCTTTCAAAAATACAAAAAAGGTAGCAAGCGCCCCTCTCTCGGAAGAACAAGACATGATAACCTGTTCATTGGTTATTAAACACATTGGCCCTCATTACGACCCTGGCAGATTTTTTCCGCCATCGGCGGACTTTTCCGCCATGGCGCAAAGTCCCTTTACGCCATGGCGGATGGCGGACTTACCACCCCATTCCGAGGTCGGCGGGCGGTAAGTCCCCATTGACCCATTTACCCTTCCCCATTCCCATTTCGGCCCCATAGGGCTCAATGGGAGTGGGGAAGGTGTTAATTACGCCACCGTACACTACGGTGGCGTAATTAACACCGAGGTCCCATAGCGCCATGGATTTTTACGCCCGCAAAAAGCGGGCGGAAAAGTGACCATGGCGCTCTGGGAACTCGTAGTTGGCGGTAAGGGGTCGGCGCAGCTAACGCTGGGGTAAACCCCTTACCGCCAGGGTCGTAATGAGGGCCATTGAGAGTTCGCAGCCATTGCTTTTTGCTCACTGTACCTTCACAGATGGGATATATCCATTTGCATATCAGTCTTTGTCCCGCCCACAAAGGCAGTCCAGCACCGAAATGCTATGGCAATTCCTCTCTGAACAAGAGTACCATCAGCAACCTCATACACATGTTTCAGCCTTGTTGGGCATCATCAGTGAGGTGAAGCTGAGCCTCTCTAAGCACAGTGAGCAGGGAGTCCACGTCTGGTTGCCCCCAGGTAACCTAGGGTGACCAACCCCAAGTTCCTTTCAAAAATACAAAAAAGGTAGCAAGCGCCCCTCTCTCGAAAGAACAAGACATGATAACCTGTTCATTGGTTATTAACCACATTGAGAGTTCGCAGCCATTGCTTTTTGCTCACTGTACCTTCACAGATGGGAAATATCCATTTGCATATCAGTCTTTGTCCCGCCCACAAAGGCAGTCCAGCACCGAAATGCTATGGCAATTCTTCTCTGAACAAGAGTACCATCAGCAACCCCATACACGTGTTTTAGCCTTGTTGGGCATCATCAGTGAGATGAAACTGAGCCTCTCTAAGCAGAGTGAGCAGGGAGACCACGTCTGGTTGCCCCCAGCTAACCTAGGGTGACCAACCCCAAGTTCCTTTCAAAAATACAAAAAAGGTAGCAGACACCCCTCTCTCGAAAGAACAAGGCATGATAACCTGTTCAGTGGTTATTAACCACATTGAGAGTTCGCAGCCATTGCTTTTTGCTCACTGTACCTTCACTGATGGGAAATATCCATTTGCATATCAGTCTTTGTCCCGCCCACAAAGGCAGTCGAGCACCGAAATGCTATGGCAATTCCTCTCTGAACAAGAGTACCATCAGCAACCCCATACACGTGTTTCAGCCTTGTTGGGCATCATCAGTGAGGTGAAGCTGAGCCTCTCTAAGCACAGTGAGCAGGGAGTCCACGTCTGGTTGCCCCCAGGTAACCTAGGGTGACCAACCCCAAGTTCCTTTCAAAAATACAAAAAAGGTAGCAGGCGCCCCTCTCTCGAAAGAACAAGGCATGATAACCTGTTCAGTGGTTATTAACCACATTGAGAGTTTGCAGCCATTGCTTTTTGCTCACTGTACCTTCACAGATGGGAAACACCCATTTGCATATCAGTCTTTGTCCCGCCCACAAAGGCAGTCCAGCACCGAAATGCTATGGCAATTCCTCTCTGAACAAGAGTACCATCAGTAACCGCATACACTGACCAGACTCGGCACAGCAGACTATCTTTAGACGTGGCCTGCAAGAAGAGATAAAGGACGAGTTAGCTTGAGTTGCTCGCCCTACTTCATTCCAAGGTTTGATGACTCTAGTCCTCCAGATAGAGTTTCGGATTCAGGAACGTCGACAAGAAAGAAGACGGGTCCGTGGAGTTCTGCAGGCTACTGGTCTACCTCCCCAGACTCCAGGGCTAAGGACACCTCCCTCAGCAGATGAGCCTATGCAGATAGGAGCCACTCGTTGTCCCCTTACTCCAGAAGAGAGAAGATGCCGCTGAGAAGATGGTTTATGCATGTACTGCGGTTCTTCGAAACATCTATTACGGAATTGTCCAGAGGTTCCTCCTAGGCGGAAGGAAAAATCCAACCCCCGAACTACGGCAAGGGAAGTGTCAGGGGATCGAGCAGCCACCCTTGCAACAACTCAAGAACAATAGCTAATCCGGAAGAAAACAGCTTGATGGTTTTCAACGTCCATCTATGGTTGTCAGAAACCAAGACCATTGAAGTGTTGCCATTGTTGGATTGCGGAGCAGCCGGAAACTTTATGGACCTCAATTGGGCCAAGGAGAATCTAGTACCTCAAGTCAAGGCCAATTCCTGTAGAGGGACTGAATGGAACTCCCCTGTCCTCTGGACCCATAGTGAAAGAGACCATTCCTCTATTGATGCGGCTGGGTCACGACCAAGAATTACTGGTATTCGACCAGATCAGAGCTGCTCATTTTCCTTTGGTGTTGGATATTCCATGGTTGAGGAAGCATAACCCTCATATAGACTGGTCTGCCAACAGGATTAGCTTTAACTCATCATTTTGTAAAGCTGGTTGCATGACTCCTTCTGCCCTTAAGGAAGCAGCCAACGGAAGTACCAAGGTCATCGGACCGTTAATTGTGTCCTCAATTCCTATCCAGTATCAGGAATACTCAGAGGTGTTCCTGGATACCCTTCCCAGACAGCTACCTCCACATCGGGCAGAAGACTGCTGTATAGACCTATTACCAGATTCCACGGTGCCCTTTGGTCGGATGCACCCTTTGTCTCTTCCAGAAAGAACTGCCCTCAGAGAATACATCGATGCCAACCTCCAGAACGGTCTAATACAAGAATCTAAATCTTCTTGCAGAGCCTTGTTATTCTTTATACCGAAGAGGGATTCCGATGAATTACGCCCATGTGTTGATTACAGAGGTCTCAACAAGGTAACCATCCGTGATAGATACCCTATGCCTCTGATACGAGACATCCTGCAGGCCGTACAAGGGGCAAAGCATTTCACCAAACTCGATCTCAGAGGTGCATACCACCTACTGAGAATAGGACAAGGAGACGAGTTGAAAACGGCGTTCTGAACCCCCTTTGGGTTGTATGAATATAAGGTAATGCCGTTTGGCTTGGTGAACGCTCCAGCAGTCTTTCAGAGATACATGGACAAGGTATTTGCAGACGTGTTGTTCCTTAAACTGGTAGTTTACCATGACGATATCCTAACATTTTCTAAAGAACTGGCTGAACACAGACAACAAGTAAAGAGAGTGTTGCAACGATTACAGTCCCATCAGCTGTTAGCCAAACCAGAAAAATGCCAATTCGAGGTTACTACAGTGTCATATCTTGGATTTATCCTATCCCAGGAAGGTATCAGAATGTATGCAAATAAGGTCAAGGCCATTATGGAATGGAGAGAACCGACAAACGTCAAGGAGCAACAGAGCTTCCTCGGATTGTCCAATTTCTACAGACGGTTTATTCCCAATTTCTCTAAGACTGTGCTCCCCCTTACTGCTCTACTCAAGAAAGGAGTTAAATTCTCTTTCGACAAGGAACCTAGGGAAGCCTTCCTTTTCCTCAAAAAGAGATTTTCGACAGCACCCATATTAGCCCAACCAGATCAGTCCAAGCAGTTCATCTTAGAAACCGATGCCTCTGTAGGAGCGGTAGGGGCAATTCTACTACAGTGTTCGGATGAGGCCTATGAACATCCTGTAGCTTACTTCTCCAAGACATTGACCTGCAGTGACAAAACTACTTGGTACTGGAAAGAGAGCTGTTGGCTATCAAGTTGGCTTCAATGCACTACATGCCAGATGGGCGTATTTTTTTTTGCAGTACGATTTTGTGATCACTTACATTCCTGCTTCCGAAAACAAAAGGGCTGATGCATTATCTAGGAGTCTGGGAGACGCGTGTGGGTTCTGTCAAGGACAAGACCTGATATTTCCTGGGCTCAAGATTCTGGCTTCAACTACCTCCTTTCTTAAGGAGTTGATTCCTCAGTATCAGACCTGCACAGAGTTGCCTTCTTCTGTCTGCCAAGGAGATGATGGGTTGTACTATCATTGGAGCGCCTTATTCGTCCCTACCGAGAAACTCCAAAGCGGGATTCTTTTCTGGTGTTATGATTCACCCTTGACCGGTCATCCCAGCATTAGAAAGACTTGCGAGCTGCTAAGAAGGGGCTTTTGGTGGCCAACCCTCAGAGAGGATGTAGACCGGTACGTGTCTACTTGTTCAATTTGTGCATCCAACAAGTATCTGATGGGTAAGCCTCACGGACAGCTGCAGCAACATCCTCTACCTGTGCGTCCTTGGGAACACATTTCCATGGACTTTATAGTGGAACTTCCTCTCTCTTATGTCATGACTGTAATCATGGTAACGGTAGATTCCTACAGCAAACTGGCACATTTTACAGGCTTCAAACAAGTTCCGTCAGCCTCTGATACAGCAGTTACCTTTCTTAGAGACATTGTCCATCTTCATGGATTACCCAGAACCATAGTATCGGATCGTGGATCGCAATTCACTTCCAAACTCTGAGCTACCCTCTGCCGCATGTTGTGCATTCATAGAGCTCTTTCATCTGGATATCATCCTCAAAGTAACGGCCAAATAGAAAGACTTAACGCCAGCCTGGAGCAGTACTTAAAATGTTATTGTAGTCACCAGCAGAAGGAGTGCTATCAATTCCTCCCGCAAGCAGAGTTTGCCTATAATAATACTATACACACCTCAATTCAAATGATTCCTTTGCTTTGTACCTATGGGTTCCATCCACAACACCTACCTCATCTTACCCCCTCGACTACCAAGATACCTGCATTGGATGGGATGTTGAAAGACCTGCACGAAGCTCAGGAGCTAGCAAAGAAGGCTCTCTCGGCTAGCCAACAGTCGCAAAAGAGATGGGCTGTCAGAAGCAGACGTTCCAATCTGGAGTGGAAGGTTGGGCAACTAGTCTGGTTGTCCACCAGATTTCTTCCAAAATGGTTACACACCGGGAAGTTCTCGCCACGTTTTATTGGGCCCTTTACCATAGTGCAACAGGTCAACCCAGTGGCGTACAGGTTAAAACTCCCAACCTCTCTTAAAAGAGTGCACTCAGTCTTCCATGTCTCGTTACTCAAGGAGCATAAGGATGATCCTTTCCAAAGACCAGTGACTAGAAGGCTACCTCAAGTGGAAGAAATACATGACGAATATGAAGTGGCTCGTTTGGTCGATTCCAGATATTACAAGGGCAGATTACAGTATCTTGTTCATTGGAAGGGCTATCCAAGTGAGGAGAGGTCATGGGAACCTAAGAGCCATCTACATGCCCCCAGGCTGGTAGCTAAATTTCACCGGTTACACCCGGTAATATCAGGAGGTACCCCGAGGAGACGGGGGTATACTGTCGGGAACTGAGGGTAGAATCGTGAGTGGAAGTTATGGAGTTACTGGAAATCCTGAGAAGCGTCTGCCACGCTCTAGTCCTCACACAACATGGCGGAGCCTTCTATAAAGGCTGACTCCGCCCCCTGCTTCAGTGTGTTGTATCTGTGTCTCGTCACGCTAACGCTCTGTTTACTCATTGAACTCGCTCTGCCTTTTTTGGCTTTCGTTCTGTTTTGTAGTGCCTTCTACAGACTTTCCGTACACTTGCTGTCCTCTCTGTAGCCTTTTCCCTTATCTATTGTTTGCCCTTCTTTTTTGGCTTCTGCTGTTCTATTTTCTGTCCTCCTTGTCTGCCTTTCGCATTTTCTCCCTTCCCGCTCACGGCTTCCTCTGTCGTACGCAGCGCTTACCTTTGATTTCTCACCTTGCTTCCTATACCTTTGCTTGCGGCCCGTCGGTCTGTACGTGGCTACTCTTTTTCTTACTACTAGGCTTCTTGCCTTTCCGCACACTGCTAGGATTCTGGGGATTTTGGGTTACTTTCTTTTTCGCCGACATGCTTTCAGCGTTCCCCGCTGTCGGCAACTCCCGCTGGCTGTTCTCGGATGGATGCAGCTGTATTCTGTTTCTCTTGGTTCTATTCTGCACCACGGAATCTTCCTAATTTCTTTTCTAACCGGCTGAGCTGTATTCATATCTCTCTATTTATATATACTTATATTCTTTTCACTTCTGTTTCTGTACAACTATACTTTGATTGTTGCCTTAGTTTTCTGAATATACTTACAGTAACACACCTTACTCATCCTATGTTCTATCCTTGGTAAGATAGAGGAGTCTGCCTCTTATTTTCTTCTGAAGTCTACCAGTCTGCCCATCAGCCACTGCAGCGACAACTTTCTACATCTCAGCCATTCAAAGACTTCCTGCTAACTCGCCCTCGGTTCTATGGACATACCCACTCCTGCCATCAAGTTTCACAAGGTTTTTTCTGCCTTTTGGCTTTTTCCCTGGATGTGAGGCTGGCCCCCCTGGGAGCCTCCAAGTCAGGTGTCCACCACTGTCAAGGTGGCCTCCGGAGGGGCTAGACCTTATTTGCACGAGAAGAAGGTCTGGACCCCTAAGGATAAGACTGCCCTCAAGAAGAAGAAGAAGCTTCCAAAGACCAGGAGTTCTCCCAAGGAGCCAACTTCTGAAGAGTCAGGTGAGGAGTCAGGGGAGGTGGAATCAGAATCTGACAGCGGCCTTCCTCATGGAAAATAGTTAGATCTAGAAAATCTATAGATCATTTTTTTACATTCATGGTGAATTTTAGGTATTGGTTACAGTTATTCAGCCATCTGAGGAAATCCTCTGCTTCTTCACTAGTACCTGACCATATCATGAGAACATCGTCGATGTACCTCGCCCAGGATTGGATGTTGGATAAAAATGGGTTTGGTGTGTAAATAAACTTCTTTTCAAAATATTCTACGAAAAGATTAGCTAGACTTGGGGCCATAGTGGCCCCCATCGCAGTTCCCTCTATTTGTTGGAAAAAAGTGCCATGAAATTCAAAGTAATTCCTAATGAGTGCTATTTCTATACACCGTAAGATAAATGAACTGGGAACTGGGTCATTGTCAATGTGAATCAGTAGGATTTCTTCGATTGTTTCTAGAGTCGCTTGTTGCGGAATGTTTGAATATGAGGAAGAATGCCTAAAACAATTGAACAACACTGAATTCTATAAGAAATTAACAACTGATCCTAAAAATTAACTAAAAAAACTCATAGAATTAAAAACAACAAAATTCCAAGAAAGAGGGTGGATTAGCAAACAAGAATGCAAATTTCTAAACAATCAGGAACCAGTAATACCTAAATTTTACTGCTTACCAAAAATCCACAAAACCCTCAATAAACCGCCAGGAAGACCAATTGTCTCGGGCATTAATTCTATTTTAGAGACACTCTCTAAATTCACTGATCACTACCTAAAAGGATATGTGATGAACATGAAATCTTACCTCAAAGATACTAAGGAAGTGATAAAAAAATATGAAGACCTTCCATATACCCAGAGAATTCACACCTTATAGGACTGGACATTGTTTCCTTATATACAAACATTCCGCAACAAGCGACTCTAGAAACAATCGAAGAAATCCTATTGATTCATATTGACAATGACCCAGTTCCCAGTTCATTTATCTTATGGTGTATAGAATTAGCACTCACTAGGAATTACTTTGAATTTCGTGGCACTTTTTTCCAACAAATAGAGGGAACTGCCATGGGTGCCACTATGGCCCCAAATCTAGCTAATCTTTTCGTAGAATATTTTGAAAAGAAGTTTATTTACACAGCAAACCCATTTTCATCCAACATCCAATCCTGGGCGAGGTACATCGACGATGTTCTCATGATATGGTCAGGTACTAGTGAAGAAGCAGATGATGTCCTCAGATGGCTGAATAACTGTAACCGACACCTAAAATTCACCATGAATGTAAAAACATTATCTATAGATTTTCTAGATCTAACTATTTTCCATGAGGAAGGCTGTCTACTAGTTAAACCATTCCACAAAACAACTGAAAAAAAAATCACTTTTAAACTATGAAAGTCATCATGTGAAACATCTGAGAGAGAACTTGTCCTATGGCCAGTTCTTGCGTCTCAAGAGAAATAGCAGTCAAAAAGAAGTTTTTAAAACAGAAGCTAAGAATTTAACATCTAAATTAAAACAAAGGGGATACCCAAAAAAACTGATTCAAAAATCTGATAAAATAGCGGCAAATAACAATCGAGAAGCCCTTTCTAGAAGACAAAATAAAACGACCACAAGAAGATCGATTAGTCTGTGTAAATATGAATCTGAGTTTAAAAATCAACCAAATTGTAAAGCGACATTGGAAAATCTTTAAAGACTCCAATTTCGAAATACCGACACCTATGTTTGCCTATAAAAAATCTTTAACAATAGGAAATCGAGAAAGTAGCAGCAAGCTGAAAGAAAAAACACAAGCTAGGAGTAGTCTAACACAAAGCTGGGGTCCTAACCCTGTAACTGGTCATCACCCATGCGGGAACTGCGCCATGTGTAAACTTACCAAAAAAACTAAAGAAGTAAATATTGGGATAGCAAGACCATGGCAACAAAAACAAATGACAAATTGCAATTCCGAATATGTAATTTACATGATTACCTGTCCCTGTAATAAACACTATATAGAGAAAACCAATCGAAAAGTAAAAGTAAGAATGTAAGAACATAAAAGTTGCCTGAAAAATAAAGTACTCAATGCTCCGTTAGTAAAACATTTCTTGGAAATGAAACACTCCTTTGAAGATTTCAACTGGACAGTCTTGTTGATGTTACAAGGTAACAACCATAATATCAAAAGTAAAATTCTTTTTGAGAAAGAACAGAGACTCATCTTTTTCACACAAAGTGACAAAACGGGTCTCAATGAATCTATTGAATGGCTAAAAGTATAATTATAATTCTGTATGCATACTAGAGCCAAGCCCTAGCTAATAGCATTAGATCAAGAAGACCCTTCCAACAATCGAAATAATCACTATTTTTTATTTTTTATCTTTTTCCAATTACTGGTTTTACATTGGTTTCCAATTATCAAAACAATACGCATTCTTTTAGTACAGCACACCTGGGGATGCCCGATTGTAATATACAGCGATAACTTGTCCAAAACAAAGGTAAACACTAAGAAAGGACTAATAATCAGCAGAGAATACACCGAGTAGATATGGTCTTTATCCACTCAAGATGGCGCCCAAAACACTGCATTTTTCGGTGTGTTCGGGACGTTGTAGAGCTACTAAATAAGATACATCATACGCAAGCAGAACCTAGATGCAGTTTACAGCACTCGCGGAATAATTTCGCGCGCCAGGATACACATGTATACCAAATTGATTGAGGTAAGCGTGCATACTGTGAACCACCCGTTTTTTTAAAAGCCACACACGGGGGAATAGCGAATATGCCATTTTGATGGTAACTATCAGAGAATACTATAACTATGCAGCTTGATAATAATGCCGCACTGCAATAAAAATATCATACAGCCACCCACATACTGATGGGACTTGCTGGTTATGTTTAAAGACAGTAGTGATTTTTTAATGTCTACACGATGCAATTAAGTCCAAAAACTAAACCACTGGGGGTTCTCTGTCCATATTTACGGACAGTTTCCGGACACAACCAGGCAGACTGACCAGATTTATACTGTAAAGGGTTCAAGATAACATCACTGACAGAATACTTAACCCACGAGATCCTACCTCGAAATATAGAGGTAAGAAAAGCCACTTTTTGGCCAAATACAACTGATACTGTTCTTAAATGTCCTATTTATAATTATCTCTTTCATCAGCACGGTCTGATTCATGATTCCTGGGTTCAAAGCCATTCCTAATGGTCACCATTTATCTTTCTACTTTGGTTATAGAAGGTTGGGAAAGATTTGCTCGCCCTAGAAGATAAAATAGCCTATTTATGAAGGCTACATTTCTCCTCCACAGAGGGACCAACTACACTTGGACATTCAGGTAACTAATGTAACCCTGAATTGCTCCTGACACCCTAATAGTGTCTAAAGAATATTAGTGATATACTGATTCTTTTCCGTTCTGGTTTTTGTCAACAGTTGCTTCTTTTTATAGTGTACTATAACTTCAAAAAAAGAAGACTCTCGACACTCTAAAATTGTTAACAACTACTCCTGAAGAAAGTCCCATCAACATCCAGAGGACTGAAACATGTTGAGTTTACAGTCCAGGAATTATCCTAGAGTGTCGATAAAAAATACTTAGAGATTGTTTCTGATCTAATATCCCGACCTAATAGGATGTTTTTTCCTATAGGCTGTTTTACATATCAATGAATGTGTTTTGAAATAATCTTTTTAGAAAACATTTTTGTTACTATTTTTTGATTGTATCTTTAGAGTATTATGATGAATGTATTGAACATGAAAATCGTTTCCATTTTTAAGACATTTTTATACAGTAATTATTAAAAATAAATATAATTTGTAAAGAAAGTATGGAATCTTTTTGATAGAGAGTACCTGTTGATAACAACCACAGTCCTACCTCCCCTTGTATTTAAAGCTACTGCTGTCTCAGCAGCACCCCATCCCCTCCACCACCAACCCCTCCCCAAGGGCCTGCAGAGGGGAACAGGCGTCAGGATACAGAGGAGAGTGATGAAGACGAGGAGGTAGTAGAAGTCCCTACTACTAGTTCTCACCGTGAATCTTGGGTGTGGTTTATTTATTTATTTACCACTGTTGATGGAGTACCAAAAGCATGTGCATACAAGGTGACCTGCAATAAGTGCAAGATGGTGCTGAGTCATGGGAAACTGGGTTTGTACAGCTATGGTACTACATCAATGAAGCAACACCTAAAATTGCTCCACGGTGGGGCTATTTGTAAGGTTGTACCTTGCATAAACATAGTAGGTTGAGTTTCTCTACAAAATTCTCAGTTTCCTCTCCTGTCACCACAAGAGACACTCCTGTGGGACAGCGCATCCCTGCAGCTGCCTCAGAGGCCATCCATGATGCTGTTGACCCTTACCTTTCTAGGGTCACAAATTGTGTTTGTACTCTACAGGAGGGAGAGTCTTCGGAGTGCTTTCGAGACTGCAGTCACAGAGCATGAGAAGGTCTGCTACCTACCTAAATAAGGCCCACCTTACATCTTCCTCTCTCCACCTGCCCTTTCTTATCCCCATGGTTGGTGCCCCTTCCTTACACTCTTTCCCCTCCTTTACTTGTGTGTCGTGTGAAAAAAACAAAAAAATATAAAACAACAAACCCCCCCCAAAAAAGGCTCTTTTCAGAGCCACCTTTCACAGTTTAAAAATAGAAGTGGCAAATAAATAGTGCAGGACCCTGTGCATTTTTTAGAAGTCCGAGGACAGTTCGCGGACATATACAATTTTGGGGTGCTGCCCTATCAAAACCATTGCACTTTTCTCTGGGAGGAAGTGGTGGCTCTGAAAAGAGCCTTTTGGTGGTGTTTTTTTTGTGTTTGAAAAACTTCAAATGGTGAACATCTATTGCAAAATGGATTGCTGTAATTCCAAAAAAGGTTGCAATGCATTTTGTACATTTCTCAGAAAAATCTGATTGCCAGCATAAGTAAGATGGACTCCATCTCTGTGAAAAATGTATGTGTTATGAAATATAATATTTTAATTGTGAAAAGAGGACATGCCAATGTCTCTTAGAAAAGCACAAACAGCCTTATTGACATTGCGCCTCGCTTTCTCCATTTGTGGACCAAATGAAGAAGAACGCAGCCACATTTGTCTCTGCGCAATACGAGAAAAAATACTTGGGAATTTGGAAACATGTCCACGACCTTCCCAAGTCCTTCTTTCATTGCAAATTGCAAAAAACATTCAGACAAAAATCCTAAACTGTTCCCTCCACAATGAATTACAATTATGTCTGGATGATGCTGTGTCTCCAAAGTAGCACAGAGAGGTACCAAGTCCAGCCACTTCATTCCATGCACTCCAGGCCAGTGCACTTGCATATGAGGTAATCCAAGATCTGCAGCTACTCCACAGCGTTCTGCATGCACCTCCAACCAATGTATCCATTAGTCTCCCAAAATCCAGATAATCTGTTTTCTGAAACACACAGCCATAGCTATCTGTTCTTCTCTCAGGAAAAAGACTTTCTGACGAAGTCTCTCCTTACACAAGACACCCAGTAAACTTTATTAACCAATCCCTTGCTCTACTCATTCTCATTTGCATGCCTCTCCACCCCAAAATCCCTTTATGTAATAGGCGGTGTCCACGGACTCCGGCCATATTGCGTACATATCGAAAATCTGAGCGTGATGAATTTAAATTTAAATAGTGTGCCCCATTTCCCCTTTGAGGTTGGCTCTGAAAAGAGCCGTTTTTTTTGGTTTTTTTGCAGATGCTTGACAGACACCTGTTATTTTGTATTTTATTTTGTTTTTTTTCTTACTTTACTCCTAAAATCTGCAAATAACTTTCTCCAAAGCAACTCTTAGATTCTAGAACAGCATGTCATTTCCCCTAAAATATAAAGAAATGCCATCTTCTTTAAAATAAACAGCATTACTGAAGAAGATACCAGCTCTAAGCATGAAAGCACACATGCCTCGGTTGATTGCCCACCTAGCAATGGTTTGCTTAGCATAAAAACAGAACTATTGTCCCATATTGCCCTAGGTACTAATCCATAAAAAATAAGTTTGGCGTTTGGAAGGATGTTCATTACTGCTTGAACCAAATGTTCCAAATCTGCCAACAAAGTAGGGCACTGACATAGCCCAAACAGAAAGCTCCACAGTGCAAAACTACCACATGGGGACTGTTCATCCTGCCCATATTGTCACAAATTGGTCAATTCCCTGTACATTGCAATCAGGCACAGTGCTCCACACCACCTCCACTCCTTTAACATCAAAATTGTTTGCCACATGCCTGCATTGAGCATACTGCTGTAAACCATGAACAGATATATTGCCACGCACCAACACCCTGACTTTCTCCACCTCTGCCATCTTCATTACACACAGCCTCTTTCAACACAGATCCACACCTTATTGGCTTATCTCTACAGTCCCCTTTCCATGCTCGATTTGCTTTTCATTTAAACAAATTATTCCAACTAAATCTGCATAGGCAATACATACTTCAAGTACAAGATGTCCTATTTTTCATTAACAAACTGCACTACTTCTTACTGTCTTCTGTATAACTTAAACATACATTAGAACCCTCCCTTTTTAGTGGGAAACTCGATTTTCCATTAGAAAATGGCACATTTTTTTCTGTGTACCATCTACATAAATGCTACTTCCAATGCAATTGTATGAGAAAAAGTAAACGCTCCCAATTGCTGTGGTGACATCTCCCTTTGAGGGTCTCCCGATTTTTCAAAATCATACTTACAATCTGAAAGTGCAGATTTTTTCTCCATTTACCATACTAACCTATCGCTTACAAACCTCTCTGCCACAGATAACACAGCTTAAAAGAAAGAAGACATTTGCGTAACCGAAAAAGTGTATGCAGTTCTGAAGCACGTGCAACTGCCATACTGCAAGTAACATAGAAAGTCAGTACATAGTGCAGTGAAAAGCACACATCCACTGTGTACAAATGTCAAAGAAGAATACTGCAATGAAAAATACAACATTAACGGGTACTCTAACATCACAGCTTTAAACACACAAAGTTACTAACTTTTTCTTTTTACAATTGCAGTCAAGACTACTGTCCTCAAAATCAACAGCATCTACACTGCAATATCCGACATATCCGAAGAAACCTGGTCATTCTTCAAAAAAAGTAAGTGCAGTACGACCTTTATAATCTAGCTATTCCTCAAACAGACTGTGTTGGTTATGTATTTAGTTTGTGCACCAAAGCAATCAGTGATTTCTGAACCATTCTACCCACAAATCGCCATTTACTAAACAAAGATTAACAGGCAGAATGACTCACAAATCCCCGTATGTTTGGAACTCAAATAACATACAGACCCCTTAGAATGTTAGTACTAGAAAACAAATAGCTGTTTCAATTTTATGCCACTACGTTCACTATTAATGCTTCTCCTCACCACTAGCCCACTTTCTACTCTGATCTGAAGAACATTGTAGTAGCATGTAAACAGAAAACTAGACTTCCCAAATAAATCATTTTAAGAGGCCAGTACACATTCACACACACCAACAAAGTGCTTACCCAGCACACCCATGCACACAACCACCCAGCACACATACATTGTACAACAGACCAAACCATGCCTTTTTTTTCTTCAACAGACCCCAAAAAATGCCTACCAAAAAGTAAGTTTGTAGACAGGAACGCAGAAGTAGAGCAAATAAAAATAAAAGTTTCCAACCTAAGCATTCATCTGTAGCAGAGTTTCTAGAGAACATTGGAACAAAACAGCTAATACATTTGTTTACCAAAACAAAGCAAGCCTCAACTACTGAAACTTTACCTCCTCCAACAAAATGTGGCACAAAGCACAAAACTCTTCACAAAAAATCGGCTACCAGTATCGCTAGCAATGCTCCTATTAATCCTCATATAGTAACAAGAACCTATAGTAAAAAAAATATTTTAGCAAAAATGTTTCGCCACAGAGTCCTTCAGAATCTAATAAGAAGAGGACCGAAATCATCCACACCCCTTAAAACCTACCATAGAAAAATAATCCTACAAGCTCTCATGGACAGTGCAATCATTCTCAAAAGGAAGTTGTTTATATTGGTGTTAAATAGAATGAAACCACTAACAAAACTAAGTACCAAACTGCAAAAGAAACTTATCAATAAAAGAAATGTGAACAAAAACAATTTCTTACATATTTGTGGGGGTGAATGGAGTCACACAACTACCACAGAACCATATTTTTATGAAGAAGCATACAAACAAAATCAAACAAACACAATTGCCATCCATAGCAATGGACGAGGATATGAAAAAAATCAATAATAACATCATGGAACAAGAAACACTGCTTAGAAAAGTAGCCCCTCAAAACTCAGAATTACCTCTCGATTCAACTGAATCAGACCATCCAGTATACAAATGGCCGTGCACGTCAATGTGTGCCATTCCTAATAAATCTTTCAAATCTTTACGCCAGTTCCTCAATCAGCATGTGAAAGGTAAAGAGAAAATTAAAATGAAAGTGCTGCAAAATATGGATATCTGTCCAGTGCGCAAATACACAGGACTACAAAGAAATTCATTAGCCTGCATTTCTGGACCTATTTGCAAAAGCACCTTCCATGATATCAAAAGGATATCAATACATCATTCAAATGTAAGAAACCTAGTGTATACATTATACTATGCTAAAAGTCCAGCTTCAGAATTAGCCAATTTAAATAAGACTCTACTGCATGGTACACCCAAGTATCTACAAGAAGTAATTCACTGTATCCAGAGAAAATATTTTGGAAGTGAAAGTCACTTACAAAATGCAATAGTTTTAGAACAGACTACCAACATTTCTGCACATAGCAACCTTCTATTAAACACATACAAAAAAGAAATACTAAAATTTAAATGTGCATCGGCTGAAATACCAAATCATGTATGTGTGTGTTGCTGCAGAACGTTTTACAAAAGGAACACAAAACATGTAGACATAGCAAACAAAATAGAAGACAATGATGATTCCAAATGGTTTGAATTAGCTCTCTACCTTTCAGCCGAAAACAAATATAAAATAAGTGAACCCCTAATATGTTGTTGTTACTGCACTACAAAACTAGACAACAATCAAAGTCCTTCACGTGCTATCACAAATAATTTGGAATTGTTCCCACTACCAAAAACCTTGCAACAACTCAATTTGTACGAGAGCATCATAATTCAAACAGTTCATCCATTTCAAGCAATTATACGCCTTCACCCAAAAACAGCCAAATTACCTCCCTCTGAATTGGTGAACGGCATTCGTGACAAAGTAGTTTATTTGCCATTAGATCTTACAGAAAATGAACACACTCTAGGATTGCAACGTTCAATAGAACATTCTTTAATTGTGTTGGTAAATGGTGTACCAACCAAAGACAAAATAATTTGGCAACAACTGGTGGACTTACATAAAGTTAGACAAGCCTTGCAATATCTAAAAGACAATAACGAATACTAAAATGAAATAAATAGAAAGCTTAAGGGAAACAACTGAAATAATTGAACAGTCAGCAGAAACTGGACAATTTGAACTTCTGGATCCTGCTACAGTATCCACTCTTTTGGACCAGTACACAATTCATCCATTGCATTCCAATGAAAGCATAGATGATGCACTAGAAATGCACCAAATGCGACAAACCAAAGGTTCACCAATGAGCATATGGGAAATAAGTATAGAAGCATGTACCTTTCCACTGCTATTTCCTACTGGCAAAGGTGGAAGGTACGATGATAGACCCACTCAGATTACGGCATCAGAATACCGCTCATTACGAATGTATTCCCAAGATCCCAGGTTTAGACAAAATGTGGAATACATATTCCTCCTACTCTTTGAAAGTGAAATAACAACCCTATGTTACAGAGTTGCACACATTTTTCAAAATATGTCAGCTACACAATACAAAAAATACAAGATGAAGATGAAGGTTTACAGTCAAGTATAACACATTTGTTTGCAAACATGTGTGGTACAAAAGAATACTGGTTCCGACGACACAGAGACGTACGTTGTATGATCAAAAACCTTGGACCACCGACTTGGTTTGTTACACTAAGTTGTGCAGAATATGCATGGGAAGATTTACATGAGTTCCTACGCATATCAAACAACAACAAACCAACATACATTTATTAACACCTGGAGAACTTTGCTCTCTAGATCCAGTTAATGTGTCAAGATATTTCCATCATCGTTTCATTGCTATGCTACACTTTATTTGCAATAAAACTGTTCCTCCCCTCGGAGAAGTGCAGCACTTTTTTTTGGAGAAAAGAATTCCAAGCGAGAGGAGCACCACATATTCACATGCTTTTATGGATCAAAGGTGCACCTAAATTTGGTCAGGACACTGATGCCACTGTTTTGCAGTTCATCCAAAAATATGTCACTTGTGAAATCCCTTCACAACGGACACATAGTGACATGCACGGGTAGATTTTACAATTTCAAAGAGACAAATGTGGCAAATATTGTCATCACAAATACAAACACAAAGGGAAATACTACACCAAATGCTGGTTTGGTTTCCCTAGACCAGTTACAGAAACAGGTGAAGTGAACAACTTCATGTCTTCAGTTCGACATAGTGTGAAAGGTAAATCACCTAAAAACACGTACTACATAAAAAGAACCAAAGAATGTAAATATATCAATGGTTACAATGCAATCATTGCCCTCTTATGGAATGCAAACATAGATGTGCAGTACATTGCAGACAATTGCACTGCTGTGGCACGATATGTTACAGCCTACTAAACAAAAGCTGAAAAAACAGAGCTTGAAGACCTCCGGGATGACTTATCATCAGACAAAACACTCAGGCCGATTCATGGAATAATTAGCGCGGCGCAAGTGGGCAAAAACGTGCGAATCGCAGTGGAATAGCGAAAATCGCAGTGCAAGTGCGAAAATCGCACCAAAAGCAGCGCACATCGATTCATGGAAGGCCTTGCGCGAGAAAACCAGTGGATGTGCGATAAAAAAGTGCGCGGCGCACGTTGGCGCACAGGCCATCTAACAGCGTGCGCCAGGTCACAGCGAAAATCGCACAGGTCACAGCGAAATTCGCACATAGCGCGGCGCACGCAACAAAAGTAGGTGGAACACGGGCGTAACACTCGGAATGGGGAACAACTTGCCAAAACGTGGGCGTCACGGGGGGAGTACAGAGCACAAGTGCGCGGAACGCCCACACGCTCGCCTACAACACGTATTCATGGAATAGAATAGGGCAAAAAAGCGCACGCTCAAACCAGCGCACAGGCACAAACACGACCGCCACAAGAAAGCAGGCGGTAGCGTCTCTGCGGCTGTAAGAAATGTGCGCCAAAAGGTGCGCCAACAAATAGCACCTATATACTGCCATGATGAATGCCCTATACTGTGGCCCTCCAGGACAAATGACGTGCAAAGGGGTACCCACAAACACGGACACCCGCTGACAAAAAAAACGTGTGCGTGTATACTGGGGTGCGCGGGAAGTCTCACACGCGATTTGGCCAGGTACATGGATTTCATGGGTGCGCGGGAAGTTCCACACGCGATTTCAGCAAGGTATGTGTATTTCAGGGGTGCGCGGGAAGTTCCACACGCGATTTCTGCAGGGTACGTGTATTTCAGGGGTGCTCGGGAAGTTCCACACACGATTGGCCCAGTGCGAGCAGGGTACGTGTATTTCAGGGGTGCGCGGGAAGTTCCACACGCGATTTCAGCAAGGTATGTGTATTTCAGGGGTGCGAGGGAAGTCCCACACACGATTGGCCCAGTGCGAGCAGGGTACGTGTATTTCAGGGGTGCGCGGGAAGTTCCACACGCGATTTCAGCAGGGTACGTGTATTTCAGGGGTGCGCGGGAAGTTCCACACGCGATTGCCCCAGTGCGAGCAGGGTACGTGTATTTCAGGGGTGCGCGGGAAGTTCCACACGCGATTTCAGCAGGGTACGTGTATTTCAGGGGTGCGCGGGAAGTTCCACACGCGATTTCAGCAGGGTACGTGTATTTCAGGGGTGCGCAGGAAGTTCCACACGCGATTGCCCCAGTGCGGGCAGGGTACGTGTATTTCAGGGGTGCGCGGGAAGTTCCACACGTGATTTCAGCAGGGTACGTGTATTTCAGGGGTGCGCGGGAAGTTCCACACACGATTGCCCCAGTGCGAGCAGGGTACGTGTATTTCAGGGTTGCGCGGGAAGTTCCACACGCGATTTCAGCAGGGTACGTGTATTTCAGGGGTGCGCGGGAAGTTCCACACACGATTGGCCCAGTGCGAGCAGGGTACGTGTATTTCAGGGGTGCGCGGGAAGTTCCACACGCGATTTCAGCAAGGTATGTGTATTTCAGTGGTGCGCGGGAAGTTCCACACGCGATTTCAGCAGGGTATGTGTATTTCAGGGGTGCGCGGGAAGTTCCACACACGATTGGCCCAGTGCGAGCAGGGTACGTGTATTTCAGGGGTCCGCGGGAAGTTCCACACGCGATTTCAGCAAGGTATGTGTATTTCAGGGGTGCGCGGGAAGTTCCACACGCAATTTCAGCAGGGTACGTGTATTTCAGGGGTGCGCGGGAAGTTCCACACACGATTGGCCCAGTGCGAGCAGGGTACGTGTATTTCAGGGGTGCGCGGGAAGTTCCACACGCGATTTCAGCAAGGTATGTGTATTTCAGGGGTGCGCGGGAAGTTCCACACGCGATTTCTGCAGGGTACGTGTATTTCAGGGGTGCTCGGGAAGTTCCACACACGATTGGCCCAGTGCGAGCAGGGTACGTGTATTTCAGGGGTGCGCGGGAAGTTCCACACGCGATTTCAGCAAGGTATGTGTATTTCAGGGGTGCGAGGGAAGTCCCACACACGATTGGCCCAGTGCGAGCAGGGTACGTGTATTTCAGGGGTGCGCGGGAAGTTCCACACGCGATTTCAGCAGGGTACGTGTATTTCAGGGGTGCGCGGGAAGTTCCACACGTGATTTCAGCAGGGTACGTGTATTTCAGGGGTGCGCGGGAAGTTCCACACGCGATTGCCCCAGTGCGAGCAGGGTACGTGTATTTCAGGGGTGCGCGGGAAGTTCCACACGCGATTTCAGCAGGGTACGTGTATTTCAGGGGTGCGTGGGAAGTTCCACATGCGATTTCAGCAGGGTACGTGTATTTCAGGGGTGCGCAGGAAGTTCCACACGCGATTGCCCCAGTGCGGGCAGGGTACGTGTATTTCAGGGGTGCGCGGGAAGTTCCACACGTGATTTCAGCAGGGTACGTGTATTTCAGGGGTGCGCGGGAAGTTCCACACACGATTGCCCCAGTGCGAGCAGGGTACGTGTATTTCAGGGTTGCGCGGGAAGTTCCACACGCGATTTCAGCAGGGTACGTGTATTTCAGGGGTGCGCGGGAAGTTCCACACACGATTGGCCCAGTGCGAGCAGGGTACGTGTATTTCAGGGGTGCGCGGGAAGTTCCACACGCGATTTCAGCAAGGTATGTGTATTTCAGTGGTGCGCGGGAAGTTCCACACGCGATTTCAGCAGGGTACGTGTATTTCAGGGGTGCGCGGGAAGTTCCACACACGATTGGCCCAGTGCGAGCAGGGTACGTGTATTTCAGGGGTGCGCGGGAAGTTCCACACGCGATTTCAGCAAGGTATGTGTATTTCAGGGGTGCGCGGGAAGTTCCACACGCAATTTCAGCAGGGTACGTGTATTTCAGGGGTGCGCGGGAAGTTCCACACACGATTGGCCCAGTGCGAGCAGGGTACGTGTATTTCAGGGGTGCGCGGGAAGTTCCACACGCGATTTCAGCAAGGTATGTGTATTTCAGGGGTGCGCGGGAAGTTCCACACGCGATTTCTGCAGGGTACGTGTATTTCAGGGGTGCTCGGGAAGTTCCACACACGATTGGCCCAGTGCGAGCAGGGTACGTGTATTTCAGGGGTGCGCGGGAAGTTCCACACGCGATTTCAGCAAGGTATGTGTATTTCAGGGGTGCGGGGGAAGTCCCACACACGATTGGCCCAGTGCGAGCAGGGTACGTGTATTTCAGGGGTGCGCGGGAAGTTCCACACGCGATTTCAGCAGGGTACGTGTATTTCAGGGGTGCGCGGGAAGTTCCACACGCGATTGCCCCAGTGCGAGCAGGGTACGTGTATTTCAGGGGTGCGCGGGAAGTTCCACACGCGATTTCAGCAGGGTACGTGTATTTCAGGGGTGCGTGGGAAGTTCCACATGCGATTTAAGCAGGGTACGTGTATTTCAGGGGTGCGCAGGAAGTTCCACACGCGATTGCCCCAGTGCGGGCAGGGTACGTGTATTTCAGGGGTGCGCGGGAAGTTCCACACGCGATTTCAGCAGGGTACGTGTATTTCAGGGGTGCGCGGGAAGTTCCACACGCGATTGCCCCAGTGCGAGCAGGGTACGTGTATTTCAGGGTTGCGCGGGAAGTTCCACACGCGATTTCAGCAGGGTACGTGTATTTCAGGGGTGCGCGGGAAGTTCCACACACGATTGGCCCAGTGCGAGCAGGCTACGTGTATTTCAGGGGTGCGCGGGAAGTTCCACACGCGATTTCAGCAGGGTATGTGTATTTCAGGGGTTCTGGGGAGTACCACACGTGAATTGGCCGTGTGGGCCCTCCCAGGTGTACGCTCCACAACCTCCACGGACCCTGCAGCCAGCCCACACCACGGGGGACTACCCTGCACCCATGCTCATGTCCCGCAGGCAGCCCATCCACCATGGGCATGCCCCCCAGCCAACCCACATGTCACCTTGCACTACTGATCAACAATGCATGTCTCCCACCACCCCCACCCCCCAGCATCCAGGGTCACCCTCCACCAGGCCCCCACTCATGTCCCCCTGCATCCCCACCCCACATCAGTGCAGGGGCAGCCTCCACCAGGCCCCCACTCATGTCCCCCTGCACCCCCACCCCCCAGCATCCAGGGTCACCCTCCACCAGGCCCCCACTCATGTCTCCCACAACCCCCCTGCCACCATGGGCATCCTCCACCAGGCCCCCACTCATGTCTCCCACCACCCCCACCCCCCAGCCACCATGGGCATCCTCCACCAGGCCCCCACTCATGTCTCTGACCACCCCCACCCCCCAGCCACCATGGGCATCCTCCACCAGGCCCCCACTCATCTCCCCCTGCACCCCCACCCCCCAGCATCCAGGGTCACCCTCCACCAGGCCCCCACTCATGTCTCCCACCACCCCCACCCCCCTGCCACCATGGGCATCCTCCACCAGGCCCCCACTCATGTCTCCCACCACCCCCACCCCCCAGCCACCAGGGGCAGCCTCCACCAGGCCCCCACTCATGTCCCCCTGCACCACCACCCCCCAGCATCCAGGGTCACCCTCCACCAGGCCCCCACTCATGTCTCCCACCACCCCCACCCCCCTGCCACCATGGGCATCCTCCACCAGGCCCCCACTCATGTCTCCCACCACCCCCACCCCCCAGCCACCAGGGGCAGCCTCCACCAGGCCCCCACTCATGTCCCCCTGCACCACCACCCCCCAGCATCCAGGGTCACCCTCCACCAGGCCCCCACTCATGTCTCCCACCACCCCACCCCCCTGCCACCATGGGCAGCCTCCACCAGGCCCCCACTCATGTCCCCCTGCACCCCCACCCCCCAGCATCCAGGGTCACCCTCCACCAGGCCCCCACTCATGTCCCCCTGCACCCCCACCCCCCTGCCACCATGGGCATCCTTCACCAGGCCCCCACTCATGTCTCCCACCACCCCCACCCCCCTGCCACCATGGGCAGCCTCCACCAGGCCCCCACTCATGTCTCCCACCACCCCCACCCCCCAGCAGTGCAGGGGCAGCCTCCACCAGGCCCCCACTCATGTCCCCCTGCACCCCCACCCCCCAGCATCCAGGGTCACCCTCCACCAGGCCCCCACTCATGTCTCCCACCACCCCCACCCCCCTGCCACCATGGGCATCCTCCACCAGGCCTCCACTCATGTCTCCCACCACCCCCACCCCCCAGCCACCATGGGCATCCTCCACCAGGCCCCCACTCATGTCTCCCACCACCCCCACCCCCCAGCAGTGCAGGGGCAGCCTCCACCAGGCCCCCACTCATGTCCCCCTGCACCCCCACCCCCCAGCAGTGCAGGGGCAGCCTCCACCAGGTGCTCACAATCCCCAATCATGTGCGTAATGGACAGCCTCCACAGCCAAAAAGCCCTACCAAGTAACCCATTCACCCACATGGAAATGGAAATCACATGTTACACCCCCAATGTTCATGAAGCTAATGAACCCATGTCCGTCACACACAATGGTTGCAATTGAATGGGAAAACACACAACATGACATGCATGAAACCAATGAGATGATACCACACAGTGAAGTATGCAAACAAAATTGTATTGAAAAAAAGAAAGAATGCTAAAGAAAGAAAACAAACTACAATGTGAATGAGAAAAAAAACATGCATGTCCGTATAAAAAACTACCAAGGGTCCATGAGCCCAACTGAACAAAGGAAACCTATGAAAAAAACCTACCTAAAAATCAACTATATACAAAAAGTGGAGCAGTGTCCGTCGACTCTAAATCATAATAAGAAAGAAAGGAAACCTAACACTAAAGAACTATATACAAAGGCGGCGGGCAAGTCCAGCGGCTCACTCCGTGGTGTCCCGGGCCAGGGCATCATCGAACTCCTGTTCGATGTCCCGGAGGCGGTCCAGTTCCATGGCCCCGAGGGTCCGCAGGGACGACGCTGTGTCCTCCTCCAACCCCCTGCGGATTGCCTCGAGGCACTCGGCCCGCCTCAGGGCCCTCCGCATGGAGTTCTCCGCCCTGACCATTGTGAGCCACGCCTCTTCCGCCCGCCGCCGCTCCGCACCTATGGCGTGGCCCAACCCCTGCCACACGGAAGACAATCTCTGTCCTGGGTCCCCCTGCCCTCCGGCCGATGCCTGCCCCTCCGATGTCGAAAGCCCCGAGCCTTCATGTCTCCCACCATGTTGCTGCTGCTGCTGCTCTGCCTCTGCCCGTGCACTGCCTCCTGCTGCCTGCACATCCTCCGCCGGCTGGGGTGCACTTGTTGATGTGGCCACCCCTGCTGGACCTCCGACTCCCGACTGTGGCAGGGATGCCTCCTCCACCAGCCTGGCCGCACCGTCAGAGGCAGCTCCACAGGGCACCCAGGTGACTGATGGGTGGGAAGATGGCACAGAGGACGACTGGCGCGTAGGGGGTCCAGTTGAGGAGGGGGTCGGAGCAAGCCCCATCAGACGGAGGAATCCCGCCTGGGTGATCTGTCCCAGCAGGCTGACGTGGTCAACGAGCCATTCGAGATGACGTGCAGTCTCTCCATGAAAAGACTGCAGGTCACCTCGCATGGCCCGTTGACGCAACGCCACACCAGCCAGGACAGGCTCAACCCGGACCTGGATGGCCACGTCCGCAGGCAGAGGAAGGCCAGTTGACGTCAGCTCATCCCCTGCCTGAAAACGGGTCTGGACGTAGGCATCCCTGCTGGTGCAAGATGATGCAGGGACAGGATCGGGGACAGGATTGCACACAGGAACCTCCGCGGCCGCCTGTGCTGCCTCCTGTCCCTGGTCCTGCACTGCACCACTAGCACCAGTGGGATCCCCACCTCCAGACCCCGTCTCTGGTGCTTGCGCGGCCCCCTCCTCCACCAAACCCCCCACCAACCTGGATGACTCTGTGCCATCTTCCTCTGTTGGGCCCTGTGGGGTCCCAGCTGCCCCTTCTGCTGCCGAGGAGTCCAACTGCAACCTCCGCCTCTTGGACCTCCTCCCGGCAGCTGCGGCCTGGGACGCGGCACCGGACTCCTCACTCCCCGACGAGATGACAACACGGGAGGGGAGCCGGGCCTTGCGTCTCCGGCTGGCGGTCGGATCCCCACTGCTGTGCTCCACAGCACCTTCTCCGCCCTCTTCATCAGTTGACGCTGCAGACAGGGAGAAACAAAACACAGGCATCAGGGCACTGTACAATGGACACATACACGCATGACAGTTGCACATGAGTGGCATTGGCAAACCTCAGACATGTCATCACAATCCCCAACACACATGTCATTGCAACTGGCACACATGAGCCATACCACAGCCATATCGCAACTGCCACCACCATCCCTACACATACAACAGCATCAGCAGCCAAAGGGGAGCCAGACATCACATGCAACACAGGAAGTGCACCACACATGTACACACACCACCACACTTGCATGCATGTCTACACCTCTGGCAAGTGTCGCACTGTTCAGACGGGCATCCATGTCACATCTGCCAATCAGGCTTCCACATACCGCTGTCACATGCATCCATGTTGCATCACTGTTGCACCCTTGACAAATACACACACATGCACATGTACACAGTGCTCATACATGCAGCCAAAAACAACATACATGCCTGACATCACGGACATGTCTACTTACATACACATTCATCCAAACATGTGTGCACGCACAACTGCATTTGCCATGCAAGCCCACACACAAGCACCATCCATGTCTCACACATTACAGCCCTCGCATGTGTCAGCCCCCGGGCCTGTACACCCCCACCCATACTCGACCCCATACAAACAGATGTGCAACTGGCACAATGGCGAATGATCAACACACACACTGCTCACAATCAGGATGCATGTACACTCACCGCTCGACTCCAGACGGGTCTGCTTCTCTAGGACCTGGACGTGGAGCGCTGGGGATATGCGTTCCAGGACCCCCATCTGTTCTTCCGACAAGTGGCCCCGGCGCCCCTTGGCATCCGCTGCCTTCAAGAGGCGCCGGGCCTTGTTCAGGGTCCTGGACCTGAAGTCCTCCCAGCGCTTCCTGACATGTTGTAAGTCCCGGACTGCCACGCCCTCCGCATTGATGGCAGTCACGATGTCAGTCCAGATCCGAGTCCGTCCTTCCTTGTCGGCGCGGGAACTTCCAAAGAGGGCATCATACTGCCCCAGGACTTGCTCCACCAGGACACCAACTTCGGTGGCACTGAAGCTGGTGCCCCTCTGCCTCTCTGGCCGGGGGTTGTCAGTGGTCACAGATGGTGTATGCCCCGACATGACAACCCCAGAGGCAGGAGTGGGTGGGCAACTGGGTCCTGGGGCTGGGCTGTGGAGCGATGGAATTCCAGTCGGGAGTCTTCGGTTCCAGCAGGGGTGGTCACAGCAACAGCACCCCTGGCTGATGTGCAGGCAGCAAATGGCAGTGCACGTGGGCAGCAGGCAGTCAGGCAGCAGCAGATGGCAGGTGGGAGCGTGCTCGGGGCTCTGGGGGGCAGTAGTTCGGCCTTCTGGGCAGGAGCATGGTCTTCCGTGTGCTTACGCGTGGCCAGCTTGGTACGGAGTGATTTGGCACGTGAAAATCCTGCACGTCAGCGTGAAAACCGAGGAAAGGCCCTTAGCGCGTAAGTGCGTCAGCACGCATACGCAAATCTATTGGACCAAAGGCCCTCAGCGCGTAAGCGCGTCTGTGACGTGACCCGCACGGGTGTTTCCCACACAGCACGTGATGACAGAGCACACGTGGAAAGACTGCACGTCAGAGTCTCATCGCGTGTAATTGGACAGCACGTCAGAGTCTCATCGCGTGTAATTGGACAAAAGTGCGCGTACACACGATTGGCCTATGTACGTGTATATCAGGTGTGAGCGGACACTTACACACGCAAGTACGTCAGCGCACCTGTATCCCGGTGTGCACGGCAATTTCCACACGCTATTGTACTGGGCACTGGATTTCAGGGGTGCGCGGGTCACACGCTCGCCTACAACACGCGCAACGCATTAATTTGCGCACTAACAAAATAACTAGCTCAGACCCAGGATGAACATACCGTTCCTAGCAGCAGTGGCCGTGGCCTACCAAAGGAGGAGGAGGAGGATAGTCAGGGCCAGAATATTCACACCCAGAACCAGCCTTTTCGGGATGCCTGATGACCAGGTGCATGGGAGGTACAGGTTTCCACCACACATCATACTGGACCTGGTGAGTGAGTGGGAGGACGACCTCACATCACCCACCCTGTGCTCCCAAGCACTCAGCCCCCTGGAGAAGGTCCTCAATGTACTGCACTTCTTAGCCACTGGATCATTTCAGCAGACAAGTGCCATTGTGGGTGGTGTATCACAGGCCACCCAGTCACGCTGCCTACACCAGGTCTTGAACATCATCACTGCACGCCCATCAGTCCGCAGGCACATATACCTGCCCAGAACCCCTGCAGAAAGGCATGCTGCCGCCCTGGATTTTTACGCTGTGGCACGATTCCCCAAAGTGCTAGGTGCCATCGACTGCACCCATGTGGCTCTACGTCCCCCCAGGGCATCTGAGCACATCTATAGGAACCGCAAGCACTGGCATTCCATCAACGTGCAGGTAGTATGTAATTCCAAGGGAATCATCACCTCGGTATATGCCAACTATCCTGGGTCAACCCACGACAGCTTCATTTACCGAATGTCCACCCTAAGCCGGGACCTAGAGGCTGGCCGGCATGGCGATACATGGCTGCTTGGTGAGTATGAATGCCACTGCACATGCATGCATGTCAGATACTGAGCAAGGTCACAACCCCACCAATGATACCAATCACCACCTCCACAGGGGACAGTGCCTACCCTCTCAGCCCCCACATGATGACGCCAATTCGGAACCCCACCACGCCACCCCAGGTAAGATATAACGCAGCCCACATTACAACCCGGGGCATAGTGGAGCGCACATTCAGAGTGCTGAAGTCACGCTTTCGGTCCCTTGACCGTTCTGGCGGGCAGCTGTTGTACGCTCCCCCAGTAGTGTGCAGGATCATAGTGGCAGCATGTGTCCTGCACAACGTTGCAACACGTCGGGGCCTGGCCGTGGACATGGTGGTGACCCCCCCATCCCCAACCACATGCACAGCCGCTGTGCATGGGAGGTGAAAGGGCACGGGGGGAGGCAGCCCGTACACAGCTAGTGGCTAATTACTTCACATAGAAATCACACCTCTGTGGAGTGCACACTGCCCTGGCACATTCCATCTGACAATCAATGATCACTCAACCTGACACTGATCCTGAATGTCTGGAGAAAGAACCGTGAAAACCATATCAGCCTGAGATTGTTCACCTGGAAGTGTCACAATGTGTGCATCCCTACCCACACTGACACCACCAATGCAGTTTTGTGAAGTTACACATTCAAGCGACTAAAATGAATACCCACTTGCAAAATGCAACAAGAGGACAGTGCCATGTCAGCCAACCCAACCCCAGCACCGCCACACGACACACCGTGCCATGTCATGCTATTTGCAGGTAAACAAAGAAATCCCCACAACATGACACTAGTGTCACAATGTACAGTGTCCCTATTAGAAACTTGCAACACCTGAAATGCTCACAGTAATGCCGGACCAACAACAAACTTGAGCACGTACTACCATTAACATGACATCACTAATGTTTTATATTAGTAGTCTCACCACCTGGAAATGCCTGCACTCCCACCACTACCAACTGTGCAGTGTTGGCGCCTGTAGAGTTGTAGGTGCACTGCTGCCAATATGGACCACATCTCCAGACTAGAGGTCCTTGTGTAGACATGAGGAAGGGACCTGCAAATTGGGAGGTAGACACAGAAGATGAGTTACACATCAATGCAACATGCAGTGTACAACACAACAGCAATATGCACTAGGAATGTATACACAGTATTGACTACAGACTGCCCACACAGCTCATGGGAGTCCAACGTCACTGTGTAATTCACTGTCACTTGGGCACACCCTTTGCAAGCCCATGGAAACGGGAAGCAGGAGGGGTGTGTGTGACTCAAACCCAAGCATCTGAACCAAATACATTACAAGCCTGCATGTGCCCAGCCACAATGCAGCGTATGCCCACAGGAACCACGGAAGCCAACAAATTGTCTCAAAAAAATTGAGAATAAAAGAAATAAAAATAAAAACAAAAATTAAAAAAATAAAAAAATTAAAAATGGCCATTGAAGGGCCCGGGGGGGTTGGGGAGGCCACCCAGGAGGTCCGAGGACAGGATGCACACCAGAACCCACCTGCGTGGATCCTGGGAAAAAAAAACACCTCCATGGGCTCATGGCCCACACGGCTACCCTATTGTGGGAGTATCACTGCTGTCGCTATTATCACCCTGTGCAGCTGCATCGGGAGGTGGTTGCACTATGGGAGGCAGCCCACGCAAGGCCCTAGACTGCTCCTCCATGGCTGCAAGCATGCGGGTGTGGTAGGTCTGGTTCTGGAGGATGAGTGTGCGGAGGTCCCCATGCAACAACTCACGGGATGCCCGGACCTCCGCCCTCGTTGCCTGCATCTCAGCTGAGAGCGTACGGGTGAGACGCTCCAGCTGCTGTTCTGTCCTTTGGTGTGTAGAAGCCTCAAGCTCAACAAGAGTCGTCCTGAGGTGAAGGAGCTCCTGCCTCAGGGCTTCCCTGTGGCCCTGGGACTCAATGGAGATGGCCTCCTGCAGAGTCGCCAGTGCCGCCCGCCTGTCCCTGTTGGACCCCAACATGTCCTCCCTGTGTGACTGGCAGATGGTGTCGGTTGCCTGCTCTAGTCGCTCCATCAGCCTTTCAGGGGGGACAATGGAAGTGGCCACCCTATCCATGGCCTGAGCCATCATCTCGGATGATGCTGCCTGTTGGGTTGCCATACCGTAAATGGATTGCTCCCATGCAGTATTGCCAGGTGGCGTACGGCCACCATGTCGGCGGGCACCAGACCTGTCTGGGGCAAGGCGAACTGCGCCTTGCTGTGCCGGCACTGCCTGAGGCTGCAGGACTGCATTCCCCCTCTGATCTGCTGGCCCAGGAACAGGATCAGATGTCACGGAGTGTGACCCTGCATCCGTAACCACCAAAGGCGTAGCTGCCAACACTGACATCCCCATTGAGGGTTCTGACCCTGGTGCAGGTGGGTGAGACAGAACAGAATCCCTCCCTGGAACACTCACCTGCGACGGCACGTAGGTCTCATCCGAATCAACACCTGAGTACAGCTTGGGGGAGCTGCAGCCAGAGACACCCCTTGAGAGCAGGACCTGCAGCACTTGTGGGTTCTCACCCACCACCACATCACGTCCCTCACTGGTGGTTGGTCGGCCCTCGGGCCCCTCCTGGGTCTGCACCATCTCCACAACCCCAGCAGTATCAGGTGCGTCTTCCCCTGCAAAGACATAAAAACAAAGAAATGGAAACAGGCATTAGCACCATGGCACACAATGAGGGCTGAGAAGCAAGAGAACCAGTACTTGTTTGACACATGTCCCACATGACTAAAACCCTCCCATGCATGCACCCTCACTGCGTATGAAGGGCAGGCAAATGGCACACACTGATGACACTAATATTGTAGATGAACACATTTTCTGCATGCTGCCTGGCAGTGGCATCACACATTGGCCTGTGAGTGGCAGGTGAAACACACATGCCATCACACAGATGGCATGTACCATTGCTATTGAGTGAAGATGGAGAGGAGGGCAGCACCTATTCATTCTGTCCAGTTCCCGCATGTAATAGCTTTTCTAATTCAAACAGGTCAGATTCTTCACCTGGAGCTGCCAGTCCGAAATGGTGCAATTGCACAGGGACATGTTTGAACAAATGATATCCAGGTAACAAAGTCACTCCACTTTACCATGGCCATGTCAGACATGTGACTAGAGGACTGCGACATGCCTAGTAAAAGTGGTGGAATGGAAAAAATCTGACTAAATGAACAGTGGAAAATTTTGCAACAATGTTGTGGCAAGGTGACACTTCAAGGGCAACTGGCGTGCAGTTGGGCTAGATGTCTACTGTTGGCAGAAGGGATACAGCTATGACCAAATGCAGCTGCGCAGGATGTATTGCATGAAGCACATGGCTGACCCATACGACTCAGGCGCACACACTCTCACCTGGTGCACAAACAGAAGCCCTCACACACACCATGCACATGGATGACATACACATGCATGTGCACTCACCGGACAATGCCTCGTAATCAGCCAAATCTCCCACGCTTTGGATCTGTTCCTCCGTGACGTAGGTCCCAGCGACTGACTCATGTGGAGTGAGTTCCATGTCTACTACTGGAGACCCACCTCCAGTCACTAGAGTTGCGGCATGACTTGAGGCCAGCTTACTCTTTGCCCTGCGCTTTAGGTCATTCCAGCGCTTATAGCAATCATTGGCTGTGCGCCTCACGATTCCAAGGGCACTTACGATGTCCGCAATGGTCTGCCAGTGTGCCTGGCGTTGTGCAGGTGTGGTCTTGGATCCTGCAACAATGATCATCTCGTTGTCATGTGCGGACACATACTCGACAAGTGCATTCAGTTCGTCATCCGTGAAGCTGGGCTTCCTGGACGGGCCGGACTGTGTAGCCGTGTCTGGGGCATCAGCCTGTGCCGGACGAGCACTCTTCCTCTTCCGCTTGGAAGGTGGTGGTGATCCTGAGTGTCCTGCGCCGCTCTGGACACTAGGGGCAGGAGCCCTGGTGGACTCTGTATCAGGAGTGTGGGATTGCACACTCAGTATGGGAGTTGTTGCAGGCATTGGCTCTAGTGTGATGGTGTCAGGGGGAATATCAGCAGCATGGACTGGGACCGACCCTGTCCGGGCTGGGTGTGTGAGGGCTGGGGTGGATGGAGCCGCAGCTGCCCCTGCAGCCTCTCCGCCCTGCCTACTTGGTGCAGCAGATGACCTTGCTGCCCCAGATGCACGTGGCATGGTGACATCAACGTGCACCAGCGCACGTGTCATAGGCCTGCTGACCTGGAAGTCAGCCATGGAGTCAGCCAGGTCTGGTGCCACAATGGGCTGGTCCAACAAGGGCTGAGCATGGATGGTGTCAGCCACTTCAGCCTCAACGGGAGGGGGGGAGGGGGGGAGGGGGGGGGGATGATGGGTGCCCTTGACTGGTCCTCCACACATGGGGGACAGGATCACCCTGCAAGTAACGACCACGTCCCCTACCGGATCCACCACGGCCACCACTTGTGGCTCTTCCACCTTTGCCACCCTTACGGAATCCTCGCCTCCCAGCCATGGCACTGATGTTAATGTGCTTATGGGAGTGGCAGTAAAATATTGTCCTGGGCAATTGGGGGTCAAAGGGGTTGGGTACCAGATGGTAATTGTACCCTAGTGCTCTTGCAAGGCTGATTGTAACCCCTGGGGAAAGATGACGGGTCACGCTACGCACAGGAGCCCCAAAAAAGGGAGATGACGTGCACGCGACCCCTCCTAGACCACGTGTGCAGAAAGAAAAACCTGCACTACGCTGTGGCACCCAGTAACACAAGAATGAACGTATGCGTGTCACACGCAGCCTAGAATGACCTCTGAAGGGGTAGGCTACACACGGGGCAGCACAGATGTTAGATACGTGCGTGACTCACCGTCTGCCAGGTAAAAGAGCGTGAAAAAGGAGCGCGTTTGGTTGGCAACACCCCCGCCAAAAGAAGATTTGTACGCTGTCTGAGGAGACAGGACAACAGTAGAAGGGAACACTGTTTGAGGGAACAGGCCCAGGTAAACCAGTAAAAGAGAAAAAAGAGAAAAATCTGTCAGAGGTAACAGGGAATACGAACTTGAAACGCCGTGAAGTAAATCGCGTGTGAACCGACAAGAAGTACAGAATTCACCCACTCGCTCTCCACGAAAAGCACGTACAAGGAAATGGTGTTCTACGCGTACCTTTTATACAGGCCCACACGTCCAGCGTCACTTACGCGGCGTCTACGCGCTAGGGCCATTTCCACCAATTACACGCTTTGTCACTTATGCGTGTAGGGCCATTTCCACCAATTACACGCTTTGTGACTTATGCGTGTATGGCCATTTCCACCAATTACACGCTTTGTCACTTCTGCGTGTACGGCCATTTCCACCAATCACACGCGATGGCACTCTGACGTGCAGTCTTTCCACGTGTGCTCTGTCATCACGTGCTGTGTGGGAAACACCCGTGCGGGTCACGTCACAGACGCGCTTACGCGCTGAGGTCCTTTGGTCCAATAGAATCGCGTATGCGTGCTGACGCGCTTACGCGCTAAGGGCCTTTCCTCGGTTTTCACGCTGACGTGCAGGATTTTCACGTGCCAAATCACTCCGTACAAAGCTGGCCACGCGAAAGCACACAGAAGACCACGCTCCTGCCCAGAAGGCCGAACTACTGCCCCCCAGGGCCCCGAGCATGCTCCCACCTGCCATCTGCTGCTGCCTGACTGCCTGCTGCCCACGTGCACTGCCATTTGCTGCCTGCACATCAGCCAGGGGTGCTGTTGCTGTGACCACCCCTGCTGGAACCGAAGACTCCCGACTGGAATTCCATCGCTCGACAGCCCAGCCCCAGGACCCAGTTGCCCACCCACTCCTGCCTCTGGGGTTGTCATGTCGGGGCAAACACCATCTGTGACCACTGACAACCCCCGGCCAGAGTGGCAGAGGGGCACCAGCTTCAGTGCCACCGAAGTTGGTGTCCTGGTGGAGCAAGTCCTGGGGCAGTATGATGCCCTCTTCGGAAGTTCACGCGCCGACAAGGAAGGACGGACTCGGATCTGGACTGACATCGTGACTGCCATCAACGCGGACAGGGTGGCAGTCCGGGACTTACAACATGTCAGGAAGCGCTGGGAGGACTTCAGGTCCAGGACCCTGAACAAGGCCCGGCGCCTCTTGAAGGCAGCGGATACCAAGGGGCGCCGGGGCCACTTGTCGGAAGAACATATGGGGGTCCTGGAACGCATATCCCCAGCGCTCCACGTCCAGGTCCTAGAGAAGCAGACCCGTCTGGAGTCGACCGGTGATCATTCGCCATTGTGCCAGTTGCACATCTGTTTGTATGGGGTCGAGTATGGGTGGGGGTGTACAGGCCCGTGGGGCTGACACATGCGACGGCTGTAATGTGTGAGACATGGATGGTGCTTGTGTGTGTGGGCTTGCATGGCAAATGCAGTTGTGCGTGCACACATGTTTGGATGAATGTGTATGTAAGTAGACATGTCTGTGATGTCAGGCATGTATGTTGTTTTCGGCTGCATGTATGAGCACTGTGTACATGTGCATGTGTGTGTATTTGACAAGGGTGCAACAGTGATGCAACATGGATGCATGTGACAGCGGTATGTGGAAGCCTGATTGGCAGATGTGACATGGATGCCCGTCTGAACAGTGCGACACTTGGCAGAGGTGTAGACATGCATGCAAGTGTGGTGGTGTGTGTACGTGTGGTGCACTTCCTGTGTTGCATGTGATGTCTGGCTCCCCTTTGGCTGCTGATGCTGTTGTATGTGTAGGGATGGTGGTGGCAGTTCCGATATGGCTGTGGTATGGCTCATGTGTGCCAGTTGCAATGACATGTGTGTTGGGGATTGTGATGACATGTCTGAGGTTTGCCAATGCCACTCATGTGCAACTGTCATGCGTGTATGTGTCCATTGTACAGTGCCCTGATGCCTGTGTTTTGTTACTCCCTGTCTGCAGGGTCAACTGATGAAGAGGGCGGAGAAGGTGCTGTGGAGCACAGCGGCGGGGATCCGATCGCCAGCCGGAGACGCAAGGCCCGGCTCCCCTCCCGTGTTGTCATCTCGTCGGGGAGTGAGAAGTCCGGTGCCGCGTCCCAGGCCACAGCTGCCGGGGGTAGGTCCAAGAGGCGGAGGTTGCAGTTGGACTCCTCGGCAGCAGAAGGGGCAGCTGGGACCCCACAGGGCCCAACAGGGGAAGATGGCACGGAGTCATCCAGGTTGGTGGGGGGTTTGGTGGAGGAGGGGGCCGCGCAAGCACCAGAGACGGGGTCTGGAGGTGGGGATCCCACTGGTGCTAGTGGTGCAGTGCAGGACCAGGGACAGGAGGCAGCACAGGCGGCCGCGGAGGTGCCTCTGTGCAATCCTGTCCCCGATCCTGTCCCTGCATCATCTTGCACCAGCAGGGATGCCTACGTCCAGACCCGTTTTCAGGCAGGGGATGAGCTGACGTCAACTGGCCTTCCTCTGCCTGCGGACGTGGCCATCCAGGTCCGGGTTGAGCCTGTCCTGGCTGGTGTGGCGTTGCGTCAACGGGCCATGCGAGGTGACCTGCAGTCTTTTCATGGAGAGACTGCACGTCATCTCGAATGGCTCGTTGACCACGACAGCCTGATGGGACAGGTCACCCAGGCCGGATTCCGCTGTCTGATGTGGCTTGCTCCGACCCCCTCCTCAACTGGACCCCCTACGCGCCAGTCGTCCTCTGTGCCATCTTCCCACCCATCAGTCACCTGGGTGCCCTGTGGAGCTGCCTCTGACGGTGCGGCCAGGCTGGTGGAGGAGGCATCCCTGCCACAGTCGGGAGTCGGAGGTCCAGCAGGGGTGGCCACATCAACAAGTGCACCCCAGCCGGCGGAGGATGTGCAGGCAGCAGGAGGCAGTGCACGGGCAGAGGCAGAGCAGCAGCAGCAGCAACATGGTGGGAGACATGAAGGCTCGGGGCTTTCGACATCGGAGGGGCAGGCATCGGCCGGAGGGCAGGGGGACCCATGACAGAGAGTGTCTTCCGTGTGGCAGCGGTTGGGCCACGCCATAGGTGCGGAGCGGCGGCGGGCGGAAGAGGCGCAGCTCACAATGGTCAGGGCGGAGAACTCCATGCGGAGGGCCCTGAGGCGGGCCGAGTGCCTCGAGGCAATCCGCAGGGGGTTGGAGGAGGACACAGCGTCGTCCCTGCGGACCCTCGGGGCCATGCAACTGGACCGCCTCCGGGACATCGAACAGGAGTTCAATGATGCCCTGGCCCGGGACACCACAGAGTGAGCCACTGGACTTGCCCGCCGCCTTTGTATATAGTTCTTTAGTTTTAGGTTTCCTTTCTTTCTTATTATGATTTGGAGTCGACGAACACTGCTCCATTTTTTGTATATAGTTGATTTTTAGGTAGGTTTTTTAGTAGGTTTCCTTTGTTCAGTTGGGCTCATGGACCCTTGTTATTTTTGTACATTGTTCTTTATTGCATGGAGATTTTTTTACATTTGACTTTGGACAAAAAATTTTTGGATTTGAATTTCCAGTTTTGTGTTTTTATCCGGACATGCAGCTTATTTTTTCTCATTCACATTGTAGTTTGTTTTCTTTCTTTAGCATTCTTTATTTTTTTCAATACAATTTTGTTTGCATACTTCACTGTTTGGTATCATCTCATTGGTTTCATGCATGTCATGTTGTGTGTTTTCCCATTCAATTGCAACAATTGTGTTTGACGGACATGGGTTCATTAGCTTCATGAACATTGGGGGTGTAACATGTGATTTCCATTTCCATGTGGGTGAATGGGTTACTTGGTAGGGCTTTTTGGCTGTGGAGGCTGACCATTACGCACATGATTGGGGATTGTGAGGACCTGGTGGGGGCTGCCCATGGTGGCAGGGAGGTGGGGGTGGTGGGCGACATGAGTGGGGGCCTGGTGGAGGATGCCCCTGCACTGCTGGGGGGTGGGGGTGGTGGGAGACATGAGTGGGGACCTGGTGGAGGGTGACCCTGCACTGCCGGGGGGTGGGGGTGGTGGGAGACATGAGTGGGGGCCTGGTGGAGGGTGACCCTGGATGCTGGGGGGTGGGGGTGCAGGGGGACATGAGTGGGGGCCTGGTGGAGGCTGCCCCTGCACTGCCGGAGGGTGGGGGTGGTGGGAGACATGAGTGGGGGCCTGGTGGAGGGTGACCCTGGATGCTGGGGGGTGGGGGTGCAGGGGGACATGAGTGGGGGCCTGGTGGAGGCTGCCCCTGCACTGCTGGGGGGTGGGGGTGGTGGGAGACATGAGTGGGGGCCTGGTGGAGGCTGCCCCTGCACTGCTGGGTGGTGGGGTGGTGGGAGACATGAGTGGGGGCCTGGTGGAGGCTGCCCCTGCACTGCCGGGGGGTGGGGGTGGTGGGAGACATGAGTGGGGGCCTGGTGGAGGGTGACCCTGCGCTACCGGGGGGTGGGGGTGGTGGGAGACATGAGTGGGGGCCTGGTGGAGGGTGACCCTGGATGCTGGGGGGTGGAGGTGCAGGGGGACATGAGTGGGGGCCTGGTGGAGGCTGCCCCTGCACTGCCGGGGGGTGGGGGTGGTGGGAGACATGAGTGGGGGCCTGGTGGAGGGTGACCCTGGATGCTGGGGGGTGGGGGTGCAGGGGGACATGAGTGGGGGCCTGCTGGAGGCTGCCCCTGCACTGCCGGGGGGTGGGGGTGGTGGGAGACATGAGTGGGGGCCTGGTGGAGGGTGACCCTGCATGCTGGGGGGTGGGGGTGCAGGGGGACATGAGTGGGGGCCTGGTGGAGGGTGACCCTGCACTGCCAGGGGGTGGGGGTGGTGGGAGACATGAGTGGGGGCCTGGTGGAGGGTGACCCTGGATGCTGGGGGGTGGGGGTGCAGGGGGACATGAGTGGTGGCCTGGTGGAAGCTGCCCCTGCACTGCTGAGGGGTGGGGGTGGTGGGAGACATGCATTGTTGATCAGTAGTGCAAGGTGACATGTGGGTTGGCTGGGGGGCATGCCCATGGTGAATGGGCTGCCTGCGGGACATGGGCAGGGGTGCAGGGTAGTCCCCCGTGGTGTGGGCTGCCTGCAGGGGCCGTGGAGGTTGTGGAGCGTACACCTGGGAGGACCCACACGGCCAATTCACGTGTAGTACTCCCCAGAACCCCTGAAATACACATTCCCTGCTGGTATCGTGTGTGCAACTTCCCGCGCACCCCTGAAATACATGTACCCTGCTCGCACTGGCCCAATCGCGTGTGTAACTTCCCGCGCACCCCTGAAATACACGTACCCTGCTCGCACTGGGACAATCGCGTGTGCAACTTCCCGCGCACCCCTGAAATACACATACCTTGCTGAAATCGCGTGTGGAACTTGCCGCGCACCCCTGAAATGCACGTACCCTGCTGAAATCGCGTATGCAACTTCCCACGCATCCCTGAAATACACATACCCTGCTCGCACTGGGCCAATCGCGTGTGTAACTTCCCGCGCACCCCTGAAATACACGTACCCTGCTCGCACTGGGACAATCGCGTATGCAACTTCCCGCGCACCCCTGAAATACACGTACCCTGCTCGCACTGGGACTATCGCGTGTGGAACTTCCCGCGCACCCCTGAAATACACGTACCCTGCTCGCACTGGGCCAATCGCGTGTGTAACTTCCCGCGCACCCCTGAAATACACGTACCCTGCTCGCACTGGGCCAATCGCGTGTGTAACTTCCCGTGCACCCCTGAAATACACGTACCCTGCTCGCACTGGGACAATCGCGTGTGCAACTTCCCGCGCACCCCTGAAATACACGTACCCTGCTCGCACTGGGACTATCGCGTGTGGAACTTCCCACGCACCCCTGAAATACACGTACCCTGCTCGCACTGGGACAATCGCGTGTGCAACTTCCCGCGCACCCCTGAAATACACATACCTTGCTGAAATCGCGTGTGGAACTTGCCGCGCACCCCTGAAATGCACATACCCTGCTGAAATTGCGTATGCAACTTCCCGCGCACCCCTGAAATACACGTACCCTGCTCGCACTGGGACAATCGCGTGTGCAACTTCCTGCGCACCCCAGAAATACACGTACCCTGCTCGCACTGGGACTATCGCGTGTGGAACTTCTCGCGCACCCCTGAAATACACGTACCCTGCTTGCACTGGGACAATCGCGTGTGCAACTTCCCGCGCACCCCTGAAATACACATACCTTGCTGAAATCGAGTGCGGAACTTGCCGCGCACCCCTGAAATGCACGTACCCTGCTGAAATCGCGTGTGGAACTTGCCGCGCACCCCTGAAATACACGTACCCTGCTCGCACTGGGACAATCACGTGTGCAACTTCCCGCGCACCCCTGAAATACACATACCTTGCTGAAATCACGTGTGGAACTTGCTGCGCACCCCTGAAATGCACGTACCTTGCTGAAATCGCGTATGCAACTTCCCGCGCACCCCTGAAATACACGTACCCTGCTCGCACTGGGACAATCGCGTGTGCAACTTCCCGCGCACCCCAGAAATACACGTACCCTGCTCGCACTGGGACTATCGCGTGTGGAACTTGCCGCGCACCCCTGAAATACACGTACCCTGCTCGCACTGGCACAATCGCGTGTGCAACTTCCCGCGCACCCCTGAAATACACGTACCCTGCTCGCACTGGGACAATCGCGTGTGCAACTTCCCGCGCACCCCTGAAATACACGTACCCTGCTCGCACTGGGACAATCGCGTGTGCAACTTCCCGCGCACCCCAGAAATACACGTACCCTGCTCGCACTGGGACTATCGCGTGTGGAACTTGCCGCGCACCCCTGAAATACACGTACCCTGCTGCAATCGCATATGCAACTTCCCGCGCACCCCTGAAATACACGTTCCCCGCTTGGCGTTTGCTGTTTGGCAGCCCGGTGAACTGGTCCAGGGTTCGCACAGCCCTTTGCGATAATTTAGCGATTTTGATGGCTTTTCCTTGCGCAAGGGAGTTCTTGGGGGCGTTACTGGCGCTGCTGCAGGGTCGCTGCGATTCTCTGTGCCACGGCTGGTTTGGGAGCCTGAAATCCATGGATACGCTGTGCGCAGAAATCGTTTTTAGCGCACGTGCCTGGCGCAGACAATCGCACGCCGACACTCTGCGCCAGCCGCTTGCGACACTTTTCTGCGAAATTCTATGAATTACCCTGACTATCTCAGAAATTGTACAGCCTAGGCATAAAAGTGTTCTCTCATAGAGAATGTGGCGCCTATGAAGAGGCAGATCATTTAACTGGTACTGCTTTGTACGAAAAATCAGACAACATAGTATGATTAATCTAGAAAAAAGGTTCTGAAATCATATGAGGACATAGAAACCATTGCCAGAAATGATCCCAACAGCCAAGAAATTTTAAAAAACAATTTATTGGACACATACTATCCGAACAGGAGTAGCACTTTAGAAAGCATGTGTCTATAGCACATAGCTCAAAACTTTGGATACAAAAATAATGTAAAACCCGATGAAAGCAAAGGTAGATATACATTCACAGATTGTGACGGCAGCTTAGTGAAACTTACAAAATGAAGCTTGATTAATCATGTTAAATTGTCATTAAAAACTCCTCAACAGAAAAAACTGTATTACATGTCTCCACTACAACTTTTTAAACCATGGAGAAAAAAGGAAGAGATACTAGATAACTATGACTGCTGTGGAGATGCTTTCAAAGCAAATGAAAGTACTATCACCAATGTGAACTTCACGCAGTACAAAGCAATGTTGCACAATGAACAGCAACACGAAGAAGAACTTCAGGCCCAACTAGATAAGGACTCTTCCGACAGTAGTCAACCTTCTGTATCAGGAAGTCAAAAACCACTGGGACAGCCACTAATAGCAAATGAGGCAGAATTAGCTATGACAGAAGTGGAAAACACCATGGGCCTCATTACGACCCAGGCGCTAATGGGTTAACGGCGCGTAAAAGGCTGCGGCGACATTAACCTATTAGCGCCTAATTACGAGGTCCCTTTGCGGGACCCGACCTTAATGGTTGGTTTTACCAGCCGTTAAAGTAGGGACCCGCAAAGGGACCTTGGTGCTAAGTACTGTGCCGCAATTTGCGCCACCGTACTTAGCGCCTTCCCCTATGGCCCCCCCTATGGGGAAAAAATGGGAATGGGGAAGGGCCATGGCGGCATGGGGAATTACCGCCCCGCCAACCTCGGAATGGGGTGGCAATTCCCCATTCCGCCATAGCGGACACCTGCATGGACCATGGTGCTAATAGCACCATGGTCTTCCGCCAGGGTCGTAATGAGGCCCCATGTGTCACTATCAAGAAAATATAGAAGACTTAACTGTACAACAAACAAAACTTAACAAAGAGCAGCGCACCATTTTTTAAGACGTAACAAAACAGATTGCACATGGTGTATAACACGAAAATAAAGAATGTACCTGCCAAAATTACAAACCAAAACTACTGTACGTCAGTGGTTAAGCTGGGTCAGGAAAAACATTCTTAATCAAAATCATCAGCAAGTTCCTTCAGCAATTGACTAACAAAAAACTATCAGCTGTTGTAACTGCCCCCACAGGTTTAGCTGCCTACAACATAGGCAGTGTCACTTTACACCGATTACAACTTCTTTCAGTAGAACACCAAAACAAATTAGACTACTACAAACTTTCTGCAGAAGCTGCAATGGAACTACGAAGTGTATTAAAACAAATGAAAAAGCTACTAATAGATGAAGTGAGCATGGTCTCCAACCTAATGTTGGCTTTAATTCACCTCCAATTGCAAGAAGAACAAACTACGAACAACTCTTTGCAGGGAAACACATTATCGTTTTCGGGGATCTTCTACAAGTGACACCAGTGAAAGGGGAACCTATTTTTAAAACCGTAGGACACAAACTCTGCCGTAAAACTGTTGGCAGCATAGGAAATGTCAACCTTTGGCAACATTTCCAATACAGAGAATTAACAAAAAACATGCAGCAATCTGCAAATCTCACTTATGCCAACATCCTGGAAAATATTAGAGTTGGTGTACTATCTCAGGAAGCACAAGCAATAATGAAAAACCGGCACATTCATGCACTTTACAGCGATAATGCATGTGCTACTGGTGTTATGGAACAATAAGCGCACACAAATGTCAATTGTATGGCCTTAATGCCAACTCTTGCAAGCTGTGTCAAATTCAATGAAACAATGTTAAATAAAGAGATGCAACCAATAATTGAAATTTGCGCCACAGATAAACTAGACGTACATGGTATGACACTACCCATGTGTGAGCAAGCCACAACAAGACTAAGTAGTTTAGAAAATTCAATATCCAACACAGCTGGGTTGGTAAAAATGTTAAAATTATCCTTAAATTGTAGAGTAATGCTGAAACGTAACCTTGATGTGGAGCAAGGGCTAGTTAATGGGGGACTGGGTACAGTTGTTGGCTTTCACTCATACCTGCGTGACAGCAACATTCAGTTTGTCAATATTCGCTTTGACAAACTTTCAGAAGTGAAAAGAATAGGGCGCTCAACTGCTCGATTCCTTCTGTTTAAAGACATGTATGTAGGTAGAGAACAATTTTCTCTAACTCTTGCATATGCAGTCACCATTCATAAATACCAAGGTCTTACCCTAGACAAAGCATTAATAGATATAGGAAACATATTCTTTAAAGAAGGCATGAGCTACGTAGCACTATCACACATACGTACAATTGACAGTCTATTTCTAATCAACTTTGATGCAAATAAAGTGACCGCTGATATTCCTTGCATCTTGCAATACAATAGACTGCGGTCATTGTACACCCCCATCGGAAACAATATCCTGTTCCAGAAAAATTTAAATGTGGTAAAAGAAAAGTAATTCAATCAGAAATGCAACAGAAACTGATAGCAAATCCTTCAAAGAAAAGAAAAGAAAGAAAAGGGTCATCAATTACCACAAGCAAAGAAGAACTTATTAGGGAAAGTAAACAAGGTACTTCTTCAAAGAAGGAAGAAAAACTCCGAAAAAAGCACTCTGAAACAGAACTAGCTGGTCCATTCAAGTTTTCAAATGAAAATGATGTGAATTGCTATGCAAATGTAGCAATGAATATTCTATTTCAATTGCCACCAATGGTGAACAATATTTACTTACACAGTACAGACCAATTGTGTTTGCAAATGTTAGTCCTTCATAGAAACGCAACAAACAATCCTGACAACACGTGTAGTGTTCATGGAATAAGACAAGAATCGGACAACTGTGCTGGAATGGTGAAATTCACTATAAACACACAGGATTATCCACAAGAATGTCTAATGTACTTACTACAAGTACTGGAAAACAAAAGCATACCTATAAATGAAATCTTGCAGATTTCATACATGTGGAAACATATGTGCACTCTCTGTAGCAATGTCATACAGGAACACATCCCAAATGAACCTAATTGTGAATCCAATCCATTTCAGCAACTGGTACAGAATGCAAACCATGCCAGATTATGTACTATCTGCAATTCAGACAATCACTCCACCTTACTGATACAAACTCACAGTAAGTATATAATACTTATGCTGCTACGATATAATGCAGACGGTACCAAAAACAACTGTAAGCTGAACGGATTCACACATGGTCAAGTGTCACTGGGAAAGAAAACCTTTACAACAGTAGGTATAATCTACCATGCAGGAGCTACAACCAATGCAGGTCACTACACTGCATACATTAAAAAGAAATGTGGATGGGTGAAATGTAATGATAGCACCATTACTCTGAAGCAGAGATTGCCAGCTAATCTTACAAATGTGTATTTAATCTTCTTAAAGCCAAAATGTAATGACTAATGTGCACTTCAACATTACCAGAAAATGAACTGAAAGCCTACATACAGTTAGAATACGCCAACAGGTATCTAACTGCCCAAGAGTGTGTAACAAGAACACAGATAAATGAATACCACAGAAGCATAACAACAAATGCACAGTTAGAATACGCCAACAGGTATCTAACTGCTGTTAAAAATATCAACAATGCTACAAGCATAACATAAATCAGAAAGAACAAGGAAACACTCAAAGAAAGAAAAGAAATAGTTTGTACCATAGCAAATAAAGGATTTTTTTCTCCCAGACCCAAGGATTTCAAAAACAAACACGGAAACTGAGCACAATGCACAGTACACTGGTTTGTAAACTAAGTAGGAGGGTAAAACAAAAAGCTAAACTGCCTATTATACAATGTAAGAAGTCTTCATAAAATGCAAACACTAACATGCTTTTTTCTTTTATCACAGAAATTAAAAAAGGCTAGGTGCACCAAGTTCTCCAGTCATGTAAAACCTATGTGGATTCTGCACAAAATAAACAGTAAGTATAATTATAGGCATTTCATACATATGCGAATCAAAACGGCTAATCTATAGTAGTAATATGGTACAGTGACTAAAGGCTAGACCTAGCATCTTTGATGTATAACCCACCACCTACACCCTACAGGCAAGCAACCCACACTATAGGTCCTACCCACAAACATTGCTACATATCAAAACCATGGTGCTTCTAATTTCACTACTTTTAAGGTTAGTTTTGTGTGCGTGGTCAGCAGCCATACAACCAAGACAGTACAACATGCACACAAACACACCACCACACCATGGCCCTGTTCACTTATACCCTCACTCCCTATCACTGCAGACTTGGGTGCATGGCTTTTGGCAATGCACCCAAGACTCTGGGTCCTAGGTAGGAACAGCAAACCATATCGCAACCATTGTGCCTTCTAATTTCACTACTTATAAAGTTGGTTTTGGCCATTCTGCCAAAACGATATACCCTCCCCACAACCACCTGACTGATGTGTCATAGTACGAGTGTACCTATGCCTGTTATATACTGCAGTAGTTGTGGTCACAAGTTACACACTTGGGTGTAAGGCCATAGATTTTTCAATGTATGCCTATGCAGTGTATGAAATCCATAGTGGCTTACAACTGCACTCCTTATAACTTTGTTTTTGGGTGCATCGCCTTTGGGCATGCACCAAATACTCTAAGTCCTTACCACAACTACCACACCATATCACGGCCATTGTGGCTTGTAACAAAACTTCAGCCATGCAGCCAAGTCTGTACACACTCTCCATAACCATTTGACCCATAAGCAATACTGCAATTGTATGAATTTCTATAATATGCTGCGGTGGTTGTGGCCTCGGCCTAGAGTCTTGGAAGTATGGCCTACGGCCTATGGCCATGCATCCAAGACTCTACGCCCTGGCCAAAATCAGCACAGCATATTACACCCATGGTCGCTTACACATGAGTGACACGCCCATACAATAAAACATTGTAACTGTAGCATGTACTCAATTTGTACCCAGGACTCAAGGCCCTGCCCACACCTACCAGATTCATAATCAAATGTGTGGCTGAAATGTATGACTGTGATATCCTGCACTGCTTGTGGGCACGGTCTACACTCTTCAGTGTATGGCGTGCAGCCTGCAGCCATGCACCCAAAACTGAATGTGCTGGCCACAACTACCGCACTATGTAAAATCCATGTTGGCTTATGACTTTAGAGTTGACAAGTGTGTTCTCAGGTGCATGGCCTTTGGCCATGCACCAAAAACTTCTGATCCTCCCCACAACCACCTCAGTGATGTGCGGTAGTAGAGGTGCAGCGATAGTTATAGTATGCTTCAGTGGTTCTGGCCAGAGGCTAGACTCCTACCTGTATATCCATACATATTACAATTACGGGTGTGCAGGGGCTTATACCTCCAGTGCTTATAACTTTGTTCTTCGGTGCATGGCCTGCGGCCATGCAGCCAAGACTGTACACACTCCCCACAACCATCTAATTGATAATCAATACTACAGGTGTATCCATGGGTGTGACATGCTGCAGTAGTTGTAGTATGCTTCAATGGTTCTGGCCAGAGGCTAGACTCCTACCTGTATATCCATACATATTACAATGTATGGGTGTGCAGGGGCTTATACCTCCAGTGCTTATAACTTTGTTCTTAGGTGCATGGCCTGTGGCCATGTAGCCAAGACTGTACACACTTCACACAACCATCTAATCGATAATCAATACTACCGGTGTATCCATGGGTGTGTCATGGTGCAGTGGTTGTGGCCAGGGCCTACATTCTTGGAAGTATGGCCTTCGGCCTTCGGCCTACGGCCATGCATCCAGACTCTAGGCCCTGGCCACGACCACCGCAGCATGTCACACCCTTGGTGGCGTACTAATCAATAGCACACCCATAGGAACAAATAATATAATAATGACATGTACTCAATTGCAATGTTCGCTAACACCACGCATGTCCTAAGAACAGTTTCAAGGTGCCTGTGCGCAGGACGGACTGAAATAATACCCCTATTAAAACCCTCATTTTATGTACACACAAACATTCGTACAAGGCGTCCATAGAGAATACAATATTAACACCTACCGCCTGAACAAATAAATTTTTTCACCTATCTCTCACAGTGTGAACCAACCCAAGCACTATGAACCAGCAAACTAAGTTTCAGAATAACATGTTGACGCTGGTCGCCGCTGTGCTGTCGGCGGATCCAAGATGTCGGGCGCAGCCAAACAATCTGACGAACAACACGTCTCACTGCAGCCAATCCACGGAGACGTCGCGTGTCTGTGGTCATAATGCCAGCCCCTTAGCCAATCGGTATCTTGTCCGTGGAGCAAACATGGAAGTGTGACCACGGAGCGGACATAGATATCACTTATTTTTTTAGATCTACTCTTTGATCATTTTATAGAAAAGAACTGCACGAAATGTCACCAAATTTACAAAAGCACGCTTCCGAGACCAAACCCCTGCCCCTGCTGAAAATTTGGTTAAAATCCGTCCAGCGGTTTGGCCTGTAGCCGTGCGCAAAGTTATTCCCCCATTCAGTCTATGGGAAAAAAAGACGTTTTGGGACCCCCCCTATAACTTTTCCCCCTCTAGACGAATCCTCACAAAACTTTGCAAAGTAAATCAGGGTGGGCCCATATACTTTTTTGCAAAGTTTGGTGAGGATATTTCCAGGGAGAGCGAAGTTATAAGCCGCCCAAAAAGTGCTCTTCCTATGGAAACAGCAACTTAACCATGACTACATGACTACACGGCCAGTACTGTCAGTATATATATATATATATTAGCCATACCCCCCAATGTTGCCTGGGTCTGTATCTGACATGCATGTGGGGGTCTGTTATAGCCTTGTGTATGTCATATTGTGTCCTAACTTCCTAACTTCCTATTTTTGAAAAATCACAAAATTTCATAGGTTTTCATTAGTGCAATTTAACCATTATGTCCATTTAACAACGTTTTTTTCTGTGAATTTCATAGGTTTTCATGACTGAAAATGTTTCATAATATTACATCACTGAATATAAGTTATTAATAATTCCTCTTTTAAAATATATGAAAGAAATGTAAACCTCCTTTAACAAACCTATTTTTTGCAAAGCATACTGTGTGTCCTTACCATCAGTGCATGCTGGGGATGCAAGTCATGGTTGAATTGCATAGGGCATGTGGCTTGACCATGACCCCAGCTCCACCAAACCACCCCTGTTATCCACTGCACTTTCCCTGCATCCTAGTTCAGTGTCCACTATACCCTCAAAATGTGCCAATGGCCAGTGTTCAGCTTACAGCCATGGCCAGTCTCTACAGTCCATGGGGCATGGGCTACAGCCATGCCACATTTCCCAATAGACAAATCAGAGTAGACATTTGTCCTTGTCGAGGGCCAGGCCCATTGTACAGGCAGCAATGTTATATCACTATGTTCTTACTTACTTTTTGACACTTTGAAAAAAGTAAAACACAAGACAGATTTGCAAAAGCATGCATTCAGGTACTTGCTGATGCTCCTCGTGCAAGTTTGCTAGAATACCGTCCAGCGCTTTGGGCTGCAGCCACAAGTAGAATTGTATTTCCCATTTAATTTTAGGGCTTTGTCCATGCCGCATGCCCAATAAATAAATCAGAGTAGGCATTTGTTGTTGCCGAAGGCCAGACACAGTATCCTTACACCAAAGTTATGTCACTATTTTTTTAACTTACATTTTGACACTTTGAAAAAAATAAAACACAGGACACATTTGCAAAAGCATGCTTTCAGCTCCTTGCTGATACTCCTTGTGCAGGTTTGTTGTAATCCAGTCCAGCATTTCAGGCTGTAGCAGCAAGCATAATATGTTTTCCCATTCAAAATGTGATGCTTCGGTCAAGCTGCACATCCAAATAAGCAAATCAGAGTACACATTTGTCCTTGCTCAGGGCAAGGTCCATTGCCCAGGCACCAAAGTTATTTCACAATTTATTTGTACTTACATTTTGCCACTTTGGAAAAAATAAAACACAGGACCGATTTTCAAAACTGGCAAAGGTCCTTGCTGATGGTCCTGTCCAGCAATTCAGGCTGTAGCCACTGGCAGAATTTTTGTTCGCATTCAAACCTATCTAGATTTCAAAAAACGTTACCACGGAGCCAGTCCCAGGTGGCGATGCTCACTTTAACCCCATTGCTGTTCCCTCGTGGTCATGGCCAGTAGCCACATTATATGGGTCATGGGCTTTGGCCATGACCCGGATAATCTGGCCACAGTCACCAAAGGTATATCACTATTTTTTGTAACTACATTATGACACTTTTCAAAAAAGGATACACGGACACATTTGCAAAACCAGGCTTTCAGGTCCTTGCCAATACTCCTTGCACAAGTTTCCTACAAATCCGTCCAGGATTTATTTTTCAAAAGTGTCAAAATGTGCGTACTGAAAGTAGTCGTATAATGTAACCTCACTTCACAAAATCCATTCAGACTTTGCACAAAGATTCAAGGTTGGGTCTATAATCTTTCTGAAAACCTTTGTGCAGATTTGTCAAACAGCAAAATAAGGTACAAGCCATCTACAAATGTTGAGACCCCACTGTAATATTTCTCTTTCTTGACAAAATACCACCAAACTTTGCAAAAACATTCCATTTTGGGTCTAAAATCTTTTTGCAAATATTTCAGCAAATTTGTGAAATGGCACCAAATGTATAAGCCTTTCAAATTTATTGGTGCCCCCCTCTAATTTTGCCCTCTCTTGCTGACACAGTACCAAGCTTTGCAGAACCATTCAGGGTCAGGTCTTAAATCATATTGCAACATTTCATGCAGTATGATTGAGTGGTGCCAAAGTTATAAGCCATCCAAAAACTGCTTTTCACCGACCCTGTAGTGCAGAAATATGCTTGTACATCTGAGATGTTCACAGACTTTGTGGAAGTAAAAACACCTGATTTTTGGCTTTTCATGGACATATCGCATCACATCCTCATCACCCCTCACCTCCCCAGAGATAGTTTCATTAGTTTGACAAGTGCAATGTTGTGTTTTTAATATGTTTTTACCGCATTGTCGACGGACTACAGGAACTGTTCACGACTCCAACATGGTGCGTCCATTTGAAAAGTTTTGATGCACCTCACAGTTTTAATTGACCAATCAGAGAGCATATATGATGGCTGCAAATATCACTCTGCTCTCTGATTGGTCCAGAGTTGTCCGCGGTTTCCGAATCAGGAAATGAGTCTGCAGATCGGACCCAGTTATCACTCGTTTTTTTTTAACCTACATCTTGGACACTTAAGAATAAAATACTGGATGGTTTTACACCAAGACGCCGCTCCTGGTGCAAATTTGGTAAAATTCCCTCCAGCGGTTTGGGCTGTAGGGACGAGCAAAATCTTGTTTCCATTGCGTCTATGAGGATTTCCACAAATGTTGGAATCCCCTATAACTTTGCACCCCCTGGATGAAACTGCACCAAACTTCACAAAATCATTCTGAGGGGAACGCACTTTTTTTTTTTTTTTACAAAGATTGGTGAGGATTCGTCCAGGCGGGGCAAAGTTATAGGCTGCCCAAAAAGTGCTCTTTCTTTGAGTTGAGCAACTTAACCATAATTACAGGGCCGCTAACGCAGGCCCTGTAATATGTTGCTTATGTATAAGAAATGTTAAAAAAAAAAAGTATAGCTCAGATTAGACGATAAGTGAAGTAGGGTTCCGATGTTTTAACCCAATGTTGAATAAACATTTGAACAATACTGGTAATGTAGAGAGCATGAGGTAAAAAGCTGTATTTCAAAAAGTAAAAGATACAAACATATCATAAGATATTACATAACATATGATCAATTCAGTCTTTAGGCAAGAAACTTTATGGGTAAGACATTGGATATGGTAGTGTTTATATACGCCAGGCCAAATAAATATGTCTTACTCACATGAACCTTCCCAGTAGTTGAGTGATTTGGGTTCAGCTGAACTTTTAAGGGATTTGGTGATAGAATAGGGTTCCGTTTGTGACAATTCATGCTGATGAAATGTTGCTGTAAAACATTGAGTTGAAGAGATCAGACCTTGTCCTGCCGCACATGCTGACGGTAAGCAAAATATAAAATGAATGTAGTAGGTCAGAAGTTCAGAATCTTACCTATCAACTATCATTCCATTTAGTCATTATTTTAGTATGTCCTTGTTGGCACTTAATAATTGGCGATGATTTCTGTTGTAAAGAAATAAAGTTGCCTGGTTTTGTTAGTACCATCATCCAGTGTCCATTTTCCTCCTTGCTCGGGTGCAAATTATTTAAAGGATTATTCAATCATTATAACCCCTTAACCACAGACCGAATCCCAACACACACAGGCAAACCCAATCCCAACAGCCTAAGGCAGAGCCAATTCCTGCAGCCCCATGCAAACCCACTGCCCAGAGCCGCAGGCAGACCCAATCAGCAAAGCCCCGGGCAGACCCAATCTGCATAGGCGCCACAAAACCCAATCACAAATCATAATCATATCTAAAGCACCTCTTTGTATGCTCCCATCAAGACCCAAGCATCCTTGTCGTCTTCCAGATCAAAGCATCACAGCCCCCATCCAGACCACGCTTCATAGGCCAATCGAGACAATCACTTTAGCCCTATTTAGATGCCACTACATTGGACCGGCCAGATAGAAATAATGTTGCCATATCAGGGCCTCCTTTGTAGACCCATCCAGACACAGTACAAACCTCTCTTCATTGTCCCTGCTGCACTCCCATCAATATAGTCACCATAGCCCCCAGACCCAGTCAGTACATCCCCTCAATCCCAACTACCATAGACACAAACCCTGCCTCCATAACTCTCAGACACATTCACCATAGTCCCCAGATACTTTCCTCATAGCCCCCCATGCCCAGTCACGATAATTCTCCCTATCCAATCCCACTATAAGCTTTGAAACTCAGACACCGGAGAAACAGTTCACATGGATTTGTTCATATGCAAACTAAAAGCTACCTCCTCATCTCCAAGTTACCCACTTAACCTATCTCACATCTGCCTGCTAGCTAACATGTTTCCCTCACCTCTAACCTGCCTCTAGCCCTCACTTCCTCTGCCTGCACTCTAGTACTCTATCCAGGTCGACTCAAAATAGCCAAAAATATTCCTGGGGAGCATTAGCCCAATCTCGTCAATGCTGTTGCCACTGGAAGCAATAGAGTTAGAAGAGACATTTAGAGAGCGAGAGAGAGTACTGGATAAAGCAGGAGACAAGTGAAATGCGTGGAAACAGGCAGAAGTCTGCTGGTAAGAAGAAGAAGAGAGAGAGAGGGCACAGATGTACATATCTGTTGCAGGTTCAGCTGGTCGTGGCAAACTCTCAGGTAACTCCATGTTTGCCCTAACCATTTGAAACTGCAACAGCAAAGTCAGTGGGAGCTTGCAGGCTTGAAGACACTTACCTTGCTGTGGCTCCTTGTTGGGTGTGAGATCCTCTTGTCTCCGTGTTTGGCGAGCACCGGAACTCAGCCCTTGGTGCATGCATCAAGTGAGACCAGCCCAAAAAGGTGCACCCTTTTAGCAGTGTTGGCTGCCTGGGCTTGGAATTTCCTCTGATTACCCCTCACAAGGTTTGTAAGCCTAGCAAGGTGCCCTGAAACAAAGTTGCAGTTACTTCCACTACCTGCAGCGACGCTGTGATTGACACTGCTGTGACTGACAGAAGTGCCAGCCACAGTGTCGCACAAACTGCTCCTTTCCCTTGCGGCCCTCTGGGCTGGCACTGCTTTCAGTCACAGCTGGCTCTCGATGTTTCAACATTATGGTGGGATAAAACCCCGCTTTTTGGAGACTGCCAGAGCTCAGCCCAGGCCCAGTTAAAACCCTGGCCATCTGCATGGAACCCATTACCTCTCTCCCTCTCCCGCCCATGGTGATCAAGCCCTGCTAGTACCCCATTGTTCATGTGTTCGTTTTTTGTACATCTGCTCTCCGTACATGGTACTTTTAGCATTTAAAACTTTCACGGCTGACGTAGGTCCATTGACAAGAATGTAGAGTTTTAACTGGGACAGGACGCCAAGACTTATTAGAGTCCAAAGGCCATCATTTGAGGCATAGCATAGATGTTTTTACCTGCATAGCACGTACTTTTGTTAATTGCCTTCTTAAGCAGACAGCCTAGCTTGTGCCTTGTATTGGTAATAATGCTACTGTGTGGTCGATAATGTTCAGCAAATCCGTAATAGACGGGTGCTGGAGAGGGCGCTACATTCTGGTGCAGAATCCTCCAGGGCTTCTGCAATGGTACAATCAGAGCCAACATCATGTTTCTTATTAATTTGGAGGTATCTGGAGGCCAGGGTGGGGCGTGCAGTGATGTTTGAATCAGTTACCTGCTGCCACTTGACACCTCTGCAGCGAATAATAAGGATATTTTCCCTAAGCCTGAATGATGCTGTAACTAAAGGAACATGTTCTGCACAGTAGTGTTCTATTCTGACTAATGACGGATGAAACTTTCAATGTCCACTTGCACATATTATTTTGTTTGGCAAAATCTATAATGTTTCTAATATGTATCATTTTGAGTTAACCTTTTTGCAAACGGTATATACTGGTAAAAGTTTTGAAGTGATAAAAGTTATATTTTATATTTATTTCACCATTAAGGAGAATGCTTTGTTTGTGTATTTGCTGGAGGACATCTTAAGCTTCTGGATGAGTGCAGGGCTGATGTCGATGGAACTGTTGAGCGACCCTTCAACGCTCACACCAGAGAAAAAACAACCCACTGGGGAAAAAAGGCCCAGCACACCTCTTGCAAGGAGTACAAGGATTAATCTCACAAAATACAAGTATGTGCCAATAAAATACTCTGCTGCCACAGAGCGCTCTAACGATAAACAGCACCTGGTACCAAGGACATGAGCGCAGTGGATACTTTTGAGGCCGCTTTACATGTTTATGGCCAGGGGTTTTGGACTGGTCAGTGCACTTAAATGCATGGGTCCTTGGCCCTGGCCGCTATAACTTGAAGATCCGGAACGGCGAAGGTCTAAAGCCCTCACCCCCACTTTCGTGAGATGGTCCTTCAAAGATCAATTCCGGCCGTCTCTTGGCCTTATGGGGTACATTCCTTTTGAGTTACATGCACTAACGATAAGACACAATGGAGAGCTGCTTGTGTGTGTCTTCACTAAATTAGCCTGCTGCAGGGCTGCCAGTGCTGCAAGCAGAGAATGGGCGCACATCCTTCTAACCCTTGGGACAGAATTTGACATGCTGTTATAACCATGATATGATATAATATGATATGGCATTTATAACGCGCCTAAACACAAGTGTTTCAAGGCGCGACGAGGCAAGAGAGTGGGGAATCGAGGGAAGACAGAGACAGCGATCTTACTAGGCCAAGTGACATTGAGATCACGCAATAAGACACCCATAAAACCACATAAAGGACTGTTAATAAAACCTATAAAATATCTTCTTAGGTTATTATCATTTGATTTTGGTGAAAAAGGCACATACCATGCTTTGACTGCAACACTATAGGAAATGCTTTATTTTTCGGGATTTCACAATTCTTTCTGTGAGAAGCAAATGTTCTGATTTCTTTATGCACATCTTTTTCTACTTAGAAGGGTTCCCGGACACTGTCTTTTGCATGTAGATTATCTTATGTAGGTGAAAAGGAAGGAATATTTATACAAATTTTACCACAAAATCACCTTTCATTTATGACAGATATCCTATATTTCATAGATGCCCTCAACTCAGACTCCTGTGATCATATCATATGAAAAAGAGCATGCTATGCAAGATTTGCAATGCATATGTTTATGGAAATCTTTATTACTACGAGTTCTACTCTTACTCGCCACAGAACACACCCTCCCCTGAAAGGAACTCTCTTCCTGGAAGAATAGGACTCCCCATGCCCCAGCATGCACTAGTTTCTGTACATTACCAATCAAGATGTCGAGTAGTGTTCCATCCCATCCAGGGGGCAGAGGCAGGTCGTACGTACTGTGATAAGTAAGAGTAAGACTAGGAATAATGAAGATTGTCTGTTAATAATCACATTACCTCCACATCCCTTTTCCTCATCCCAGTACTTACTTAAAAGGTATATCAAAGTCCCTATGGAATGGGTTGAGAAAACAGACTCTAACCAGAATGTATGCAGTCTGCCCACCCCTACATCATTCTTTTATTTTTTTTATTTTTTTTGACTGCTCATACTCATCCTTACATATGTATATGAACAGGTTAGAATACACATACATAGACATGATTTCACATTAAGAAACACATTTAACAATACTATAAAAACCACTTTCATTTTATAGAAAATAGCAATAAAAGTTGTTTTCACAATACGTCTCCTTAATTTTAAGGAACATATTTCCCATTTACAGAATTAAAAGAGTAAGAAAGAACATACAATTAAAAGAAGAATTATAGTCAATCCCAAGCATACGACTAAAATTACCATCTCAACTTGACCATGACTGCTTCGTGTAATATCTATAAGACAGCTATTGTTACCGCAAGTTCCACCCCACTAGAAATGCGAGTGAAAAAGTTCACCTCATCCAGCACTACAATATTATGTACAAACCTGCCCAACAGACTTGATCTGGACTCTTTCAATTCCAAACACTCCATGAGAAGGTGCTCCTAATTTGCAGCATACTTTCATTCTTGCATACATTACAGACAATTTTCGTTCCCCTCTCTAAAGATCTAATTTGTCGAATTTCACCCGTGGGTAGTATGTTCAATCTATATCTCAAAAATTGAGATGCAAAATAGCTATTAGTGAATTTTATTAGGTAGTTAGGTATAATTTCCAAAGGTTTGTTTAGGGTAAAAAAGCTCTTATATAATCTATTCGCTCTCATCCTGGACATTGTCCTCATCCAATCTTGTCTGAAAATATTGTTTTGTACCTCATTAGGATGGTATATGAGGTCTTTTGATGACATCTCAATTTCAGATAAGATCGGTTCTGCTCTTCCTATGAACGTGACTACTGAGTCAAGAGTTGGGAACTTCAATATTGCAGCTAGATCTTTATATTGTGGACCCACCATGGGAACCACCATTCTGCTGTATAAAAACACAATTATCCAATCGATTCTACAGCTTAAAAAGGTTAGACCCAGTTTGAATCTTAGAGCTGAAACTGGAAGGCAATCTGGCAAAGCAAGTGCAAGTTTCCATAACCTAGACTCAACCTTTGTAAAGGTTATAGTTCTCACTCTGGCTGCCATCTCTACACCGTATGATATGTTATGATATGCCATTTATAACGTGCCTGTACACAAGTGTTTCTGGGTGTGACAAGTCAAGGGAGGGAAGACAGAGGGATGAGAAGATAAATGATCTTACTAGACCTTGTTTCATTCAGATCGTGCAAGTGCTATGATGTTAAGTGCAGGGGTTAGGGAGTAGGGGAGTGTCAGGGAGAGGGAAGGGGGAAGTGCAATCAGGGAATCATTGCTCTGAGTAAGTGCAACCAGGGCAGTAGATTCATTTAGGTACAACGTTCATAGTGTAGAATGTTAAAAAGGGAGACAACGAGAACCTACAAAAGTCTGCCTTGATTGTTGTTCTTTTGGGCAGCAGCCTGAATTGCCTTTGACATTATACAAGCTATGAGTTTTTCTCTGTTCTCTACCTCACCCAATGTGAAGCCCAGGTATGTGAGGCACTCAGTCAGTGTGAATAACTGTTTGCCCATTCTCCAGGTGTAGCCAATTTTCCTTCTAGGGCTGCTGATGACCCGTATAATGTTAGTTTTCTTAGTATTAATGCAGAGCTTATTCAGCAATAAATATTCAAATATCTCATCAGGTTTTCTCTGCAAACCAACCTGGGTCCGGCCTAGAAGGAGAACGTCGTCAGAATACACAAGGTGTGGAACGTGTAAGGATGATATTCTAGGAGAGGCAAATCCAGAGCGTGTAAAACAGTCCCCCAAATCAGACAGGTACAGATTGAAGAGGCAGGGAGCCAAGATGCAACCCTGTCTTAAACCCCTCTCCCCCTGAACGCTCCCCACCCCAACACCATTTTATTTTTAGTCAAAGTCCAACTTTCACAACATTCCTGAGTACAGAACACCATTGCTAAACAAACTCACTTCATTTATACAAAGAAGAAGGCAAAATTAGAACATTTTTAAAGACCAGCCAACAAGGCATGATATATTTTTTATTTAAGAACCACCATATGAATGTGTTCACCATTTGAAGCAGTGGCCAAACGATTAGGAAATATTGCTAATTAGCAAATTACATTTTGCAAGCATGTATGTCCCTGAGGTCTTTCTGCCTGAGTGAAACACATCTCGGCCCTAAATGCATAATTTGTTTGTGGACCCCAGATGTTGGTTACACTGTTGACCTAAATGTAGCCCAAAATTCAGAACTTGGTTCTCGGCTTGAGACCCAATACCTTTTCTAAACCTATAAGTGTGTTTTCTCCAAAATAAATAACATCCTTACAGTTACAATTGTCCAAAAAACGTCTACATGATATTCCATTTTAATACAAGTTAGCAAAGCGCATCTGAACACAAAGGATGTGTTTTGTAAAACATCCCTGAGGCCCTGTGTGCTAGTCTGATTGCTTCTCGTATTCAGCGACTCACTGAGGGCAGAAACGGAAGCATTCCTTTCGAGTGTGATTTCCCCAAAAGTAAACAGGGTACCCAAGCTGCGGATAGGTGCTGTCTTATGCAAGTACTTGATTACTGAATGCCTCACATTCAGCGGATGCCATTGTCCTCTCATGGCATTTCTGGAAGAAAGAGGCAAGCTCCTGTTACATGTGGAACGTATACACCACTGTTGGTCAAAAGGAAACATGGCTCATCAGCCTGTATCTAGGGGCCTGTGTTTGATATCATGGCCACACACAGATTCAAATCCTGGCAGGTCCACTAAGCCCTTCATATTTCCGAGGTTGATACAATGAGTACCATTAGGTTGGGTAACAATAAACATAATTTATCTGACAATAGTGCCAAGATGCCCCTCTGGGGGGAACAGGAACTCTACAAATACATCTGTTATGTTACCTTTAAGTATAGAAGTTTATATTGCACGGATCCAGTCTCCCCTAACCTTCTCGCTAAAGTGATGATCACCAAAACCAGGACCTTAAAAATCAAATACTTTTAGTCGGTACTACTGAGAAGCTCAAAGGACACGTTCTGCCATGCCTGTAATAGCAAAAATAGGTCTCACTGCAGAGTGCCCAATTTTGAACTGCCTAGCATTTAAGAAACTCTTGAAAATTAACTGATTAGCTTCTCATTCGCAGACTCCAGTTTCCAAGGGGCCCTGATTGATCTAATGGCCTCCCAATGTATTGTTAAGGTAGAGCTAGACACTCCAAACTCAAACCCATCATAAACTAAATTCTTAATCGCCAGAGTGGGACACTGTAGAGCCTTTAACCCCTTCTCCTTGCACCCTCTAGAGAAATGTCCCCAGCCCCTGTCATACACCTTAACAGTCGTGGGTTCCTTGTACTTTGACATTTGTGAGCTAAAACTCGAGTAACACCTTGTCTGTGCAACCCCCTCTTTCAGTATGCAGGCCATCCAAAGAAATTAGCTAACCTGTGTTCAGTGTCCATGGACATGGGAAGGAAACCGAAGTAATGTGATCAATGTAAAGTGATCTTAAATCACACCCTGCTGCCAATAATGTTAACCTACTGTGCATGGCTCTGTAAGAAAGGCGGGCACGGCTTGCTTGTCTTATAGCAGGAAATCAGATGCAGTAACCTGTGATGTTAATGGTTGCAGGTCGGAAGAAACTGTTACCTGTGTGCTAAAAGGAACATGTTAATGGTGTTTGTGGTTTGTATGGACTGTGCAGGTTAGCCGTATTGGGCAGCCCCATGATTGTGAATTGCAAAAATTGACAGAATGTTTGTTGATTGTAAATAGGTAGTGTCTCAATATGTTAAGTGCTCTGCCCCAGGCAGGTCCCCTGAATGATTGCGGCTAGTCTAACGATGTAATTGTTTTAGAAGTAAGGAGTTCCTTGAGGGATGAGGGTAGGGTGGAGTGGGGGATGGGAGTACCGGTGTTGCTTTCTGGCTTTTGTTTGTACATTTGACTGAGATTCAGGCGTGGGTGAGTGTCACACCTCAGAGGGTACATTAGTCAAAGGTGTTCGATAATATCGTATTTGTAATAATGCAGAGTTTTCATTTATTGCCGTTAATACCTTTCATTTGCAATCTTTGATTGCAGCTGTTGTTTCATTTATCCATTGCCGTTGCCACTTTCATGTCAAGATCTTTCAAATGTTACCACGTTTATTTTTGATTGCCGCTTTTGTTTAATTTATTCATTGCTGTTGATTCTTTCGTGTGATTAGCTTTCAATTTTAATTTTGCCGCATTTACTTTCGATTGATGCTTTCATTTAAAAAATCCTGGTTCAATGCCTTTTATTGTAATGTGCATTTCAATTGTTTTGTTAGTTTATTGATTTGTAGGGTGCACCGAACCCTTAGGTAATTGTGTTAACGCTGCGTGTTCCTACCTTAGTTGATCTGTCATTTTTGATCGTGTCCGTGTGATTTCCTGCTTTTCCACTCTCGAGCGATCCTCAGTGAGATTTCAGGAAAGGGAACCATCACAACGAGCGACATACAAAATGTAAATATACACACTTAATGCTTCATTTACATTATTTTCTTCTGTATTGCATACAAAATAATGATTTATTTAAAGAATGCTTTAACTGATTATGCACAGTGTTTTCTGATCCTAAAAGGCGGGATTCGACATTTTTGCAATGCAAAGCTTTTGGCTCTGCAGTACCCCGCCTCGTTCTGTTTCGCATTCTAACGTAGATTCTAATTGAATTGGTTTCCCACAGATAGAAGTGTGAGGAGATTTACAATTGCTCTTGGTAAAGTAACTCAAGTTTCTGGTGCACCGTTTTTAGTCAATTGCTATTATCTTTCCTTTCTTTCAAAGTGGTTGGCTGAAAAGCCAAGTCTTGAGCTGTTTCCTGAAAGTCATGTGGCTCATTTCCATGGGGAGAGCATTGGGTATGGCATTCCACAGTTTGGTAGCCAGTATTGAAAAGAGGATCATCCTTGCCTCATCTTGATGAAGTTGGGAACGAGTTCTAGTGCAGCATTGCTGGACTTAAGTGTTTTGGAGGGGGTGTAGTGTTGAAACTTGCATCTAAAGGTGGAAGGGCCCCTTGCATGGTATGAACAATGGTGATGCTAAGGTTTTGAAATTAACCACTTTTTTGATTGGCAAACACTGGAGAATATGTAATGCTGGTGTGATGTGTTCAAATCACTTAATTATGACAAGCAGTCTTGGCCCTGTATTTCGAACTTGTTTATATGTTCTCATTATGTAATCTGAGAGTACGAGGCTGCTCATATATTCTAGTTTGGATGGTACTCGAGAAATTATGCCATGGTCATGTGGGTGAATGTTAAATCGGGCAAGAGATGGCATACCATACACAGCTAGGGGGAATAGCTTCTGAAAATAGCTATGATCTGCAGATCAAGAGTGATGGTGTTGTCCATTGTGGTTCCAGCATTCCTTACTGTGGGTGACACGGTTTGGGAAGGGCACATATCACCAGCCCAAGGGATTGGAATGGAGTTAAAACCTGTAGGAATGCAGAGAATTGGTTATGTTTTGCTAGGGTTTTGCTAGGGTTACATTTTAGTCTGTTTGCTGTCATCCATTCATCCACCTGTGCAAGGAGGTTTTTAACATCTGGAGCATTTAATGTTGTGTTGTTTAAAGATTAGCTGGGTGTCATCCAAATAGTACTAGGAGCAGATACCAGATCTATTGCTGAGATCTAGTAGGATTGACATGTAGATGTTAAAAAGTAGAGGTGAAAGTGTGGATCCTTTGGGCACTCTGCAGGAAAGTGGGTGAATCGGGGGATGGTAGGGGCCCCAGATAGTGGTTTCTGTAATACACATGAGAAAGGAGGTGATCCAGTTTAGAGCTGTTTCTTGAACACCAATATCTTCTAGTCTTTTTAGTAGAGTCCTGTTACTGATTGTGTCAAAAGTAGATGGGATGTCTAGAAGGATGTGTGCACTCTCAGAGTTTTCATCCATATTGTTTTTAAGTGTATACCAGATGGAACGCATAGACCATTCTGTACTCATAGAAGGTTTAAATCTGTGCATTGCTTCATTCAGGAGGTGGTTTGGTTCAATCAAATCCCCAAGATGATTATATATGAATTTTTCGAAGGTTTTCAGATGAAAGCCATATGTGAGATAGGGTAATAGTTGTTTAGGTCATATGGGTTGGCTCTACACTTTTTAGGCAGAGGTCAGATGTATGCAGATTTCAACTGAGCTGAGACCTTTCCTGAGTTTATGGAGTTGTTGAGGATGGATAGGAAGATGGGTATTAAGTCTGGAGATTTCATGATTGATTTCTAAATATTGGGGGGACATGGATCCTCAGGAGATCTGAAGGAGATCATGAAGTCTCAGGATGACTGACTGGAAAGGATAGTGAGGCCTTTTTTTAATTCTTTCCGCATTTTTTCATAATTTCTGTCATTGATTTCACTATGTAGTTGTTATGGGATGGGGAGATGGAGTGATATGGTAAGGAGAGATGGGAGTGATGATATTTACCTTTTGATTTCCTTCAGGCCTGCATTTGTGGTTGGTTCCTTTAAGGATTACTTAATCCCTCTATCACATTGTTTTGCTGTAAGATTATGGAACTGATCTAAGAGTACTATAGACGGGTTAATTAGTTTGTAGGCTATACAGATGTGACTTTATAGATGAGATCATGTATCAGGAGCCAGGTTATGTTAAGGACTGCTGCAGCACAGCAGTATATGTATCTATGGCTTCAAAGATTCCTGGATTCATGAAGAATGTTTTGTGCCTGAGACTCTATATGTGAAGGGCCTGGTTTTGGTGAGATGGGACTAGTTATGACAGATTAGGTTAGAGGGTTAATTGGTTTGTTGATTTAGCTTGGTGTTGGTTGTTCAGGCAAATAGAAGGAGTTGAACCAGGTATGCATTGGTGGCCTTAGACAAATACCATGAGCTATGCAGTTATTTTGGTGACAGCTCAAAGAGTTCAGATCTGTAGGAGATTGGAATACAAAGCCTGTTTGTCTTCGGTATATTGAACAACTTAACAGTAAATTAGTTTTGTACTAGCTAAATAAGCAGCAGTTTACTCCCTAAATGTTTGGAACCCAGGGACATCATGGAGCAATGAAGTAGCTAACCAGGTGCAAAGTGGGTCAATCTATCATGCAGATGTTATGAGCAAAGCACTATGACAAAGGCCCACAATGTGTTTGGTATGCAGCAAAATTCAAAGAATCAAAGGTGGCTATGTGCTAGGTGTTCAGCTATCAATATTAAGTTAAACTTTTGTTATTGATGCATGTATACATGCAAATTAGTAAATCTAGCTATGTGCTAGGTAACAGGCAACACAGTGAATCAACCACACAGTTATGGCACCTTTAGCAACAGTGCCGTTGCTTCTGTGTACCTGCTCCCATGGAGTCCCATAGGACTATATGTGAAGGGGAAAAAAAACTGTAATGTATATACAGTTGTGATCCTACTAGGCCTTGTGGCATTTGGGTGTCCAAGTGCAATGAAGAGAAGTGCAGGGGAAGGGGGTGAAAGGGGTTAAAGGGTAGAGCAGAGGAGTAGACACATTTTGGAGGATGGCCCGGGAGGGAAGTGCTAAGGGGAGCTATGAGGAGAGCCTCAGGCTAAGTGCTAGAACAGGCGACTCTCAGGAGTGGTGTATGGAGCCACCAGGCGTGTGGGATGTTTTACCCATGCATCCGATCCCTACCTCAAAAACTGTGCAGTACTGACATGGAAAACATCATGATGGCCAGAGCTTCCCAGAAAATGCACAGGGAAATGCATGAAGAATAGGCTGCCACTCATTTTTGCCAATGTTATGGGCACAGAAGGCACTGCCTAAAACCACCATTGGACTACCCACACAGTAGCCTGAAACCATTGGGAATGGCAATGCTGATTGCCAAAAGCAACCTAGAATTGTGGGGAACTCATTTTCTTGAATCCCAAAAATGGGTGCAGTACCAGTACTCACCACTATCAGAAAGCCGGCGTTTTAAAACAACACCAGATTTTTTTATATGTGTAAAACTGAATAGATGAACCCAAAGCATGCCAAAGAAAGACTTACTGAGAGGTGGATCCAATGTAAAGTTATATTCTGAAGTGACTTGAAGGTTCATAACAAGACTGGCTGAGCTGTGGATTTCAGCAGTTTAAGTAAATTTGGACTGAAAGACACTACAAATCTAAATGTTTAAAAGAAATGAGTGACCTACTTTTGAGTGTCACATAGGTTGCAATTGTTTAAATGTCATAGTTTTAAACTTAGAATCAGCATTCTAGCTGCATATGTAAAATGGTTCATTTTATTAGAATGCAGAAAACTGGGTAACTAAAAGTGACATTAGCTGGGGCCTGACTTAAGGAACTGAATTCTGCCTACCAGCTACCCCCGACAGGAGATGAGACTTGCACAACAGCTGTGTTCCCAGGCCTAGCTGCCCTTTTGCTGCTCCCACCAAAAGGGATCTGACACTTCTCTGATTGGATTATCAAGGGACTGCTATAGACTAAACATAGGACCCAGGCAGAGGGTTTATAGAAGTGGCCATAAATGGCTTCCTCTTGAACAAAGCCCTGTCCTGACTCAGGCAAATGTTTTATTATGGGGGCCGTAAAAAGTGGCTTCCTCCTGGAAGGAAAGGGGAGGAGCACTGCCTGTGAGAGCAAGCTGGCTTGGCAGAACTGGAAAAACCAGAAATTCAACCTTGTGCTGGGGGGAAACCACACCCCTGTAGCCAGAATATGGTTTTAGAAAAAGATGAATAACTCATAGTACGGACTTGTCATAATTATTTAAATGATACCATAATTCTTGTGATTTTTCTGCCCACATTTTAAGAGGTTTTTAGAACCGGTGGCATGATCTGGGGGCAAGCTAGCAGTTAAGAGGGTATTACTTAAAATGTATGCATGTTAAAAATCTGACACTTCATCAAGTAATGTCCATACTCCTTGCGCACATGTGTATAAATTTGGGGTAATGTTCGATATTACGAAACCAGTTAAAAAGTGAAATATGTTGCCATTTCTGAATGCAAGCTCCCAGGAAGAGCAGATTTGGACAGGGTATACCTCCTGTGATATGTGATGGGTGCATGTAATTTTAAACAAATGTGTACCTGTGCAAATATGTCTTTTGGGTCAAAATATAGATTGTGTGTAATTTGACAGGGGTGGGTTCTCTGTACCATAAACAGACCTCATCATGATGACACTTCATTTCATTCCCCCAATCAAGGGGAAGAGGATGAAGTGGCCAATGACAAGTGGAGAGGGGTAGAGCCTAGTGATGCTGCACACACACCCATTTTCAAAACACATAAAAGCAGACAGTCAGGACAGATAGAGACCTTCAATTCCATTTGCTGCAACGCGCTCTGCCGGACCATACCACATCCAGAAATCCAGACTTCAAATCCATCAATCTCCAGAATCCAGAGAGGCTAGACCAGCAGAGCAGAGCTGACCCAGATCACTGTGAAGAGACCCATCAGACCAGAGTCCAGTCTAAAACCTGACCAGATCCGTGGCGAGGCCCATTTATTTCAAAAATATATTGTGAGTAACCAGCAGAACTGTGCAGAACCAATCTCTTAGTTAAAATAATATAATTCAATCTATTTTAATCTAAGTAGAACTGCCTCCTAACTGTCACCTGTCATTTGTAAAGCTGTCACCTGTCATTTCTAGTTGCTAGCTGTCATTTGTCATTTTGAACTTTAAAATTTCAAATCTGAAAAACGACCTTTACCATATTGCTCATATCTCCGTGACCGTTTGTCTTAGAGACTTGCAGTAACTTTCCTCTGAAAACATAGAATCTTAGCTTTTCAACGAACCTAGAACCGCATTCCTACCCCCTACACTTTTGCCGCAATCGCGAAAAACGCACTCGCAAATTTACCGCAATTTGCAAATTTCTCCACGTGTGAAAACCGCAGCTTCATTGCTTTCCTTGATAAAAATGTGTTTGCCTCTTAAGAACCATCCCTGAATCATTGCTAGAGTGAGCCTGGACTAATATTAACTTGATACCACTCACCCTGAACCTCAAGAGGGAATTAAAAGCATTTTAGCATATTTTTCACTTCATTGCCAGCACATATAAAATCATTTTGGGCCTGTGTTTCCAACTTCTGTAGTCTAAGCTTGCTGGGGTGAACTGAATTACATTTGATTGCATTTCTGAGAACTGTGTGCTTTCCTTCCATTTCCTTGCATTGCATAAAGGGGGGAGGGGATTGCCAGAGAAAAGTGATTACATTGTTTTGTTGAAATCATATTGAGTATTTTCTGTATTGCATTTTCATTCAACATTACATCCATCTGAACTTATATAAAGTATTCTCTACCACCTTATTCTTCTGTTCCTATTCACCAGTGTGCTAGTGCCAGACTATCCATTATTGATTACTGCTCAGATTAAGTGTGATATTCAATTATTAATTTATTATAAAGTGTGATATATATATCTATTGTTTAAATTATCAAATAAACCTTTTAAACTTGCAAAACAGAACTACTTCTTGGCTCAGTGGGGTCAGGGGGATTCCAAGAGAGGGGTGTTATATAGGGGTAGTCATCCAGAACGCATGAACTGGACATAAAGATATATCAATAAGGGTTTCCATTCAGTATCCCAGACTAGGCATTGACTTAGCTGTAATGTTGAATTGAATCCTCTTACAGGCAGGAGCCCACAGGGCAGCGCAGTTGGGGGTTGGGTGCTGGTATTGACTGGGAGGAAGGGCCTGAGATCCTGCGAGGTTCATGAAGATCAGGCCACTGGTCACAGCGGCAGTAGGGTGACCCCTGACACCAAGAACAAATAGGAGGTTATGTGACCCTGGATCTGTGTTAGGAAAACAAGTTTCTTTTTGGTGCTTTCCTTCCATTGGCATCATTGTAACCCCCACCACATTTGCTATTGTTTGCATCCTGGCCTGACATTGGTAGGTAACTAAAGCCCTTTTGCTTTCCTTACCTTGCTTAGCTCAGTTATTTTGGGCACCTTTTAGTTCCTTTGGATATCAGTTCATATGAATGCTGGTCCCCATTATAAAAGTCCTTGTTGTTTTTAAGCTGCACACATCACCTTACATTTCTGTCACTTTTAAAATGTGTCCAAAATGGGTTGGTGGCAGCAGATATATTTTTCAACCATGTTTTTTTTATTTTTTTTTATTTGCACTTTTATATTTTACTCAATAATTCTAATAATGCTATATCCTACAAAATGACCATGCTGTGCATTTTTGCCCTTTCCTTTAGCCATCTTGTCCTTTAACCTTCTTCCTGCGATTATGGGTCTGGACATGATATAAAAGGAAATGCCTTTCCTTGTCAAAGCCTTAGATTTCCCGGCCAACAGATTAGTATGTGTGTGTCGCTGGATGTGGGGTTTGGAACTGTTCGGTTCCAGTTCACATATTGGCCAAAGTGTGCCTATAGCTTGGCAGATGTGAAGGTAATAGTCTGTTCATGATTGAAAAGCGAATTCTAATTTGAATGGTGTAGAACCTTTTCCTTGGTGGAGTCTGTGGTGACCCCGGCTCAAATTTTGTATGAAGAAGAACTCCTCCAACCTTTCCTCAGAACATCATTGGAGCCATCCTATTGAAGACCTGTGGAAGTCCATTTAACCAACCAACATTTCCTCCAGAAATGTCCTGTCCTATGTTCTGGTCTCCAGAAGACCTGCAACACAGCTTTGAGCTCTGTACCTCCGAACAGCCACTCCTGATCACTGCTCAATTATCCAGTCAGTCCTTGTAAGGCTTCAGAAGTTTCCCAGGACCACCCTGTGGATTGTCCATCTCCCTCCTGGGCCTCTTTACAGCATCCATAGCCACCCATGTTCAGATTTGTAAGACAACAACTACCCTCTGCAGTTGCACCTTTGCAGGAAAAAGAGGATCTTACAGGACCAGCTACTTTGCCTCCAATTGAATTACCTTCCACATGCCTAAGCATGGTGATGCTAACTGCAGCCCAACTTCTTCATGTCCTGGGGCTCTCCTGAGCTCATCAGAATTGTGGTGATCTTCATATTATTGTGCTCAGGACATATAGGTGTCCAGTCACAGGCATCATCTCACCAGAGCACGGAACCACTAATTAGCTGGACCCAATCCTGACTATGGAAGTGTCGACTACATCCACAACCCTTGTCCCTACTCCAAAGTAACCAACACTATAAGTAAGTGGGCGCAGTGGAGTCAGTGACCCGAGGGGTGGTTTCTGAAGTAATCAAAGTGAGGGGGTAAACTTACATAACTGTTTCTAATCCCCAAATCACCATAGGGGTTAACAGGTGCAAAATTCTAACCCTACCTCTCCCCTGCCCGTTCTTGATCAGTGGGGTAATGATCAAGGACCCCCCATCCGCAACCCCACCTTTGGGCTTCCCCTATAGTGGAAAGGTTGGGAGAAGAGCTTCTAAATAACTTTGCTTAACATTGTTGAACACCTGAACTCACCTATTGACTTTGCCAAAATGTGTTCTGTTATTTTAACTGACTCCTTACTCTCTTAGGCCGTGAACCTTGGGACTCATGACGAGTAAATAAACTAGGCCCCATTCTCTTTAGCAGGGAAATGCTTTTGAAATGTTATGGGCCTTATGTATAATTAATTGTTTCTCACACTGGGTACATGTTTCTAACTGTTCTGCAATGTTTACTTGTTTTCACATACTTTATTGCATAAAATGTGCTGGTGTTTCTTTTCTGAACTATTTCTAACTCCATGATAAAGAGATATGTGATCGTAGAGTGGATTTAGTGTTATTACTTATCTATTATTTTCATTGCAAAGAATTGTTAGGCCGAATAAATATAGCATTTTAATACTTTACTGTCTAACTTTAATGATTTGAGTGCTCTTTGTGTGTTTAATTGATAATTATAGTGTCGCTGTGTTAAAGTTGAATCTAGAAAGTGTGCCCTAATAGCGTCACTGTATTAAAGTTGAATTTAGAGGGTATTCCCAACATCACTGAGTGTGCCGTAATAGCATCACTGTGATAACGATGAACTTAGAGAGTGTGCCCTAATAGCATTGCTGTGTTAAAGCTGAACCTAGAAAGTATGCCTAATAGCGTCACTGTGTTAAAATTGAACTTAGAAAATGTGCCCCAATAGCATCACTGTGTAAAAGTCGAACTTAGAAAGTGTGCCTAATAGCGCCACTGTGTTAAAGTTGAATCTAGAAAGTACTCCCTAATAGCGTCACTGTGTTAATGTTGAATCTACAAAGTGAGCCCCATTGGCATCACTGGGTTAAAGTTGAACTTAGAAAGTGCGCCCCAATAGCGTCACTGTGTTAAAGTTGAACTTAGAAATATGCCCTAATAGCGTCACTGTATTAGAGTTGAATTAAGATGATATTCCCACATCATTTAATGTGCCCTAATAGCGTCATTGTGTTAAAAGTTGAATTTCAAAGCTATTCCCAACATCATCGAGTGTGCCTGGTTGCATACACTTTTCTGATTACCTCAATAGCACACCACTATGCTTACTCTCTCCCATACACCAACATTCAACTAGAACACAGCAGTACTATGACACATTCGGTAAAGCTGTTCTCATACTAACATGACTCATCAAACTACCCATCATCCTAATAAAACACAGCTAGCTAGCACATACCGGCTAGCTTAGGCGTCTCCTCAGGCCTAACACAGCCAGAACTCAGTCTGGATGTCCACCCTCCAGACTGAACACATTCAACTGATCTGCTTGGCACCACACCCCCCGCTAAGAAGCAACTATCATGCAACGACCACACCAGCTGCACACATACCTGGTTCGCCCATGCACTTTACGACTCTCTCTCTCTCAACTGACTTGAACTGTGGTTCCCGAGGGCGTTCAACCTACCAGCGCTTTGAGATCATACCAATGATAGATAAGGCGCTATACAAATGCAAAATAGCATAACATAACATAACATTCACCACCCCAACATGCCCCTGGGTCTAGGCCTTACTGCCCAGTGATCTGCCTTGGTAGAATATGGCTAGGCTTTAGGGTCACTTCCCTTTCCTTTTCAGTATAATAGGGTGACTTACAGAATCTTCTGTAGCGAAGGTGCTAAAGGCGGTAGACCCCCCCCTCAAACTAAATGCATATAGCTTGTCAGGCTGATCGATAGTTTTAGTATTGGAAAAATCAGAATTATAGAGCTCTGTAGGCCAAAAAGCACATTTAAGAGCAACATATATTGTTTTGGGTCAGAATGCCTTACGCAGCGGAGGGCTTCACAGGTAGCACACATCTAAATCTAGGCTGAAAAGTGAACAGAAAATGGAGTTCTGATTAAAAACGGATTGGTCAGCCATTTTGCTTGGGACAAGGTCAGGGAGGTTTTAAAATGGTTACTAGATATACAAAATTGTCGAATTTCACAAAGTCATGATCAAATAATTAAAATCATTCTCGCATAGAAGATCATTAAAGGTTGATTGAAGAAAGACACATCTGTAACACTTTGTTCAGACATCTTAGCAGCAAATCTGATACTGACATGCCTGGCGTTCAGGGAAGATAGCAATCAGAGTAGACAGCTGTTAAAACTAACAACACAGTTGTTGAGTTCATGGGCAGTCCACACAGCTGATGCCCATTTTTCGATTTCTTGGCAGAGAAGCATGCAATCGCCTGCCAAAATGATCTCGATGAGGCTGCCAAGGATGCTCTTTGTCAAGGCATCAAAGGATTCATGATAAAGGTCAAGAGCATCTCACACAAATATAATTAGCTTACATGCAAAGTTATGACATAGAGACCTGGTGAGTGGCAGCCCAGCCAACGAACCCTGGAAGGAGAAAGGGCTTGTCTTTAATTGGCTGACACAATCAGAATGAACTGCATCTTGAAATGTAACACTGTGCCAACTGCAAAATGTATAAAAGGCAGTGAATTTGAGAACTCAGATTCCTGATGTCTGAATAAAGCAGATTTTTTGAAAATCAGTCTAGGATTCTGTCTCCCTCTCTGCATCTTGGTTCCAGTTTCTATATGCCTGATACACAGGTGCCGTCAAAGAAGATGTTGGGACCTTGTCTTCACTTCCCACTTGGTTTATTCTGGAAATCCATTTTAGAAATCTGTAAAAAGAAAATACTGGCTGTAGCCTGACGCAAATCCATCAAATTCCTGACTAGACCCTACAAACTGACCACTAGCTCTAATTGTAATAATACCATGTCCTTGACTGTCGAGAAGAGGGCACCTGCACACTTCAAGTCATGTGAAGGGTCAAAGTGCAACTCCTCCCTGTTCAGGATGAATCCCACCTGTTCCCACTTTCTGCAAGTAACCTCTACATGCTTCAACAGCTCCTCTTGCGGTGAAGCCATGAGGAGCCAATTGTACATATATGGGAAAGTCTGAATTCTCTGTGCATAAAGTGGTGCAACTGCTGAACTCAAGATTTTCATGAACTACCTCAGAGCTATCCTGAGACACAATGGCAATGCTTGACATTGAACATGCTGTCTGCTCACAGCAAACAAAAGAAACATCTGAGGATCCTTCCAAATAGGCATGTGATAGAAGATATCCTGTAATTTGAGGGATGATATATAGTCTCCCATCTTCATCAATGAATCACCTCTGTAGGCTCCCCATCTTGAACCTCTGATTTTCCACTTGTTGGTTCAATCTTTTCAGGTCTATGATTAGCCTTAACTTCCCTGATGGCTTTGAAATGAGAAACACATTAGAATAGAATCACAGTCCCTCTTGACATCTTGGAACACTCCTGATCCTATCTACTTATGAATATCCTGGATGTGCTGCCTCACCGCTGCACTCTTGAACATGCAACATAGGAAGGGCAGATGAAAACTATTATGCAAACCTTTTACAACCACAGGTTTGCCTAAGTGTCGGAGGACAGAGCTTTCCATGCTCCTGTGAAGTGCTGGAGTCTTTTCCCAGGAGGCATGATGTGAGGATTTCTGAGTCTGTTCTGCAGATGGTGCTTTTCCTGATGTTCTTCCCCTTTTCCCCAGCTCATCCAAAAGCCTGTTTCGTAGAATGGTTTGTGCCATCTTTCTTTCCAGTGTCTGCATGCAAATTTGGTTCCTGGTCCTACATTCTGTGCAGAATTTCTGCATGCTTTTCAGCTCTAAATACTCTATTGTCCGTCATTCCGAGTTTGGAGGTAATCATGGCGCTATTTGCGCCATGACTACCTCCAATACCGGTACCGAGTCCGCCCTGGTTCAATGAGGACATACCGGTCTATTCCGACCTTTACGGGACCGGTAAGTCCCCATCGAAAAAGCCATTCCCCATTCCTATTTCAGCCCCCATAGGGCTCAATGGGAAGGGGGAAGGCACTAATAACAGTACTGCAATGCCTGGTAACCAGGCGTTAAGGAAGGGACCCGCTAAGGACCTTGGAATAGGGCGCAAAGGGATTACTGGCACCAATGTCCTTAATGGTGCCCGGTATCCCTTTGCGCCCAACTCGGAATGAGGGCCATTGACTCTGTCTTCCAAGTCAGCACAGAAAATCATCTTGTCTTCTAACTGTGTCTTCATAGCCATTGCATTTTGATAAGAATCTATATGCCCATCCCTTACTTGAACTTGCCTATGACCTGTAATGACAGCCTACATTGTTGAGATTGTTGCTTTGACATCATTGTACGCCAGATCAGAAAGAAACACGATCTGCTCCCTTCAGTAATGTAATACAGTAACATAGTCCACCCAAACCTTCAATGTCTTTGCCAGTGTCTTCACCACTCACGATGCCATCTCTGCCATTTATTAGGCATATGTAGCCACCCGAAATGCCACATGCAAGCCCAAATAGACCTTCTTTGGACTTTAGTCTACCTTCTTGCCCGCGATGCTTCTTTTGGGGCCACATATGATCTTCCAACTAGACTTGGAAGAATATGTATAGCTTAGTATTAATCTTAGAATGAGCGTATCCAGGGGCCCTAAATTACATTTGCACCTCTTCTTTCACCACTTGTAAAAGAGGGAGACCAGTCTCTTAGGATATGCCAAACTGAGGATGTGGATACCTTCCCTGATTCTCCCCACCTTTTGTGTGCCCTGTTCCTTGAACCCCATGTACCACAAAACCCGCAACTGCACCCTTGCCATCACGTCTTTGGCCAAATATGTTCCTTTGGGATCCTCCTCTCCTTGGTCTGTGTCCTTGGGAGAGGATGTGAAGGAAGAGGACAAGGAAGATATTGAGCAAGATGAATAGTCTCTTTAGCTCTCTTCTAACGTTCCCCTTCCTCTCTCAGGGCTTCCTTACACGTGTGCATCATACTTCTTTCAGATTAACCCTGTCCCCCCATCTTTCTTTTATGCTGTCTTCTCCTTTTTGGAGAAGTGGAACTTGACGAGGCATGTCTATCTCTATGTGCCTCCTCTTTTCTTTCCTTTTTGTGTGCATCATAACTGTCTCTCTTTTTCAATCTGGGAGATAGCAGTCTCACTCTGACACTGACATTCCGAATGTATAACAATGTTTCTGCATTCCCGGTGTGTCTCTTGTATCCTCTTGTGTCTGACACCATGGTGGGATGTCTCTTCCACCAAGTGAATATGGCCACCCTGGTTTGGCATCTTGTGCGCCTTTCACAAGGTCGGCAGCACTTTGCCCCCTACATTATTGGCCCAGCGCAGCAATCCAATCCCCTAGGCCTTAAGAATGCTCCTGACCGCCATGATCCTCACAGCAGCATGCTCCTTTGGAGCCCTGGGTATTCTACAGCCAATGCCAGAAGCAAGCAACATCACCACATGGAAACCACAGACTGCTATCTCCAGCTGCTGAACCATTTCTCTCTGCCTCACAGGAGCCTCGCGAGCTTCTGGACTACATATCAGAACTGGCAGGCCTGCTACCACCAAGGAGTCCTGCAATGATGTTCTCTGAGCCCTGCAGAGAGAGAATCTTGCAAGGTAAGTACTCCACTACAGTCCCTGCTGTCAGGCAGGACATTTAAAACACGAGTGCTTGCTGGTGGATGGGAAATCCTACACTCCTACGAATAGTGGTGGGGCATTAGAAAAAGGGTTCCTGTCAGGGGAGGGTGATACATCATAAGCAATCGCTGGGATGATGAAGAGAGGCGTGGTGGTAATTCATATTTGTCCTGGAAACTTATTTCACTTGGCAAACAGCAACTGAGTGAAGTTTGCATATTGTATTTCAATATTTGTTCAATTTCTGTGATGCCACTTGTCATTACATATGTCAACGTGCTTGCTCACTTTTTTAGTTTTGGCTATTACGTGGCACAACAGCACCACCGTATAGCTGGAACTCTTGCATTAAAGTACACCTATGGGAAGGATATGGATTTTTTACCCATCAATTGATTTCTGATGGCCATGCTAACCTCTACAGCCATTCCCACCCAATTTCTGCAACTCCCAACCACATCACTTCCTCCTGGGAACTCTTTGTGCTAGCTTTATCAAGCAGTAACACCAAACGTTGCACCCAGACAGGTCTGCCAGTGTTGTTTCAAAGCAGTCTTCTGAGAATGAATGGCTTAACTGGAGCTGTCAATGTGCTGCTGGTGTAATACAAATTAAGTGTGCATTCAAGACACTTGATCTGTAAGCAGTAGGCATGCCTTTCTGTGATGTCCTGTTGGAAACAAGCACTTACAAAGCCAATAGTTTTGGCTTGAGTATAGGTTCTACATAGGCACTGATATTAAACGCAGAGGCACTGACATCATTTTGCAGCTGTAACCATTACTGGGCAGTCAGGACCATTATCAAGATTTCTGGCAAATGCCTATCCAATGCCGACACAAAAGCAAAAACTATTGGCATTGCCAATGTTTGTTTTTGTAGGACTTGTCCCAAGGATGAAATTAACGTTACAACAGAGTGAACACTTGCAAGTGCCCACTGTGGATATGAGTACAGAATACACTGTCAGCTAGTGTGGTGTACAACTAGCAATTAAGTCATCTTTGGACCACATTTACTTTGTCGGTGCACAATGATAAACGGAAGGGGCTTTGAGGTATATGTTTTAATATTGAACTTGCTAATGGATGTTTGACCCTGTCATGTTCCCATTAGGATGCCGGTGGTGACCGTTCATATGAGGGGGACGCCTGGTGCTCCTCCTCATGGGACCATGCCTTGAAGACATGTTCTGTAATGCATCCTGCAGTGCGTGAGGCAGACCAATCAGAAGAATTTCTGAAGATACACCACCAAGATGGTGGTGTAAAATGTGTTAAAATGCCGTGTGGTAATTCCAAGTGGGTGGGGAGGCATGCTGCATGTTGCTGCATCAGTCGACCCTAAACCGTGCCTCTTTGGTAGGAGGATTGTGGCTTAACATCGCTACAATGGGTGCAGATGCAAAGAGCCCTCCTATGTCCTCCTGGCAGACCACAAGATGCCACCATGCTCAGAAGGCTGGCTTGGAGGAGTGAAAGAGTGTCAACAACTGACATTCTCCCAGTGTGCTAAAGCCAGCTCACATTTGACCAGTGTGCGCAAGCCAACTCACTGAAGGTTCATCATACTAGACAATGAAGTCTAAGCCCAGACATTGCGCAAGGACAAGTGGCGGGCACCCCGCTCTCAGCATGCCCTACTGGCATAACTATCAAACAACAGGGAAGCCACATACAGTATGACCTGGTATATGAACCAGTATACATGACATTTCTTAAGAAAATTATTCGTGTTTTACCTATTGTAACCTCAATATATTTCTCCGTTAAATGTTTTTTCTAAACATGAATTACTCAGTTAGCATCTACCAGGGCTTGATAACAAAGCCAGCACCATAAACACGTCTACAAAGTTTCCCCATCAGAGTTTGTACTTTATTCCCGTGTATCCTTCTGTACTTTTCGAGAAAAGTTCTACTCTCATTAAAAACACATCTTTAATCATTGGGAAAGGTGCAGGTTTATTGTGAAGGGCTAATGTTCCGCAGCAAACACAAAAGTGCTCCACCTTGTAAAGCAAATGGGCGATTAGGGAATGCTGAATTTGAAGGCAACGAATGGAAGATTTCAGCTGGTGACCCAAAATGTAAATCTGCGTATTGTATACTTTAAGAAAAGTAATGGCATGGAATTACACAACTACTTAGATGTGATAGGCAGTACCATTTGCAGAGTGTGTTATCAAATGAGACCCACAGAAATGATTGTGAAAGGAAGCAGAACTCATTGGAGGCCAGGGGTTTAAAATGGCGGAACCCTGACAGTGAATGGAATCAAGCAGGTCTTAACAACCTATGCTACCTGAGCAAGCAGGTCAAAGGAGCTGCCGGGAAGGAGGGCCCGCCCCTCGTAACGGCGCTCTGCCTCCAGTCGTAGATCACTTTCATGGCCTCCAAAGAAGCTACACAGTTATCCGCGACATCCAAAAATCCACTGGAAAGTCATTCATTTCACTTTATGGTGCTAATTAGCCATTTGTATAGTTCTATAATTAAATATGTTCCTTTCTCATCAAGTTTTTCACTTTAGTAATGACACCACTGCGCCACAAACAGGGCCCATGCTGTTTGGTTTGGGACTTATTCATAGCATTTAATTGGTCACCCAGTGGTTAGCCAATAACCCCTCGCGTGGAAAGCAACACTCTGAATGCTGTTAATGGGCTGGAGGCGCAGTGATTGCCTCCTGGTACCCAGCAGTCCTGGGAATCAAGCAATTTCCTCCACTGTGTTGTGTGCCCAAGAGCTAATCCCTTTCACTTCTGAAATGCACACTATTTGGTTATAAGTATTTGTGCAGGCTTACTTACCGCTGGGCTGTTAATAGGCAGTGATTCTTCAATGCCCCTTTCAGCGAATTTACAGCCTGCTTGCTGACTGCTAATTAAAACAAGTTTGTACTTTCAGACTGCAGAGGAACGGTAGGAAGGTCAGCTTGTTTAATACAATCTCCTTTTTGTTCCACATTTGTGAAAAGGGGTGAAGATTTTAGTAATTTTTCAGAAAAATAAGGGTTGCGAGCAGCATGAACGACCTGAGCAGTCACCGTTTGCTCAGAAGTGCATGGGCCCACTTATTTGCCCTCCCGGAAAAGGACCCATTGGTACACGCTTGAGGAGCAGCGTTTCACTCCTGATTATGAATCTCCGTACCAAGTAGAATGAGCAAACCCAGGACCAGCCCTGGGAATTGTGGGACCAAGCATAGCACATTAATTGCGGGGCAGCTTAATTTGCATATGCTGACATCACAGGAAGTGGCATCACTCCAACCTGACTTTGGAAGGATGAAACTTGAGGGGATTGGAACCCTTGGCCAGCAGTTTAAACTCAGATCTCAGCAGTAGGCACATTAACCCAATGGCTATCATTGTTGCATGCATATTCGTTTATGACACACTGAGTGCATTGGCGTGACAGGGGCACCCGCAGCCCGCGCCGTGCGGGGGACCCTGAGACCACATGTTCTGGGAGGGGCCCCACTTGGAGTAAAAAAAAAAGAAAAAAAAAGTTTTCCATTTTAAAAAAAAATGTTTCTTGTATTCACTCTGCATTTATAAAGAAATGATGTCTGTAACAGAAATCATTTCTTTATGAAGGCAGAGTGAATACAATAAGAAACTTTCTTTTTGAAGTCTGGGTGCTACCCCCACCCCGTGACATGAAGATCCCAGGCTGAAGGACTCCATGTCATGGGGTGGGGTAAGCACTATGATTTCTAAAATAGTTTATTTTTGAAGTCTCTCTGCCTTCATAAAGACATTATTTCCATTATGGTTCAGTCCTTAACGGAAACAATTTCTTTATGAAGTCAGAATGACTTCAAAAATAAACTATTGGGCCTCATTACGACTCCGGTCCGGTAACAACAGTGCCGGTATCTTACCAGCACCGTTGTTACTGGACCGGCAAACTTGTAATGAGGCTCAATGTATTTTTGAAGTATTAAGGCTCCCCTCAACCCCATACCACGTGTGTGTGTGTGAGTGGATGGTGAAAGAGTGCACACAAATGTATGGGTGGCTAGGTATGCATGTGTGTGTGTACGGTGAAAGGATGCACATTTAAATGTACGGGTGGCTGCCTGGGTGTGCCTGTATGGTGAAAGGGTGCACATTTATATGTATAGGTAACTGCCATGGTGAGTGTATGGTAAAAGGGTGTACACATATGGCTCGGTGTGCATGTACGGTGAAAGGATGCACAGTTAAATGTATGGGTGGCTGCTTGGGTGTGCCTGTATGGTGAAAGGGTGCACACTGAAATGTATGGGTGGCTGCCTGGGTGTGCCTGTATGGTGAAAGGGTGCACACTAAAATGTATGGGTGGCTGCCTGGGTGTGCCTGTATGGTGAAAGAGTGCACAATTAAATGTATGGATGGCTGGGTGTGCGTGTGTACAGATGGTGAATGGTGTGTGTGCTTGTGTTCAGGGGCGCAACAAAACCTACATTTCAGGGGGGCTAACCCATCAAATGCTGGGAGAGGTGCTAACTTCACGTGTGGTGGGGAGGAACAAACTTATTTGTGTGGGGGCATCTAACCTCTTGATGGATTTTAATGAGACTATTCTAGTGCAGCTTCAATGTTATAAGCAGTTAACTCTCTCCTTTAAGTCTGAAAGCCCCCAACTGTGGACTGCTGTGAGAATAACTGGTCTCCTATTCCCTTTCTACCCTTCCACTCACTCCCCTGGCATGCAAGTACTAAACCCACATCACAATTTCAATTGCTTTAAAAAATTGGTATTTGAATGCAGGTACTAACAGTGAAATGCTGTACATTAGTAATTGCTGGGCAGGGCCCTTTTTAACAGCGAAACTCAGGTGCTGTTTAACATCTGTGTCCTTTTCTGTCCTGCAACTGCTCTGTAGGTCAGCCAGGTCAAGTCAACATAGCCCACAATTTCAGGGGGGAGGGGAGTGCTGAAGCCCAGTCAGCTCAATGGTGTTGCAACACTATTTCTTTTTAATGCCTTGATTAGTTATTGGTAATCTTCATTACTCCTAGCCCTATTCTTCCTCATCCCAGTACTTGTGTATGAGGCAGTACTTGTGTATGAGGCATTATGCCTCATACACAAGTACTGGGATGAGGTAGAGGTACATGAAGTTAATGCCTGACTTGGCTACATGTAATCTTCATTACTCCTAGTCCCACTCTTCCTCATCCCAGTACTTACCTATGAGGCAAGGAGCCTCATAGGTAAGCACTAGGACAAGGAAGAGGGATGTAGAGGTAATTCTGGGCCAATGAGCTGATTTTGGAGGTTGTGGTAGGGGATGAGAGGGAGAGCAGATGTGTGGAGGGGGTGGGATTGTGCAATAAATCATAAGGGTCATCCATGTCCTTGCTAAACAGGCAGGATATGTGATATCAGTGGCTAGAGAGGCATTTTGGAGCAGCCAGTTTAGTCATTCCTCAGTTTGGCATGACTTATTTAACTGGGTATTTCTGGTAAAGCAGTCCTGCTAAGTGTAATTACCTGGCTAGGCTGGCATTTGGGTTCTGCCAGTCTAGTCGTTTCGTACTGTGGCACTGTTTATTTTTCTAGGTATCTGTGATAAAATTATATGATATGATAAGTTATATATAACGCACCTGTACACAAGTGTTTTTTGGCACGACAAGACAAGACAAGGAAAACAGAGGGAGGACAAGACAAATAATCTTACTAAGCCTTGTGTCATTCAGATAGTGCAAGTGCAAGAACGAGAAGTGCAAGGGTAAAGGGAGGGGGGAAGTGCAATGGAGAGTGGAGGGGAAAACAGGGCAGCAATGCTATGAGTTAGTGCACCCAGGGCAGCGCAGCTCTGGGTAGTGCAAGGAGAACAAGGGACTGTAGGGTTACAGTTACAGCCCCTAACTGTTTGGTAGGCCCGGAGGCAGTGCAAGTGTGACTGATCAAGAAAGAGCCTGGACTCTGGCCAGAGACTGGGGTTAGTCAAGCAACCAGTTGGTACAGCAGACAGGTAGGTCAGCAGGGGAGGGAGAGAGAGAAAGCAGAGGAGAAGAGGAAAGTTTTGAGCTTCTTCCGGAACTTCAGGTGGTCCGGCTCAAGTTTGGGGGGGGCAGGGAGTCCATTCCAGAGGGAGGCACCTGCAGGGGGGAGGGATCTACCCTCCCCCCCACACTCTCTGCCTGGAGAAGCATCTAACCCTTAGGGCTCAAGAAGGAAGGTATTTTGGAAGAGAGCTTTGGATGTAGTGCAGATCCCAGCCCCAGAAAGCCTTGTGGACAATGCAAAGGGTCTTGAACTTGATCCTTGCAGCCACCGGGAGCCAGTGGAGAGATTTCATGGCTGGAGAGATACAGTCCTTGGGCTTGAGGCCAAGGAAACACCTCGCAGTCCTGTTCTGTATTAGTTCCCGAGGGGGCGGAGAGTAGAAGAAGGCAGATTGAGAAAGTGGCTATTGCAGTAGTCCAGCCTAGAGAGAACCAGGGCTCTGGAGACAGTGAGCTTCTGGGGGAAAGTGAGAAAGGGAAGAGTCCCTTTGAGGAGGTGCAGCTGGCAGTGGGACTTCTTGGCTATGTCTGAGATGTGAGGAGAGAAAGAGAGATTGGAGTTGAAGATGATAACAGGAATGAGCGAGAGAGGAGAGTAGGCTGAGGGGAGCCTGAAGGAAAGTGGAGTGTCATCCGCATAACACTGAAAGTTAGAGAAGAAGGTAGAGATCAGGTGGGTCAAAGGGGCCAAGTAGATGTTAAAAAACCAGGTTGAGATGATAGAGCCCTGGGGAATGCCAGAGGTAGAGAGAGGTGGTGGAGTGAAAGGGAGCAGGTTGGACCTAGGTGGGGCGGTACAAGAGGAAGGAGTTCAGCCACTCCAGGGCCTGACCCTTGATCCCCAGGTTCTCACGGAGTCGAATGATCAGGATGGTGTGGTTGACTATGTCGAAAGCAGAGGAAAGTTCAAGGAGGATGAGGACAGAAGGAATGCTGGAATCAAGGTTAGAGATCAGATCTTCACAGGTGTTCAGGAGAGCAGTTTCCGTGCCTCTGGCAGCTCTTACGCCAGACTGATGATCATGGAGACAACCAACAGATTCAGTGTAGAGGGTAAGCTGGGAGATGGCCAGCTTTTCCAAGAGTGTGGGAGAGGGGAAAGTTCCAGTGGAAAAAGAATGATTACAGAAATCGGCCAAGGCTGGAGCAAGGGTGTCAATATGGTACTTGATGGTTCTGGGGGAGCGGGCAAGCACCTGTTTCGACGACACTTCCATAGATGGGACGTGTCTAGAAACCTCGTCAGGTGTTAGAGTGAAAGAGGAGAATGGAGGAGGAGAGGGAGAGATGGCCAAAGGGGGGCCGAGAGAGGTCGAGGAAGTGGAGATAGTTGACAGGATGTCCTGAGTTTTAGCAGCGAAGCAAGAGGCCAAACCCATACAGAGGGCCTGTTGATGGAACAGGAGAGTTAGAGACTGCAACAGGATTGGCCAGTTCCTTGCAGATTTTAAAAAGCTGGGCCATGTTGTTAGAGGCTGCAGAGATGTAGGCTTGAATGTGTGCTCTCTTCTTGATGGGTCATATTGCTTCGACTGTCATTTTGGTGCATCCAGCCTAGCTATGTCTAAATGTGGCCCGGCATGCTTTACTGTAATTTTATTACGTGACTACACTTGTCTACATTTTGCAGACAGTTGGACATGTTTCCATTGTAGCACAGCATTTTTAATAGCAAAGCATTAATGTTCATGTGCACTGTTAGTGACTTGCATGCATTGGATTGGTGCTACCCTACAAAACAATAGCAAACACGGCTTTTTAGCCAATTTTCTCAGAAAATGTGCTGTATATTGCATTAAAACACATATTTATATCTTTCTCCTAGTGCAGTGTGAGGCATAGCCCTTCAGCAGCACGTTCGTGCGTATTGCACAAATATGGTAATCTAGGCCGGCACAGAATGTATGAGCAGGAATTAGGGGGCAGCCTAAAATTCACAGGACGTAAGCCCAGCGTTGCAACCCCACCTTGTACTCTTCACAACGCTGTAAAATGTGCACCATTGGCTTAAGTAATTAACACTTACATACATGATTCATTCCCAGAATTCCCCATGCATGCAGAGAAGAGTTGCACCATCTCTATAACACAGACAGCAAGAAACAATCGTGCTTGCGGGCGTGCTATAGAAATTATAAATGCTACTTTTCAAAAAACATAAGGCAGGGAAAATAGCATTGCCAAGCAGATTTACCAGTAGAATGATTTTGAGGATGAGAAGAGAATATTGCACCCTATCCTGGGAGGAAGAAGATCGTTTTGACGTGTTTTGTAAATGGTTCTCTATCCAAATATTCCAAGAAATAACAAATACCCCTCTGCTGAGAAGACGCGAGGGAGAAGAGCTCATGGCATAGGTGGGGTAAATGCTGGTGATAAGGGGGAGAAGGGAGGTAGTATGGGGAGAAGGAGCAGCTGGCCGGGGAGAAGAGGCTGGAGACACAGGTGGAGAAGGGGCTGATGACACAGGTGTGGGAGGGAGAGGCTGTGACATGGGGAAAAGGTGTGAAAAGGGAGGTGACATGGGAAGAAGGGACAGGTAAAATGGGTGGAGAAGGGGCAGTGAAAGATGACATGGGGGAGATGGGCGGGTGGAAATGATGTGGGGAAAGGCTGGCGACGTGGGAAACGGTGCAGATTGCATGATGTGGAGAAGGGAGTTAACAATGAGGGAGAAGGGGCAGGCGATGGAGGGTGAGTGGGCACAGGAGAAGAAGGGTCTGGTGACACTGGGGAACAAGGGACTGGTGACACAGGGCAATAGGCAGATAACATGGAGAAGGGCTGATGACATGGAAGACGAGGCACGGAGAATAAATGGCTGGTGACACAAGGGATTGGGCAGATGACACAGGGAGAGGAGAGCACAGGGGAAGGGGCAGGTGACACGGAGAAGGGGTTGGTGATAAGGGAAGATGGGGCACAAGGAAGAAGGGACTGGTGACAGGGGTGAATAGGCAGATGACATGGGGGTGCGCTAGTGAAACTGGTGTGGGGAATGCAGGTGACTGGGGGAAAGGAGCAGATAGAATAGAGAAGAAGGGGCAGGTGACAGCGTGAGAAGGGGCCTATGAAAAAAAAGAAGGGGCAGGTGACAAGGGGGAAGGGGAACGTGGAAGAAGGGTCCGGTGACACAGGGGAACAAGGGACTGGTGAAACAGGGGAACAGGGGAATGGAGACACAGGGCTGTGGGCAGATCACATGAGGAGAAGGGCTGTTGACACGGGTCGGGGAAAGGCTAGAGGAAATAATACATGAGGAGGAAAGGAGGTAACAGGGGAAAGGGGCAGTTTATAATAGTAGAAGAGGCTGGAGATGGGTGAAGGGGATGGAGGTGACACTGGCGTCGGGAGCTAAAAGCTGAGACATGGGGGAGAAGTGGTGGGAAGGGGGTTACACAGGGAGAAGGAATAAGTAACATGGGTGAGATGAGGCAGTGACACGGGGGAATGGGCAGATGACATAGGGGGGATGGGCTCGGGTCGTTAAATCCCTGGTGAGTCACTCTACTGTGGTCAGTCACCCTTCTGGTCCTTGGTGGGTCATGGTCCCCTGGTCCTCGGCACATGCCCTCTGGTCATTGGCTGCCTTCTGAGTTGCTTCTCTGGTCCATCATTTCTCTAGTCCTCGGGATGTGGGTTGTGGTTGGCTTTGTCACTTGATAGTTGACGGGGCAAGTCCACCATAATCCCATGTGAGACTGAGCAGTGCTATATATGCCAACATGCCTCATTCCATTAGGGAGATTCTAGTTCATTTCTGGCTTTAACTTTAAATTCTGAGGACGAATAGTCCCACATTTCCCAGTTATAAATCTGGGACTACATGTACCAGAAGGCACAGTGAAACCCAGCACCAGATTAGCATTTCCTGACTGGAGTGAGGCAAGGTGGCAGGTATGCCGTGTTACAACTGAGACCGCCTTTGAGGAGTCAGTGGGCAGTCATAATGGAGTTCCTGTGAAACAGAACATATAGAATGTTAATGTTAAAGGACATTTTGTACCGCGCACTATCACCACCGTAGTGGTCCCTTGGCGCTCTGGCGGCTCTGAAAGAGGAGGGGAGGTTGAGTTAGTGGGAGGAAGCAGGAAAAGTGCAAGAGAGCAGTGATGTGCTGTTGGCGGCCTCAGCCCAGTGGGTCCGTTGGCTGGGCCTGGGGTGTTTGCGGCCGGTAGTCGTCGTGTACTGTTGCGCAAGGCTATGTGTGTTTTTGTTTTGTTGTTGCAATGTAGTGAAGTTTGTGCGGTTTGTTGTGCTGTAGGTTTTGGTTGTGTTTGGTTTGGAATTTGAGAGGTGTATGCAGAAAGGGAAATTGTTAGTAGTGTTGGTTAGTTTGCGTCTCTATCCTGAATTGAAGCACTCGGCTTGCGTAGTCTCCCCTGTTGCGGCTCTGTCCTGATCTGGGTCTGACTGGCATACAGGTTCCATACTCATCTAGTCCCCGCGTTTAACATGCTCTCTCATGGCTCCCCTTATCCTCCATTTAGACTCTAGTGACCAGTGCATCTGCTAATGACAACCTCTCCGGTAGTGGGTAGATTGCCAATGTCTCAATAATTCCACACCAACGTGGTACCTGGCAGTAGTTAAGTTAAGGGGCGGGCGAGAGTGTTGGTGGGATTGTCTGGCTTAGTTGACTCAGTCTCCGTGCGTGCCACCTGTGTTCCTGTCTATCCGATGTCACCCGTCCAGCTGCCGTGGGCTTTACTCTACCAGGTCAGGGATGTCCGTGTCTTTCCGGTTTAGTTATCCTTTTTTACCAGTTTCCTTTTTCCGGTTTAGTCTGCGGTGTTGTAGAGCCAGGTTTTTAGTGATTTCCTGAATTTTAGGTGATTTTCAGTGTTTTCAGTGTTTTGCGGCTAAGTGGTAGAAGGAGGTGCCTCCAAGTTTTTTCTTGAGGTATGGTTTGAGTTCTAGGCGGATTTCGTTGCTCGATCGGAGGGGTCTCGTTGATTTGTCGACTGTTATTTTCTTTTGTAGGAATTCTGCTCCTTGTCCGCTGATTGCCCTGTGCGTTATGCACTTTGTTTTCAAGGTGATGCGATGTTTAACTGGGAGCCAGTGTAGGGTTTTTAGGGCAGGAGTGATGCGATCTCTTCTGGATAGTTTGAGGAGTAGTCTTGCTGTTGCATTTTGGATCCGTTGCAGTTTCTTCAGGAGGTATTCAGGTATTCCGGGGTAGAGGCTGTTTGCATAGTCTATTTTAGACATGATTGGGGCAACGATAGTGAGTGTTTTGTGCGCGAAGCAGAGGAAAGGTAGAATTCTTTTTGTCGTCCGGAGGAAGAAAAAGCATTTATTCACTGTTGCATTTATCTGTGGCTCCAGGGTTAGGTTGTTGTCCATTAGAAGACTTCTTTTAGACAGTTGGTAAGGGTTGAATGGTTGGCATCAGTGTCTTTGATTTTGTAGATGATCTGAGTGTCATCTGCGTAGTTGTAACATGTAACGTTGTATTTTTTTAAGATTCTGATGACCGGGGTCTGGTAGATGTTGAAATATAGTGGAGATAGTGAGGATCCTTGTGGTACTCCACAGTCATTAACTCGTGGAGTGGATTTGAAAGGTTTTATCCATATGGTTTCTGTTCTGTCTGTTAGGAATGATTTGGTCGAGGCGTAGTGCTGTGTCTGTTATGCCTATGTTTTCTAGTCTTTTGGTCAGGGTGTCGTGGTTAACAGTGTCAAAGGCTGCGGAGAGGTCGAGCAGAATAAGGGCTGAAGTAGTGTTTGAGTCTGCGTTAGTTTTGAGGTCGTCCCAGATGGATAGTAGTGCTGTTTCCATTCCTCTCGCATGTCTGAAACCGATTTGAGCTTGGTCCAGCAGGTGGTGTTTTTCTATGTGTTCTTGGGTTAGTTTATATACGTAGGTTTCTAGAAGTTTTGCTGGGTAGGGGATGTTAGAGATCGGCCTGTAGTTGGAAAGGTCATCTGCGTCGCCACTTGTGTTTTTTAAGAGTGGCTTGATGTATGCTGATTTGAAGATCTTCGGTACAATCCCTGTTGATAGTGATAGATTTAGAAGGTTTCTGTAGTGTTCTGCTGGCGATCCTTGCGCGAGGATTGATTTGTAGATGTCAGGGGGACATGGGTCCATGGGTGATCCTGCTTTCTTGCTTCGTTTAACCAGCATTGCGAATGCCTCTGCTGATATTTCAGGAAATCTTCGGAGTTTGTGTTGTGGTTCCTACTCTACGGAGTAGGTGAGTGCATTAAATAGTTCCAATATACACATTGTGTAAATACATCTTATTTGTTAATTAGAACAACTGAAACACATACATCTAACAAGTGGATATACTGTACTCCATAGGGCAATATCATTTGAACAGTCTGGCATTTGGACACCTAAAACCTGTTGGTATATTCTGTAACACAACACAGGTATTTAAATAATTTATCTGATCATTATCAGAACCTTATTTAATCCACACATTACTAATATTACATATCAATATTATTCACAGAATCTCAGATAATTGTGCCACAAGATGACGTTTCCATAATCCCACAATTGAATGATCGTGTTGAAGACACACAAGACAATTAAGCTGAAAAATGTTATTGTGTTTGCACAAAGTTTGAAGAAAAGGCATTCTCTTGAATTGATGAACTGTAAAATTTTCGTCAAAAGAATTTCTGTTAAATGCTGTTTTAAATATTGTTGATTGCTCCTGAAGAAGAGAGGCTTCCTCTAGAAATGCATAGAGCTCATGATCATTACAAATTGATTTTTTTGAGTGAATAGAACTTGATTTTCAATTATAATTACAAGATTAAATTATTCTTAATTGAATGTTTTGAAATAATTGCCAAAAAGTAATTGCTTATATTGAAACACACATCGTTTGAATTATTAAAATTGTTATAATATTGTTTGGAACGTTTTTTTTTTTTTTTTTTTTTTTATTGATTTAGCTGTTAAAAACAACTATTCATACACAAACAATTTTTTGATATAATCAACAAAATAACAACAGAATTTAAAGAATTCATATTAGAATGTACAGACTCAAGCAGCATAAATGTTATTGCCATTCATCTAGTAGATACACAGACATTTAACTGATACATTATAAAAATAAAAAACAAATACACTTCACAAATAATTCACTAACATTATCAAAAATAAATTTCCTCTTTTTCATTATCGGGCTGCTTGAGACTTAGACTTCTTCTCAATTAACTTTATCCAAATTTAAAGATAATAAAAAGTTGGTTAATGGAATCTGCAAAAAATAGGTATTGGAGCACAATAAAAAGGTCCATCGCATTTCTTGATCAACAGTTTCTATGATGGGTAGCACTTTTGAAAAATGCATTAACCTTTGGCATTCAATTGTGTGCAATAACAGACTAGATGTTCCAAAGATTCTGTGGTATTAACTTGCATACAGAATCGACATGATTGTAGTGCTCGTAATCTCAAATTTCGTCTTGCCTGAACCTGATAAGTAGGCCATAAGTCAAATCGTGCCCTCAGGAAGCCTGTTCTTAATTTAGCAGAAGGAAATTTTAAAAGATAAGATTCGGGGCATTTCATTGGTTTGGGCCAGAAGCGAAACCTACATGGTTGACAATACTTTTGGCATTTATCGATGGTATTGGACCAGTCTAAGTTATAGAATGTTTTTTTGGAACTCACAGGATTGGTTATTAACTTATACATTGAAATATTTACAGATGCTAGGGATTCCAAACAAAGATTAATCCATAGTTTTACAAAGTTCTTGTCAGTTGTTAACATGTAGTCACCTATTACAGATAGCATATTCGTTTTTTGATTTGCCATAAGGCATTTACGAAATAGCATACAACATCGCCAAATATAGACCGCATGCATGTAGATAAGTCCTAATTCGTAACGCAACCAGGTGCTTGGTACACACTGGGGTAGGTTGAGCACAGCCCTCCAAAACTTTCCTTCGAATCTCTCAAGGTACAAGTTGTTAGAATTCAATAGGGTTTCTGCCCCATACAGAATGGAAGGTATTGCTTTCATGGACCAGTAAGTTATTACTGGTTGGATTGTAAATTTCCCAAACTTGTACAATATGATTTTAGATTGTGAAATTGCTGTAGTCAGTTTTGCCTCCATGCCTTCAATTTGACTATGTGGTTTGACCGAGCCACTAAATTCAAGGCCCAGATAAGTGTATGTTTGCACAACTTCCAGTGGAATATTATTGAATGTCCACTTAAGTTTAAACTTGTGCAACCGATTTGCCTTGTAGACTACAATCTGTTTTTTTTTAGTGTTAATTACCAATTGATTCTCGATTAAATACACATTAAATGCATCAATAAGGTTCTGCAAGCCCATCAGCATTTTTGAAATGAGGACTATATCATCTGCGTAGTTTAAGTTGGTAATTTTTTGTTCTTTAAGGACTGGGGCATCAGAGGCGATCTGTAGAAAAATTGGGGTTAGGTCGTGGGTAAAATAATTAAAAATTGCTGCGGCCAGTAAACAGCCTTGGTTTAGGCCCAGGTCTGTCCTAATTGGGGCGGACAACAAGCCCTCTAAGGTGAGCCTTACACGAATCGATGTAGCTGCATGAAATGCGTGGATAATATCGTGAAGGTCTGGGGGGCATTTGTCTCTTGTTAATTTCATCATAAGCAGGGCGCGTGAGACGGAATCGAAGGCAGCATGTAAATCAATCAACGCAAAAAAAATGGATTGTTTATGAGACTGACTGTGGGCTTTTATTGCATTTAAGGTTAAAAGGTTGACACAGGTACCCATGCCTGAGACAAATCCTGTTTGATGCTGATCTCGTTTGGCAGTGAGTTCCGTCCAAAGACTGAATTTGGTTAAAACTAATTTTGCAAAGAGTTTTCCTGGGACGTCCAGGAGGGCAATTGGACGGTAATTACAAGGGTTAGCACGATCGCCCTTCTTATAGATCGGGACTATGACAGAGCATAGCCACGAAGCTGGCAAGATACAGTGTTTCATAACTTCTGCGAAAATGGCATGGAGATTTTTTGCCCATAGCCTCGGATTTTCTTTCAGGATGGTGTTGTGGAGGCCGTCAGGACCAGTGGCTCGGGAGGAGCTCAGCTTTGCAATCAGCTCTTCAAGTAGGGAGGGGGAACAGATAATTTTCTACTGGGTTTTGGATTGGATCTTATATTCATTATGGTGGAAGAGCGGGTCACGATATAATTCTGAGAAGTGTGCAATCCAGACAGCTTCGGTTACCGCACCAGTTTGGACATGAGCCTGTAATAAATTAGAATTCGAATTAAGGAGGCGCCATATTTCAGCCGAATTCTTTGACCAGATTGAACAAATCATAGCTTTGCTATCTTGTTGATACATCCATGCTCGACGTCCACGAATCCAGTTCGAGTATTTACATTTAATAGTTCTTAGTGCACTGTGAGTATTGATGTTATTTAACTGAAGGATGAGTCTCTTTTCTTTGCGATATTCAGCCCTGCGTGCTTTGATTACAGGGTCGTAAAGATGTTTATGTTTTTTTATATTTGGGTTTGGTACAATTGTATTCCGGAATGGTTCCAGAAGGTCAGTATACTCAATCAATTTATGTGAATTGTCTGACGCGAGCAATGCATTTGAGAACTGCATAAGGGTTCCCTTGGACCATTTTAGACGTTTTTTTGCATTATTAACCGTTAGATGTTGGGTCAGCCATTGTTTGATAGGGGGGTACCTGACCAGCTAAATTGTAATGAAAGAAGATGGTGATCACTTGTGGATTGTGCAATTATCTCAAATGAATTAACACTACTATACATAGATTGGTCAATGTACATATAGTCAATAATGCTTTGACTCATGCCACGCTGCCATGTGGGTTTCGGAGGGATATCACATTCCACTGAGCCATTTAGTACTCGCATATTGCGCTCGTGCATAAGATGGGACCAGGTGGATAAGGCCTTTGTCTTGTTTTTGTTAACAGAGGATAGGCAGTCCATATTTAAATCACCCATAATGAGGGTGTCAGTGATACCAGTTGTAACCGAAATTTCATCTAACAGGCCCGTTAACCCCGCAAAAAAGGCCATGTCGGATAGTCCTGCCGGATTGCGATAGATGTTAATGAGGGCTATAATATGGTCACTATGGGTGATCTTTACTAGCTGCATGAAAATACTGACATGCAACCATGCCTACATTTTGAACCCAAGTTTCTTATTAACTGCAACCATTAAACCTGATGAAGGTCGACCAGGTAATCCCATCTTTGCTGGTAACAAAATGACATCAAAATTGTCCCAAGTAGGGGGGACCAAATACCAAGTCTCCTGGAGTGCAATTATAGCATAGTCAGTCAAGGATTGTACAGAGGTTTGCAAATGAGTGTGACCTCGGGTATTCCAGGAGGCTATTTTGATAACATAAGACTGAGGTGCAATTGATGGTTAATTGTTAGGGGCTTGGATGTCATCACGAGAGCTGTGGTATATTTGTGATTGATGGTGGGGTGAGGCCTCTACACGTTCCTATGCGGTCCGGGTCTTGCGCCAATAAGAATCCCATATTAAATAGGGTCCTCTTGGCTAACCATATCGTATTCAGAACAATGCCTGAAGGAATCCAAAGCCTCACAATTGCTGTCGAGTCATCATTCAGATATTCTACTTGGGCTATGTCATGAGATGTCAAATCTTCTAATTCTAGAACATCACTGAAAATATTAAGTACACTTTGTCTGTTTAAATTATAGGTTGGATGAGAACCTTCACGGCATTTCAGAATCAGTGTATGACAGGCAGAAGCCATAGGAATAGAGTGCCGGGATGGGTATTTTTTGAGTGTTTCATGCCATTACCATGAAGTGAGTGTGTGTTTCGTTCCGAAGTATATTTTGAAGTCACTGGCATCAAGCATGAGGGGCGTGTGAAAGCCATGATTTGTCGAGTTTGGTAATTTTGCCTGTTGTGCCACCGGGGAGGTCCAAGATACTGATTTTGATGAGATGTCAGTGAGTAGCTTCTTTAGTTGTTGGGGTTGACCATGGCTACGCTCGTCCATATAGGAATCAAGCGCCTTGCGCATTTCCTTCAAAATCAGAGATATTTGACATTCAGATTCAGTGAGTCTAGGCACAGGTAACACGCTGTCTGTTTGGGGGGCTGATGTCTTTGTTATCGCCAGGTCATGGTGTTTGGCATTGGGGCCAGAACTGAGAACATCGACCAGAGCGTCCAGCGGTTCATAAACTTCAATAGTGGCAGGGGGGGCTTGGTCATTAGAATGCGATGCAAGCTAATTGGGGTAACTGATGTGATTTTTGGAACAACTAAAGCATCGGCACATGGAATGGAAATTTTCTTGAAAAAGGCATTTAAAGATGCTTTAGTCACACGTACAGCAGGCATGTTTTTGGTTTTCCTTTTTTTTGTTGTTGTTGTTTGGAAGTAGATCTGATGATCTTCTTAATTTTTGGATCAAGTCCAGGGACAATGCCATGAGAAAGAATTGGGACAGACACGGGGGGAGGCGTAATGTCCTTCACAGGGACCATCACAGAATCGTGTTCTATTGATTCTTGTACACTGACCCATGAGTTATTTGGAGGGTTCGTGTGAGCAAGAGACTGTTTTGGAGGACTTGTTGTAATTATGTGAGATACAGCAGGCAATACGTGGTGAATTGTAACGCTCGATAGGGGTGACCTCGGTGCAATCGTCTTGTTGGTTAAGTCGATGCACGATATGCCAGTTCCTAAAGAGAGAGAAGCTTGAGGAGCCAGTTTGACTTTTTGTGTCCATAATAGTAAATCATCTAGCTTTGATTCTTGTTTCGTTATTTTGGCATCTAATACTTCAAAAAGCTTGAACATAGATAATACGGTTGTGTTAATTGCTGTCAAGGTGGTTTGTAGCAAATGTGGATGCATTTCAGCAGAATCGCACTTGGGCTGTGTTACAGGGCGACGCAGGGTTGGGTGTACATAAGAGATTGCAGATATAGAGTGGGCTGAGGATGGGGGGTCAGAGTATGGGCTATGAAGCGAGTTTTGAAGATTGCGAATCGGTATTGGTGACTCGCACTGACTTGCGTAAAGAGAGACCTCTTGATTATCTGGGGAATCTGAAGTATAGTCAGTTGACATAGAGGAGTCAGAGGAACTTACATCCAATTGCGGGAGTTGTTGGCATGGCGAGTTTAACGTAGTGTTGTCAGATAGTTCGCCAGGTGCCGTTAATCCCGCTATGGCTTTGATAAATGGTCGTTGCATTGGTAAGCCAGGGCTGGTGCTTGATTTGTGTGACTGAAAGGCCTGTGCATTCAACTGAGCATTTGGTTTCGGTGTTGATAGAGAAGTCAGATTAAATGGTAGTGTACCAGGGCCTTTCGCGGTGCTAGAACATGGAGTCAACACGATGGACTTATAAGAGAACAGATTTTTGTGTACAGTGTTCGAGTTGCCATTAGGGCTATTGCTAGCAGTTATCATAGGAGGCATGCCAGACTTTAATGAATAAACCTGTCTGCGCTTTGACATGGCTTGCGGACAAACTGCCCTAAATTAGAGTACAGCCAAGAAGCCAACAAGGGATAAGAGCTTGAACAACTGCACAACAGTTAAAAAAAAGATCTCTTTTGGGCACTTACTTTTCTTTGGGGTTATTTGGGAGGGACACCTTCACCGTCAAAGCGGCAAAGCGGGTAAGCGGTACTCAGACTGGTTCTCGCCCGTGTGCGCGTGCGCTGTGCACATGCGCGAACAATTTGTAGAGGTGAGTGATTCCTCACACAGCCAATCGCCGTGATAGATGGGCGGAGTTGGTGAAAACAGCTGGAAATAGGCAGTACTGGCGGTGCAAAGTCCTCGAGGAGCAGGAGCAGCAGAAACAGGAACAGCAGGTAGTGCGGGTAAGCGGTACTCAGACCGGTACTCACCCGTTTGGAACGTTTATTTCCAATACCAAATGGTGTGCAGGGGACGGGAGTTTCTATTGATAATAGGAACTCTGTCTTCGTTCCTGTGAACAGTCCATACACCGTGCGCACAGCGTCACCTGACATTGCAACACTTAGACTGACATTACATATTATGGTATAACAAGGCATATACACTGGGGAAAGGCTGTTTTGCAATGATGTAGGCAAATAAATAGGACCAACTGTGATGTTTCCAATGTGAAAAGGCAAGTCCCCAGTTGTTATTGGGTGGACTGTTCCGCAAGATATGATAGTAGTAACCACTTGAAAATATCTCAAAGCACAAGTCCCCCACGGAAACCACACAAGTTACACAATGTAATGTACACGTAGTCAGCGATTCAGGTTTGTCGATGGATTTTAGTATCTTGAACAGTTTGGCTGGGGCATTTGAGGCTGTCTGAATTTGTGTATTAAAGACATTCTTTTTGACTTCTACAAGGTTCCTTTTGTAGGACCTCTCGAGTTCCTTCCAGTTGTCCTTGTTGCTAGTGGTTGGTTTCTTTAACCATCTGGCTTCAAGTTGTCTTTTTACCTTTTTTTGAGCTGCTAAGTCTGGGATATACCATTTATGATGGCTGGTATTAGGTGTAACTAGTTTAGGGCGTAGGGGAGATATTTGATCAATAAGAGAAGTAGTATGTTGTTTTTACTTAGATATGATGTTCTCACAAGTATCGTCCTCACTAAGATTTGCTAGGATGTTGTTGACACAAGATACAAGGTGTGCCCCTTCAATTTTCTTAAAATTTCTACATTTCGTTTTCTTGGGTTCATTAGGAGATTTCTCAAGAGGAGAGGGCAATGTCAGTGTAAAATATATTTGTTGTGTTCAGACCACATACGTGGAGTAGTCATGCAGTTATTGGTGGCTAGATTGTTCGTGATGATCCAATCTAGCTGGTGACCATTGTTCATTGTGGCTTCAGCATTTTTAACTTGGTTATCAAGATCGATTAGAGCCTTCTCCAGGTCCATCGCTTTTTTATCCTTGGCGTCACCCCGCCAATGATTGAGATCACCTAGGACCAGCGTGGATGAGTTGGGACTTTTTAGAATATTGAGGTGTCCAGTGAACTCTTTGTTGAAATCAGACATAAGAGATGGTGGTCTGTATATGAGGATGACGTTCACACAGTTAGTGTCGGCGGGGAAATGTTTCAGGTGAAGAGTTTCACAGCCTTGCCATGTGAGGGTAGATGGGAACATAAGTAGTGAGTCTCGCATTATCATTGCTACCCCACCCCTTTTTCCTGTGTCTCTATTGGTGTAATGTATGGTATAACCTGTGGGGACTGCGGTGGTGCAGGTGTGACCAACTGGGTCCTGTAACCATGTTTCAGTGAGACACATGATGTCAAGGTTCTCCTCTAATATTAGGTCATGTATGTTTTTTGCATGGTGGTTGAGCAAACATACTTTAGATTTATGTTGGATATTGTTTCACTTCGGGTTGTAGTATTCTTCCTTGATTTGCACTTATGCACCTGTTTTAGAAGAGGTTCATTTTTCAGGAGTGCGCAGTGTAGGGTGTTGTGGCGATGTATCGTACTCCGTTCCATGACTTGCATAGCATGTTGTTGGATTGCCTCCATGCGTAGCATGTCATGTATTTCAACCCAAATATCACCCAAGGCTTTAATTCCCATTCTTACCGAATACTGAGGTAGAGCTGGAGAAAAAAGAACAGGGGTCTGGGCCGATGCCGAGGGACGGCGAGGACCGGCGTAAGACCGGCTTGTCACTGAAAGCACCGGCGCTGAAAGCACCTGACATATCTAAATGAAGGGTGCTGGTGCTTCTGGGACTGAAAGTCCAGTAATTTTCAAAATTGCCTAAATGGGCTGTGGAGAGTTCTTTATCTGTGCTAGGTGTGGCGTATGTCGTGGCAGAACCACTGACACTAATCACATGCACAGTTAATCACACACAGTTTAAGCAACAGCAGAAAGCGAAACTCTATACAAATAATAGCGTGAAGCAGGCGCTGCTGTATATAATCACAGCACGTGATTTCAATCAGTTAAAATGCAGAGAGAAATTTGTTTGTCCTCAACAATGAATGCTAGTATTAATTGCAGCAGTGTCCCTGGTGTCCTTGGTAACAAGGTGCAGTTCCAGCAATTCAACAGTGCATTCTCCTAAGTATGGGCCCTAAGCACAATAGAACCATCCACCTGGATGATTGTGCAATGTGCTGTTCATTCTGGTTGGGAAGTTTGTAACAGTAGCTGTGTGAGTAGGTATGTGAAGGACTTGGGCTAATGCGTAAGATAATTTAGTGTGCATGATATTGGTGCTCAGATGTGAATACAAAGAGTGTACCTGCTGATGTGCAATGAGTAAGAGTGAAGTAAATGTTGATTTGGAAAGAATTCTGAAGGCTAGCATATGGCTACACTGTTTTGTATGAGTAACAGAAGGAATACTACTACAGTAGTGTACTTACTTTGTAGGATGTGAAAAGTAGTTTTCTTCAGGTTGTTGTCTTTCAGGAGGTTGTTCTTCACTGCAATTGGGAAAAAGAAAATGAGTGGGTATGTATGGTAATGGCATAATTTTAGTACACAAAGACATAATTTGCAATGTAGGAGGAGTTGTTGGGAAGAAGAGTTAGTAACATTGGATGTGATTACGATTATGGTTGCAACACTGACGTTGATGCAGATGGGTTGCCACCAGATTCCTAATAATTGTTTGGCTATTCCAGTGTCACTAGGACATTACAGTTCATGTTGGCCTCAAAAGTCAGGTGGTGGAAAATGTTAGTCTCTCTTTCTGTGAAGTTGCATAGAACTGTATGGGAATGGGGTCATGGGAGCTCAGGCATGGTTGATAATGAGGCTGGTGGTCCCATGATAAGTATGCCCTATGGTGCTGGAGTCTTGAAAGTGTGAGAGTTGTTGTTGCACTATTTGTATTAGAAATGGTGCACTGCAAGTCCCAGTATGCAGAGAAAAATCAAAAAGCCAAGAATCATGTACAGATTAGAAAGCAGAATGTTAGGTAGCATGTAAGCATGTGTGGGACAATTAATTAAATTGCACACACTGAGTGTTATTGCAATATGTTGGAGAAATCCTTTCCCTTTTGTTTCATTTATTCATGAACAATTACACACAGCACTGTTGTAAATGTACACATGCATTTATTTATTTATTTATTTGAAATGGTGCTGAAATTAATAGTTTTAGATGTATTGGATTGTACCATTTTTCATTCCATGTACATGCCATGCTTTAGTAACATACATGCAGTTTTCGTTTGGAGAGTGCTTTGTGGGAGTTTCAGTGCAGCTTTGTTAGTGGGAGAAGTGGTTTTAAAAGTGACAGAATGAAAGCAGATAATAACAGTTTGTACATTTGAATGGGTGATATGGGCAAGCATGCATGGTGTGGTAATATATTTAAGTTTCATGCAGTATCTGGCACTTAAACATGCTGTGGAAATGTTTCACATGTGGTTTTATTTTGTTTCACAAAAAAGACACATAGTGCTGCCAAAATTGCAAATATGTGTTTTTAAAGTGTTATGAAAATCTTTATTAAAAGAAAAGTTTGCAACTACACTGCATTGTAAGTAAGTGCCATTTGATGTCAGGAAGTGGGACAAACGAGAGCAGGATTATTGAGTAGGTTAATGCAGGATAAGTGGGAGGAACCCTGTTGACATGCACTTGTAAAAGAGTTGGAAATGTAATTTTTAAAATATATGCTTACCTGTACTTTGTGTTGCTAGATGCAGATGTGGTTGCATCTGCATGTAGAATATATGGAGAGTTTTACAGTAGTTTCTGGTGCAGGCGCTTGGTAATAACAAGAGACCTGTACTCTGAGGGTTGAACAGTACATCTGAAGTGTTGAACTGAGATGACAGAGTTAGATGTAGAGTTCTTGGATGTGATTGGTGGATGAGTGTGTGCCTGCTTAACAGAAGCCAATGAGGAAGTACTGCAAAGAGTGAATTGGAAAGTGAAGAAGTGCTGCTCTATGTTATGGGGTGCACAGACACCGCAATGTTCTGTGGACAGGCCATGCCACATCCAATTCTTTTCAGATTGCCTGGCATGGAAGGGGACTGTAGGGATTAGCCATTCAGGTTTTCTAGTTGTGCTCTATAGGAAGAGAGCGTAATAGCTTTTTTTCATTGCTGCGTGTAGTGAAGGTGGCTGTGTTTGAAGAGTTGGAGAGACTCAGTGTGTGGATGGTGGAAGATTGTTTTATGATTAATTTGCAGATATACAGAAATAGGTAGCATTTCTGCCAACCTTGAATTGGAGGGGGTTGAGGCTTTGTGGTGTGTGTGTATTTTCACTTTGTAAAAATATGGCTGTTTTCAACACACCAGATGTCATTGTGGTTCATTGTGGAGGGCTGTATTTGGGGTACATTAGTGCATTAGTGCAATACGTTTGCAGAGTGCAGTGAAGGAATTTCTGAAGGCACTAATGCAGCTTATTTCTTGAGAGGAGAGCAGATGGTTATGGCTGTGTCTTTCCGGAGGCACAGTGTGTGGATGTTGGGGGACTATTGGATCCATTGGTTGCAGGTGCATAAAGAGCAGTGTGGAGTGGCTGAACATCTTGGATTTCATCATCTTGATTTAAAGTGGTATGGAGTGCACAGCATGACGTGGGTGGACTTGATCCCATTTTGTGTCAATTTGGTCATGCTCCAACATCCAGACATTATCATTGTTCATTGTGGAGGCAACAGTTTATGCCATGTAACTGGACTTTCACTGCAGTTTGCAATGAAGGAGACATTTGGCAAAAAGATGGAAATGTTCCCAAACTCCGACTAATTTTTTCCCAGAGATGGATGTGGCTGCGCTCTAGTTCATTTAATCTGCAAATGGAGAAAGCGAGACGCAATGTCAACAAGGCTGTCTGTGCATTTTTGGGAGATGTTGGCATGATGTCTTTCGATAATGAAAATATAAAATTTGATATTACCAATATTTTTCACAGAGATGGAGTACATCTTACTGATGCTGACAATCAGCTTTTTCTACAAAATATTCAAAATGCTTTAAAGCACTTTTTGTAAATAAAGAAATAATTTTCCACTAGGTAGAAGAAAAATGCATGGAAGCAAGGCAAAAACAAAATGCCTATTGTTGTGCAAGTTGCACAGACAAGTTTAGTTCGGTAGAATGTTGTTTAGTTTACTCTTAAACTTGAAAAAATGTTCAAAAAACAAACAATACAAAAAGGTTATTTTCAGAGCCACCACTTTCCTACCCAAAAGAGTTCAATATTTTTGATGGCACCACCAGCCACATTTTTGGGATGTCAGCAGACTACTGCGCTGTCCACATACTTCATAGGCTGTAGAGGCCTGCACCTTTTTTGGGTATTTCTATTTTTGAATTGTGAAAGGTGGTTCTGAAAAGAATGTTTTTTTTTGGTTGATTTTTTTGTGTTTTATGTTTTCTGAGCTTTTTTTCACAGGAGACACAGGGGAGGGGAGTGAAGGGAGGGTATGGAAGGAGCACCGACCACAGAGAACTAAGGGCAGGTGGAGAAAGGAAGATGTTGGATGTGCCTTAATTATGTAGGGAGAAGTGTTTCTCGTGCACCCAGACTGCAGCCTCGTAAGCACTTCGAAACTGCTCCCCCCTACAGAGCGGTGTGTCACAGTGCATACTGAGTAGTGGCAACCTTTGAAAGGTAAGGATCGATTTTGTCATGTATGGCCTGCGATGCTTCAGCAGGGATCCTCTGCCCCACAGGAGTGTCTCTTGCGGTGGCAGGAGTGTATGATGAGGATATGATAGTGGATGTCAACCTAGTCGCCCCTTCGAAAGGTATGACCCTTCGCACTGCTCCTTTGTGGTACGACCTTAGGCGCACCACATGGAGGGGGTCTCCTAGCTATACAAAACCGGTTTTCCATGGCTGAGTGCAACGTTACATCTAACCTTGTCTGCACAAGCTTTGGGTACCCCTAACAATGGTAAAAAGTTTTCATTCCCAAGATTTACATTGGGAGTTGATGACAAGGAATGCCACTACCTCATCCTCTTCCTCCTCTTGATCCACCCCTGTATAACCATGCCCGTTCCACTCTCCAGGCCCTCTAGATGGTGGTGATGGTGGTGGGGCAGCTGCAATGGCCACAGATGCGATTGTCTCAAGAAGTACAAAGTACAGATACCAAACAGACAGCAGAACCAGCAGCAGGTGCTCTCTCCTGCCAGAAAAACAATGAGGAGCAGCAGTGGGTGTGTCCCTTATGGGGTGCTGTCCACGGTCACACGATGAAGTCCCGAGATGACCGCAGATAGGACGGCTGCCCTGCAGACACTTTTGAGCAGGATACGGTGCGTGCATGCATGCCGGTGTCCGTAGGACAGGGGTGGAGTCTCGAACTATTTAAAAGTGTGACACGTGCAAGCAGACAGGTCCAGAAAGGCGCAGTGTTCGGGGGCACAGCGAGATCAGGTGCACATGCGTCCAGCTGTCTGCAAGACAGGAGAGGGGTCCCTAAACTAATTAAAAGTGTGACACCTGCGAGTGTACAAGTCCGGACAGGCGCAGTGTTTGGGGCACAGTGACATAAGGTGCACATGCATCCAGGTGTTGGCAGGAGAGGAGCAGGGTCCCAGAACTAATTAAAAGTGTGACTCGACCTTGTGGACAACTCCGGAGAGGCGTGATGTTCAGGGGCATCTCTATTTTGCCTACGGACAGTCAGGCTTTTAAAAAAAAAACATGCACCAGAGTACACACATGCATATTTATTAAGACAAACAAATACAATCAATTAGGAAAGGGATTTGGGTAGCAGAATGGGACACGTATATGGGGGTAATGGGTTTTTCTACACACTGGTCATGAGTTGGGGAAGGGATTGAGGTTTAATCGTAGCATCTTTGATTTACGGAATTTGATGGGGATTATTGGTTGGGACAGTATGAGGGGGTACAGGTACAAGTGGGGCTGTGGTATCAGATATTTTCTTTAACATGATTTTTAACACATGTCATCAACTGTGCAGATATGTTTAGTAGTTGATTTTCTGCATTTGGAGTTAAGGGCTGTCTGTTGACATCTTCTTGGTCATTTAATAGTCATTTGGTGCCACTTTCTTCATTTGCACTTTGTACTGTTAAAAAAAACATTTTTTAGTGACATATCAAACAATTTACATCACTTTTTATGGTTTAAAAATTGTATTCTGTACCATTAGAGTTGTTTCCTTCACTCATGTCATCATTGGGGAAGTGTTCTTCTAGCCAGTCCAGGGTGCTTGCCATTTCTTTTCAAAGAAAACAATATTGCTTCTTCTTACAAGTTATGTATACATAACAAATTGTAATAGTACAGAAAGTAATATAGTGCACATACTATTTTTCAAACGGTTTCTTCTTGAGTAACTGGCAGCTGCTTCTCAGTGTGTAAGGAAAGCTGCACTGAAGTGATACTACTAGGTGTACAGTTAACCTTTGTGCTTGGTGCATTCCATTATGTTGTGGAACCTATGCAATGTTAATGTTAAAGGATATTTGTACCGTGCACTATCACCACCGGAGGGGTCCCCTGACACATTGACGGCTCTGAAAAAGGGAGGGGTGGGAGGTGAGTTAGTGGGAACAAGCTGAGAAAGTGTAAGCGAGCAGTGATGTGCTGTTGACGGCCTCGACCCAGAAGTCTGTTGGCTGGCTTGGGGTGTGTTACAGTCGGTAGCCGTTGTGTGCTCTTGTGTGGGTCTATGTGTGGTTTGTTTTGTTGTTGCAGTGGTTTGTGCGGATTTAGAGTGTGAGAGATGTATGCAGAGGGGCTAATTTGTTAGTGGATTGGTTTGTTGGCCTTGCTGTCTGGAATCAAGGCGCTAAACTTCTGTATTCTCTTCAGGTGGGGTTGCGTGAGCATCTCTGCGTCTCCGTCTAGATCTGGTGTTATTCGACACTCACAGTCCCTTTCCTACTTGGCATCCACTCACATTCATAACCTGGCCCAAGTTGGGCACCGGCCACCTACTTGGCACCTGTTTGTATGTGGGGCAGGCATGCATTTGTGCGTACCTTCAGATCTGGCCCAGAGAGCATTCCCAATCTAGTCAGTGCACGGCATCGGTCAGCCAGGATTACTCCCTCTATATTTGGTGGCTGCTCAGCATTCATCATCTTAATCAGTTGTTCATACAAGTTACCGCTACCGCTCCCAGCCCCTTCGGAACGTGGCAAATGCCAAAGCTTGCAATTATGTCCAGGGTGGCATCTGCCGTCATTCTCAACTCCCTTCGGTCAGTGGCCCTGACAGTATCCACAACTTAGTTGGAGTGTGGCAAGTGCTAACGTTCACATAACTTTATAAAAGTATGATCTCTAGTAGCAATTATAGAGTGGGTGAGGTTGTTAGCTGGAAGTTGGCTAGGGATGCTGATTTCTGTCCTTATGGGTGTTGCTTGTGTCCTATTTGATTTTGCGCCGTCTCTGTTGTTGTAGCAAGGGTTTCTTTATTTGGGTCTAGATGTTGTTGTTCGCATCCTAGATTTGTCATCCTTTTCTTTACGTTTCTCGTTCGGTAGTTTTAGTTTTTTCAGTTTTAATCTGTGATATTGAAGAGCCAGGTTTTTAGTGATTTTCTGAATTGTAGGTGGTCTTTGGTGTTTCTTATTTCTTTCGGGATGTTGTTCTAGGTTTTTGCGGCTAAATGGGAGAAGAAGGCACCCCCAAGTTTTTTCTTAAGGTATGTTTTTTGTTCCAGATGGATTTCGTTGCTTGATCTGAGGAGTCTCATTGGCTTGTAGATTGTTAATTTCTTTTGTAGGAATTCAGCTCCTTGTCCACTGATTGCCCTGTGTGTTATGCATATTGTTTTGAAGGTGATGCAATGTTTTACTGGGAGCGAATGCAGTGTTTTTAGGGCTGGAGTGATGTGGTCTCTTCTGGATAGTTTGAGGAGCAGTCTTGCTGCTGCATTTTGGATCTGTTGTAGTTTCTTCAGGAGGTATTTTGGTATCCCGAGATAGAGGCTGTTTGCATAGTTGATTCATGACAAGATTAGGGCGATGATTGTGAGTGTTTTCTGGGTGAAGGAGAGGTAAGGTAAGATTCTTCTTGCCGTACGAAGGAAGAAGAAGCATTTTTTGATTATTGCATTTATTTGTGTTTCTAAGGTTAGGGTGTTCTCCATCAGGACTACCTGATTTTGTACTACCTTGGATGGTGTTGGTGCGGTTCCCATTTCCGTTGGCCATGGAATATAGGTGTTGTTTTCTTGGTTTTTGGATATGATCATGATTTCTGTTTTTCCTGGGTTGATTTTCAAGTTATTGGCGTTCATACAGTCAAAGACTTCTTTTAGACGTTCGATTAGGGTTGAGTGATCGGCTTGAGTGTCTGATTTTGTAGATGAGTTGGGTGTCATCTGCGTAGTTGTAGCATGTACTTTTGTATTTTTTGAAGATTCTGATTACTGGAGTTTGGTAGATGTTGAAGCCCAGTGGTGATAGTGAGGACCCTGTGGTACTCCACAGTCGTTAACTCGAGGGGTGGATTTGAAGGGCTTTATCCATACGGTTTCTTTTCTGTCTGTTAGGAATGATTTAATACAGAGTATTGCCATGTCCGTTATGTCTATGTCTTCTAGTCTTTTGGTTAGGGTGTCATGGCTAACTGTTTCGTAGGCTGCGTAGAGGTCGAGCAGAATCCGAGCTGAGGTTGTGCCAGAGTCAGCGTTTGTTTTTAGGTCACCCCATATGGATAGTAGTGCTGTTTCTGTTCTTCTTGCGGGTCTGAAACCGACTTGTGCTTGGTCTAGCAGATGGTGTTTTTCATTGTGTTCTTGGGTTAATTTGTATATGTAGGTCTCCAGGAGTTTTGCTGGGTATGGAAGGATTGAGATCGGTCTGTAGTTGGTGAGATCTTCTACGTCGCCACTTGTGTTTTGTAAAAGTGGTTTGATATACGCTGTTTTGAAGGTTCTTGGTACGGTTCCTGCTGCTAGTGAGAGATTTAGGAGGTTTCTGTAGTATTCTGATGTTGTTCCTTGTGTGAGGATAGATTTGTAGATGTCTGGTGGGCAGGATACATGGGTGACCCAGCTTTCTTGCTGTGTTTCACCAGCAAGACGAAAGCTTCTGCTGATATTTCAGGAAAGTTTTGGAATTTGTGCTGCGGTTCTGTGTTAGGTTTGGTTGGTTGAATGTTATGGTTGGTTGGTCTGTTTTGTATGATTTGTCGGATGTCGTTGATGTTGTTCTTGAAGTGGTCTGCCAGGTTGTTGCAAAGTTTCTCTGATGGTTTTGCGGTGTTGTCGCAGCCTGGTGGGTTTCTCATTTCTTTAATGATGTTGAACATTTCTTTTTGTGTGTTTGTCTCATTGGTGATTCTGGGCCTCATTACGACCCTGCCGGTCCAGAAAGAACGGTGGTGGTAAAATCAGGTCTGGCTTGACGGGTTTAACACCACCCAACTGCAGGCGGACATGGAACCACTGGCTCTGTCATAGACGAAACCAGTGTTTCCATTGTTCCCATCCCCATGGAGTCCTATAGGGCTCCATGGGAATGGGGACTTACACAATTCCGCCTCTGAAATTCCTGGGTCACCCAGATCATAATGCCCCAGTGATTCCCGGAATCACGGAGGCGGAATGGTAATATGGGTCCAGCGGTAACTTGCTGTTTTTTCGGGCTCGGTTACCGCCAGACTCGTAATGAGGCCCTCTGTCATCATAATGCCTTCTCTTTGCCTTTTGTATTTCCTTCTTGTATGCTCGGATTTGTTTCTGGAACAGTATTTGTCTGGCTTGTATTTTCTTTCCTCCATTCCAGCTTCTTGTTGTTGTCCATTTTTCATGGCGCTTAGTAGGTGGGTGAATCATTTTGCCATTGACCTTTTTTTGATAGGGTGAATGGTTTTCCTGGGTGATCTTTTCAATTGTATCAGCGATCCATTTGTGTAATAGCTCTGCTTTCCCATCTATGTCAACCAGCTCCAGTTCTGTAATTGAGGGTTTTGGTTGTCTCCAGTTGTTCGAACAGCTAGCTTGCTTTGACGGTTTTCCAGTTTCTTTTAGTGGTGGTTGTGAGTTTGGGGGCCTGGGTGAAGAGTAGAGTCGGTAGTCTGATGATGAATGGTGATGAATGGGATGATGAGATGGTTGCTCCACAGTATTTTTATCGGTGGTGCGTGGTGGTAAGTTTTTCCTTGGTGAAGATTGCATCGAGGGTGTGTCCTGCCGAGTGTGTTGCCCATTTGATCAGTTGTCGTAGTTTCATGGTTGTAATTTGTCCAATCAATGAGTTTTGAGAGTTGGTGTGACTTGCTTCAAACCAGATGTTGAAGTCCCCCAGGATAATTAGATGTTCTTGGTTGATGGCTGTGTTGGTGATGGCTTCTAAGAAGCTGTCGGCGAAGGTTGCATCGTTGACAATGGTCTGTACACCATGATGAATGTGATGTTGTTTTTGGGTTTGCTGAAAGTTGTATAACCATGGTTTCGCAATTGATGATGTTGGGAGGTTTGTCAATTTTTATTTTCAGGTGTCCTTTGAATGCTATCACAAAGTCCCCTCCTTTTTTAGGCATTTGAAATTGGTTGGGAAGCAGCTTTGGAGTGTGATTTTGTAGTTGTCGTCCAGCCATGTTTCTGCGATGAATAAGATGTCAATGCCGTTGTCGTAGAGAAGGTCAAAGATCTCAGTTGAATGTTTTGAGATGGTTTATTAGATTGCATTGGAGTTTAGAGGTGTGGTTAGGTTTGGGCTTTTTTGTTGGGTTTGTCTTCTGATCGGTGTTGGGGTTTTCTTTCAGGTCGATCTCTAGTTGCAGTGCTGGTACAGGTGCGTCTGTGTCCTCGAAAAGGTCTTCTAGGTTGAGTGTTGTTTAAATCAGGTTCTTCTTCCAAGGATAGTGGGTGTCCAATGGAAGTTGGTCTTGATTTAGTGATGTAAGGTGTCATTGCGTCGATTATGATTTTGTTATTTCTAGCACTGTATGTTCTTCTTCTGCATGGTTGTCTGCTTTTGCTGATTCTCAGGTTGGGTTGGTTTATTCTGGTGACTGGTTGTTTGCGAGGTATGGAGTTAAATAGAGGGATTTTTCTCTTCTCTCAGCATTGGTTTGGTTGTTGTTCCTGTCTGTGGGAGTGTGTTCTGCAGTTGCGATTCTTTGTTGCTGTTCTGGTGTGTTTGTTCTTTCTTCTCTTTTTCTTTCCCTCGGTACAGGTAGATTGCACAACATCTTGAGGTTGAGGGTTGTTTTGGTCTTTATTTCTTTGTTTTGCTTTAGTCCGGCTATCTTGTGGTGTAGTACTGGGTGTAGAGAATTGTCAGCTAAAGTTTGGGTACTGTCTGTAGGAGGTCAGCTAGTATTGCTGACTTGTTCAGTTGCTGTTTTACGTAAGGTAGGTTTGTTAGGGTTACATCGTTGGGTTAACGTTGGCTGTCCTTAGTATGAGTCTCCCTGGGCAAGGTTCACTTCAGTGAGCCAACTAAGTGGGGTTAGGAAGGATAGCTGGTAACTGGAGAGTTGTTCTAATGAGCGTAATTAACAGTAACTGTGGCATCTAATGAGCGAGTGCCCTTCATCAGAGTATCACTCCACAAAATTTAGCCAATGATCTGTCTCACTCCATAGTGATGTTCTCTAGATGTGAGTAGGTCGTCAGATATGAACATCCTGTATAATGGGAGATTGGCCTGCAGTCAACAATGCACTTTGAAATAGGGCACCGCTAGATTTGGGCGTCCTGTATAGTGGCAGAGAGGCCTATGCCCGACTGATCAAATGGGTGCTGTGCTAAATACAGTTAGGTTTGAGACCCAGGTGAACCAATGAGTCCAATGCTAAATACAGCTAGATCTGAGAGTCCTGCATAGCGGGAAAGGGGCCTACGCCTAACAGGTGAAAATATTACCATCCTAAACACAGGTAATAAAGATTACAATCATAAACTCAGTTAGATTTGAGAGTCATGTATAGTGGGAGAGAGGCCTGCACCTAACAGGAGAGAATATTACAATCCTAAACACAGGTGAAGAAGATTACAATCCTAAAAACATGTGAAAAGATTACAGTCCTAAACACAGCTATATTTGAGAGTCCTGTATCATAAGAGAGAGGCCTACGCCTAACAGGTGAAAAGATTACCGTCCTAAACACAGCTATATTTTAGAGTCCTGTATAGTGGGAGAGACGCCAATGCCTAACAGGAGAGAAGATTACAATCCTAAACACAGGTGAAGAGTTTACAGTCCTAAACACATGTGAGAAGATTACAGTCCTAAACACAGCTATATTTGAGAGTCCTGTATAGTGGGACAGAGGCCTGCGCCTAATAGGAGAGAAGATTACAATCCTGAACACAGGTGAAGAAGATTACAATCCTAAACACAGGTGAAAGAATACAGTCCTAAACACGGCTATATTTGAGAGTCCTGTATAGTGGGAGAGAGGCCTACACCTAACAGGTGAAAATATTACTGTCCTAAACCAAGCTATATTTGAGAGTCCTGTATAGTGGGAGAGAGGCCTATACCTAACAGGGGAGAAGATTACAATCCTAAACACAGGTGAAAAGATTACAGTCCTAAACACAGGTGAGGAGATTACAGTCCTAAACACAGCTATATTTGAGAGTCCTCTATAGTGGGAGCGAGGCCTATGCCTAAGCGGTGAAAAGATCACTGTCCTAAACACAGCTATATTTAAGAGTCCTGTATAGTGGGAGAGAGGCCTACACCTAACAGGGGAGAAGATTACAATCCTAAACACAGGTGAAAAGATTACAGTGCTAAACACAGGTGAGAATATTACAGTCTTAAACACAGGTGAGAAGATTACAGTCCTAAACACAGCTATATTTGAGAGTCCTGTATAGTGGGAGAGAGGCCTACGCCTAAAAGGGGAGAAGATTACAATCCTAAACACAGGTGAAAAAAGATTACAATGCTAAACACAGGTGAAAGAATTACAGTCCTAAACACAGGTCAGAAGATTACAGTCCTAAACACAGCTATATTTGAGAGTCCTCTATAGTGGGAGAGAGGCCTACGCCTAACAGGTGAAAAGATCACTGTCCTAAACACAGGTGAGAATATTACAGTCTTAAACACAGGAGAGAAGATTACAGTCCTAAACACAGCTATTTTTGAGAGTCCTGTATAGTGGGAGAGAGGCCTACGCCTAAAAGGAGGAAAGATTACAGTCCTAAACAAAGCTATATTTGAGAGTCCTGTATAGTGGGAGAGGCCTATGCCTAACAGGTCAAATGGGCTTTGTAGTAAACACATCTATGTTTAATAGTGTGAGGTTGAGGAAGGGAGAAGAGGTGTTAATTATTACTACAGTGTTTTGCAACATACTATACTATATAGCATGCAACATACTTTTGGTTTCTCAAGTACAGAATTTATATATATATACATATTTTTGGATGTGGTGCATACATCTGTTATTGTTTCATGTACATGTCTTTGCCAGTTGCTGGATAGACCTATGTAAGGTAACCCCTGCGCTTTTGGGCAGAGTAAATTCTATCCAATGTCCTTGGACAGTTGTACAGTCAGCAGACTCTGTGGCTATTACAGTGGGGCAAGGGGGGCAGTATGATGTCAGGGACAATCCACATGTAGACAAATTAAGGGTATCCTGGTAAAAACCCATGAAATTCAGTGAAACAACTTTGTTAAAGGGACATTATGGTTAAGTTGCACTAATAAAAACCTAATAAAATCAGTGGAAAAATATTCTTAAAGGGTTATTATGGTTACAAGTAAAATAAAAAAAAAATGAAATTTGCCAGATATGGTAAGGTAAGCAACCATAACTCGCGCCACCATTGTGCACTGCTCAGATCAACGCCCACAACATCAAAGATGACATGACAATTATCATGCCCTTACAAAGGGTTATGTTTATAATGTTGGTAACAAGGTGTTACGGATGAACGTGAGATCTATGCAAAACTACTTAACATATGAATGAATGTACTTATGCAAAGAAAACATTACATTACAGTGTTCTTCTGGATAGAGGAAGAAATGGCTGCAGCATACACTGTAGAAGTAGAATATTTTTATTCTGCTAATTTTGATTTGTGAACTCATGAAAGATATCCTTGCAAAGTTTTCTGTACTGGTAAGCATGGAATATATAGATAATACGTCAAGTCCTACAACATATTTGTCTTAGTACAAATAATACATACAAAGACCAAAAATGCATACACATTAAATGCATACACTGGCATACTACAGTACAGAAGACAGAAACGATATCAATAAAACATTTGAATAACATGTTAGTGGCCCTGTAGTTATGGTTAAGTTGCTAATCCCATAGGAAGAGCACGTTTTGGGTGGCTTATTACTTCGCTCTCCCTGGACGAATCCTCACCAAACTTTGTAAAAAAAAGTATATGGCCCACTCTGAATTTCTTTGCAAAGTTTGGTGAGGTTTGGTCCAGGGGGGGCAAAGTTATAGGGGGGGTCCCAAAATTTATTTTTTTCCCATAGACTGAATGGGGAAAAAACTTTGCTCACGCCTACAGCCCAAACCGTTGGACGGATTTTCCCCAAATTTGTGGCAGGAGCAGCGGCATTGTCCCGAAAGCATGAAAATTACATTTGTGATGTCATCTTTGATGTCCTGGGTGTTAGTCTTAGCAGTGCACAGTAGTGGCGCGAGTTATGGTTGCTTAGTTTACCATAACTGGTGAATTTCAGGGGTTTTTCAGTTTTACTTGGAACCATAATGTCCGTTTAACAAAGTTTTTTCTTTGAATTTCATAGGTTTTTATTAGTCCAACTTAAGCATAACGTCCCTTTAACAACGTTTTTTCAGTGAATTTCAAAGGTTTTTATTAGTGCAACGTAACCATAACGTCCCTTTAACAAAGTTTTTTCATTGAATATACATATATATGTATTACACAGCCACGGTAGTGGCTGTGTAGTTATGGTTAAGTTGCTGTTTCCATAGGAAGAGCACTTTTCGGGCGGCCTATGACTCCGTTCCCACTGGATGAAAAAAGTATATAGGCCACTCTGAATTTTTTTGCAAAGTTTGGTGATGTTGGTCAGGGGGGGAAAAGTTATAGAGGGGGTCCCAAAACGTCTTTTTTTCCCATAGACTGAATGGGGGAAAAACCGCTGAACGGATTTTCACCAAAATTGTGGCAGGTGCAGGGGCTTGGTCCCGAAAGCATGCTTTTGTAAATTTGGTGAAAATCTGTGCAGTAGTTTTCTTTAAAACGACCAAAAGTAGGTCTCAAAAAATGAGTGATATCTATGTCTGCTCCGCGGTCACACTTCCATGTTCGCTCAGCAGACAAGATAACGATTGGCTAAGGGGCTGGCGTCATGACCGCGGACACGTGACGTCTCTGCCGATTGGCTGCAGTGAGCCGTGTTCTGCGTCTGATTGTTTGGATCCGCCCGACATCTTGGATCCGCCGACAGCGCAGCAGCGACCAGCAGCAAAATGCTATTTCGAAAATTGTTTTGCTGTGTCAGAGTGCTTGGGGAGGTTCAGACAGTAAGAGATGGGTGAAAAACTTAATTTGTTCAGGCGGTAGGTGTTAATGATGTATTCCCTATGCCCGCCTTGTTCAGGATATTTGTAAGCACAGAAAATGAGAGGTCTCATAAGGGTAGTATTTCAGTCGGTGCAGTCTGCAGGCAATTTGAAACTGTTCTAAGGACACGCGTGGTGTTAGCGAACATTGAAATTGAGTACATGCCATTATTAAATTATTTTTTTCTATGGGTGTGCTATTGATTTGTACGGCGCCATGGGTGTGACATTCTGCGGTGGTTGTTGGCAGAGCCTAGAGTCTTGGACGCATAGCCGTAGGCCATAGGCCGAAGGCCATGCTTCCAAGACTGTAGGCCCTGGCCACAACCACGGCAGCATGTCACAGCCATGGATACACCTGTAGTATTGCTTATCGATCAGATGGTTGTGGAGAGTGTGTAGAGTCTTAGGTGCATGGCCTTTGGTCATGCACCCAAGAACAAAGTTATAAGCACTGGAGTTATAAGCCACTGCACACCCATACATTGCAATATCTATGGACATACAGCTAAGAGTGTAGCTTCTGGCCACATCCACTGCAGCATACCACACCTATAGATACACCCATAGTATCGCACATCACTCAGGTGGCTGTGGGGAGGGCTTGCAGTCACCCAACAGCACATTTATACGTAGTGTAGTTACAAGCCACAATGGGTGTGATATGGTGTGGTAGTTGTGGCCATGCACCCAAGAAGAAAGTTATAAGCACTGCAGTTATAAGCTACTATGGATTTTATATAATGCATACCCATACATTGAAAAACCTATGGCCTTACACCCAAGACTGTAGCCTGTGGCTACAACTACTGCAGCATATCACAGGTATAGGTACACTCGTACTATCAAACATCATTCAGGTGGTTGTGGGTAGGGCGTAGCATTTTGGGTGCATGGCTAAAGGCCATGCTCCCAAACCCAACTTTATACGTAGTGAAGTTACAAGCCATAATGGGTGCGATATGCTGTGGTGGTTCTCGCCAGGACCCAGAGTCTTGGGTGCAAGGCCATGCACCCACGACTGAAGTCATAAGCAGTGAGGTTATAAGTGAACATGGGTGTGCTGTGGTGTGGTGGTTGTGTGCACAACCTAGCGTCTTAGATGCATGGCTGCAGACCATGCACCCAAGAGTAAACTTATAAGTAGTGAAATTACAAGCACCATGGTTTTGATATGCTGCGATGGTTGTGGGTAGGACCTATAGTCTTGTTTGCTTGGCCGTAGGGTGTAGGTGGTAGGTTATACATCCAAGACGCTAGGACCAGCCTACAGCCACTGCACCATATTACTGCTATAGATTAGACGTGTAGATTTGAATACGTATGACATGACTGTAATTATAGTTACTGTTTACTTTGTTCAGAATCTTACTTGACTTTAGTATTTGGCGGAAATATCCTTTTTTAATTTCTGTGATAAAAGAAAAGAGCATGTTAGTGTTTGTATTTTATGAAGACTTATTACATTGTATAATAGACAGTTTAGCATTTTTTTTTACCCTCATATTTAGTTTACAAACCAGTGTACTGTGCATTTTGCTCAGTTTCTGTGTTTGTTTTTCTAATCCTTGGGTCTGGGGGAAAAAAAATCCCTGTCGGTTTTGAAAAAAAACCTTTATTTGCTATGCTACAAACTATTTCTTTGTTTTCTTTGAGTGTTTCCTTGTTCTTTCTGATTCATGTTATGTCTGTTGCCTTGTTGCAGATTTTTAACAACAGTTAGATACCTGTTGGCGTATTCTAACTGTGCATTTGTTATTACGGATCTGTGGTATCCATTTATCTGTGTGATTGTTATACACTCTTGGGCAGTTATATACCTGTTGGCGTATTCTAACGGTGCATTTGTTGTTATGGTTCTGTGGTATTCATTTATCTGTGTCGTTGTTATACACTCTTGGGCAGTTAGATACCTGTTGGCGTATTCTAACTGTTTATAGTCTTTTACTTGATTTTTTGGTAATGTTGAAGTACACATTAGTTATAAAATTTTGGCTTTAAGAAAAGTAAGTACACATTTGTAAGATTAGCAGGCAATCTCTGCTTTAGAGTAATGGTGGTATCATTACATTCAAACCATCCACATTTCTTTTTAATGTATGCAGTGTAGTGACCTGCATTGGTTGTAGCTCCTGCGTGGTAGATTATACCTATTGTGGTAAAGGTTTTCTTTCCAAGTGACACTTGACCGTGTGTGAATCCAGTCAGCTTGCAGTTGTTTTTGGTACCATCTGCATTATAACGTAGAAGCATAACTATTATGTAGTTACTATGTGTTTGTATCAGTAAGGTGGAGCGATTGTCAGAATTGCAGGTAGTACATAATCTGCCATGGTTTGCATTCCGTACAAGTTGCTGAAATGGAATGGATTCACAATTAGGTATGGATACATACACAAATCTCTCATTTGGGATTTGTTCCTGTATCACAGTGTTACAAAGAGTGCATGTATGTTTCCACATGTATGAAATCTGGAAGATTTCATTTATAGGTATGTTTTTGTTTTCCAGTACTTGTGTTAAGTACATTAGAAATTCTTGTGGATCTTCTTGTGAGTTTATAGACCATTCCAGCACAGTAGTCCAATTCTTGTCTTGTTCTGTGAACACTGTATGTGTTGTCAGGATTGTTTGTTGCATTTCTATGAAGGACTAAGATTTGCAAACACAATTGGTTATACTGTGTAAGTAAATATTGTTAACAATTTGTGGCAATTGAAATAGAATATTCATTGCTACATTTGCATAGCAACTTACACCAGTTTCATTTGGAAATTTGAATGAACTAGCTAGTTCTGTCTCTGAGTGCTTTTTTCTGAGTTTCTTTGAAGAAGTGCCTGATTTACTTTCCCTAATAGGTTCTTCTTTGCTTGTGGTAATTGATGAAGTTTTAGCTTCTTTTGTTTTCTTTGAAGGATTTGCCATCAGATTATGTTGCATTTCTGTTTGAATTAGTTTTCTTTTACCACGTTTTACTTTTTCTGGAACAGGATATTGTTTCAGATGGGGGGTGTAGTGAACGCAGTCTATTGTATTCTGAAATGCAAGGAATATCAGCTTTCAGTTTACTTGCATCAAAGTTGATTAGAAATAGACCGTCAAGTGTACATAAGCATGATAGTGCTACGTAGCTCATGCCTTCTTTAAAGACTGTGTTTCCTATATCTATCAATGCTTTGTCTAGGGTAAGACCTTGGAATTTATGAATGGTGACTGCATATGCAAGAGTTAGAGAAAATTGTTCTCTACGTACATACATGTCTTTGAAGAGAAGGAATTGAGCAGTTGAGCGCCCTATCCTTTTCACTTCTGAAAGTTTGTCTAAGCGAATATTGACAAACTGAATGTTGTTGTCACGTGGGTATGTTTGAAAGCCAACAACTGTACACAGTGCCCCATTAACTAGCCCTTGCTCCACGTCAAGGTTACGTTTAAGCATTACTCTACAATTTAAGGATAATTTTAATATTTTTTCCAACCCAGCTGTGTTGGAGATTGAATTTTCTAAGGTATTTAGTCTTGTTGTGGCTTGCTCACACATGGGTAGTGTCATACCATGTACGTCTAGTTTGTCTGTGGCGCAAATTTCCATTATTGGTTGCATTTCTTTTTTAACATTGTTTCATTGAATTTGAAACAGCTTGCAAGAGTTGGCATTAAGGCCATACAATTGACATTTTTGTGCCCTAATTGTTCCATAACATCACTAGCACATGCATTATCGCCATAAAGTGCATGAATGTGCCGGTTTTTCAATATTACTTGTGCTTCTTGAGTACACCAACTCTAATACTTTTAAAAATGTTGGCATAAGTGAGATCAGCAGATTGCCGTCATGTTTTCTGTTAATTTGCTGTATTGGAAATGTTGCCAAAGGTTGACATTTCCTATGCTGCCAAAGGTTTTATGGCAGAGTTTGTGTCCTAAGGTTCACCTTTCTCTGGTGTCAATTGTAGAAGATCTCCGAAAACGATAATGTGTTTCTCTGCAAACAGTTCTTCGTAGTTTGTTTTAAGTACTTCTTGCAATCTGAGATGAATCAAAGCCAACATTAGGTTGGAGACCATGCTCACTTCATCTATTAGTAGCATTTTCATTTCTTTTAATACTCTGCGTAGTTCCATTGCAGCTTCTGCAGAAGGTTTGTAATAGTCTAATTTGTTTTGGTGTTCTATTGGAAGGAGTAGTAATCGGTGTAAAGTGACACCGCCTATGTTGTAGGCAGCTAAACCTGTGGGGGCAGTTACAACAGCTGACAGTTCGTTGTTTGTCAATTGTTGAAGGAACTTGCTGATGATTTTGATTAAGAATGTTTTTCCTGAAACAGCTTCACCACTGACGTACAGCAGTATATGTTTGTAATTTTGGCAGGTACATTCTTTATTTTTGTGTTGTGCACCATGTGCAATTTGTTTTGTTACTTCTTCAAAAATGGTGCACTGATCTTTGTTAAGTTTTGCTTGTATTACAGTTAAGTCTTCTATATCTTCTTCATAGTGACACATGGTGTTTTCCACTTCTGTCATAGCTAATCCTGCCTCATTTGCTATTAGTGGCTGTCCTAGTGGTCTTGGCTTCCTGTTACAGAAGGTTGACTACTGTCGGAAGTGTCCTTATCTAGTTGGGCCTGAAGTTCTTCTTCGTGTTGCTGTTCATTGTGCAACATTGTTTCGTACTGCGAAAAGTTCACATCAGTGATATCACTTTCATTTGCTTTGAAAGCATCTTCATAGCAGTCATAGTTATCTAGTATCTCTTCCTCTTTTCTCCATGGTTGCAAAAGTTGTAGCAGAGACATGTAATATAGTTCTTTCTGTTGAGGGGTTTTTAATTAAAATTCGACATGATTAATTAAGTTTCGTTTGGTAAGTTTCACTAAGCTGCCATCACGATCTGTCACTCTATATCTACCTTTGCTTTCATCGGGTTTTATATTATTTTGTATGCAAAGTTTTGAGCTATGTGGTATATACACATGCTTTTCAAAGTGCTACTCCTGTTTGGATAGTATGTGTCCATTAAATTGTTTTTTAAAATGTCTTGGCTGTTGGGATCTTTTCTGGCAATTGTTTCTATGTCCTCATATGATTTCAGAACTCTTTCTCTAGATTTAGCAGAACCAAGACTTAGCCATACTATGTTGTCTGATTTTCCATACAATGCAGAACCGGTTAAACGATCTGCCGCTTCGTAGGCCCCACATTCTCTATGAGAGTGCATTTTTTATGCCTAGTCTGTACAATTTCTGAGATCGTGTTTTCTCTGATGATAGGTCATTCCAGAGGTCTTGAAGCTCTGTTTTTTCTGCTTTTGATAGGTAGGCTGTAACAGATTGTGCAACCGCAGTGGAATTGTCTGCAATGTACTGCACATCTATGTTTGAATTCCATAAGAGGGCAATGATTGTATTGTAATCATTGATATATTTTGATTCTTCTGTTCCTTTATGTAATACGTGTTCTTAGGTGAGTTAGCTTTAACACTATTTCGAACTGAAGACATGAAGTTGTTCACTTCACCTGTTTCTGTAACTGGTCTAGGGAAACCAACTCAGCATTTGGTGTAGTATTTCCCTTTGCTTTCGTATTTGCGACGACAATATTTGCCACATTTGTGTCTTTGAAATTGTAAAATCTGTCCATGCTGGTCACTATGTGTCCGTTGTGAAGGGATTTCACAAGTGACATATTTCTGGATGAACTGCAGAACAGTGGCATCACTGTTGTGGTCAAATTTAGGTGCACCTTTGATCCATAAACGCATGTGAATATGTGGTGCTCCTCTTGCTTTTTGTTCTTTTCTCCAAAAAAAGTGTTGCTCTTCTCCGAGGGGAGGAGAAGTTTTATTACAAATAAAGTGTAGCATAGCAATGAAACGATGATGGAAATATCTTGACAGATTAACTGGATCTAGAGAGCAAAGTTCTCCCGGTGTTAATATATCTATGTTGGTTATGTTATTGTTTGATATGCGTAAGAACTCATGTAAATCTTCCCATGCACATTCTGCACAACTTAGTGTAACAAACCAAGTTGGTTGTCCAAGGTTTCTGATCATACAACGTACGTCTCCGTGCCATCGGAACGAATATTTTTTTGTACCACGTATATTTACAAACAAATTTGTTATATTTGATTGTAAAACCTCATCTTTTTCTTGTACTGTTTGTATTAATTGCGTAGCTGACATATTTTGAAAGTGGGTTCCAGATTTCAAAATGTGTGCAACTTCGTAACATAGGGTTGCTAGTTCACTTTCACGGAGTAGGTGGAATATCTATTCCACATTTTGTCTAAATCTGGGATCTTGCGAATACATTCGTAATGAGGGGTATTCTGATGCCGTAATCTGAGTGGGTCTATCATCGTATCTTCTGCCTTTGCCAGTAGGAAATAGCAGTGGAAAAGCACGTGCTTCTATACTTTTTCCCCATACGCTCATTGGTGACCCTTTGGTTTGTTGCATTTGGTAACTTTCTAGTGCATCTTCTATGCTTTCTTTGGAATGCAATGGGTAAACTGTAATGGCCCAAAAGAGTGGATACTGGGGCAGGATCCAGAAGTTCAAATTGACCAGTTTCTGATGGCTCTTGAATTATTTCAGTTGTTTCCCTTAAGCTTTCTTCAATATCTATGTCTTTGTAGTATTCATTATTGTCTTTCAGATATTGCAAGGCTTGTCTAACTTTATTTAAGTCCACCAGTTGTTGCCACATTGTTTTGTCTTTTGTTGGTACACCATTTACCAAGACAATTAAAGAATGCTCTATTGGACGTTGCACTCCTAGAGTGTGTACATTTTCTGTTAGATCTAATGGCAAATAAACTACTTTGCCACAAATGCCTTTCACCAATTCAGAGGGAGGTAATTTTGCTGTTTTTGGTTGAAGGCGTATAAATGCTTGAAATGGGTGAACTGTTTGAATTATGATGGTCTCATACAAATTGAGTTGTTGCAGGGGCTTTGTTAGTGGGAACAATTCCAAAGTATTTGTTATAGCAGCTTGAAGGAGTTTTGTTGTTGTCCAGTTTTGTAGTGCAGTAACTGCAACATATTAGGGATTCACTTATTTGGTATTGGTTTTCTGCTAAAAGGTAGAGAGCTGATTCAAACCATTTGGAATCTGCATTGTCTTCCATTTTGTATGTTATGTCTATATTTTTTGTGTTCCTTTTGTAAAACGTTCTGCGGCAACACACACACACATGGTTTGGTACTTCAGCCGATGCACTTTCAAATTTTAGTATTTCTTTTCTGTATGTGTGTAATAGAAGGTTGCTATGTGCAGAATTGTTGCTAGTCTGTTCTAAAACTATTGCATTTTGTAAGTGGCTTTCACTTCCAAAATATTTTGTCAGGATATGGTCGATTTCTTCTTGTAGGTATTTGGGTGTACCATGGAGAAGAGTGTTATTTAAATTGGCTAATTCTAAAGCTGGAATTTTAGCATAGTATATTTTATACACTAGATTTCTTACATTTGAATGTTGTATTGATATCCTTTTGATACCATGGAAGGTGCTTTTGCAAATAGGTCCTGAAATTCAGGCTAATGAATGTCCTTGTAGTCCTGTGTATTTGCACACTGGACAGATATCCATATTTTGCAGTGCTTTCATTTTAAATTTGTCTTTACCTTTCACATACTGATTGAGGAACTGAGATAAAGATTTGAAAGATTTGTTAGGAATTTCACACATTGATGTGCACGGCCACTGTATACTGGACAGTCTGGTTCAGTCGAATCAAGAGGTTATTCTGAGTTCTCAGGGAATACTTTTGTAAGCAGTGTTTCTCATACCCTTGTCCACTGCTATGGATGGCAATTGTGTTTGTTTGATATTGTTTGTATGCTTCTTCATTAAAATATGGTTCTGTGGTTGTTGTGTGACTCCATTCACCTCCACAAATATGTAAGAAGTTATTTTTGTTGACATTCCGTTTATTGATAAGTTAGTTTAGCACTTAGTTTTGTTAGTGGTTTCATCCTATTTAACACTAATGCAAACAACTTCTTTTTGAGAAGGATTGCACTGTCCACAAGAGATTGTACGATTAATTTTCTATGGTAGGTTTTAAGGGTTGAGGATGATTTCGGTCCTCTTCTTATTAGATTCTGAAGGACTCTGTGGCGAAACTACTTTTTTTTTACTATGGGTTCTTGTTTCTATATCAGGATTAATAGGAGCATTGTTAGCAGTACTGGTAGCCGATTTTTTGTGAAGCGTTTTTTGTTTTGTGCCACATTTTGATGGAGGAGGTAAAGTTTTGGTAGTTGAAACTTCCTTTGTTTCGCTAAACGACTGTATTAGCTGTTTTGTTCCAACGTTCTCTACAAACTCTGCTACAGATGGATGCTTACTTTGGATACTTTTATTTTCATTTGCTCTATTTCTGCGTTCCTTTCTACAGACTTGCTTTTTGGTAGGCATTCTTTGGGGTCTGTTGAAAAAAGGAGGCATGGTTTAGTTTGTTGTACAATGTATGTGTGCTGTGTGCATGCGTGCATGAGTTTGATGGGGAAGCTCTTTGTGGTGGTGTGTGAATGTGCATTGGGCTGTTACAATGATTTGGGAAGGCTATTTTTCTGTTTGTATACTTCTACAATGTGCTTCATATGAGAGTAAAAACTGAGCTAGTGGTGAGGAGAAGCATTAATAGTAAACGTAATGGTATAACATTGAAACAGCTATTTGCTTTCTAGTACTTACATTCTAAGGCTTCTATATGTTATTTGAGTTCCAAAAACACAGGAATTTGTGAGCCATTCTGCCTGTTATTCTTTGTTTTATGAATGGGGATTTGTGGGTAGACTGGTTCAGAAATCAATGTTTGTTTTGGTGCGCAAATTAAATAAATAACCCACACAGTCTCTTTGAGGAATAGTAAGAATATAAAGGTAGTACTGTACTTACTTTTTTTCTGCGAAATGACCAGGTTTCTTCGGATATGTCGTTTGCAGTGTAGATGCTGTTGATTTTCAGGAGAGTAGTCTTCACTGCGATTGTAAAAAGAAGAAGTTAGTAACTTTGTGTGTTTAAAGCAGTGATGTTACTGTACACGTTAATTTTGCATCTTTCGTCGGAGTATTCTCCTTTGATATCTCAACACAGTGCATGTGTGCATTTCACTTCACTATATGCTGTCTTTGTATGTTATTTGCAGTATGTTAGTTGAAAGTGATTCGCAAATCAGTACAATTTTTAATTGATGGAAATGCCTTGTTTTTTTAATCTGTGTTGTCCATAGCAGAGAGGTTTGTAAGTGATAGGTCATTATAGTACATGGGAAACATTTCACTCATTTCATATCATAAGTTCGAATCCGAAAAATCGGGAGACCCTCAGTGGGAGATGTCACCACAACAATCGGGAGCGTTTTTTTTCTCATACGATCGCATTGGAAGTAGCATTAATGTAGGGGGTACACAGTAGAAAATGGTGACATTTTCTATTGGAAATTCGAGTTTCGTGCTAAATAGGGAGGGTTGTTAAGTATGTATAGGTTATGTGGGAGACCATAAGAAGTAGCGCGGTTTGTCAATGAAAGATCGGAAGTCTTGCACTTAAAGGGGGAGCGTTGGTATGTATTGGCTATGCAGATTTTGTGGCATTAGTTTGTTTAAATCATGTTCTCTGATTAAAATATCCATACCTGTACTTTATACTCATGCATGTGCGCATGCATGGAGCTGTACGTAGAAATCCGCGACACTTGCACAGTAGTTTTTGAAGTAGGTGCTTTGTAATGATGTGCAACTTGCATTCAGAGTGATCAATAGTACATTTGAAGTGCGAAATTTTGATGACGGAGTTAGTTGTAGAGATGTTGAATGTGATTGGTGGATGGTTGTGTGACTGCTTAGCTGTGTCCAATGAGGGAATGGATTTGCAAGTGATGTGGAAAGGGTTTAAGGACTGGCTAAGAGTTACGTGCCGCATGTAGACAATGCTTGTCCGTGGATAGGGCGTGTCACATACGGGGTTCTACAGCAAATCCTGTATGGAAAGGGGACTGTAGGCATCAGCCAATCAGATGTTCACATTGCTCTTTTGTGTCGAAAGATGATGTGTATACTGAAGATGGCAGAGGTGGAGAGAGTGAGGCTTTTGGTGCTTGGCAATATTTTTGTCCATTTTTTACAGAACTATTCCGAAAGTAGGCATGTGGCACACAATTGCGATGTGAGAGGAGTGGAGGTGGTGTGGAGCGCTGAGACTGATTGAAATGTTGCGGCAATTCTCCAAGTTTGCAGAGACATGCGTAGTATGACCACTCCCCATGTGGTACCTTTGCACTATGGTGCTTGCCATTGTGAGTTCACGTACTTTCTTGGAAGATTTGGAACAGTTGGTTCAAGCAGTCATGAACATCTTTCCAACTGCAAAAGTAATTCTTTCTGAGTTACTCCCTAGAGGAAAATGGGACAACAGTTCTGTTTTCTGTCCTTATCAAAGTATTGGCGGGTGTAACATCAATCGCGGCAATAGTGCTTTCATGTTACGAGCTGGTATATTTTTCTGCAGCCACTAGAACATTGTTCCCAGTAATGCGGCTTATTTTGAAGCAGATGGTGTTGTGTTATCTTCTTTGGGAAATGCCATGTTCTTTTGGAATGTAAGGCTTGCTTTGGAGAAGGTTCTGTAATGATTGTAGGAGTAAAGTAAGAAGAAAAAATATTTTAAAAAACAAAATAACAGGTGTCTGTAAGGCATCTGCCAAAAAAACTTTTAAAAAAATGGTTCTTTTCAGAGCCCACCTTAAAGGGGAAAAGGGGAATAATATTTAAATGTACAGTTGTCACACTCTGATCCTCTACGTGTCCGTGGACATGGCAGTAGTTTGCAGGCAGCGCGTATTATCAACGGGGATTCTGGGGTGGTGACGCATGCAAATGAGAATGTGCAAAGGTAGGGATTGGTCAGTAAAGTTCAGTGGGTGTGTTCTGAACGGAGAAATTTAGTGAGAACGTCTTTTCCCTGACAGGAGACCAGACAGCCATTGCTCTGTGTGCTAGAGAACAGATTATCTGGATTTTGGGAAACTCATGGATACATTGGTTGAAGGTGCCTGCAGAAAGTTGCGGTCTATCTGCAGATCTTGGATTTCCTCATGTGGAAGTGCACTGGCATGGCGTGTGTGGAATGAGGTGGCTGGACTTGGTACCTCTCTGTGCTACTTCACAGTCAGAGCTTCATCCAGATATAATTATCATTCATTGCGGAGGAAACAGTTTATGCCATGTCTCTGGAATTTCTTTGCAATTTGCAATGAAGGAAGGACTTGCCAAGGTCATGGACATGTTTCCAAATTGCCAAATAGTATTTTCCCGTATTGCACAAAGACAAATATGGCTGCGTTCTTCTGCATTTGGTCCACAAATGGAGAAAGCGAGGCACAATGTTAATAAGGCTGTTTGTGCCTTTCTAAGAGATGTTGGCATGTCCTCATTCCACAATGAAAACATTTTGTTTCGCAGCACTTTTATTTTTCGCAGAGATGCAGTCCATCTCACATATGCTGGCAATCAGATTTTTCTTCACAATATACAAAATGCATTGCAACCTTTTTTGGATTCATAGTCACCTATTTGGCAATCCGTTTTTTCCAATCTGGGGTTTTTGAAACACCCACAACACCACTGAAAGGCTCTTTTCAGAGCCACCACTTACTCCCAGCGAAAAGTGTATTGGTTTTTCTCCGCTTGCACCCTCCATTATTGTGCGTCGTACGACTGTCTGCAGACTTTTTGAAAATTGCAGGCCCTTGGAGAGGTGGTGGCGGTGCAGGGTTTGGGGGTGGTGCTGAGGCTAATGAAGCAACAGTAGCCATGGATGCCATAAGGATTAGTCGGCTAATGGCTAATGTTCGCTATAGCAGTAAAGGCAGCACAACTCAATCTGCTATAGCCAGAAACACAATGAAGATGAGTTCAGCGATGTTGCCATTTATAAGGGTGGAGGGGTGCGGCTCGTGACCATATTGATCACTCAAAAGCATTGCAAAAATTCTAAACAATACGTTCAAAGGTAGGGCCATTGTATGGGACATTTGAAATGGTGATTTCCTGAACACATCCGCGAGGGAAATGGGTGCCCGCTGGACAGCAAATGCAGAGTAAAAGTGTGACACAAGTGACACAGACAGTTACGGACAGGCGCGATGTTCGCAGTACTTATGGGTGTAGTGCGCATGTGCGTACATGATCTGCTGACTGTACGGCCAGATACAGTGTATTTAGGACACCTCCATTTTGTTTGACTATGGACATGCCGGCCACCGCGCCTGTTCTACGGACAGTTCCATCTTGGCTGCCGACAGTACGGACAGGTATAGTGTCCTTAGGACACTCCCATTTTGTTCATTTACAGACATCCCGGACACCTGGTGTGTTCTAAGAACATGTTTTATCTCGTTTGTGAGCAGTACAGAGAGGTAAAATGCCCTTAGGACGTCCCATTCTGTTCATTTACGCACAACTTGAACAGATGGTGCGTTCTAAGATCAGTTCCATCTTGGTTGCCATTTGTACGGTTAGGTGTATTGCCGTTAGAACATCCATATTCTATTGCTTACGGCTAGCTCGAACAGGCGCGCTGTCCGCGGACATTTTAACTTTTTTAAAAAAAAATGTTTTGCCTCATACCCTTCCACTACAACTAACATAAAAAACTTTCAATACACACACACGCACAACAATCAAGAGAAATACTGGGGGAAGCAGATACTGAAACAAATATAGGGGAATAAGGGTTTAACACGGGCTGATTGTGAGGGGATGAAGGGATGGATATTTCATCAAAATGTTTATTTTCTTTGTGAAGGTTTGGGGATGGTTCACTAGGAAATGGAGAAGGGGGGCAGGTACAGGTAGGACAGTGATATCATATTTTTCGTCTCACATATTCCTCCACAAATTACCTTAAACTGTTAAAATTGTCATTTAGTATGTCCATTTTCACTTCTATCCTTTTCAGCCTGTCTTCCTCTGTGTCGTTTGTTGGCCTTTCTTCTTTTTTTATCTGGTCTGTTAAAAATAAATATATATGTATGTTAAATGCCCATAAAATAGTGACCATTAATTTGCTTATGCAGAGTAGTGAGTACCATTATTATCGCTATCTTCGGACATTTCCCCAATCGGAAGATTCTCCTCCAGCCATTCCAAAGTATTGCACATTTCTGTGTCAAAACAACAGAAACACCTTATTTTTTCTGCCCATCATACAAAAAAATTACACACACATATAAGAAAAATGAAGTTCACTTACTATTTTGTTGTAATTTGTATTCGTTGTACTGTGTGCATCTGCTGTCGCTCCTGGCTGCACAGTTTCTGTGAGGGAATTACGTTGGAGGCATACCTTTTTATGGTATAATCCACTTCATTCTACATGGTCATTAAATGCATGGTTATTGTTTCAGACCTTTAGGTTCACCTATTTATTTATTAGTACCTATAATGTCTTTATGTGTCCTTTTTCAAAGTTGTGCATTTTACATAAAACACAATAGTACGATTTCAGATACTCCCTGACTGTTTGGGTACTGTTAACCTCGTCCGCGCCCGTGCGCAGACAGGCGCTCAGTCCGTGCCTTTCAAATATCATTAGCGAGGGGGTTCAGTATGTTCTATGTTACATGTATATAAAGTAAGAAAATTATACTACCTATCTCCCAAAATCACCAGGTGAAAGTGTATATTCAGTAAAAAAACTTTATCAACGAGATGTTATGATTAAGTTCCCCTTCTAAAAAACTGTGAAATTCAGAACAAAAAAACTCTGTTAAAGGGATGTTATGGTTAAGTTGCCCTACTAAAAACCTGTGCAATTCACTAAAAAAACTTTACAAACGTGACATTATGGTTCAAAGTAAAACCGAAAAACCCCTGCAATTCGCCAGTTAGGGTAGGCTAAGCAACTATACCTGCCCGCCCCACTTTGCACTGCTAACACTAACACCCAGGACATGAAAGATGGCATCACAAATGTCATTGATGACATCACTGATGATATCACGTGTAGCCCCTTTGTTTTTGTTCACTGCCATATAGATATGCATATATGTTCAGCAAAAAAACTTTTTTAAAGGGATGTTATGGTTCAAAGTAAAACCGAAAATCTCTTGACATTCGCTAGTTATGGTAAGCTAAGCAGCCATAACTTGCGCCACCTACGTGCATTGCTAAGACTAACACCTGCAACTTAACCATAACGTCCCCTTAACTACATTTTTTCATTGAATTTCATAGGTTTTTACTAGTGCAACTTAACCATAACGTCCCTTTAACAAAGCTTTGATTGAATATATATATAATTATTTTTATTTCTATTTTTTCATTTATAGCAGCGCACCAAACCCTCAGGCATCAGGGTGCTAGTTACAATGAGTATGAGGTGAACATTCTGTAAAGTGCAAAACCATTCATAGAGGTTACAAAGTGGTTCTTGAAAAGCATCATCTGGCAAAGCCACGCCACATGGTAAGGGAGGTAACATTAGGTATACAGACAGGCAAAAGGCAAAATCAGGTTGGTGTATAGTCTGTTAAAGATCCGCCTCATAGTACAGGAGCTACATCAGGTATACAGACAGGCAAAGGCAAAATGTATAATCTCGCAAATCCATGTCTCATGGTTCTGGGAAGGGTGCTCTATCAGGTATTCAAACAGTCAGGGAAACAGGTAGGAGTACCATACATGCAAACCCCCCTGATTTACGTGGGAGACTCCTGATTTTTGAATGAAAAATGTTGCTATTTTTCATGTTCTCCCGCTAAAAATAATTATTTCACCAATGCATTCCTATTGAAAAATGGGTGTCTCCCAATTCTCAAACGAAATCTCCCTCTCAGGTGCTCAGAAGGTTGGCATCTATGGTGTACAGTATGGCAAAGCAACTCCTAATGATAAAGGGGGGCTACATCAGGTATACAGACAGGCAAAAAGCCAAATCAGGTGGGTAGCAGATAGGTAAAATACATATTCAGCATAGTGTGTAGGTCAGGTCAGGAAGGATGCAAAACATGTTTAGGATACATATTAAGCACTGGGCTGTGAGAAGCAAAGATGTTAGGATCCAGAGTACACTTGTAGCAAAATGCTGATAGGTCATAATAGGTAACCATGTAATAAGCCTGAGTAATTGGTACACTTTGTTTACGTACACTATATTCACGTATATATATCAAGAAACACATTCAGGGCCTGGTACCATACAACCAAGTACCCAGTACATTCTATATGCTCCACAAGATACACAAAGAAAACCACCCTGGATGTCCAATCATCTCTGGATCAGGCACACTAACTGAGAAAATGTCCGACTGGGGTGGAACATCTTGAAGCCACTTGTAAGAGAGAGACCCTCACCTATATCCAGGACACCAATGACCTACAAACTGAACACTATTTCCCCCATCCCAAGGGGCACATTACTAGTAACCATTGATGTAGAGTCATTCTACACCACATTCCCCACATCAATAGAACAGAGGAGTGATAACAACCTGCTTGCTTACCCTTTATCTAAGTGCATAGAATTCATCTTAACATACAACTATTTCACATTTGGTGCCAATATTTATCTCTAAATGATGGGGATGGCCATGGGCACGCGGAATGTGCCACAGTATGCCAATCTATTCATGGCAGAAATGGAAAAAGATTTTCTGAGTCAACTCTGACTGCAGACCACTAAGGTATCTGCAATACCTTGATGATATACTCCTTATTTGGACTGCTGGTGAAAAGGACCTTATAAGCTTCCTCAGGAGATTCAATAAATTCCATGCAAACATCAAATTCAAACTCTGCCACTCTCCGGAAAGAGTACATTTCCTTGACACTACCATAAGAATAAAATGTGCCCTGCTACAGATCACAACAAACCGCAAACCAACAGACCGGCCTGGCTGTTTGAAGAGTGGCAACATTCACCCAGCGCACACAAAGTATGCTCAATATTCAGCCAAGCATTAAGGTACAACCGAATATGCTCAGACACAAGCGACTGGGATAAAAACATACAAACTCTGAGATATTCCTGAACCATAGCTACAACAACAGGATTGTGGACAGACAGATCCACTGGGCGACAAGTTTCCCTGCAGCAACCTCCTGGAATACAGAGCAAAAGAAGCACAACATCGGGTGCCACTGTTTGTTACATACAATCCAGAGTTGGAATCCCTCCACGAGATTGCTCAAGACCTGCAAACCATTTTTGAAAAAAGGTGAAGATTTGCCCTGAAATGTCCCTCCTTTCTTTAAGACAGCCAATGTCAAAGAAATTATGATAAGAAGCAAGTTACATCCACATCACACACAAATTGAACAAAGACATGCAATGACAAAAGATGCCTGACCTGTCCACATATCTGAGTTCAGATACAATCAAGATACCCCACACAGGGCAGGATTACAAAATCACAGGAAGTTTCACATGTGTGTCCAGCAATGTTGTGTATACGATAATGTGCATGAAATGTCCATTGGGGGGCTACTATATTGGGGAAACAGGCCAGCAACTACATAAGTGGATGAATCTACACAGACAAAACGTTAAGTGATGAAGTAAGGACATGCCCATCAGTCCGCACTTTTTTGAACAAAAATCACCCCATGGATGACTTAAATTGCAGTACTGATAATTAAAATTAGGACAGAAAATGTGCAAAAAACAGATGAACACAAATGCATGCAGACTTTCAATACACTTGAAAATGGTTTAAATAGACATTTCGGCTTCATGAATCACTATCCTGAATAACAAAATTCCCATTTTGTGCACCCATAGAGAACCAGAGGTCAAAACAGATAGGCCTGTTTTATCCTATAATTGTTTATATGTCCCTTTACTGACACTTCACTGACAAATCGCCAGCCCCATCTGCTTCTCTGATGCAATGTTATGTTGCTGTACTTATTCCTGCCCAAGCCCAACCAGATATTTAAAAGCCCTGCCACATAAGCTTCCCAGAGGATAGTTAGTGCTTCATGCCAAACAGTTGTTCACCCATGTCACCCAGATGTAGCGAAGCACACTCTCAATATGACAGTATCCTTTTCACACCAGCCTTCACAAGCAAAAGGGCCAACACATGACTAATGGTTCCCCCTCAATATTGGCCGCCTGGGGGAACAATACTTAAAATGTGACAAACAGCCTGAATCATTTTCTAAATACAAGTATCCAACAAGTGATTTGCTGCATTTCCTATCCCAAGCCTAAATGTAGGTGGGCATGGTGGGCAACAGGCTTATTGGAGATGGACAAGCAAACGACTATGTCTAAACCGTGCCGGCTTTCAGTAGGTTTGTAAATGCTATGACTGACACTGCCCCATTCCTTCATGGCTCTCTGAGAGCAGCTCAGCACTGTTTTTTTCTCTTGCCTGCTTGCATGTCGTTTTCAGTTCCTGCACTTACATTGTTGTGACTGTAATACATGGAGAGACACTTCTGAAGTGTAAGGGTCATTGGGCCTCATTCCGAGGTTGGAGGTAACCATGCCACAATTTGTGGCATGGTTACCTCCTTAACGCATTACCTCAGAGATGGTGCTGGGAATACAAATAGTGGATTTCTGTAAAATCATGCTGAAATAATGAAAGAATTACCTCATGTGAGTTCATTGACAGTTCAGTAGAAGAGAACATACTGTCTGGACTTCTCGGCTGTAATCTTGACAGTGACGGGCCACGGGAGCCATGTAGTGTTGAAGGAAATATAGCAATGAGCTCAGATATCTGGTCAACTAGCAACAGTTGCTGAGTTGACAGGGAGGGCACACATCTGATATGATATGATAGGTTATTTATAACACACTTAATACCCAGAGGTTTCTAAGTGCGGACCTGGGGATCGAACCTGTGGTGCTCCGTGTCGTCTTGCTTCCAAGGCAAGCACGTTGCTCCTGAGCTATCCTCCGGGGACAAGGAAACACAGAACCCCATACTTGGGCTTCTGTGACAAGGGGACATGGTGTTGCTTGCTAAAAATACCTCAGGGCTGATGTCAGAAATGTTTTCTCTTGATACTTCAAAGTATTCATTGTAAATGTTGAGTTTATCACACACAATTTTAATTAGTTGCATGCGTAGGTATGACATGGGAGCTTGGTGAGTGTTAAGCCCAGTGTCCTGCATCATAGCACATAACAGAAGGAGTCGTACCTAGAGTCTCATTAGTGGATAATGTAGGCTACAGATTCATTTAAAGACGGTCTAAAGAGAACAACTCACATCCCAATCGGGGTATTTCTTAGGGGCAGAGAGCCACAATGAGCATTGGCAGAGGGTCTCGAAGAGGGTAGGCTATGATTTATGTGGCCGGTCAAATCTGTCAAGTTTCTCTATATGTAGTTTGTTTTATATCTTATGTTTTGATGATCAAGAGTCAAGAAAAGATATGTTTATTCATTTGAGGAAAAACTGGCACTAATCCAGAAAAATAAAGAGATCAATAGCGGAAAAAAGGGATGTCATAATGAGCTAAGGATGAGAGTGCACTTGTGTGCATCATTTAGTTGTGATGAATTAAATATTAGACACGTTAATACTGAAAAATTTGGAAAATATGGTCATCTTTGAACCCTTATAAAAAATGTAATACAGTAGATACAGGGTTAATTCTTGTATTTGCAAAAAAATAGACAGATTAAGCTGCTTAAATAACTATACACAACAAAAATCTGCACTTCTTTTAGTGCTAATAAAGTCGAGATAAGAGTTGACAAGAGTTGAAAAATGACTGAGGATGTTCATAGCCAACTGCGTAGTGTACAGAGGAGAGGGTTGTAATTCTGCCAATACATTCCTTTCTTGTCTAAAAAGTACAGATAATAAGATCACAGCACATGAGAATGTTGCAGAATAAATATATTTTTTCAGAAATTGAAGTGCGTAGTTTGGCAGTCAGCCAAAAGAACATGTGTAGTGGATAAATGTTTTGAAGCATTGCTTTGAAAAGAGCTACGGTGTCCCGCTTAAAACACTAGGAAGATAAGATGATACATTAAAGAGGCTAAGTCACAGGAGTAGCTTCCAGTTTTCGCGGAAGAAATGGCAATGACTAATGATGATAAGAAAGAAATGTGAGAGAGCCCTTGTTTTGAATTGAAACTGTGCGAAGCAATTTAACCCCTTAAGCAGTGGGTATCTTCAAAACGTTGGTGTCGTGAATTAGGGAGGGTTATGTAGTTGCGATTTTGTTTTAAAACCTATTGCTTTTGTGATTAATTGATGATCATGGCGGTGAAGCCATGTTTAGGTTAGAGAAAGCCACACTGAGAAATTGTTTGGGAATTATAGCAACGGTTTCATAGTGGCTAAGTCATCCTGATGGAATAGTGATGAATGTTTTTTATTATTGAGCACATGTTAAGAAGTACTAATTTAGCTGCTGATTTTATGTGTGGCAAAATAGCAGCACAAATGAGAAGAGAATGAGGCATCTAGTCTTTTGAATACAATTGTTTTTTGAATGTGCCATGAAGAGAAAAGAGACAGTCAACCAAATTAAAAACACATAGAAAGGCAGATAGGTGCAATACATGCAAGTTTAATAAATGCAGAGTTCACTGGAAAGGTGCCAAGCAAGGGAATAATGTTTTTTCACTGTGCATCATATCTGTCAAGCATGGAGGCATTTAGGGAATATTTTTAAAATAAACAGGTCCAAGATCACAAGGATAGCTGAGATTCAAAAATGTGAATTTTAGTGCAAATTGCAGCAACAAACAGACCAATGTGCGAGTGGATGTTATTTTAACCAGGCACAGTGAATAGTTATGGGAAATGACAGAAATAAATAAGGAAAACTTTGTCTTCTGGACAATTTTTGAGATACATGACAAAAATGGAAAAATGTTGTATTTAGCTTAAGGAAGCAGTAAGCATTTAAGGAAGTGCTCGCAAGCCATACCCACATGGGCAGGCATTCCTGTAGATGCACTGACATGAGAGAGAATGCCAACACATAAATACACACTCATACAACATTGCATGCACACACTCATGTACACATGTAAGCGCACACACACGTGTACACATGATTTTATGGAAGTATAGGCAATCAGTACACTACAGACAATGCATCCTTGCATGCATATAGACACACACACACACACACATACAGAGGATGCTTTTGTGTTTTGTTTTCTCAGTTAGCATAACAGCTGATGTGGAAAATACAAAAAGCTAGTAATCTTTAGAGAAAAATAGGAAGAGCAGAAATGTGCGTATTTTTCAAAATTTAGATGTTTTGTCAAAAATGAAGTGCGAGAGTGGGAACAGTAATTAAAATTTACTAAGGTGTATAGCAAAAAAATGTTTGAAGCAGATATGAACGCGTTTTGAGAGAAAGGGGGATAGCAGTGAGATCACCAGAGAAGAATTCAGCAGTTATCACACAGCCTTGAGGAAAGTCTGCAAAAGCCAAGGCTGGATAAACAAAAGAAAACACTATGGGAAAGATGGTGCATCAGGCACAAGTACCGCAAACATGGCAGGCTTTTAATTAGCAGCATGCACCCATGCAGATAAAACAGAGCACACATGGTACAAACATATGAAAGCCAAGAATATGCAGGACGGAAAGATTCAATCATAGGAGGCTTGTTCTGCCTCATGCATAGAGCCTTATCTGTGGACAGGTTGATTTAAAATAGAGACTGGAAAGGTGAGCGTCACATTAGTTAGGGACAAAAAAATATGTCAGACCAAGAACGAGAAACCTTTCAAGAGAAGCAGGGTGCTAGTGCATGTGATGCCGAGGGGAGGGGTGTTCTTAGACAGACAAAGAAGTGAGATGGTCAGATCTAGATCTATCCAAATTGAGGGCGTCAGAGTCTCTGGCGTGGATAGATAGACCTATAGGTAGGGCAGTCCGTTAGTGAGAGGGGAGAGTCGCCACCTTATGCCAGCAGGTTAAAATCACTACCTGGAAGAAGGCAGTGTAGAACCATTGTCCCTGCTATGGACAGACAGATGATGGGGGATGAATGTGAGTTTGGGATATTGCAGTTTCCTTTGTTAGATTAAGGAGAAGCCAGACCACAGTATATACCTTGGCCACAAATAGATAAGGATAATTTAAGGTGTAAATTCCTGAGTTTAACTTTTGATGTTGGGAAATGGGAACATGGGTTAGAAAAAATGACAGGAGAAAACACGTTAGCTATAGGCGACATTAAAGTTTTCTTACCGCTATCCTTTGGGAGAGAGCAGACAATGTTTGGTCAAAGCAGGATACTAGAGTATCACTATGCAGAACACGGCACATGTTGGAGCACCATTTAATAACTCTAGAGCAGCAGTTTGGCAAGCACTCAGAGTGCTGTATCCAGACACGCCCGATAAGGGCACTTTAATGAAGAAAAAGCTTTGGGAAGGGGATGATCCACTTATTTACATTCAGAATTTCCAGGAGGAATGTGGCCTGGAGACTTGCGAACCTTGGGAAGAATCTATACCTATGTTCTACCATATATTATGTCAAGGGTTGCCAGAGCCAGTACAGAAGCTGCTAAAAGAATTGGTGGGTATGGAAGCAAAGCCATGGTCAGAAATACAGCTGACCATTGCGGATTATTGCAGATTACTGAAGGAGAAAAATCGACAGAAAGATGATGCTAGGAAAGGTGAAGAAGTGAAATGAGTGCAGAAAAAATGGTCAGAATGCACCATAGAAGGGGCGATGTTGACTAGTGGGGAAGGGTCAGCTTCGCAGCAAACTAAGGCATGGCACAGGTGAATAACCAAAGGCAATTTGATCAAGGTAATAATGGATTCATACCATGAGGTAGGGGAGGCTTCTGAGGGAGAGGCTTCCAGAATAATCAGGGACATTTCCAGAATAATCAAAGTGGATTTCAAAACATACAGAACGATAATCAAGTCATGAGGGCAGGGCAAGTTAGGAGACCTCCTCTATGTTGGACATGTGGAATGACAGGACATATTGCACATATGTGTGGAAGTCAAGGGTTCATGCAAAACAGGCAATTCTCAAGAGGGGGGACCACATACCCGCCTGTATACACTCAACAAAGTGGAAAGGAGTTTGCCCAGGATAGACATTACAGCAGCTTAGGAGAAGAAAAGAGCAGTGAGACCACAAGCAGACTCAGCAATATGCAAACATGGAATAAATAGTGACACACAGGAGTGAAGGTGTCATTGTGAAAGGAAGAAATGCTTTCACAAGAACAAGGGTATGCGTGCACCCCCAGTGGACAGCCTCATAGGGCGACATGATGTGCTCATAATTGTTAGTGGCACTAAGCCTCCAGGAGTGCCGAAAATGAATATGGCAAAGGGAGAACAGTCTTTGTTCTAGTGGTAGACATTGGGACTCTATATCCATGCAGTGAAGACAGGAAGATGTTGGATGATTATTAGAAGATTGAGTTTTTTTTTTGTTGAAGAATATAAATGCAGTTTTTGCCTAGTGATGAATTAGTAGTCTCTGGGGAAGTGTGTTGTGACAAATTTTTGTTATATGTGTGACAGACACGTGCTAATGTTTCGAGAAGGGAGTCAGTGACAAAGCCTAAAAAACATGATAATTTTATTTAGATGATTAAGGGAAAGTGTGTTTCACTCTGAAAGGCACCATTTGAATATGAGTGAATTCTTAGTGGCATACACAGGGCAAGAGGCCCTACGAGATGTTTCTGATAGAACCAGAGGTTTTTTATTGTTGCAATAAAAGTGCAGTGCTGCAGATGGTTATGTGACCTAGTGGAAAAGTGGTGAGAATATTTGATGGATTTAGTCTCAGACCACGGATATTTATGAAAAAAGAGGGGGGACAGATGACCCTCATAAAAATAGAAACAGCCATAGTATAAGAAAACATGGCAAGCTGAACGGTGTGATGCCTTTCCAAGTGTGCTGCTGACAGAAAATCCACTCATGCACTACTCTAAATGCTTAGAAAAACTCTCTCCTTGCTCTCACTACTACTGTTGACTGCCAAATTGTCTTACTGGCGTATGTCCCCTCTTTGCTCACACCCATAAGCTTTTTTCTGCTATCCAGGTTATGATCCCTCACCCCCTAAAAAGTCACCTTATCTACATCCTTCTCGGCTGATGACTTTCCCTCGTCCTTGTCTGATGAGATCATGAAAGTATGTAACAACTCGTCCACCCTCCTGTCTCTACCTCCCATATTTTGCTCCACTGCCCCAAACCAACCCTCTCCTTATCCTCCCACTTCTTCCCAAAACACCCAACTGAGCTCTTTCCTATTCTCAATTCAGCTGATAGATAATGTGCTTACACTGGTACCTTCTAACGACCAATTACCATTGAGGTTGCACCTATCCCTCTCTCCTAACTCCCTGCACTCTTAAGACTCTCCCTCTGCAAAGGCATCTGTCTTACTTGCTACAAAGCAGCCAAAATCATCTCCACAATCAAGAAACACACTGCTGTTCCCAACAGATCTTTCTTCTACTTTAAATCTTCCTTCTGTCCCATGACTACAAAACCCTAGATAACGTTATCTTACACCACATTTTCGACTATCTCCATGATCACTCACTTGCAATTCCCTCTAGTCAGGCTTCTTGAGTGAACACTCCACTAAAACTACTCTCAATCTTGTTTCTCATTTTCTGATGCCTGCTGAACTTGTTCATCTGTCTTCCTTTCTTATCAATGACGGTCTTTCTTCAGCCTTTGACACTGTCAACCATCCCTTCCTCCTCTACTTTGAAGACTCCTATCTCTTTAACTGCTGCTTCTCCATTTGATTAATCTCTACTAACTTCTTCCTGCATGTGTACCAGTGGGATCCCGAGGATTAGTCCATCACCCTCTCCACTTTACTCTTTAAATCTTATCCATGGTTAAACGTTTCCTCACCTCCTGACCTACTTACTCACTTTCCCAGGACTTGCAACCTTGGGATCCCCTTTGAAAGTGATCTTAGGCCCCACCAATTCATCACTGCAACTGTCACTGTGCAATGATTAAACATCTCAATACGAGGACAATATGCCCACACCTCACCCACCACTGTACCAAAACAATACTCTCTAAATTGTTCTAACCAATCATGATTACTACTCTAACTTGCACCTTGGACATCCTTTATACTCCTTTTCTCTCCTTCAGAAAGTTCATATCTGTGCTACAAGTATCCCCTACAACCTAACAAGGTCTTTCCATGTCTTAACACCTCTCCATGCAAAGTCACTCCCTCTTTTCCTACTCGACCTCTCCAAATCTACCCATAGCCTTGCCAACTACCTTTATGACTTGATCTCTTGGTACTTTCCCTTGGGAAATTGACAATCATCCTCTGTCCTCAACAAATCTGTCCCTCTACCCACTATACTTCCTCCACCTTTGCTCTTTCACTGTACTTGCTCCCCTCCACTGGGACACACTCTCGATGAACATTACAGTCAACCCATCAATAGATGCCTTTAAAACAAGACTCAACATCCTTGTTTTATCACAAAAATGTGTGATACCCATCTCTTCATTAGCCTTCTTCAATTGACCATAGTCCATCCCCTTGACTGTGTCCCTCACCCATTAACCAAACTGGAAATATGTGCATAGAACACATGTAAATACCCTAGTGCCCTATGGTTTAGCCTATTTAGCTCTGTCTCTAGTCTCTGTTGCACTCTTTGCCTCATACTACCTTTTCAAACAATAACTATATTTGGCCATATGCCATCAAAGTACATCCTAGAAATACATTTCAAAAAGGTTATGCAGCAATTACAGAGAAGAAGACAAGAAAAACAAAGAAAGAAAAAAGAGAAGCAACAAGGGGAGAGACAGCACCTTACTTGAGTGTCACAAAACGATCTCCAACCGAGTTTTAGTTCGCCCAACCCCATGCCCCATTTAGCTCCCACACGCTGTGGGCCCGAAGGGTGAGATTTGACCCAGAGAGGGGTCCCTTGCTAGTGGAATCACCAGGAAAGGCCACAAGACCAGAGATGTCGGAGGGGCTGGATACAATCCCGCTTCTTCGAGTCGGCCCATGGCCATTACATTTCCTTGAGATGTAAACGAGGGGCCCATCACCCCCACAAAGGGCATTGGCATCGCTGGGTCAGGAAACCATTCTGAAGCACATCAGGAAACTAAAGCAGGAGTTTCAAAGACATCAAGTTTATTTTCATGCAGCAGGCAGGACACATCATACAGCACCACAGACCTCTCTGCAACTCTCCTTAAAGTCATACAATGTTCTTCCTTATATACCCTTCTTGGTTGGCTCAGCTCCCTATTTACGATGCAGTGCACTCTCATAGGTTCAGGCACACCAAGACAACACCTTCCCCTTCAAGGGTTGGTTGACTGAACTGTCACTTCACAAAGCTCCCATATCATACCTACGAAAGTAGTTGATTAAAATTGTGTTTGATGTACCTGACCTTTAAAATGGGAACACTACTGATGTCAATCCTGAGATAATTTTTGCAACATCATCATGCCTGCCTGTCACAGATGGCCAAATATGGGCATTAGCTGTGCCCTCTATGCTAATTGAAACAGATGAATGTAACAATTGCTATCTTCCCTCGAATACTACCTCGCTCGCCCGGCTCGTCACTGTCAAGATTAGAGCTGAGAAATTCAGACACCATGGGCCTCATTACACGGAAGGCGGTAATCCAGGGTGCAATTAGCACCCTGGACCATGCCGGTAAATTACCGGCACCGCTTTGGTGGAAAGGAGAATTACCGCCCTATACCAAGGTTGGCGGGGTGGTAATTCCCCCTTCCACCATTGCCCTTGCCCATTCCCATTTTTGCCCATAGGGCATAATGGGAATGGGGAAGGAGCTAATTACGGCACCACAATTTTGCGGTGCCGTAATTAGCACCAAGGTCCCTTAGCGGGTTGGTTTTTAACGCCTGCAAAAAGCAGGCGTTAAAGCACCAACCCGCTAAGGGACCTCGTAGTAAAGCGGTAATGGTTAACGGTCACCGTTACCATTAACAGTGGCCGTTAACCATTACCGCCTTCCGTGTAATGAGGCCCCATGTCCTTGACTACTGAACTCTAACTGAACTACCATGAGGTAATTCTTTCATCATTTCAGCATGGTTTTACAGAAATCCACTATTTGTATGCACAGCAAATTCTCAGAGTTTGCCTGACTTTGTCCCACCCAAAATGGCTGATCACTATTGAAATGCCTGACCAACCCAATTTTTACTTAAAACTTGTTAACTGCTCCGATTCGAATCTAGTTTTTCAGTAATTTATACTAAGCATATACTACTTAATAACCCTTCTATCACACAAGACATTCTGACCCCATACAATAGATTGTCCTTCAAAGAGCTTCTATATTTCTGATTTTTGAAACATTTAAAGTCATTGATCACCCCAACAAGTTATCAACATTCAGTTTGAGGTGGAGGGGGTCTATCTACACTACATTCAGTTTGAGGGGGGTATAACCAACTCCTGAACACTCCCCCTCTGAATTGTATTTAGTCATTTACTCAATAGATAGCACTACACCCATGTCCACCCTCTTTAGTTTAAATGTACCTGCACATCTCTGACCTGTTCACCCTTTTCTATAAGACAATTTACTTCAACCTGAGAGGTATCCTAACACATTTCTACAATGTCAGTACTAACACATTATACTCTCCTAGTCTAAATATGTATGTGTCCCTAAAACCTAATTTTATTTACTTTTATCTGAGCCCCACCTCCATTACCCAATTTACTTTAACCTAATTATATGCCTCAGATAATTTTACAGCCACTATAATAATTTTAAGAGACAGTCACTCCTTGAGGTAACCCACCAGCCAGTTCATCATACAGTGTTCACATGTGACTTATACTTCACATTTTTTCCGTCACTCCCACCCTAAGGCATTTTTCCTTGCTCCCATAGTTCAGTTTTTTCTTTTCACCAGTACATCTTCCACCCGACTCATCTTGGTTTGGCATCCACAGACCGTCTTTGTCCTGTTGACTTTGTCCTTTTTTGAGCTGTCTTGCAGCAAGTCCTTGGGCCCTTTAATTCAAAGGCCAAACCTGTTGCATTTTAGTGTCTCTTTTTTACACAGAGCACTCGTACTCATAGTTCATATTTCCTTTTAAAAGACAACACCAGGGGGCATTTAGCTAGGGAACACAAGGATGGGGTAGCCTTTTGCAGAAACAAGTTTTCAACAAGGGTGATTTATAATTGACCATGTGGTTGGGTTCCTCTGTGACTTCTCTCTGCTCATATGGTCGGATGCTGCCAATTCTCTGAGTCACATAGGTCCCTCGTTGTTTTAAAAAAATATTTTATTGATTTAGCTGTTTACTCAACTTTACAATATTGGTTGATACAACATTTTTTACAGATTAAAACAAATTAAGATACATTAAAGCAACATTATTTCTTAAACATTCAAAACTTTCGTTGCTATTGATCATGCCACAATTGGTTAGCATTTGTGAGTTGTCAGAATTCAAACTCTGCATTCACATTAATTGTCTCAATTACCTTTAAGGACCAATGTCGTACAATGTTATTTTCTGATTATACATATATTCAAGGTTCAAATACAGCATGTAGAAAATGTACAACTGCAATGCAAATTGACATCCATCTGTCATCATCATTAAGTGTGGTAAAATGCATATAATATTGGTACAAGTGTGATTCTCTTCTGCTTGTCAGCGCTGTGCATTCTAACATGATGTGGTGTAAAGTTTCCTTTTGAGTGGCAATTTCACAAAACCTACAGACATTCAATTTTTGGCTCATTACTTGTCGTTTCACCAGGACCACTTTTGTCGGCCAAAGATTGAATCTAAAGTGTATGAAAGCCAATTTAATGGCCACAGAAGGATGTAAGGTGAGGTATGTCTCACACATTCCAAGTTTTTTGTATGCAAAAGGATTATTACTCAAATCTTTATACATGCAGCATTGTTCCCATGTGTGAATCACCTTTTTCTAAGCTCTCACAGGATTTTCTATGAGGACACTCAACGTAAAATCGGCTGTAGCCATAATGTCAAATATAGCGTTTCTCCACTCCACAACAAACCTCTGCCTTGATGTAAGCAGGTATCCAGCAGGGACAGGAGTAAAGTTCTGGGACCCTTAGCTAGCATGCACTTTCTGAACAGGGCACACTGATGCCATTGGAAGATGCTGTTTAGAGAGGTTAGGCCAATCTCATATCGCATGAGCGCCATCGGCACGCATTGAGGCAAATTTAAAATTGACCTACAGTATTTACCTTCCAATTTTTGGAAATGTATATGATTTTTACTAAGCCATGATTCTAGACCATATAAAAGAATGGGAGTGGTTTTCTGTTTGTAGTATGCAATTGCCGATCTTAAAGAGAATTTACCATGCTTTTGTAAAATCATCTTAGTTTGGGAGATGGCTGTTGTGAATTTTACTTCCAGGGTCTATAAGTGCACCCTGTGAAAAGGCTGATTGTCAATTCACATTCCAACATATGTGTATACTTCTACTATCTCCAGTTCTGAATTTTTCAGTGTCCACCGCATTTTACTCCTTTTTGCGTGCTGGATATTGCAGAGCATGATTTTAGATTTTTTTTATATTAACTGTTAGTTGGTTAATATCTATGTACGTCGACAGTGCTTGTAATAGGTTATGCAGGCCTCTTGCTGTCTTTGAAATTAACACTAGGTTGTCTGTGGGTAAAAGTGCCATTACTCTCTCCTGTCACAATTTTGGATCATCTGCTATGACATCCCTGAATGCATCAAACATGTCAGACAGAAAGAAGTTGAAGAGGTCTGAGGCGAGAATACCCCCCTGCCTCAGCCCTCTTGTAGTGTATACTGGTGTAGTAAGCATCCCCTGCATATTCCACCTGACTTGGAGTGAAGTTCTACTATGTAATTCATTGACAATGTCTACAATAGTAGCTGGACAGTCCTCTTTTTGCAGTTTATTAACCAAAATCTGTCTTGAAATCGAGTCAAATGTCGCATGGAAGTCAATGTACGCAAAATATAGCGGTCATTTTGAGGCATGATACTGCTGTTTAAAACCATGTAACGTCAAATTTACAGCTGTACCCATTCCAGCTATAAAGCCGGTCTGGTGGGGATCTCACTTCCGACAATTCAGAGTTGAAGTCCCGTAGCACAAAATGTGCAAAGATTTTGTCTGCTACGTCAAGAAGTGAAATGGGTCTATAGTTCCCAGCACTTGCTTGATGCCCCTTCTTATAGATCGGGATCACTACAGCTTTACGCCATGAATTTGGTATGTGTCTTTTTGTTATGACCTTAGTAAAGATGTTGAAGAGAATCGTAGACCAACTATGTGGGTGGGCCTTCAGCATGTAGTTGCTTAGGCCACACGGCCCTGGGGCCCTTGAGTGACTTGATTTTCTAATAAAATGTTCAATGTCATCGACTGATGTATTTAAACATCATGGTACATGCGCTGTGGATTAAGTCCCAATTGTTGGCCATGTAGAGTTATCATATAGAGCGGAGAAATGTTCTATGCATTGTTGTTCTGTCACTACATTTATTTATATTTGAATCTGCAAGCTTCCTGCAGCTTGATTGAGCATAGTCCAAACAAGGGGCGTGTTTTTGGCTGTAATAGCTCGCAAGAGATTTTCACCATCTCGCTGGTACCTGATGGCCTGCCCTCTACGTGTCAAGTTTCTATATTCACATTTAGCTGCTCGTAGTGACATTCTATCAGTTTAAGGTGAATTCTTAATAGCATTTTTCTTTAGTCGTAGTTCATCTTTTTTATCTTTTTGGGCTAAATCAACGCGGTGACTCTTCTGTAGTGGTTGTCACAGTGTGTTGTTAGAGTGCGTGTTAAAGAGGATAAGAAACGATGCATATAACGTGTTTACACATCTTAGATCGTTATTTATCAGCATGTTATTTAATTGTACCAGTTTTTGTTAATTCCATCTAACTCTGCATTGGCTGCATTGTTAGTATTGAGCTGCTGAGTATAATAGTTCCTTTCATCAAAAGAGTCCACTGTTCGCCAATGCCACTGCAACGTGAGCATGTTATGGTCGCTGTTATGTTGCTCATTTATTTCAAACATTTCGGCTAAAATGTACAACCCATGAGGGAATCCAAAGTCTTACGGTCGTTGCATCATATAAATCTGGGAATTCGACTTGGGCTATGTCACCTGTCGTGATGTCTTCCAATCTTGGGATGTCCTCAAATACACTTAGTATAGTAGAACGGCACAGTGTAAATTGATTGAAGTGAGCCTCCCGACAGCTCATGATCAGTGTGTGGTGAGCTGGCCCAAGTTCCTTTTTCTTCTTTGGGCCATTTTGCCTTAAGTGATTCGAGAATGTTGATGGTAAACCTTACGTTTGGCTCCATCAGACTTCTGGCTGTTCAACGTTTGGCGGGTGGGCATTTGACTACAGATACTGATTTCCCAGAATATTATTTTGTGAGCGCTGCAAGCATTTGCACTCTTTTGTCACCAGCATCCCCCCTTTTGTAAGGGAGGAAGCTCCACATTTGAGGGTGCATAAATCGGGGGCTGGGATATTTGAGAAGACATGTAGGCATCAACGGCCGCTCAGATTTATTTTCTTCGATCTTCCTGTATTCAGATTTCAGCACTCTTATCGCTGTTGTTTAGCATGCCTTTATCATTGGAGTCTATGTGTAAGTTGATTCAGCCCGTGTTTGCATGATCTCTGATTTTTTTTGGTTGTGATTTCAGAGACCAGAACATCTAGTGGCTGGTACGGAGCAATGGTGTCTCTGTTCGGCTTTTTTATCCTTCCGTAGATTTTTATATTTCTTCACAACTGCCGAACTGTCAGCTTGTGTTTGCTTTTGTAAAGCAACAATATTTCTTATGAATGGTTTTGAAGAGGATTTTGCTGTTGCTTCTGGATTTTTCATATTTTTAGTTCTCCGGGTTTGTGTTTTACCTGAAGTTTTGCCTGGCCCTTTAGAGTTTGGCTGGCTTGCAACCTGGTCAACTGAAATATATCATATGTTTGTTGAAATGGCCCAGTCGCGGGTGTGATATTTGTTATACAACCATCATTGCTCGGAACCACAACATTTTCAGCAGCAATTGGCCGAATCACAGCATCAAAACTGGGTAATGACTGAGGTATCACAGTCTTATAAACCGTTGATTGCATAGTTGTTTGTTGTGCATCAATGTCAGTTTGTTTTAGTTTTGAGCAAACCAGTCCGTTATTTAATTTGTACCGCTTGGTCGGATAGGTATGGTTTAGGGATTCAAATAGGTGGCACAGACTAACAATGGCCATATTAATCGCTGTTAAAGTGATTTCCATCAGCGGTTGAGATTTAGGGTCATCCATTTGCAGGTCTCCTTGGTGTTGGGGCGACAAATGAAATTGAAACATTCGGTGAATATGATGCTATGAGATCGTGGCAGGTTCGAAGAGTGTGCCTCTTCAAATAGGCTTTCATGTAATGAGATTCCAGCGATCGATGAATAAACCAAATCAGTACTGGAGGTGTGCGTTCCATCCTTGGGTGTCGACGAGATGGCGCTCTCTGTGAGTGTCTCATTTGCATGTGTTTGATTCAAAGAACTATTCATCCCCACATGAGTATTGGAGGTTTTTTTTTGTAGTCGACATTGTGTCAGAGCTCCCTACACCCATTTTGTCTTTAAGTCTAGCGGCGGAGCTATATGAAAAACTTATATTTCCAATGTCACCTGATCGATTGTTAGGTGTAATCATGTTTCGTGTCTCAGACGTCTTCCTAGCTTCTACCCTATTCCCAGTTAGATCACTGGTGGCAGGTTTTAAAATTGTCACTGCTGTGACTGGCGGCTGCACATCCCCTTTACGAGAGCCGTGAGGCACACAAAATCCCTGTATGTCCGCCGCCGGGATGTTTTTTGTAATTGCCGGTGTCAGTGTTATAACCTTTTTTGAAATCCGCCTAATCGAATGCAGTCTAGAAAGATTACTGCTCCTCAAAGGAGTTGTTGTTGCCGGCATGTTTGATTTAAGGATATACAGGGAAGAAGAAATTTAGTATTTGTGTTAACAATTGCGTAAGAAGTTAAACACTACCTATAGCTGGCATGCAATATTTCACTTGTGTGTTGTTTCTCAACTGTGCTTGAATTATAGCAGTAACACTTTTCTCAACAAAAGAATTGTACGAAGCCAAGTATAAAAACACACATTTAACAGTACCTTGCACAAAGTAAACAAACAGCTTTACATTAAGAGGTCACTGCCACCCATAGCCATCCACGGACAGCCAGAGACTGCCCTTGTGAAAAAGCACGCGCAAAAGCACGTGCTTTGGCTGTACATGGGCTTGTGGGTGGAGAGGGAGGTGCTTGCAGCACTTAGAAAAAAATCTCTGAAATAACACCTAAAAAGTGAAAGAAAAAAAGTTAAAGTTGCAGAGCAACTTTTCAGTCCTGGACATGAATAAGTTGCTTTCAAAGGCCGTATCGTAGCTCCAGCAGAGTAGGGCACCCTGGAAATACAGTGGTAGAGATCATACACGGGTAAGTCAGCAGAGATGAAACAGCACTTCCAGCAGCCACATACAGCCCTTAACGAACAGCTCTTGTGAAAAAGCGTGCGCGCCAAATTGCGTGCTTTGGCTGTATATGGGCTTGTGGGTAGAGAGGGAGGTGCTTGCAGCACTTAGAAATAATTCAGTGAAATAACATCCTAGCTCCAGAAGAGTAGGGCACCCTGGAATTACAGTAGTAGCGATCATACACAGCAAAGTCAGCAGAGATGAAACAGCACTTCCAGCAGCCACAGACAGCCCTGAACGAACAGCCCTTGTGAAATATGTCCACCTGTAATATAAAACTGAATGAGTTTCCTTTGAAAAATAAGTATGTCTCTATTATCAATACATTTCTCTCAACCCAACCCTTAAAATCACTCTCATATGTCTTTCACACGTTCCTGCCTCCTAAACAGACTTCATTTAGACACCACATTTGAACCTCCTCCTCCCTACCTCCTAGAAAAAGTTTCATCAGACATTTTGGGTCTTTGTATACCAAAGCTACTAATTCTCTCCCTTTTTTGTACATATGCACATTTACTTTACTAAATGCAGTCTGCTTGCGGGACCTTGTGTGCTTACAATAAACATATTCAGTTGTGTCTATTTTTTAGGCAATAAATACATTTGCCTGTCTTATTTTGTCCGCCCTTATGTCTTATGGGCTTGTTTCTTTCATTTACAAAATTGTACATCCCTTCAGGGGACATACTTATCTTTCCCCTACATCGACATTCTCAAATGTAGAGACACTTAAAATAATACATGATAAACAAAAACACCATCTCAAAAAGGCATGTCGTCGTCTTCTCCATCTACTAGGTGCATCCGTAGTAGAAGAGGACATCTTTTTAGCAGGGATCACAGTTCTCTGTTGAAAATTGAAATAGAGACAAAATTCATTTGCCTACTGACAAGTGGGCCAAGTTTCTTCCTGACCTATGTTAGGGAGAATTCTCTTATAAGGCTAATTTCCCAAATCTAGTGAGTCCCCCAGCAGCTTTGCTGTATTTTTGGGGTTTGTTTTTTTCTCCTGCTAAGAGTGAGACTCTTTTCCTCCCACTCTTAGGCATGATTTGAGGTATGTCCTTGACTTCTTGTGTGCTTATGGGCTATGTTTTTTTTTCTCCATAGGGTATCATCTGTTTTTGTGTATGTGTTACATAGCACCCTCACATAGACTGCATAGCCTGGGACTGACTACTGTCTCCCAGGGCATGTAAAGACACCATTGACTTTACTAGTCCAAAATTGTGAACAGAACCAGTACAAACCATCATGTTGTGGAAGTACTGGAAGGGGATAATTCGATTGCCCCTGCGTCTGTTTTCAAGGGGGCACTGTCCAGTCCCCCCTTGTCGAGTTTCTGGCTGGTGGCAGTGGTTACCACGCAAAATATTCCACCAGAATATTTCCTATGGGATTTTCCCATTGATTTTAAACGCACCACTTTTTGGTGCAATGTTAAAGGTACCGCCGGTTTATTTATTTAATATTAAATCACCGGTTGGGTCTTTTTGCCAGAACTCTTTCCTAAAATGGCATTCGTGTCCGTCTCTGTAACTCCAACCAAGGTCGGGCCCTTTGTTCCACTTTTAGGAGGGCTTCTCCACAGAAGCCCTCCAACTGGTGCCACTCTGTCTGGGTTCCACAGGATGTATGGGTGGGGGAATTGGCACCCTGTTCTGCGTTGCCTTAGCAACCCAAGTCATACTCTGTTCTGATTGGGCCAGTGGTGACCCGCCCGGCTCACCACTTAGCATGTTTGAGTGACAGCTAGGCTGTTAAATGGGGGTTTTTCTGCATAAAAGCAGGGATTTTGGGACTGGAACTTCGGAAATCGCCACAGGACCTAAGAAATCCAAAGAGGGGAGAAGCTAAGCCATCTGCAACGACGACACCACCGGTGGAGCCCTGCTGCAACGACCTCACCACTTTCCCCGACGACAAGAGGAGATCTTCTGCTGGAAGAGTCTTCTCCCTCTGAGCTGGTGGGATCAACCAGTTCACCATTTCGCCTTCCAGGATGTCTCTTGATTGAATCACACGTGCCAAGCACCCCGGACGCCGAATAGCCGAGTTTCACCATTGTGGCCGCAAATACCAGGAACGTACCTTTTAACCGACAAACTCTGCGGCTGTTTTATTCCCTGGGCAGTGCAATGACTCCAAGTTTCCTCCTCAACGAGATCCTCTCTTCCCCCGGTTGAAACCACGAACTGCACCCGCTGCCAGGAACAACTGCCACTGCTGGAACTTCCTCAACTTTAAAGGTACTGTGTTCCACCTGGCCTCCCTTTCTTCGGTTTGCTCAAGGTGACCCTTAAATCCTTGGCTTTCCAAATGGGTTGGCCCCCAGACCTTCTAACTTTATCTTTTGAACCACCCCAACCTCTTTTGAACATTCCTACAAAGACATGAATGCATTGCTAAACCGTGTGATCTTGGGCACATTTCGCCTTGCTCCATTCAAAGTGGGCCTGGCCTATGAACTTTGGCTCTACAGTATACCCTGCCTTCAGTAATTTGATTTTGTCTCTTAAAAGTGTTGGGAACTGTTTTATTGTTATGACCTGTCTTTTTCTCTCCCTTTAACCTATCCTTTAACCTAAGTTACGCGCTCACCTCTGTCAAAAAGTTGTGTTTTAACTAAGACTTGTCTAAATAATTTTTAAGGGAGGAGTGTATACTTTTCTGATTGTGTTTTGAACTTGCTTTAATTAATAGTGCTGGTGTATTTTCTAAAGTGTGTGTTAAATAAATAATTATATACTTTTGATACAAAGCTCTGGTCAGTGTTTGCTTGTTCTACTGTGTTTTTAGCCCTATTGTGTATCCGCTGTATACTGCCTAACTCTTCTTGAGAGAAGTCTGACTGCTCAGCCACAGCTACCAGGTAAATCTGGGTGGTGCAGACTGCTACCAATTGGGTTTACTGCTTACTCTTGTAGTCTTAATCTTTTTGCAGTTGTCCCCAAGGGAACTGCACAGGATTCTGCCTAACAACCTAAACTTCTTTCTCCAATCTGCTAACAAAGAAATGTTTCCTAGATTCGTTGCTATCTTTTTTCCAGCCCATTTAACTCCTAGGCTTTCCCTAACTTGTTGGTGCACAAAATAATCATACTTCTCATTAACCCTGTATGATTCTAAGGCAAATGCTTAGTCTTTTTCTCTGCTTTGCTGAACGGTCATCATCTGCTCTGCTGTAAATACTTCATGCTTGTTTGCTGCATGTGCTTCCTGCTATGCTGCAAATGCTTCATTCAGCTTTGCTGCATGTGCTTCATCTTTTCTTCGCCATCTTCCTTTCGATCCCATTGGGCCATGGTTATTTTCTTCTGTGCTTTGTTTTCATCCTGTTGAGTCAAGAGAAAATGTTTCACTGCACATTATCTCCTCCTTAACCCACTACACTAATCTATTCTACTGCTGTTTTTCTAGACTATGGCACCAATTCTTACTATGTGCCTCACCATTTTATCATGAAACTACATTGTTTGCCTATTTGAAACATTTAATACACTCACCAAGTCGACCCCTTTTGGCGTCCTATCAATAAAAAAGGTTACCCACCTTCCATTCAGCGTCTTCTATTTTCTGCATTTGTAATGAGGAGGCCATGTTTACCTTTATATGCTACTCTATTCACACCTATTAACATATATCTTGGAAAAATGGCTACATAATTGAAGACACTGTCTCTCTATCTGCGTCTTTTTCTGTTACTCACTTGAGTCCTCTTACTCTTAATAATGCGTGGTGTGAACCAGTACTTACCTCGTTTTTCTTTTCTCTTCTCCCTATTCACTGACACTTACATGTGTCATAATATACTGTCTCTTCCCCTGTCAAGGCCATGCAGACATCCCTCCTATGTTCATGCAAGGTCCATGATTTTCATCTGTAACATAAACCAACATTGTTACAGACACTCAAAAAATTGGATTTTACTTACCCTTATATTTTCTCCTTGGATTGGCTCTGTACAACATGTTTCTTGTCTGGTTAACCCAATTTGGGTCAACCAGACCCCTTTTTGTTCTCTGTTACTCCATAGTTATTCTTTATTGCACTGCACAATTTTTTCAGTTTTAGCCTTTAACCTTCATTGATACCGTTTATTCTTTTTCAAATTCGAATGTTTGCTTTTTATGTTCCCTGTAAATTTATTATTCATTCCTTCATTCACCCAATCATTTCTTCATTCATTTTTCCATATTTATTTATTTATTTCATCCAAATAATGTCAAATTTTATAACCGAGCTCTTTATTCCTGTACAGTTTAAAATAAATTATTGATCTTCATCTTCTCCTAATTCATTTTTCTGGACCCATGCCAAAAGGCCCAAAGGCCACCTAACGTTTTTGACACTCTCTCCAATCTTCTTTAATTTATACTGGATGCTGCTACATTATTGCCATATATAATAAAATGTTTCATTTCCGTTCTTTTTTATGTGTGACGTTCCTGAAGAAATCACCACTTCATACTTCAATAAGCCCTATCTAGATATATCGCCATCTGTGATTTTACTTAACCTAAACCTTTTTATGAGAACCATTACTGTCATCCATGATCCATTTTTATTATTCAATCCTTGATCATTTTCCATGTTTCCTTACACTATGGCTGCTTCTAATTTCAAGAAGGTTGTCTGTCCCCCTCTCTGTGTTCATTAATATCCATTGTCTAAGGCTAAATTCACCAAATAATTTCACCACTTTTCCACTAGGTCACACAGTTATCTATAATAGAGCGCTTTTGCTACAACAATAAAAAACCTCTGGTTTCTACCAGAAATGTCTCATCGAGCCTTTTGCCCTGTACATGCCACTATGGACGCACCCATATTCAAATGGCGCATTCTCAAAACAAAACACACTTCCCTAATCACCTAAACAACATCATCATGCCTAGGCTTGTATTATCCACTCCTTTCCTCAAAACATTGGCAAGTGCCTGTTACAAATGTAACAAAAAATTGTCACAACACACTCTCCTCCAAAGACTACTAATTCCTCACTAGGCAACAAACTTCATTTATAGTGTTCAATAAACACCCTCAATCTTCTAATATTCATTCATCACCTTTCTGTCTTTGCTTCATGGACATACAGTCCCAATGTCTACCACTAGAACAAAAATTGTTCTCTCCTTCGGCACTCCGTGATGCCTAGTGCTACTACCAATTCCAAATGCATCAAGTCACCCTATGAGGCTGTCCTAATGTGGATGCTCTGTTTTTTGTAAAAGCGTGTTTCCTTTTTATAATAACACATTTACTCCTATTCTGTGTTTGCATATTGCTGAGTCTGCATATGGGCTCACTGTACTTGCCCTCTGCAGTAAATCTGTTTTGCACCTTTCCTAAGCTGCTGTACCTGCTGCACTTCCACCACTCATCTCTGATACAATGGGCCTCATTACGACCCAGGCGTTAAGGGTTAACGCCGTTGTTAACCCTTAACGCCTGATTCCAATTTTAACGGCTGCTTTTAGCAGCCGTTAAAATCCATGGCGCTAACCCGCCATGATGCTAATTACGCCACCGTAATTTACGGTGGCGTAATTAGCGCCTTCCCCACTCCCATTATGCCCTATGGGGCAAAAATGGGAATGGGGAAGGGAAAATGGGAAATGGGGATTTACCGCCCCACTCACCTTGGAATGGTGGTAAAGTTGGCGTAATTACCGCCTGGGTCGTAATGACCCCAATGTCTGATCCTGGGCAAAAAAAAACATCCTTGATTTGCAAGCTATACACTAGGGGGCGTGCTGTCCCCCCTCTTGAAAGTTGCCCATTTCTGCATGAATTCTTGGTTTCTACACATGCATACAAGGTGACCTGACATACTGCATGTTCAACCTACAGGAGGTCTCCTAATTTGCCCCTCCTGCATGTTTTGACTATTCTTCTGCGTGCTTTGAAACCCACCTGGGATACTCTGGGAATTTCCCTGATTATTCTGAAAGCGTCTACCTCGGGAGCCTTCCCTAACCCGTGCTATGAATCCATTATTATCTTGATCAAACTACCTTTGGTTATTCACCTGCGGCATGCTGCCTATTTGCAGTGAATCTGATCCTTCCCCACAAGTCAACATCGCCCCTTCATGGCGTATTTTGACAATTTTTCTGCACTAATTTCTCCTCTGCACCTTTCCTTGCATCATTTTTCTTTCAATTCTTCTCTTGCAGTAATCTGCAATAATGTGCGATGGTCAGCCGAATCTCTGACCAAGGAGTTCATGTATACACTTCCCAGCGCCAGAATTATACTCTAAGGTTTGCATCTTAAATTGTCCTTATCCATCTATAGCCATTGTACATATTGTTGCCTAGCTCCTCCTTTCTCTAAAAAAGGAAGCTGTGAAATCCCAAACTCACATTTATCTCATCTCCCATCACCTGTCTGCTCCTAACAGGGACAATGGCTCTGCACCGCCTTCTTCCTGGCAGCCACGTTAGCCTGCTCACATTTGTTGGCAACTCCCCCCTTTTGACCATGGGACTGCTCATCTAGGTCGATTTAGCTGCGTCAATGATTTTGATGCCATCTATTTGTGTAGGTCTGGGTGTGACCACCACACTTTTTGTTGTCTGTTTAAAAACACCCCTCCCCTTGGCATCATATGTACTAGCAACCTGTTTCTCTAAAAAAAATCTCCCTGTCTTGATCTGACATATATTTGTCCCCAACTAATGTCACACTTGCCATTCTAGCCTTTATTATAAATCAACAGTGCAATCTGTTGTTTACAAAAGCCTGCTTAACACTGACTTATTCACCCACAATGCACTCACTGAGTGCCACATTCCCAACTTTCTGTATCATTAGCCAATTTTAACATTGACAGACTTTTCCTCAAGGCCGCCCAGAATGTGCGATACTGCTGCATTCCTCTCCTGCGATCTCAACACCACTCTTTTCAAACTGCTTTCCTATCTACTTTAAACAGTCTTTGCTTATGACCGCAGTAAAATATAATTGTTGTTCTTCATTCTTGCTTGCGTACTGCAAGAATCTCAGTATTTCTAAATATAAATACGCAAATCTCTACCCTTCCTATTTTCCCAAAAAACCCAGCTATTCTCTATGACAGCTATCATTTTAACTGTAATACAACAACATTCTGTGCATTTGTGGGCGTGTGCCTGCATGTGTGCAGGTGCATTCTTAAATGCATTGTCCATGGTGCACAGATTACTTACACTTCCATAAAATCATGTGTACGTTTGTATATGTTTCTGTATGTGTGCGTGAGTGTGGATGTGTGTATTTTTTCTCATGTTAGTGCATCTACATAAATGCCTCCCATTACATGCATCTGCATAAATGTCTTTCCATTTGAATGCATCTGTATGCACACCTTCTCATGTGCATGCTTTCTTTCAATATTTACTGCTTCCCGTATGCTAAAATATAAAGATTTCATTTCCACATATATTTATCACATTTTGACAACTAACACAATTTTCCTGGTGATCCATTTATCCTTTCCCTGATAAATATTTACTGTGCCTAATCCAATGACCTTCACTAACACTAACATTTTGGCCTGCTTTTTGCTGTATTTTGCACACAAAATACATTTTGAATCTCAACTACACTCCTCTGAACTTGTGTGACTGTATACAGATTTTTTTCCACTTTTGTCTCCAAATGTCTTCAAAATTCTCTGACATAATATATATAGTACTGGGAACATCACTCCCTTGCTGGACACCTGTCTACTGTGCAAATTTATTTAGTGCACATTTTATAGATTTACATACATTTTTGCACTTCATGCTACCATTTAATGGTAATGTTTCTCTTTTCTCAACTCCCGGACATGGCACAACATAAAAATCCATTTTGTTTAAAAGAATAACATACCTCCTCTCTTCTTATTTATACTGCTATTTGTTGCACATAAAACCAAATAACTCACAAAACCATTCATTGTCAGTTCGCTAACATGACCAAAACACTGCCTTCACAATGAAACACAGTTCATGCACAAAGTGTTTAAATAATATGAGACTTCCATTATTATTTTACCACATAATCAGTCAACCTTTTATAATTCAAAAACAGCTTCTGTAATTCTTAAACACTGTGTCGCACACAGTGTGAATCACATTCCATTTAAGATACCATTAGCTGCGAACATAGATTATATCATCTAACTGCGTAGGTTATCTTTCTAATCCCTTAAAGCAAACACCATCCATTCTCCTGCAGTCCGCGGCTATCTTGGCACTCAGTCCAACTATGCACTTCCAAAACAAATCTCTTTCTTCTTTTTTTTTCTGCACAGGAGCACTGTATATTTCTCAACTCCATTCTCTGGCACAATTACAGCCCCCTGCTCTGTAGCGACACAGTCTGAAGAAAAACAACATTTTTCGAATCTTTCTCGAGTTTTATCTACCCTTCGTTTCTAACAAAGCTACTGCAAATTTTTATTGTGTGAGGTCAAATAAGCAGCTGTGCTGGTTTATTTTTGGCAAATACAAGAATTAACCCTGTATTTACTGGATTTTAGTATTTACATGAGTTCACTAAATATTGCATTTGCCATACTTTTAAACAATGCACACCTGTGCGTTTTTATCAGTAGCTCATATTGGTATCTTATTTTCTCCATAATTGATTACTTTAATTTCTGGATTGATGCCAATTTTTCTAATTTAATTAAAAATGCATTTCTTACTTCCATAATATAAATAACTGTACAGTGCACACATATAACCCATACTAGAACACATAAATACATTTTTTGACAAACATAAGAGACTGGACAGCCACACATAAATCTCTGCCAATGCACATTGTGGCTCTCTGCCCCTAATAAATATCCCAATTGGGATGTAACCATATTTAAACGTGTTTTGTGGCCTACGTCATCCGCAAATGGGACCTTAGATACAACTTCTTTTGTTACGTTCTTTAAAATGCAGGCAACTGCACAGTTCCAACATTTTATGGACAATATTTTCTCTGACTTACTGTTTACATCCGTTGTTTTCTATCTAGATGTCATGCTGCTCAACTGCCTCCGTGATAACCTGGGTATTACTGGTCAGGCCCTGGCGTGCCTGACTTCTTTCCTCTCTGATCGGCCCTCGCAGGTCCAACATGGGTCCTTTCTCTCCTCTTCTCTATCTGTGGTGTTCCCCAGGGGTCTAACCTCTCTCCCTGGCTGTTCAACCAATACCTGGCACTTCTCCCCCACCGCATTTCCATTCTCTGCCCCAACTTTCAGTGCTATGCGGATGACACTCAGCTCATTTTCAGGCTACCTTCAGCCACCTGTTCTTCCTCTTTCATCTCTGAATGTATGTCTGCTATCCAGGATTGGTGTGCCGCCAATGATCTCTGCCTTAATGCCAGCAAAACTGAGATTCTCCTCATCGGCACACCAGCTCCCTTCTTTCCAGTCAATCTTCCTGCTCCCACCTGTGAGGCTAAAAACCTTGGGGTAATCTTCGACTCCACACTCTCCTTCTCTCCTCACATCTCTGATGTTTCTAAGAAGTCACAATACCAGCTGCACCTCTTCAGAGGTATTCTTCCTTTCCTCTCCTTCCCCCAGAAGCTCGCTGTCTCCAGAGCACTGGTTTTCTCCAGGCTGGACTATTGCAACAGCTTCTTTCTAAATTTGCCTGCTTCTACTCTCCACCCTTTGCAACTCATCCAGAATAGGACTGCAAGACTTATCCTTGGCCTCAAGCCCAGGGATCGTATCTCCCCAGGACTGAAATCTCTGCACTGGCGCCCAGTGGCTGCAAGGATTAAGTTCAAAACCTGGTTTCTTTCTGCCATTCCTGCCATTTTGCTGTGGAGCATTTTCACTTTTGTTGCAAACTCCCTGGAAGTCCTCTTTCTGTCTCTGCAGGTGGAGGCAGAGACAGAACCAGCTACAAAAACTCCACTGGAAGCAGTGTGCTGCAGTGTGTTCGGTGTTTGGGGGTTCACGGGTCAGCAGAAGCAGAAAAGATTCTGTTTGAGCTCCAAACTGTTTGGAGGGTAAGCGCTCTGCTAACATATCCCCGCCTATTAATGTCATTGCTTTCGTTCCCTCTATTGCACATAACGGAATGGGCGGAGTCGGCTGCAGAGTCTTTGGTCTTCAATCCTTGACAGAGACAGTGCCTGGGGACCAGTCCTCCTTTGTTGTTTATCTACAAATACACTGATCAATCGTGGAGCGGGCCGTGACATCAGCTGCAGAGTCTTTGGTCTTAGGCTCTGTGGTGCTGTGCATGTGCCAAGTAGCTTGCGGTACTTCCGGTCTGCTTCTGAACATCGTAAAACCCCTGTCAGTAACTGCGGTAGTTACCGCTGCCAACCCTGCCTACTGTCTTCTGCCATCCAGGGTGACCTAAGAGAGCCAGCTGACACAAGTGGAGTACTTTCTGACAACAAGTGGACATCCCGCCCTCAATCAAGTGGGTAAGCCGGTTCTTTAGACCTTTCCGGCCAGACTTACTAACATGCGAGCAGGAGATTGCGGGGCTCATCTGTTTGATCCCGCTCGCGATTTGCCTCTTGCCCTGTGTGTGAAATCTGTAGCCTTCAAACAGGGAGAACTGGAGACTGCAGGGCTTGCACCTTGGAGCCTGCTCATCGCTGCCACCTGCATGAAACTTCCAGCCTTCCTGGGGGAGCCCCCCGTCCGACTAACACCTGCTTCAGATCATGAGCACACACAGGCTGCTGCTGAGTGCTCCCTTCCCCATTCTTCCCCTTGATCTTACCTGTATGGATCTACACGCTCTATCGACTTGTCCGCCATGGCCAATCCCATTACCTCCAGGCCAGCCACGAGGTCAAGGAACAGGGTCTCCTCCTTGCCGGTTGCATTTCACCTACCAGCTGCTACTGCCCAGGCTTCACTGACATGCTGTCCTAATGCAATTTCCTCTGGATTGCCCGATACGCTGTTCCGGGACAGTCCAAAACCGGCGCATTCAATGCAGACGAACATTGTGATATCCACACATAACAAGGAAACAAACAATTATACGAACGCTCGGCTCCCACCTCCTATGCAACCAGCTCTCTTAGCTCAAAAAAGAATGCATTCACCACAGAAAGAACTAGATACATCAACCAATGCACTTTTTCCCACCTTGCCTTTACCAAAACAACACAGCATGGCAAGGAATGTAGAATTACAATATCACGATTCCAATGATCCCACACATCTTATTGTTCCCAATAACAAACAACCGGTGACAACTCTTCCAATAAAACAGCGAAAAGGTTCAACTGACTCTCCACTACCTCTGACCCAAAAAGAACAAGCTATCCTAGCCAAGAAAAGTTGGGAAAAAATACATACTCCCACCATAGACGGTGCTGGCCAATCTAAACGGAGCACAGCAATTTCACAGCAAGCCCATCTTTCTCTGGATATAATGGAGATCGAAGATCTGATGAACAGTCAGGAAAAAAGAAATGAAGTGTACGGTGCAGCAAATAAATCTATCAATCCAGTTACATGGAACACCTCTACTCAACGATCCACAATAACAACATGCCCAACAGGGTCAAAACCTCACTCCTCTGCAATACGCTAACAGGACAACTGCAACGATCAGTTGAAAATAAAAGAGGAGTACATGTATCAAAAATGCCATTGACAACTTAATCCACGCCGAGACAACAACATGAGGCCATATCTACAACAATGCTAGATTTACAAAACCTACTCCTAGCAGTTATATCGCAAGCCATGACGCCATTCATGAAATTACAAGAGACAAGCGTGGAAGCACAAAAAGATCAAGCCACCCTCCTCGCACCTATTCACTCTAAGCAGCTCTTTCTTGAGGCATTTATAAATACCCGACTCAAGTTGAAGCTGAAACTAGTGCACAATGGATATCTTGACTCTTTGAGATTGCGAGGAAAGACTGTGAAGAAATAGTCTCCCTAACAACTGTCATCGTGGGTCTACTAACCAAAGACAATTTAAATACTAATTCTAAAGCTCAGACAACAACGGAAAAAACCCAATCAAACAATCAAACTTGTTCAGTGAGCCCGCGGCTCTAACAGGGAGTACCATATAGAAATAGGAAGCGCGTGTGAAACAGCAATCCCAATTAACAATGGAACTAAAAGTGCCCCCACCGACCCTATTTCACATGAAACTGAAAATGTTGTGATCTTCGACAGCAACAAGTCAACTAAGAAGATACCCCTTGGGCCCACATTTTTTAAAAAAATAATAAAAAAAGACAAACGGCTCCAGGGCGTTTCTACAAAATCTGACCACTCCTAAACCTAATAAAAAAGAGATTGATTTAAAGAAGAAGATACCCATACCAGTGGACAATATTATATCAACATACAGCATTGACCCAAATAGAATCAATATTACAATTATCGATATGGAGCAACACGTTACCTTAGAAGAACAACAACAACTAGAGACACTGCTAAATATGTCTGTCTACTCCATTGAAGATCAGGACTCGAGTCACGATCCGAGCCCGCCTATCAACGATCACTCATTAATCATTGTTGACCGATATGAAGAAGGTCAAACCCTAGAGTCTGAATACACTGAATTATCTTGTGAAGACAAATCAGATGCTGAGTTAGAACTATCATCGTGTGTAAATCCAACAACTATTGACCTCACTGTAGATACCGATGACAAATCAGTATTACCCAAATTGACCTTTTACAATTGACCTTTTGCACAATTGACCTAATTATAGTGGTGCTAATTGACCTTCTGCACAATTGACCTTTATATTATTTTAGTTATTTTATATATGTATTCGGTTGGTTTTGGATTATAAATAATGTAAGGGGATTGGGTGGGCGGTTGTGGGGGGTTTTGGATTGGGTTGTGGGTGCGGGGGGTTGCCCCCGCATATATGTCCTAATTGACCTTCTAAATTAGGTCAATTCTCCCTATGTCAATTCTCCTGAGGTCAATTGTGAAAAGGTCAATTAGTATACAACAAACTAATCGCTTTCTAACACAGTCCATTCATACCGGAGCCACAACGAAGGGAAAGTTAGGTATAGCCATACTACTCATCATCATACCTTGAAACTTCCCACATTTGTAAACCCTATGGGAAAAAATCAGAGGTCACAAATCAGATTTGAACAATTATCTTCTAGTAAAGACACATTGATTTGTAAATTGAAAATGCACAATACAAGAGGACAATGGAACCTCCTAAACCTCCAAGTTGATACCCAAGACAAATTGATACAGGTAATTCCTGAAGATGTATGGACTACCCATTTTGCATCTATTTACAAAGGGAAAGGCTCTGGCTTTGACACCACAACACAACAACAACCGACAACAAGTTGGCCACCCACATGGAAACAATCAGCGATTTTGACGATAATAAAGAAGCTCAATACTTCAAGAGCACCAGGGCCGGACGGGCTATGCAACACCATGATTAAGAAGAACCCTGCAGAATGGGATACCCTCTGTCACCTTCTATTTACCAACATAGAAGAGTGCAAACACATCCCTAATTCATGGAGGGTAGCCACATTGATTCCAATTTACAAAGGCAGAGACCTGAAAGTGCACTCTAATTACCGTCCTATTGCGCTATTGAACCTTATTGGGAAAATATTCTCCACATTATTACTAAACAATCTGAACACATGGATAAAAACAAACAACAGATTTGACATCAGACAAACCGGATTTACAAAAAACACGGGAACCAATGTTAACCTGATGATCTTGAACCTGTTAAACATGAGTCCTTGGTCAGTAACATTACGATGTATGGCGCCTTTATTTGGCTTTTGACTTGGTTAATAGGCAGAAATGATGGCAAAAACTAAGATCTTGGAATTGCCCATCAGAAATTCTTAAGCCAATTAAGCAACTGTATACTAATACTATTATTAAGATCAGACTCTCTCAAGATGGAACATTATCTGCCCCAATTTCTACCATGAATGGGCTAATACAGGGCTGCCCCCATCAGCCACCCTTTTCAAACTTTATATCTCAGACATTTCCCAAGAACACCGATTCGAAACAGCAAACCCACCAAAACTCAATGCTACACTGATTCCTCACCTCATATATGCCGACGACATTGTGAACCTCGATAAAATCCCGGTGGGCCTACAAAGAAGTCTCAAACAATTGGAAAACTATATGAAGCCAAATTAACTTGAAATTAATACGACCAAAACAAAAATGATGACCCTGACGAATATCCGTAAAACTAAAACAAAACCATCAAGGTTCTATATGGACGGTAAACTCCTGGAACAACAAAAAACAATTAAATACTTGGGAATCCTTTTGAACCAATAGGAGGTAGAGAAAGACTGGGGGATGCAGTTAAAAAGCAAAATCTCTTCTCTGGCCCATCAAGGTGCAGTGATACATTGCAAATTTGGGAAATATTGTATGAAACCTGTTATCACATTTTATCGACAGAAGGTAATAGCAATCACCACCTATGGGAGTGAAACCATGATCAACTTGGACCAAACCATCTGGGACTCCATAGAAGGTACCTTCTGGTGGAAAATTCTAGGGCTACCCAAATCGTTTCCTGCAGTAAGAACACGTCACGAACTAGCCACCCAGTCACTGAAATCTATACTGATGTGGAAGCAACTCAATTTTTATAGAAAAATGGTAAACAAAAACGACATTCCAGCCTATGACATCCTGCGCAACAGACAGAACTCGATTGCAGAAACGGTGCTCAAAACTTGGAAACAAGCAATAGAGGAATTAATGCCACGCAATGAGATAACAGAACGACTGGATTTATACCATAGCTGAAAAATCCAAATATCGTATGAACATTCAATGTGATGTGGATATCAGACCAATCAATCAATTACCACCATATCTGATTCTTTTTCCACACCGCCATATAAGAAATCAATTCTTCAGATTCTGGATGAACCAGCTACCCACGCATGAACTCCTTGCAATAACCAGACAGATTCCCAATTCACTAGCATACTGTTGATTTTGCAATCAAGAAGCTATAATTGAGACACTTGGTGATGTGATAATGGAATGCCCCAATTTGAGCAAAAAAAGAAACCTATTCAGAGAAATGATTGCAAACTCTGGTCAGCCACGAGATCCCAAAGAGATCCCAAAGAATATAGACTCATATTTTTTCAGGAAAAAACAAAAACCTGACTATTACTATAATCCAAGATCATTGAATCCTAGAAAATCAAGACTAATGATGGGAAATACCCCAATACCGGGTGAAGTATAAGGCAAACATAAATCAATTACCGAGGCAAGTTCTGTTGACTTGGATCACTCATGCACCTGTAGATGTATAATATGTTATTGAATGTCTAATTTTCTTTTGGGCTTTTTATCCTGTTGAAATCTTGAGAAAAAAGTTGTGTTCAATTATAAATGGAAAGTTTTGTAAATGAAACTAAATCATTTTAATAAAAAAAACAAAAAAACCAAAAAAAAATAAGTTCAAAACCCTCTGCATTGTCCAAAAGGCCTTCTGGGGCCTGGGCCTCAATACCTTCAACTCTCTCTTTCCAAATATCTTCCTTCTCGATCTCTTCACTCATCCGCCTCCAACTCCCTCAGGGTCAGTCTCTTCTCCAAGTCACAAGTTGGTGGTAGATCTCTTTCTTCGGCTGGGGCCTGTCATGAACCATCGGACGCGTGCTTTCTGGACTTCCTGGTCCCTGACCCATAGGGGCTTGCACTCAGCAGTACTCCCAACATGGCCGCCGAACACGGAATACTGTTTACCAGTTTCCGCGTCGTACGCATTACATTCTATAAAGCGGACACACCCCGCGGCCCTGCGCATCTCAATGCTACCGCTTGCCGTGGCTAGACGTGTGCTGCCATAGTTCACTTGTGTTTTTCCTTTGATTCCTGGTTCCCAGTTCCCCTAAATTCCTCCTCCTTCATTCCCCCTCCTTTTTGTCACCTTGCATCCTGGATCTCTGTGCACTCGTCTTCCGTGTGCACTCTTTGCTGTTTTCCTGGATTTCCTCAGACTTCCCGGACATCTGAACGTTCCCAGGACTCAGAACGCTGAACGCACGCTGGAACCCGAAGACCTGCACACTGGGTTATACAAGACCTGAACTCTATGAAAGAAGACTCCATCGAAGAACTCCAACAAACAACAAAGACAGGTGAGAAGGGGGGAAACCTGTTACAGATTGAGACGCCGACAAACTGATACAGATACAGACATGGAGGCTGCAGTTCAAGACCTCATGCGCGTCATGCAAGAGTTAACCACAGAAGTTCAGAATCTCAAAGCTGAGCATGCCGCATTAAAGCAACTAGTCCTGTCATGTGATTCCACGACCAAGAAAAGTGTATTGCTGGGCGGAGTAGTGGATAAATATGATGGCTCCTCAAAGAACCTTTGTGGCTTCCTTGATTCGTGTTTAGTGCACTTTACCTTTAAGCCCTCCTACTTTTCCACCGCCAGGGCAAAGGTGGGCTTTATGATTTCGCATCTCTCCGGGAATGCATCAACCTGGGCCACACCCTTAGTTAATTCTGGAGATGCCCTCCTGGATGATTATGATGGGTTCGTATGCGCTCTAAAGACCATGTTTGACTGCCCAGAACAGGTTTACAATGCCCAAGAACGTCTATTGGATTTCCAACAAGGGTCCCAGGATATTCTTACCTATGTAACACGCTTTAAGCAACTGGCCAAGGAAGCATATTGGTCCCCAGAGGCCTGTTTTACCCTATTATGGAGAGGACTAAACAAAGAAATCAAAGACGAGCTAGCCAGGGTAGCTCGCCCAGGATCCTTCCAGGCCCTTATGGATCTCTCTTTACAAATAGACTTTCAAATCCAGGAAAGGAAGGCAAAAAAGAAGAGAACAAAGATGCCTTACCAAAAGACCTCTATAGAATCTCCCTCTAAACCTGAGCCCACTCCTGCCCCGACCACAGACCCAGAACCCATGCAACTGGGGGCCTTCCGCAGACCCATATCCCTGCAAGAAAGATTGTGACGGATTCACACCGGGCTGTGTATGTACTGTGCCTCAGATAAACATCTTGTGAGAGAATGTCCTTTGGCCCCTCCACGGCGTTCGGAAACGCCAGCTCCTGATCCTAGATGGAGCACAGCTTCGGGAGAGAGATGTTTGCTCCACATCTATTCCATCCTTGAACTCTCCTGGACAAAACAACCTTGTGATCTTGCAGGCCTTTCTATCGCCGTCCAAGAAAGACATTTACCGAATTCTGGCATTAGTGGATTGTGGAGCCATGGGGATTTTTATAGATCAGGATTGGGTCACTACCCACCACATTCCATATGAAACACGAGACATCATGCAACCTGTAAAGGCCATCGATGGACAACCTCTCTCTTCAGGACCAATCACCCTGCAAACCAAAGAGATCCAGCTCTCGATAAACCATCATCAAGAGATGATCAAGTTTGACATCATAAAATCTGCCCATTATCCAATGGTACTGGGTATGCCCTGGTTACGAAAGCACAAACCATACATCAACTGGGCAGCAGGATCCTTGTTTCTTGGCTCTGAACATTGCATGTCTCACTGCCTATCCCTGGATTCCTCGTCAAGATCCTCTGAAGGTATGCTGACAGACCAGCAAGGCCCACTCATGGTCTCAAATATTATCCAGGTCCCCAGAGCCTATCAGGACGACACTGTTCAAGCCCTATCCCCTCACAGACCTGAAGACTGCGCTATCGATACTGAACCCACGGCAGTGATTCCTTTTGGAAGGATGTTCATCCTATCAGAACCAGAGAAAAGGGCCCTCCGAGAATACTTGGATACTAACCTAGAAAATGGCACCATACGACCATCCAAATCCCCAGCGGGAGCTTTGTTGTTTTTTGTTCCCAAGAAAGATACTGAGGAGTTTAGGCCTTGTCTTGATTATCGTGGTCTTAATCAATGCACCATCAAGGACCGCTACCCATTGCCCTTAATCTCGGATATCCTGGAAGCGGTAAGAGGAGCCATAATCTTCACGAAATTGGATCTTAGAGGTGTCTACCATCTGATCCGTATAAAGGAAGGTGATGAATCGAAAACAGCCTTTAGAACACCCTTTGGTTACTTTGAATACCTGGTCATGCCTTTCGGACTCGCCAATGCCTCAGCGGTCTTCCAACGTTTTATGGACTGGGTGTTCTCCGATATGCTGTTCCTCCTCGTCATAGTTTACCTGGGCGACATACTGATATACTCCAAGGACCATTTTAAGCATGAAGAGCATGTCAAGGCAGTCTTACAACGGCTACGGGAACATAAACTCCTGGCTAAACCCAAGAAATCCCTTTTTCATGTCTCTACTGTTCACTTTCTCAGATTTGTCCTTAGTCCAGAAGGAATTGGAAAGGACCACTCAAAAGTAAATTCGATACTATCCTGGCCTGTTCCAACTACTGTGAAACAGATGCAATCCTTCCTGGGGCTTGGCAACTTCTACCAGAAATTCATACCTTCCTTTTCGGAGATAGTTTAACCGATCATTACATTGTTGAAGAAGGATACTCCCTTCCTCTGGACCACAGCCCAAGACGAAGCGTTCCAACGTTTGAAGTCGGAATTTACACAAGCCCCCATCTTGGCTCAATCTGACATTGATCGACCTTTCCTAGTGGAGACTGATGCCTCTAACAAGGCCATCGGAGCAGTCTTAAAGCAGGAATTCGAGGACAAGTTAGAACACCCCATCGCTTATCTCTCATGAACCCTAACTCCTAGCAAGACCCATTATTATGTTCTGGAAAAAGAATTGTTGGCCATCTGTCAAGCTTTCACAGAGTGGCGTCATCTACTCCTGGGAGCTAAACATCCTGTTCAGGTCCATACGGCTCATCGGAATCTCCAAGTCCTACAGTCCATGGAATATAGGAATCGTCGTCAAGCCCATTGGGCCTTCTTCTTTGCCCAGTACCAGTTCCAAATCCATCATGTACCTGGAACACACAACATAATTGCTGACGCCTTATCCCGACATCCAGACTACGAAACTCTTGAAGATCGATCCTTCCCAAAGATGTTTCCCCATACAATTTTCGTACCTCAAGTAATCACTCTCCTGGAAGACATTCGGATTCAAACCCAGTCCTCTGAGATCTGGAAGGAATTTACTGGGACGAATTGATGGAATGTTAAAACCAAGGACGGGTATTTGTTCAAGGACAATGGCCTGGTCATTCCCACACAGAGACTGCGACAAAGTATTACAAGCCTCTGTCATGATACCCTTCATTCAGGACATTGTGGCATTACCAACACTCTCTGTTTAATACAAAGACAGTTTTGGTGGCCAAAAATGAAACTTGATGTCCAGCAGTACATCCAAGCCTGTGCAGTCTGCAATCAAAACAAACATGATAACAAGAGGCCGGCGGGTCTCCTACTCCAACCAACGCTACCAACAAGGCCCTGGGACATTATTGCTACAGACTTTATTGTGGAACTACCACCTTCCAGGGGATACACAACTATCATGGTTACCATTGATTTATTCACTCACATGGCTCATTTTACACCCTTGTATAAATTACCATCTTCCTCAGAACTCGCTGGAATCTTCCTGGAACACATATTCCGACTTCATGGACTCCCTTACAAGATCATATCAGACAGAGGTCCTCAATACATATCTCAATTTTGGAAACACTTATGCCGTATACTAGGAATCCAACGTGCCCTCTCCTCAGGTTATCATCCACAGACCAACAGAGCTACAGAACGTGTGAAACAAACCCTGGAGCAGTATCTTCGTTGTTTCACCACCAAGGTCCAGGACGATTGGTCTCTTTGAATACCTGTGGCTGAATTCGCCTACAACAATTCGGATCACTCGGCTGTCAAGACCAGCCCCTTCTTCTGCAGCCAAGGATTCCACCCTTCGGTTCTACCATCCCTTTTCCCACATCCTACACCAGTTCCTACAGTCGACTCCTGGATTGAAACCCTCATCAACCTACACAAGGAAGCCAAAGAACACCTCAAAAGGGCCTGAGCTAAAACCAAGCACTATGTGGACTCCAAAAGAAGACCAGGACCTTCCTATGAAGTGGGTGATAAGGTCTGGCTATCCTCGAAACTACTGCCTCAACACTTATGACCTAATAAGTGGCTCCTTGGTACTATGGCCCTATTTCCATAAAGGAAATCATTAACCCAGTGGCCTTCCGACTCAAATTACCAAACTCCTGGAAGAGGATCCACCCAGTGTTTCACACATCTCTAATGAAACCATACGTCCAGACCTCCAAGTGTGCTCCAAGATCTACCCCTGTGGTTGTCGACGACCAGCTAGAATACGAAGTGTCCCGAATATGTGACACCAGGTACAGACGTGGTCAGCTACAGTATCTGGTGGAGTGAAAAGGCTATCCACCCAGTGAACACACCTGGGAACCGGTCTCAACCCTAAACGCCCCCAGGCTACTTCAAAGGTACCACCTTATACACCTGGGCAAACCCAGAGGAACAGGCCTTCGGAGGAGGCATGTGTAACGCTCACCTGATTCCCGTAGAGGCGCCGGTCTTGACTGGGCGTATACCGTATCTTCAAAGGTGATGTGTAACACACGGCTGGCTCTTTGGGCTGGACCTCTGTGCACTGTATGTCTGGCTCAAGGGTAAGATGTCTGCAGATAGAAAATGTGGGATTAATGAACTGGGTTATTGAATGTCTCTCTCTTCTTCCCTTTCTCTTCTCCTGTAGAACCCCAAAGGTTAACGCTCTCACCTTAGGTAAGTGAACGCCGTGCTCTCCATCTGCCTCGAGGCAGGGTGCTGTAACCAGTTTCTTCACTGGATAAGGGGAGCAGGCCTCTTGACTTCAGAGGACTGCTGTCCGTCGTTTACTGCACGAACGGTAAGTTTCGAGTAATTCTAATGTCTTTAAAGTCTTTAGTAATGATGTCTCTTGTTTTGCAGGGTTCCGGCGATGGCGGATGGCGGGCTGAAGTGAGTTGAAGATGGAGCCCGTGTGATGAATAGAAGCGCCTGGAAGCACGTAAGTAAGCGCTTGTTGCCTGCTTCATGATGCGCTCTAACTGTCTTTTTATTTTGCAGGTACAAGTTCGGGGCGGCTGCAGGGTGCCGGAATACCCACTGGGTTAGATGTGGAAAGGAGTAATGGCACATGAGTATTAAAGTTCCCCAATGTCTTTAAACGCACCTTGTTTTGTCTTTCAGATGCGGGATGCAGCGCCGAAGGCCTCCGGAGCGTGCGAAGAGTTGGTAAGCTTTTGTCTTTCAGATGCCGGAATGCAGTGTGAAGACCTCCGGAGCGCACAAAGAGTAGGTAAGCCTTTGTCTTTCAGATGCCGGAATGCAGCGCGAGGCGTTGGTGACAGCCAATGGACCAGGTAAGTGAAGAGCTGTCACTGAAGACCGTAATGCTAACCTGTTCTTTCTTGTCTTTATAGGTGTTGCTGAAGACCGGATTCAGAATGGTAAGCCTTTTTCCTTAGGCCCAGGATCAGATGCAGAAGACACGATGAGCGTTCTGCTGCTGAGGATGCAGAATAACGCAAAGCAAGATTCATCCATCGGGTGTGGTTTAAATAGCCTCCTGTAGTGCTTAGGTGTCTCCTTCCACAGCCACGCCTAGGTAAGAAAAGAGTTCCTGCTTTCCAGAAGAGTTCCAGTGTTCTGAATTTAGGGAGTGGCTCCTGCCCCACCCAACAGGAAAAGTAGTTCCAAACAGAAGAGGATCAGAGACTCAACTGGCAGGCAAGTAAGCAGCATGGTCTGCTGCAGGTAAGTCCACCCAAGCATTATGAGCCCGGCGCTTCCAGCGCTGGGACTGGGCATATTTATGAGCCTGGTGCCACTGGCGCCAGGACTGGGTCCAAAAGGTCCCAATAGGGACTGGTTGGCACTCGGAACCTGGGTTATGGATCTGCTTCCAAGGGAGTTGGGAAAACCCTGACCTTTTGGAAGCAGAGATCATGACAGTACCCCCCCTCAAGGCCCCTGCCAAACCGGGCTTCTCCGGGGGTTTTGGCTTGTCAGGAAATGTTCGGTGAAATCTTTTGATTAGGCGAGGAGCGTGGACATATTCAGCAGGTTCCCAGGATCTCTCTTGGGGGCCGTAGCCTTTCCAGTCAATTAGGTAGAATAGTTTAGATTTGGAGATCTTGGAGTCCAGAATGCTTTTGACTTCAAACTCGAGTTCTCCATCAACTAGGATAGGTTTTGGAGATTTGGTTAGTCGGGTTTGAGGTTGCACGGGTTTTAATAGAGAGACGTGGAAGACCGGATGTATCTTCATGTGCGGGGGCAAGTCCAACTTGACCGCTACTGGATGTCTTTCCAAGTTTTTTAAGTTTGTTGCAGCATGCAGAGTAAATACTGTTCCAGAGTTTGATTGGTCCTCTCGGTTTGTCCGTCGGTCTGAGGGTGGTGACTGGTCGATAGTCTCACATCAATTTGAGCCGACCGACAGCAACTTCGCCAAAAATGAGAAATAAATTGACTACCTCGATCCGAAATTAGAACCGAAGGAAAACCGTGCAGTCGGACGATGTTTTCGAGAAATTCTCGGGCCAGAGTTGCTGCTGTTGGCAAGCCTTTGAACGGAATGAAATGCGCCATCTTGGAGAATAAGTCCACGATTACTAGAATCGTATTGTATCCGGAGCATGGAGGTAGATCGGTGATGAAGTCCATAGAAAGCGTATGCCAAGGGCGAGGTGGGATGTCAATAGGGCGTAAGAGGCCTGCTGGTCTTTCCTTTTGACTCTTGTTTTGGGCGCATACTCCACAGGACATTATAAAGTCTCTGATATCTTTTTTCCAAGACGGCCACCAGAAGTAGCGCTTGATCTTTTCTGAGGTCTTGGCCATACCGGGATGTCCTTCCATTAAAGAATCGTGATAACAAGAGATTACTTTTTTCTGTAAATCTGCGCTGGGTAGGTATAATCGTTCTTGGAAATACAATAAGTTGTCCTTTACTGCAAAGTCCTTTCCCTGCAGATGCCAATTCTGTATGTCTGCTGGAGTTACAAGTTGCCTGGCTTTATCCTTAACTTCCTCTATGGATTCTGTGGCGATTACACCCAGAATTCTTTGTTCGGGAATGATTGGTACAGGTTTAGGGTTGATCAAGTGTTCTTCCACTCCCATCCGAGAAAGGGCATCAGCTTTACCGTTTTTTGTACCAGGTCGATAGGTAATTATGAAGTCAAACTCGGCAAAGAATAATGCCCAACGGAGTTGTCTAGAGGATTGGGCTTTTGCGGTTTTCAAATATTGCAGGTTTCGGTGATCCGTAATCACAGTAACGGTGTGTCGGGCCCCCAGCAGATAATGCCGCCAAGCCTTAAAGGTAGACTTGATAGCCAGAAGTTCCTTGTCAGTAATCGTGTAATTGATTTCAGGAGGCGAGAATTTGCGGGACCAAAATGCCACGGGATGCAACTGATTGGTTACCGGGTCCTTTTGTGATAGAACTGCCCCCATGGCAAGGCTTGAAGCATCAGTTTCCACGATGTAGGGGAGTTCGGGGCGAGGGTGTTTTAAGATTGGTGCAGAGATAAATTTAGTCTTCAAATCCTGGAAAGCTTGTTCCGCCTCGGTAGACCATTCAAAACGTTTGTTTTTCTTTAACAAGGCAGTGATGGGCTGGACTATTCGAGAGAATTCGGGGATAAACCTGCGGTAAAAGTTAGCGAAGCCTAACATGCTTTGCACACCTTTTACGGAGGATGGTGATGGCCATTTGAGAACTGCATCGACCTTCTTTGAATCCATACGCACTCCGCCAGGTGATAATATGAATCCCAAGAATTCAACTTCAGTCACGTTGAAAACACAATTTTCCAATTTAGCGAAAAGTTTGTGTTGACGCAATCTTTCAAGGACCATTTTCACGTGTTTCCGATGTTCAGATTCCGATGAAGAATAAACGAGGATGTCGTCAATGTAAACAACAACACACACATCTATGAGCTCTCTGAGGACATCGTTCATGAAATATTGAAAGGCGGCCGGGGCATTACAAAGTCCGAAGGGCATGACCTGATATTCAAATAGCCCATACTTGGTGCGGAAGGCCGTCTTCCATTCATCGCCCTCTTTTACGCGTACCAAGTGGTAAGCTCCTCTAAGATCCAGCTTTGTATATATGCATGCTTTTCTGACTTGGTCCAGGAGTTCAGGGATCAAAGGTAACGGATATCTATTCTTAACGGTGATCTGGTTCAGGGAGCGATAATCTATACAAGTTCTAAGGTCTCCTTCCTTTTTTGGAATGAAGAACAAAGCTGAAGAAGCAGGGGACTTGGAAGTACGGATAAACCCATTTGCCAGGTATTGATCCAGGTATTGTCGAAGGTGAAGGTTCTCAGGCTGGGTGAGGGCATAAATTCTACTACAAGGAGGAGTAGATCCAGGTATCAGGTCGATCTGGCAGTCATAAGACCTATGAGGTGGTAGAGAGTTAGCCTGATCCTTCCGGAAAACATCTTGGTATTCTAGGTATTCGGGAGGTAACTGGGAAGTCTCTGAAGAAATTGCTGCCAGTGCAACACCAGGTGGAGGGTGACAAGTAGAGACACATTCTGGAAACTGGACCGTTCTTGCTCGCCAATCGATCAGAGGATTGTGTTTCTCTAACCAAGGTATTCCTAGAATAATCTGAAACTGAAGGGCCTTGATCACATCGAACACGATCTTCTCATGGTGTCCATCTTGACTTACTAGCGTCACTTCTTGAGTGGTATGTGTTACTGGCCCGGAGGCTATCTCTGTAACATCCACCGTAGTAATGACGTCCTTTACAGCCTTGGGACAAAGAGTTAGATTCATCCTCAAAACCATTTCATGATCCACATAATTGCCGATGGCACCGCTGTCGACGTAAGCTTCAATTGCATGTAATCGATCCGGATTATCAGGGCTAATGAGGACCATAGGTATCACGAAATGCGAGGTCACGGAACTGGTTTTCACGCTCGGCAAGAGGACCTCTATTCTTGTCGGGCGAGGTCGTTTCCCTGCTCAGAGTTTGTAACTTTGGTAACTGCAGCTCCTACTGCCTTCTTGGCAGGTTTCACCGGACAGTCTCGAAGAAAGTGCCCTGAGTTTCCGCAATAGAGGCATAATTGCAACTGTTTTCTCCTTTCCCGCTCCTTTTGTGTTAGAGGACCTTTCAGACCCCCTATTTGCATGGGTTCCCCGGAGTCTACTCCTTTGGAAGGAGTTGGCGGTTTGGAAAATACTCGAGCATCAAACTTGGAACGATCGGCCTTCCTGTTCTGCAGTCTGTGATCTATTTGAACGACTAAGTCTATATAGTCCGAACAATCTTGTGGGGGATTCACTACTTGGGCTAACACATCTTTGAGCTCTCCGCGTAGACCTCTATAAAACAGCGTAATCCTTTTGTCCTCAGGCCAGTGAGTTTCCACTATCAGTCTGTTGAAAGACGCAATATAAGCCAAAAGGTCTTGATTACCTTGTCGCAACGAAAGAAGCTCATTGTCCAAGGCCTGCCCCTGTGAATGTCTTGCGAACAGTTTTTCCATACTGAGCTGAAAAGCTTGAAAATCATGGAGGACCGGATCATCTTGATTTACTAGAGGGATCGACCAGTCTGCCGCATTGCCACTAAGGTACGAAAGCACGAAAGCTACTTTAGCTTGATCAGTTGGAAAGGCTGCTGGCCGGCATAAGAAATGCAACCGGCACTGATTGATAAATACTGCAAACCTCTTTGGGTCACCAGAAAATCGTTCGGGCGGAGCCAGAGGTACATTCCCAGGTAGGTTGATCTGCACTGGATTCATAGAGGATGTAGAAGGAAGATTTCCCCCAGATGCGGGTAACGGGGTCTGTCCGGCTTGTGACTGTAGCAATTGTCTAGCAATATCATCTGTTCGCTCCTTGGAAATAATTAGTTCCCTTCTTAGAGCGTTCGTTTCCTGACGGGCTGCATGCACTTCTGCCCTTAGTTCCCAAAGTAACTGGGCTAGCTGGTCGGTATCCGAGGTTTCCATAGCGCCTGGACGGGAGTTTTGTGGTAGGCTTTGCGTTCTGTAACGCTCACCTGATTCCCGTAGAGGCGCCGGTCTTGACTGGGCGTATACCGTATCTTCAAAGGTGATGTGTAACACACGGCTGGCTCTTTGGGCTGGACCTCTGTGCACTGTATGTCTGGCTCAAGGGTAAGATGTCTGCAGATAGAAAATGTGGGATTAATGAACTGGGTTATTGAATGTCTCTCTCTTCTTCCCTTTCTCTTCTCCTGTAGAACCCCAAAGGTTAACGCTCTCACCTTAGGTAAGTGAACGCCGTGCTCTCCATCTGCCTCGAGGCAGGGTGCTGTAACCAGTTTCTTCACTGGATAAGGGGAGCAGGCCTCTTGACTTCAGAGGACTGCTGTCCGTCGTTTACTGCACGAACGGTAAGTTTCGAGTAATTCTAATGTCTTTAAAGTCTTTACTAATGATGTCTCTTGTTTTGCAGGGTTCCGGCGATGGCGGATGGCGGGCTGAAGTGAGTTGAAGATGGAGCCCGTGTGATGAATAGAAGCGCCTGGAAGCACGTAAGTAAGCGCTTGTTGCCTGCTTCACGATGCGCTCTAACTGTCTTTTTATTTTGCAGGTACAAGTTCGGGGCGGCTGCAGGGTGCCGGAATACCCACTGGGTTAGATGTGGAAAGGAGTAATGGCACGTGAGTATTAAAGTTCCCCAATGTCTTTAAACGCACCTTGTTTTGTCTTTCAGATGCGGGATGCAGCGCCGAAGGCCTCCGAAGCGTGCGAAGAGTTGGTAAGCTTTTGTCTTTCAGATGCCGGAATGCAGTGTGAAGACCTCTGGAGCGCACAAAGAGTAGGTAAGCCTTTGTCTTTCAGATGCCGGAATGCAGCGCGAGGCGTTGGTGACAGCCAATGGACCAGGTAAGTGAAGAGCTGTCACTGAAGACCGTAATGCTAACCTGTTCTTTCTTGTCTTTATAGGTGTTGCTGAAGACCGGATTCAGAATGGTAAGCCTTTTTCCTTAGGCCCAGGATCAGATGCAGAAGACACGATGAGCGTTCTGCTGCTGAGGATGCAGAATAACGCAAAGCAAGATTCATCCATCGGGTGTGGTTTAAATAGCCTCCTGTAGTGCTTAGGTGTCTCCTTCCACAGCCACGCCTAGGTAAGAAAAGAGTTCCTGCTTTCCAGAAGAGTTCCAGTGTTCTGAATCTAGGGAGTGGCTCCTGCCCCACCCAACAGGAAAAGTAGTTCCAAACAGAAGAGGATCAGAGACTCAACTGGCAGGCAAGTAAGCAGCATGGTCTGCTGCAGGTAAGTCCACCCAAGCATTATGAGCCCGGCGCTTCCAGCGTTGGGACTGGGCATATTTATGAGCCTGGTGCCACTGGCGCCAGGACTGGGTCCAAAAGGTCCCAATAGGGACTGGTTGGCACTCGGAACCTGGGTTATGGATCTGCTTCCAGGGAGTTGGGAAAACCCTGACCTTTTGGAAGCAGAGATCATGACAGCATGCTGCCATGAACCATCAGACACGTCCTTTCTGGACTTCCTGGTCCCTGACCCATATGGGCTTGCACTCAGCAGTAATCCCAACATGGCCGCCGAATGCGGAATACTGTTTACCAGTTTCCATGCCGTACGCATTACGTTGTATAAAGTGGACACGCCGCCGCGGCCCTGCGCCTCTCAACGCTACCGCTTGCCATGGCTAGGCATGTGCTGCCATAGTTCGTTTGTGTTTTTCCTTTGATTCCTGGTTCCCGGTTCCCCTAAATTCCTCCTCCTTCACTCTCCCTCCTTTTTGTCCTCCTTGCAACCTGGATCTCCGTGCACTCGTCTTCCGTATACACTCTTCACTGTTTTCCTGGATTTCCTCGGACTTCCCGGACATCTGAACGTTCCCAGGACTCAGAACGCTGAACGCACGCTGGAACCCGAGGACCTGCACACTGGGTTATACAAGACCCGAACTCTACGAAAGAAGACTCCATCGAAGAACTCCAACAAACAACAAAGACAGGTGAGAAGGGGGGAAACCTGTGACAGGGCCTACCTTTGGAACAGCCTCCCTGCATCCCTGAAACTTGAAGAGAACCATCTCTGGTTCCAAAAGCACCTCAAAAACCTTCTCTTTGCTTCTGCTTTCTCTCCTCCTCTCCCCTGCTGAATTGCTCGCTGAATCTGAAATTGCACTGGTTACCTGGCTACCCTCTGTTCTCAGGCGCAGGTCCCCTCCCCCGCCAGTTGCACACCTGAACTGCCTCGCTGGCAACCCCCACACTTGGGCACTGGTTTATGTATCCCTACACACCCATACCAGCACTTGACACCTACTTGATGTCTGCACTTACCCTTGCACTTGCCAACTGCTGGACATACTTTTACCTCTTGCTTTATTTATATTTATCCCATGTTCTGCACTGTCTCCTCGACCTTCCCCTGTGCACTTTTCCACTTCCCCCTTCCCTTGCACTTGGGCAGTCTGAATGACACCTGGCCTAGTAAGATCGGTGTCTCTGTCTTCCCTCTGTTCCCCCTCCCTTGCCTCATCGCGCCTTGAAACACTTGTGTATAGGCACGTTATAAATGCCATATCATATCATATCATAACTGGGTGTACTCTTTATCGTGGTTCTTCCTCACAACACTTCTTAATTGCTTGGCCTCTCCTCAAGTCAATTTCTCAATAACTCAATTGCTTGGCCTCTGCTCATGTCAATTGCTTAATATTTAACACTCATTGTTTCTTAAGTTACTTCACCCCAATCCCGTTTACTTCTAAGCTACTATATTACACTCTAAAAACATTGATTTTCCACAAAAAATAATTCTACGGGGGGAGGGAGGGGAGTCCCCACAAGTCAATAAAGTTGTTTCTGAAATCTGTTAAATAATAACTACAAATCATTTTTCTAAGAGTGGTGTCCTAAAAAAAAAGTCAAAAATGATTTTCAAAATGGGTCTCCCAAAAGTGGGTAAATATTAATTAAATACATGTTCTTGAAGACCCCTAAAAAAAAACCCTATTGAAATATTTTTTGGAAGTTATCCAAAAAAGAATTTTAAAATACTTTTTCTTGGAAAACTGCCCATCAATAGCCCCCTTTACTTCCCAGGTGCCAAGCCCCCCCTCATGCTACCAGGCCTGTGAATCCCTTTTCTTTAGTGATGTGCGGGCAACTGCAGTTTGCCCTCCCATCTCTCTCTCTCTCCCACTCTCTCAGGCCCCATAGTATGTTACCTGGTTCATTTTGTATTGAAAAAAGACTCCTCGGCAGTTGGCTCGCCATTTGTAAATGAGGGTCCCATCTTCCCCACACAGGGCATTGCCGTCTCTGGGTCAAGAAGGCACTCCTAAGCACAACAGGAAAATGAAGCAGGATTTTCAAAAACATCAAGTTTATTTTCTTCCAGCAGGCAGGACACATCAGACAGCACCAAAGACATCTCTGCAACTCTCCTTAAAGTCATGCAATTTCCCTCCTTATATATCCTGCTTGGTCGGCTCAGCTCCCTATTTATGATGCAGTGCACTCTCATAGGTTCAGGTACTCCAAGACAAGCCCCATCCCCTTCTAGGGTGGGTTGACTGAACTGTCATTTCACAAAGCTCACATGTCATACCTGCGTATGTAGCTGATTAAAATTGTGTGTAATGTGCCTGACCTTTTAAATTGGGAACACTACTGAAGTCAATCCTGAGATAATTTTAGCAACAGCATCATGCCTTCCTGTCACAGATGTCCAAATATGGGCATCAGGTGTGCCCTCTCTGCTAATTGAAACAGCTGGATGCAAGTCATTTTTACTAAACATATACTACTTAACAACCTTTCTGTCACACAAAACATTCTGACCCCATAAAATAGATCGTCCTTCAAGGCGCTTTTCTGCAAAGCACTATATTTCTGATTTTTGCACATTTAAAGTCATTGATCACCCCGACAAGTTATCAATATTTGGTTTGAGGTGTAGGGGGTCTATCTCCACTACATTCAGTTTAAGGGCGTGCATAACCAGCCCCTGTACAAAGACATCCCTTGCCATTTCATCATTCCCAAAAAACAATTTGATAAAATCAGGAGACTTTTCATCAGGTAATCTAGTACAATCCACCATAGCATCCTAAATCATGAAAGCACAGTCCCCTACATAGCTTAACCAATGGAGACATTTATTCCAAAGGGCATTCCTTGGTTCTCCTCTATCAAGAGGCAGTTTTGTTACCCCATGGAAAAACACAGTGGCTCTTCTAGGCCCATTATCGGCATTGTGCCTAGGTTGAGGCCTCCCAGCGCAGGGGTTGTGTGCATTGGTTGCACTCCCAACAGGATGCTTGATGCCTGGGTTCCTCAAAGCATCTCCCAAGAGAAGGGCTGAAGCCCAGGGGTGGGGGCCTTAGGGGGCTCTCTCAGTGTGTTTGGGATTGTAGGTTGAACAGCTTCTGGTTGCCTCTTCATGGTTGGAGTGTTTGGGGCAGCAGAGGAAATATGGGGGCACAGGGGATATGTTCCCACGTCAGCATTTGGAACTGAGCATCTATGCCAGATCCCTAGCAAGCCCACTCCCCTCTTCTGTAACCCCCTCCCCCTGGCTTCTATAACACCCTTAAGCAGAGTCGATAATAGCTTTTTTATGTTGGGCAGTTCTGAAAGCATACAGTCGCAGGAAAAGCCCAGGGTAGTGTTTAGTTCTTTTGGTGATGAGGCTGGCAGGGACCGGTTCTCTTTGGTAGGGGGCTTGGGGCCCTGAGTGGAGTTAGGCATAGGAAGGATCTAGCCACAGAAAGTGCAGATGATGTGGTCATGCTCCAAGTGCTTCAGGGGGACTTAAAGGATGCGTTCCCTCGCAAGATCATTCCAAACCCAGGTCCATTGTGTTCTGCGCTGGGTGGGCAGAAAAAAACAGAGGATGTGCAGCCTCAGTGGTCATTGCCGTCCATGGTTTAGGGACCAAACATGTAGTACAAGGGACGGGCCTTGGTGACAGCCCAAGAGATGTAAGGGGTACAGCCAATGCCAGTGATGGGCCGATGGTTCACAGCCCCCAATGAGCTTGGCTATGCCCAGGGTGATCCTCTCGCTGCCATTGCCCGGAATATCGAAAAGATCAGCAATGGCCACATTGTCCAGACTTCATCCGGGGGTTAACAGGTTGGTGATGGGCTCATGTAAGGGCCTTGGGTGGACCCATATGGTGGGAGAAACTCCCCATTGAAGCTGCGGCTGTGGATGCTAGAGTGCTCAGGAACTGACCCCCATACCACTCCCGGGTCAAGAATAGTGTCAACAGTCACTGTGACAAGTACCCTGTCCGTGCTGGTACCCACAAGGTAAACTCCCCTTCCCTGGCCCTTCTCCGTCGCTTTGCTTGGTAACCCCCTTCTTTTCTTCGGCCCACTTTCATCTTGTGGTTCACTTTAGGGACAGAGAGGGGCAGATTTGGAGAGGAAGATGGGGGAATGGGATAGTTCCTCCACTTCTGCAGCAGCACCGACCATTTCTGCAGCAGTGCTCAGACCAAACCAAGTCTCTGGGGAAAGGGGAGCCAAGGAAGTCGGCTCTCAACAGTTCTCAATTACCTGGAGCTAGTCAAATGCCCACCATGACAAACCACGGCCCAGCTCTCCCCTTACTGCCAGTGGGGGCAATTCTTGCAGACCTTTCAGACAGAATAGTCCGGAATAATCCAACTCCCGTGCTCTGGTCCTCACGCCCTGCTTGCGTGCAACACCCCTGTGGAGTGAAACAACCTGCGCCCTTGCACCCTTGTGGTCTTCAGACCTGGAGGAGGTGGGGTTTATTGCTCCAGCAGGCAGGCTACAGTGTCCCTTCAGGGTCAGAAACAGCAACGGGCACCCCTACTACTCTTCCATCAACTGGTCTACTATCACTCTGACATCCATGGTATTTGTAGGACATGCTATGTTTATAATCCCTATTTGAAATGACATTCCTAATGTTCAAATACATACACAATTATAAAGCACAGTTGTTGAATTAAGACACCAGACCTAGCCCCCTCTATGAGGACCCATATGATATGAAATGATAGGTCATTTATAATGCACCTGTACACATGTGTTTATAGGTCGACAAGACATTGGAGGGGGCACAGAGGAGGACAAAACAGCGATCTTACTACGCCTTGTGTCATTCAGATCGTGAGGGGGAGAAGTGCCAGGGCAGTAGGCAGGGAGGATAATTCAAGTAGCTTGTAAGTGCTTCAGTTGGTGGCTCTTAAGTGCAGAGAGTCAGGGGACTGTAGGGTTCCAGATACAGTCCCTTAAGCAGTTGGGAGGTCCAGAGGCAGTGCACAGTCAAATGGTTGTGCAGGAGTCTGGTCCGGTAAATTCAGTGGGTGGCCGGGTAACCATAGTGCACAGCAGACAGGGACATCAGCAAGGGAGCGGGAGAGAGAAAGTGGAAGCGAAAAGGAAGGTCTTGCGTTGCTTCCGGAACCTTAGATGGTCCTGCTCAAGTTTGAGAGGGGCAGGGAGGCTGTTCCAGATGGAGGCCCCAGCCAAAGAGAGAGACCTACCCCCCACTCTCTGCCTGGAGAAGCGTCTGCCCCTCAGAGAGTTGGAGGTGGATTAGTAGAGGGATCGAGAAGGAAGATGTTTAGGAAGAGAATATTAATTATAGTGTGGTCCCCGGCACCAGAAAGCCTTGTGGACAATGCAGAGGGTCTAGAACTTGATCTTTGCAGCCACAGGGAGCCAGTGGAGAGATTTCCGGGCTGGAGAGACACAATCCTTGGGCTTGAGGCCAAGGACAAGTCTCGTAGTCCTGTTTAGGATAAGTTGTAAATGGCGAAGAGTAGATTTGAAATGATATGGTATGATAGTGTATTTGTATAGCGTCTATACACATGTTTCAAAATGCTTCAAGGCAGGGAAGGTAGCAAGGGCAAAAAAAAAACAATACATTCTTACAAGGCCTTGAGAAATTAATAATGGGTAATTACTATCGTACTAGGCCTGGCGACATTTCAGATAGTGCAAGAACATTGACAATAAGTGAGGGAAGGAGGGAGGGGCTGTGGGAGGGGGGAGTAAGGAGAGGAACAAACAGTAACTTTCGTACTAGGCCTGATGACGTGTTGAAGTAACGTGGGTCGCCTGTCTTACACAACGCTGGGTGCTGGAAGGTAAGTTTACAGGTAAGTTTATTTCCAAGTAGTTACTTAGTATAGAAAGCACTGGGACATCCACCCATCCCAGTTCAGTAGGTCGAACTGCATTCGTGGAACCTTGCATACATCACATCCATCAACACGCCACACTCCAAATGACATCACCAGCCAACCCACAGATCCCACAGATCCAATTACAACATGCCAGAGAAGTAACGTGGGTCACCTGTCTTACACAACACCAATAGAAGAAGGTAAGTTTACAGGAAAGTTTATTCTCATGACGTTATATAGTGGAGAATACCACTGGGATATCCACTCAGCCCAGTTCATCAGGTCCAACTGATATCCGTGGAACCTTGCATACATCACATCCATCAACACTCCACACTCCAAATGACAACACCAGCCAACCCACAGATCCCACAGATCCAATTACAACACGTTTCTGATAGTACAAGGGCTTTGACAATAGGTGAGGGAAGGGAGGAAGGGGGAGGTAGACGAACAAACAATGGCTATCTTACTAGGCCTGATGACATTTCTGTTAGTGCAAGGGCATTGACAATAGGTGAGGGAAGGGAGGGAGGGGGGAAGGAGAGGAACAAACAGTGACTATCATGCTCGGCCTGACAACATTTCTGATAGTACAAGTGCACAAGGCTGGCAGATTTCGAAAGAGGCTTTTGCAGTAGTCCAGCCTTGAGAGGATCAGGGTTCTGGAGACAGTGAGCATCTGGGGGAAAGTGAGAAAAGGAAGATTACCTCTGAGGAGGTACAGTTGATAGTTTGACTTCTGAGAGACATTGGAGATGTGAGGAGAGAAGGAGAGGGTGGAATCGAAGATGACCCCAAGGTTTATAGCCTGACAGGAAGGAGCAGGTAGAGGGCCGAGGGCGGGCGGCAAGAGTGAGAGAGAGAAGGCGGGAGCAGGTGTCCCAATAAGGAGGATCTCAGTCTTACTGGCATTAAGGCAGAGATCGTTGGAGTCACACCATTCCTGAATTGTGGACAGACAGTCCGGTATGAGAGAAGGAGCAGAGGAGGCTATAGGGAGCCTGTAGGAGAGCTGGGTGTCATCTGCATAACACTGAAAGTTAGCACAGAAAGTGGAGATGCAGTTGGCCAGAGGTGCCAGGTAGTGGTTAAATAGCCATGGAGAGAGGTGAGACCCCTGTGAACACCACAAGTAGAGAGAGAGATAGAAGAGAGGGACGACTCAAGTTGGACCTGGGAGGGTCGATCAGTGAGAAAGGAGGTCAACCAGACATGGGCCTGACCAGAGATGCCCAAGTTGTCGTAGAGACGATTGAGCTGGATGGAGTGGTTGACCATGTCAAAAGCAGAGGATAGATTAAGGAGAATGAGGACAGACCGAAGGTTAGAGTCAAGATCGGGGAGCAAGTCTTCACAGGTGTTCAGGAGAGCAGTTTCCATGCTTCTGGCTGCTCTGAAGCCAGACTAATGGTCATGGAGAAAAATAACAGATTCAGTATATAGATTAAGCTGTGAGATGGCCAGCCTTTCCAGGAGTTTGCACAAGAAAGGAGTGATGGTGATCAGGCAATAGTTTGCCAGAGAGGAAGGTTTGGCAGAGGGCTTCATAAGAGGGGGGTGCACAAGTAAGTACTTGAGGGGGAGGGGAAGGTTCCAGCGACAAAAGAGTGATTGCAGAAATCGGCCAAGGATGGAGCAAGGGCTGGAGCAAGGGTGTCGACGCAGTCCTTAATGGATTTGGAGGAACAGGGGAGAACCTGCATTGACAAGACTTTCATAGATTGGACTTGTCTAGAAACATTTTGCAGGAGTGAACAGGGGAAAGAGGAGAACGATAGAGGATAAACGGCTGCAGAGGGGCCTGGAATGGTAGAGTGAGGGGAAGAGGAGGTAGAGGCAGAGAGAGTGGACCGAATGTCCAGAGTTTTAGTGGTGAAATGAAATGCCAAAGCCGTGCAGAGGGACTGGGAGAGAACAGGAGAGGTAGAGACTGCAGCAGGATTGGCCAGCACATTGCAGATTTTTGAAAACTGTGGGCAGTTGTTAGAAGCCGCTGAGATGCAGGTTTGAATGCACGCTCTCCTCATGGAGAGGACAGAGAGTCTGTATTGCCTTTGGAGCAGGCGGCAGGCCAGTTTGTCAGAGGGTGACATTGATGCCCTCCATTTCCTCTCAGCCACCCTACACTTGCGCTTAAGGGTGACGCAGTCAGAATCGTACCAAGAGTTGCACTTGGATGCAGGCTTCAAATAGACTCTCATGACAGGGGCAAGGACATCCAGAGTGTTAGAGTTAGAAAGATGAAGGTCGGAGAGGGCTGTATCAGAGTGTGAGTCAGCCAAAGTTGGAGGAGGAGGAGAGAAAGTAGCAGCGAAAGCCTCCACTGACACACGCTTCATCTGCTGATAACCAAGAAGGTGGATGCCAGTGCTGGGGTCAGCTTAACCTGAGGGACAGAGAGTGAAGAGTGAGAGGGGAAACCCTGCACCTGCAGATGACAATCCGATTCAAATTACAGGCCATTATAAGGTCGCACATGCCAACCATTTCTATTGTCCCCATAGAAAATTCCAAACCCATCAGATGACAATCTGCTTACTTATATGAGACAACCATCAGCATCAACAGTGCATGTAATAGCATATATCATGCTTTACACATGCTTTAGAGCTTAATGTTACATAGCATCTAGACCCCCTATATTAGCAGAATTAGTGAAAGAAGTGACAAACAGTTCCACCCATACTCCCTGCAAAATACTGCTGAACATGGATGTGAATTACCTGCTGACACGACAGTGTCATCCCTCACCCCAGCCACTGAAGGAGAGTTATTGGAATCATCTCCCCCCACTACTAATAGCCAACTCTTAAAAACACTCCACCAAAAGCATACCATCAGAAGCAAGGTGCTGGGCGCCACGCACCATATAAACTCATTTGCGGCATGGCCTGGCTTGGCGTAGCCAGGATTGTCTAAAAAGTGGGTCCTGAAGCTTATATTGTTGGAGCTATCGCAGTGACATTAACATCTGTAAATGCCCACACAGCACTGCTGAGTGGGCATTTACAGATTTTGGTTGGGCCTTGCCCGCTCAGGCACTACCCTGTCTATGCCTTGGCCAACTCACCAAAACGGAAAGGATAGTGGATCAGCTCCCTTGACGAACCTGAGCTGTGAGCAAGAGAGCCCTGGAAACAGTCCTTAACAACTACTAACTAACTAACCATGTATGGAATCTGACTACCAAGGACATGTCAGCATTGTGTCGCTAAGCTGTACACCATGTCACAACTGACGCAATCCCATCAGTGGCACCTATAAACACTTGTGTGCCGGCGCGTTATAAATACCAAATCATATCATATCAAGTTAAATCCTTTAATATTCTGCATTCTGATTGGCTCAGCCATTACTGCCATTACTGCCCTTAGGTTCCTATTATCTAAACTGCATTTTTCTAAGGATTGATCCATTCTACCATTAAAATGTTTAACTATGATTAATTATGTTAGACATGATTGTGCTATTCTCAGCCAACAAAGTTCAGAGTAAACAATATTTCCACCACAATAATGACCATCATTGAGCCGCCCAATTACCTGATATTTAATTGAAGGCTGACCTCGTCCTAGCATTGATTGTAATATTCTACCCAATCACTCACATGTTTGACAATGTTCCCTTTCATTACTCCTTACCAATCGACCCGGCTAGCCAATTAAAGACTCCTCTGTACCTTCTCACAGCGGAAGCCTGCGCAACTCAGCCTGTATGAAAATATGATCCGCGCAGTTAACACTTGTTAAATAAGAATTGATCCCCCACCAGACAAAGATCAATAAAAAATTTTTTTAAAACTACTGTTGACTCAATATGCAACTACTGGCAGTCCAAAAGTCGAAGCATCACATGCTTTGACAGAACACGCCAAAACATGAATCACACAATCACACAGTGTACCTCGAGTGGTTGATTCCACTGCCCCGATGTTATTCAAACTAACCACAAACAATCAGGTTTATAGAAAAGATGCCTTTTCATTTTCGTATGGGATGATGATCCAGTATATAACCAAAAAAGCTCCCTAATAAACTGCACATCGAAGGCCAGGTTTGCTATTCTAATAGGAAACTCAAAAAATGCATTAAAAAAAAAATATGTATATATATATATATATATATATATATATATATATATATGTATATATAGCGCTTTAGTCTAAAGCGCTATATAAGCCTAATAAATACAAATATAACTTTTGTATTGAATGAAATGTGTGCTCTTTAATGAGCTTTAAATGTGTGTTAAATCCCAAGGTACATGGTTCAGATGTAGGCCTGCTTGCCATCAATAATTATAACGTTTCAAAGAATATATCGTTTTATAAGCTTAGGCCATAACATATAGATTATAATGTCCATTTTACACCTGGGACAGTATTGTGCTCATGGGCAAAAGTGGATGGATTCATAAAACATTTTGCATTCTCATTGCAAGCTTTCAATGGCAAATAATCCAATTGTATTGAAAAACACAATAGGTCTCATTACGAGGCTGGCGGTCCCGTAATGAACGGTGCCGGTACGAGACCAGCACCGTTCATTATGGGCTGCCTCATTACGAGGTCCCCTAGCGGGACCCGGAACCAGATGTCCTTTCTGGGTCCCTCGAGGGGACCAAGGAGCTAATAGCAGGCCTGTTATTAACGGGCCGTTATTAGCTCTATCCCCATTCTCATTGAGCCCTATGCAGGCTCAAATGGGAATGGGGAAAGGTTCTGTGCATGAGGAATTACCGGGTCCTCCAAGGTTGGAATGAGCCGGTAATTCCTCATTCACAGACCCCGGTATTGGAGCCTGGCATGGAGGCAGCCATCATGCTAATAACACCATGGCCACCTCCATACTCGTAATCAGGCCCACTTAAATACACAACATAGTTGAATTTTCGGCTGTGTATGAATGCAGCCATGCAGCTGTGCATGAATGCAGCCATGCAGCTGTGTATGAATGCAGCCATGCACGTAGGTGATGTATATAAGGTGAACATAGCTAGAATGGAGCCGAGCACTGCACAAGAGAAGGAAGACTACACGTCCTAATTTTAAACATGAGAATCCCGGTCCAGTTCCGAAGACATGGTTGTTGGCATGGATACCAAAACATATCTCTGATTTCCATGCGCACATTTGCGCCATCAGTGTATTCCCCTTTGATCACACCCATCTGCACATGTGGACACGGAACTGATCAGTAATGGTGGCTGCGATGACACAAAATGGTCACTGCCATTCCTATATGGCACCATGCAGAGGTATCATTCCCCTGTTTAAATGCAAGAGGCCAGCAGAATCAACAGGGATTCATTCTCCTCCGCATCAAAGTTAGCCTGCAGGCCGAGGTTATATGTGATATAATTGCTGCTACAAACATCGAGGTTGACTCGATATTTTTTTAAAGACACCAAACACGCTTCTCGACATATTTTCGAACTGCTACAGTTATATAAGCAAACTCCAGTCCTAGAATACTTAGGGAAAGTGTTGGATAGTGCCTTTAAACAAATATTTCCAGCGATGATATCACTGGATACGCAGGTCAAGACACATGCAGAGTCCATGCATGGAGTAGAGGAATGCAGAGAGCATATGTCCTGCTCTGCACTCGATCCATGCCAGGAATCCCAATCAATATGAGCAAATACAGAACAATCCAATGCAGGCCTTTTCTGTATTTGGGCCTTTGAAGTCCTACTAGAAGAGAGGAAATGGACGTGGGTGGGGATGCACCGTTGTCAGTCGCCTGTCATCACCTGCCAGAATATGTGTTGCATAAAAGTGCACGTGCCAGGTTCTTTCTTCCGTAATGCAGCGTTGATTGCTAAATTATAAACAGAGTTATTGGTAGCATTCTATCTATCCATCCATCCATCCGTTATATGACGTATCATATGTTAAGTGCTGCTCAAACCCGTCAATAAAAGGAGCTGGTGCCAGTTAATACCACACATGAGCCTGGTTTAGCTACCATCTGGAAGGTACCAAAATAGGATTATGAATCTCCTAACCCTGGTATTATTTTCACCAGATGAAAACATGGCAGCAATGGCAAACAGTGAAATGCACTGCAAAGTCAAACATTCGAGTCCCCCACATGCTCTGCGATCTCTTTGCATATGTGTCATCAGGGTAAACTGTATTAACATAACATCTTGTTTGGTTTAGTACTCCTTATGTTTCAAACCTCTATACGTACACGTGTTTCAGCACTAGATATAACAGCACCTCACAAAAGCCTCCTGAGGAGCCACTTTTGAGTGGTGAAACACGTGGGCATCTATTGCCCTATCTCTTAAATGGCTAGTCTGACCTACCCCTCACACATTTCTCATGTCACTGGCGGACCCAGATGTCCATCCTCCCCACTTCTCTGAAGCCTTCCTGGTGCCCTCATTCTCCGGCTAGTGATCACCTCGTCACCGATAAATGAGTGCCATCCATGTCCATGCCCTTTGCTGGGGTGCAACCCCTCCATGCCCTCCACTGCCAGGTTGTAGTGCACACTCGAATCACTGCACTTGTTCTTGTTTGGGAACACACATTTCAGGACATATGCTTCAACCGCCCTCACTCTGCATCAGGGCCATAGATAGGAAGCCCACCCAGCCCCTCTGCAGGACGCAGTGCCCTTCTCCCTAGCAGGAAGTTGACGAGAGACTAGAGTGAGAGGGCGTGGCACCTTATCCCAACTTGAAATTATACTTCTCACCTCATAGGCGGAATGTAATTCTATCACAGACAGTGTTTGTAGTAGCATTTCCAGTCCATAAGATAGAGGGTATGTCCGCAGCTGTTTACAGTGAACTGCACCTTATCTACGAGTCAAAGAGGCCAGCCCACGTAAGATACTTCAGCATGTTAATGCACATAAGCACCTGTTGCAGGGACCTGTTTAAATCAGCAGGTCACAGATATGAACTCCAATAAGATAGCTTGGCATGATAGTGCACCTGCTGCAGAATGATGTGTGAAACTAGAGGGTACAGCTATGTAAGAGACTGTGAGAGGGGAATGGAAGGTAGGGAAAGATGGAAAGAAGGAGAGGGAGGACGATAGATAAATACAGGAAGGGAAAGAGGCAAGGAGAGGGCTAGAGATAGAAATGTGGAAGGTAGAGGATGGTCGGAAGGCAGCACGGGAAAGTGGTTCGGACAGTGGCGAGCGAGGGAGGAATGGGGGATTAACACGCGCTGACAGGAGGAGGATCGATGGAGGGAGACTGAAGGAGCATGAGTGAAAGAGATGCAAGGGAAGCAACATTAAGGAATAGATGGGTGGTGTGGAGAAGAGGAGCGAGTGATAGGTGGAAAAAGATAGAAGAGTGAGTGGTGGGTACGAGGTGGGTGGACAAAGGACGGGGGAATATTAGAAGCAGAGAGATTGGAGGTTGAAGTGAATGCGAATGCTGAGCAGTGGATGCAGGGATTTGGTCTATAGGCAAAGTGGGCCCCCATTTTGCCAGACTTTTCCCCAAAACATGTATGCCCAGGCACACACACTTAGAAATGAGAGGTAAAAAATATAAAAATAACAAATATCCATGCAGAAGCAAGAAGTATCCAGAAAGGGATTTGCCACCCTCCACCCAGTGCAGTAGAAGCACAGGCCCTGTGAAGCGTAGGCACTCTGAAGCACATTCCCTCTGAAGCACAGGCCCTCTGAAGCACAGGCTCTCTGAAGCACCGGCCCTCTGAGGCAGAGGTCCTCTGAAGCACAGGCTCTCTGAAGTGCAGGCCCTCTGAGGCACAGGCCCTCTGAAGCACAGGCCCTCCGTGGCGCCCTCTGAGGCACAGGCCCTCGGAAGTGAAGGCCCTCTGAAGCATAGGCTCTCTGAAGCACAGGCACTCTGAGGCAATGGCTCTCTGAAGCACAGGCTCTCTGAAGCTCAGGGACTCTGAAGTGCAGGCCATCTGAAGCACAGGCTCTCTGAAGCACAGGCCCTCTGAAGCACAGGCCCTCTGAAGCGCAAGCCCTCTGAAGCAAAGCCCCTCTGAAGCACAGGTTCTCTGAAGCACAGGTACGCTGAGGCACATGCCCTCTAAAGCACAGGCACTCTGAAGCACACGCACTCTGAAGCACAGGACGTCTGAAGCGCAGGGCCTCTCTGAAGCACAGGGCCTCTGAAGCGCAGGGCCTCTCTGAGCCACAGGCCCTCTGAAGTGCAGGCACTCTGAAGCGCAGGCTCTCTGAAGCACAGGCTCTCTGAAGCACAGGCCCTCTGAGGCAGAGGCCCTCTGAAGCACAAGCACTCTGAAGCACAGGCCTTCTGAAACACCAGCTCTGTGAAGCACAGGTCCTCTGAGGCAAAGGCCCTCTGAAGCACAGGCCCTCTGAAGCGCAGGCACTCTGAAGCACAGGCCCTCTGCAGCACAGGCTCTCCGAAGCACAGGCCTTCTGAGGCATTGGCCCTCTGAAGAATAGGCCCTCTGAAGCACAGGCTCTCTAAAGCACAGGCCAACTGAGGCACAGGATTTCTGAAGCACCAGCCCTCTGAGGCACAGGCCTTCTGAAGCACAGGCTTCGGATGCCCTCTTACTAAAGGGGCTGAGAAATGTAAACATATCACTGTTGTGCCCATCCCAGATCCGGAGAGCTGCTCTGACAGCTAGAGATTATCAGTTTGTATTCACTTTCCCTAAACCTCAGGTCCTGGAACTGTTACTACAGGTCTTTACAGACCATGGTCACTGGTTTGGCCCGATTTATACAGATATCAATCAACACTCAGGAATGATTTCTATGTATGACACATGTTTCCATTCTGATCGGCCAAGCGCCTACTTTATATGTACATTGGTGCTGACCGGAACCTCATTGTTTCATGAATGAATTGAGAGGCCGTGCCTTGAATGGGCAAGCAGTATGACCTACCCCACTGCCGTCTTTTGGGCAGATTTTGGATCGCTATAAGGTGTAGGCATATCTTGATTTTAAGTTGTCATTATAATTTAAAGGACCTTTTTGACAAAAACACCATTGTGGATGAATTTATTAGATAGGCAACTGCTCGTTAAAACACCTGGAAAGATGCCAACCGAAATTGTAATTTTGATAAACTGTGTTTTACATTTAGACGTCTTTGTACTAATATCCTCATCATGCTACGCCCCATTAGACACCCTACCACAGAATACATGTTTTAACCAGCAACTTTAAGGTAATTACAACTCGGTGCAAATAGTGCAAACCTTTGCCGCATTAGGTTTAAGGATTCAGTATTTGCAAAATAAATATAAAAATGTGCCCCCGTACTGAACATCAAAGGTCTACCCAGGTTCTTCATGTACTACACGAGTTTGCCCTGCCAACCATCGTAATCACATATTCCTTAAGGATCTTGGGATTCGCAATCGTGTGGGGTGCATTTAAAGGCCCCAAACAGAAGTCACTTTCACCTGAACAGCAGCATTTAAACACTGCAAATAAAAACGGCCTGGCTTTTTCTTTCCCTTTCACATGAACAGCAGCATTTAAACACTTCTTCCAAAAACGGCCCTGCTTTGCTTTTATTTCACATGAATGGCAAGAAGTTAAACCCTGGAACCAAAAAAGGCCTGGCTTTTGCTTTTATTTCACATGAGTGGCAAGAATTTAAACACTTCAACCAAAAATGGCCTGGCTTTTTCTTTTCGTTCATATCAAATTAGAGAACCATGGGGAAAGGGGCCTATCTATCATTATCAATTGACCAGCAGAAAAGTAAATTCACCCGAGGAGGAGGAATCAAAGAATCCTGTGACCTGCAAGACAGGATTTGTAAACATTAAAGGCAAAAATGGCCTGCACAGGTGTTGCAAATAATAGCGCCTTAAAAAAAGCCACAATGGAAAAAGATATCACTGCTCACACAGAACATGTCAGGGAAACAGGGACCCTCTCTAAGACGGCTTTCCTTCAGTGTGTTATTTCTTCATGGCGGGCCACCGCGTTTACCAGCCATTATCAAACCTCTTGAACCAAGTGCAAGCATGTTAGAAACACAATCAAAGGATTTTACTATCCACACGGGACCGCAAGACTAGAGCGAACAAAAAAAGAACACCCAAAATCACAGCTCCTCTATCCAGTCTTCCTATTAAGACTCACATCAACCTTTTTGGGACCGGAGACTGCTTGGTCCCTTCCCCATGGCATGCGCCTCGAATCAAAGGGACATCATAGACAGATTCCAGCGAGCATACACATACTTCTTGCTCTCCATTAGGGGTCCAGTTTTTCCTTTTTTTGCCCTGATGAAGGCCTTTATCAGAATGTTTTGCCCAGCAGGTGATATCTTCACTGAAACGTGACACGGATATTGCTTTAAATATTTCTGAAGTTCATTTGTACTGACACAAATTCATCATTGCTACGGATGTTTTGTTTGAACAATTTTGAAGTTCAGTTCAATTGGACTTCCTTGGACACAAGCATGTCGGCAGACCTGCATCTAACAAAAAAAATTTGTCTAACCAAATAAGTGGTTACATGAGTGGCATTCTAAGTATTAATATATATGCCACCCACCTCTTTCCTTCTATTTTGATCCATTTCCACTGCATTTCGGTTTGATTCATGACTATCTCTTCTTCCTTCTTTGCTGTTTTGAATTTTCCCTCTCTTTACTGATTGAATTTGCACATTTTTGACTACCCTTTTTTTCTTGTATGGAATTGTGTTTGAATTCTGTATTTGTAATCTAACTTCCTTTATGTTTGGATTTTGCTGTTTTTAAAATGTGTGGATTTTCATTCCAGATACAATTAATAAATCATTAACAAATCATCAGCTAATTGTTTCTTGGACTGTTTTCAGTATCTATATAGGCTTTCATTAATGTGATATCTGTTTATGATACACATCATTTTTTTAAATCAATTTAAATTATTTTTCAAAACAATTTCATACCACAGTGGATACCATTGTTTGTTCTCCTGTTTTTGATTTCCCAATCCACTGGCGTTTTAGGGACTCTCCCTAATGTTCCCTTTTTTGTAAGGGGGTGACCTAAGCAACTGTATATTAGGTTTAACCCACAAAACTTCTGTAACCTGTGAAGAGACACTACTTCAAGAAAAAACAGTTCTGGCTGAGGAAGGAACTTCACAATGACAAGCCCCCACATCCAGCTGGATATCGCACCTCTCCTCTAACAATCCTGCAATAAAATGTGATGTAGTGGGAGGCGTCATAATTCCCTGTTCTGCAGACTGACAGGCAGGATCCCAGGGAGTTCAAAGAAGGCAGAATATGGCTGAAGCTTGACAAGAAGGTGTGAGTCATTGTAGCAACCACTTCAAAGAGCAAACTGCCAATTTCAAAGGGAATCATAAGAAACCCTCTGGTCACAGGATGACCCAGGTAGACAGATGGCCGTAGAGGATGAAGTGGCCCTGCTATATGTTGAGCAAGACACTCCCAATTAATATTAAAAGACTATTTCATTTTAGGCATTTTGCACAGCCATCAGACTAAGGACTTATTTCCATTTTATGCTATTTTTCATGTAATTTCCAAGCAGTTTTAAGGATATAACTTGCATTTGCCTGGGACTTTGGGAACTTAATGGCCAGTCAGATTAGGTTTCTGGCTGATCTGAACATCTGACAATTATGAGATTTGATGATGAAAAGGTGGAAATTGAAATTAGGAATAAGCTTAATGATTTACATATTCATAACTGCTGTACACTTTATGAAAATTACAATAATGTGCCACATGGTCTTGCTACATCGTATGGATTTGGCGATCGGCTTATCTAATTCCCCATGATTAACAAACACTGAATATATTTTTCATATGGCAGTGGCTAGTACAAATATGAAGTTATGACATATAACTAATTTTTGCCAGAAAGTGGTAAGGGGAACAAAAGAAGGATGACAAATGGAAAAGACTGATGATGCTCTCCTCCCCTGAACCAATCCCAACTGGGGGCAGAGAGACGGATGCTAACTGTCCAATCCTAGTGGCAGGGATAATTACATTTTACTACCCCTAGATTGTTAAGTTAGTAATGCCATTTACTGTACTCGGACTCAGGATACACAAAAACCGGGGTGACAGGAGAAGGAGGATGGAGAGAAGGCTGCTGAACCTTACCATCCTAGAGAGTGCAGTGACCAGACCCCTTTCCCTTTCTGTCCAGAGTGTCCTGAGACCAGCTGGCTTTCTTGAATCCCACACCAAGGCTTGCTATGTTAGTAGCATATAACCCCAACCTAAAGTGCATAAACCCTTCATTTTTGTAGCAGTGCATCCAATATCCCAATTGAAAACTCCAAGTTGCCAGTCTAATTCAGTCATCTCCCCATAGAATAATCTCATGTTTCTCCTGTGTATGTTAGCCTATATCCTTTGCAAACCTTTCAGTTGTCTGTGTAAATCCTTACTATTTTTGTAAGTAAATAAATTAATTCCCCCATTGAAATTCACAGTTCAAGATTATTGGAATTCAAAATTAACCATCTTGTTCCACGTGTTTTTATTTCATTTTTATAGTAATGAAAGTGTTGCCTCAAAATAATTATTCTCCTTGTAACTAAAAACCAAATTTGTCTGTGTATTGTGTGCATTACCAAACAAATTCCTATTTGCATCTGTTCTATAAAAACCCAAACCGTTGTTCCCATTATGAGGAATCCCTTTTATCTAGAAGTCTACTTGTTATGAGCTTCTGTCCTTGTCACTGAAAACCGATTTTCCTAAGCTAAACCTCTTCCCTGAGCTGCCTGTCATTGTAAGCCCCAGTATAAATGAATTTCCATTTGCCACTGTATTTTCGCTTTGCATTTGCTTTTTCTGAAAACCGATTTTCCTACTTCATTTCTATTTTGCCCTGGTGTGCTGATTAGTATTCTCTAAAACTTTGCCTATCACCTAAGTGTAAGCAATACAATTTTGTTTCTTTTCTGTCCCCCAGCAGTTGTGAGAAATAATCAAAACCCCATTCTTCCATTTTGCTCCAAAAACAGGGTTTCCCTTTCTTTGCTGGCTTCCCATCTTGTGGTGGTGGGCTTTACCCGACAACCGATTTTCTCCTCTATATTCCAAATCGTTGCCACTGCCTTCAATTCAAAGGAATCAAGTCCAAATTGATGTTTGGGGGTTTGTGTTGCAGGGGGGAGTGCTTAAATGTAAGTGCTCCCACTTTGTGTGGAATTGTTATTTTCCTGTTTTGTCATTAAAACAAAAGCGAGTGTAGCAGTCTATTTCAACCTGATTGTATTTTCCTGTTTGTCATTATAAAAAAAGCGAGTGTAACAGCCCATTTCCACTTGGTCGCTCTAAATAGGATATTGCATTTGTGTTGCCACAATTTTGGTGGCTATTGAATTTTGACTATCCACATTTACAATGAATAATAAATTAATAAAATATCTTATTAATTACCAGTGGCCTGGTTCCTAGTCCATTGTGACACGGGGTGTTTGTGAAGTTTGGGTGTGGACGGGTTGGAGGCCTACTCAAAAGAATCTGCAGTATATTAACAATAAAATGTATTTTATTGTGCGCCACATTCATTGTAGGGGATCGAGTTCCCTGGCTGGAGTGTGCCGTGTAATGAACTGTGACAAAGTGGGGGCTCGTTCCGTGATTGAGAAAAGTGTTTTCACCCGTGACAGTGCAGCACAGCAGACTATCTACCCATAGAAGGTATTTTAGATTTAGTGGATAGAAAGTTGGGTTGCATTGTAAAGGCGCAATCCAAAAACTTATACCCTAGGTATCAGGGCTGAAAATAAAATATTGTAAGCATAAACTAGGCAGGAGCAGGGAGGAGATTTTGCCCTTGCATAGATAACCTACCAGCAGTAGAACACATTTCATAATGAACACAGTGGAAATTAATATGGCTAGACAACACCTCCTATCCAAATTGTTTATTAGAGGAGAATGGGCAGAACAGGGAAATGAAGCCTGGTGATCTACTATGATGCAACAGGTGACATCTATAATTATGGATGTGTGACAGGACAGTGGCCTGTTACATCAAGCACTGGCTGATTTCTACATGACGCAGACCACCAAAGATGAGCAAACTAAAATGTTCCAACTCACTGCATACATGTACTTCCACATGATAATTATTTAAGAAAGGTACCAGGAGAGTGTAACCTCTGTGGAAAATCAGTCTGAGCTTTCAGTTCAAACACAAACACAGAGTGAGTTAAGGCAGGTAGAGGAGAAAGTGCTACAGAGCCCAAACTCTGAGTTAGAATTAGGAAACATCGTTCAACAGCTAAAGGAGTTGGTAGCCCAGCAACAAATTAATTCAGAACGAGAGGCTCAATTATCTACACTGAAAGAGAAATGCCAATAAGGGGTTCAGAACCTGAAAGTTACGGACAGTAGATTATGTTTACAGGACATGTGCGCATGTCAAATTCAGATTAAGAAATTGGAAGAGGAGAAAAACCAGTGGGTTATTAAAGAGGTCCATTCTCAAGCAGATTTTGACCAGGAGCGTCAAAAGTTGAGCGCTACGAAATAGCAGAGAGACCACCTTAGTGAACAGAATATTCTGCTGTGACAGGAAAAAGATGTCCTGTGTCAGAAAGTGTGCCAGTCAAAGCTAGGCCTGGAGAAAAGTGTATGATGTGTTCAGGAACTGACTAACATATGATTAGAGAATAAAAAATTAATGGGGTATATGAGACAAATAGAATGTGACCTAGATTGGACAATACAGACCATAAATGCACAGAGTGAGGAGATTACTCTCCTGCAACAGAAAGGGTCTGAGTATTCCCAGACAATACCAGAAGCACAGAAAGAAAATGAGGCCCTTTTTGATGAGAACAGGGGACTCTATGGCCATGTAGTAGCACAGGTTAAGGTCATAAAAGCCAGTCAAGCCCTGATAGCAGAGCACAAAGTTCAGGCCTTTGCATACTATGAAGAAATAGGGACTGAGAAAGAGAAATCAGAGAGATTAGAGAAGGAGTGTGCTGGGTTTAATAAGGCATTGGGGAACACTGAACTGATAGGGAATGGTAGGGCAACCCCTGACCTTAGTGTAGGGCCCTCTGTACCAGGGGCCTCAAACCAACTTACCACCTTGTATGCACAAGGCACTGCCAAATTCAATCCTATGAGTTCACAAGAACCAGGAACCATGAGGCAGCTGGAATTAAGTAGGTCTAGCATGACTGAGCTGGAAGTCCGGCCCCCATAAAAGATTGATGGATGTGCATCACTGCTTAGGTTCAAAAATATTTCAGCAAATGTGTCTGGCCAGGAGGACCCCTATGAAGATAAAATCTGGGAGTTAGACTGACAGAGACATCAGCTACAAAGGGACCATCTGGTCCCCTTTGCGGATAAGGAAGAGTCTGAGTTTAGGCCCCAAAAGAGCATCCTGAAAACCTGCACCCATTCAGGGAGGTGGAGGGAGTTCTCCACCAACCCCGGAAGCAGGGAGGAGTTGGAGGAGTATTCCTCTGTGTGAAAGAGGGAATCCAAGGGAAGTGACCCAGAGAGCCTCCAATACAACAAGGGAGAAGAGACTAGGCCCCGTCATTCTGGGAGAGACTCCTAGTCTCACAGAATCAGAGAGCACCTGGATGATAGGCATGGGACCTCAAATAGCAGCAGCTCTGAGCCTGAGGGTGAATGGACTCAGTTGCAGCGGAAAAAGAAGGCTGTCAAACATAAGAGAACTTTGGTAAAATACACCATTAGACAAATAAAAGCCATTAGAAACTTCATGACCCTTTACCATAAAAATTCCAAATTCTTAGTCTGGGAGCATCTAGAGCTGTATGACCAGATGATGACATCATTTGGCAAAAAAAATGACCCGAATTGTATGGAGTTTGCCAAGTGGACATTCTCCCCAGAATACTCCAGCTTCTTTGCTGGGCTGGAAGATCAGAATCATTCAAGGTGGTCTACCTAGAAGGTGGCCATCTTGAAGCACTTATCCATGCCCCGGAAAATCCTCAGGAGGCTCGCAAGGCGGCCTACAACCTACGGTGCGGAGAGGATCAGGCCCAAGAGAATTTGTTCAAGAATTGAAGCAGGCATTTGCACAAAACCACTAGGCTGGTGTGCACAAACAGTAGGGAGTTCATTAATACCTATTTTCATGCCCTCTCTAAGTACATAATGATGCAACTGGTTAGGGACTTCCCCGAACAAAGGACACCGGACTGGGTAATAAAGCAAGCAACCTGGATCTATTAGGTCCAAAAGCCTGTAGAAAATAAGAATTCCCCCAAAAATCCCAAACCACCCAACAACCCCACTGCTGCCAAGGTGGTGGAGTTGAAGATTACCCCCATATTGGACTTAGAAATGCGGATGCCTAAAAATACACATCCCGCTAACCAACTAAACCAGAGGCAGAGAAGACCCTCTGACCAGTCCCAAGCAGGTGGTAGTCATACAGGGTACCCCACAAATGTGTCACCTGATTCCGCCACCTACATCAGCCCAAAGTACAAGGGGAACAGACCCATATTGGGGTATGTATGGACTCCCCCAGCTCAATGGGGGGAGGTCCAACCATGTAGGTATGGCCCCAGAAAAGTTTCTTCCCTGCTTCCCCCCAATTGTCCCACAAAACCTCGCTCAGGAGGGCAGCCATGTTCCACCCTCCAATTTAAGCTTCTTCCCCAGATACCCTTCAAATCCCAACTTCCAGAATAATCCTTCTCTCTAACCCCGCTTTCAGGAGTCTAGACCCCCAAATCTGGAGGAAGGGAGTCCAAGAATGGAGGGCTACCAGGGAAACTCTCAATACCCAAGCTACTCTGGGAGAAGGGACAGTTACCCTTCCCGAGAGCAGCAAAGATTTGACCCAAGACACTGTATCAGCCAGAGAGGGTGTCACAACTGGAGTGCCAGGTACAGAGTTTGACCTAAAACCTAAGTCGCATGTTGAGGGCTCAACAGGGCCCTCAAATAAACATGGCTGCCCAGAACAGCACGATCCAAGAGTCTGGCACCCCGGAACCATGACGGGGAGAGAACCACGACAACCAACAGGTTCCAGAGGAGGAGCCTCCGGAGAAAGGCTGATACAAAGCCCTAGAGGAAGCTTCCTTCCTTACCTGTGAAAAGCTCCTAAAAACCTCTGAACCTGAACCCAGATCTCCTACCCCCGAAAAGCTGCAACATAGAGAAGAGAGGGCAAGTTGGAGAAACAAAGGGACAAAGAAGACCCATTTTGTGGAGAAAGTCATCATCTTCCAGTTTGACGGGGAAGAATCACTGGAGGATACTGGGAAGAAAGTCTTCTCTTTCAAGGATGGGGGATTCCTCCGAAAGGAAAATGGGTCCCAAAAGACCCTAACTTAGAACTTAGGGTAAGTATGGGGACTGACCTAGAAACGCCTATCCCTGAACCCCAGAAATGTCATCACGAGAACTCAGAAATAAATGAGGAATCCTCCCCCAAACCGGTTCAAGTGACTGTCTCAAGGAGAAGCGGGACAGCACATAATCAAGGGGGAAAAGGGTATTCCAAATCCCCCAAACAGGTTCAAGTGACTGTCTCCGGGAAAAAGGGGACAGCACAGAATCAGGGGAAATAGAGGATTCCCAAATCCCCCTGAACCGGTTCAAGTGACTAGCTCCAGGAATAGGGGGACAGCACAGAATCAGGGGAAAGGGGGGATTACCAAACTCCCCAAATCTCAGAATGCCAAATTTTGTTTACAGATTCCCGAACTCTGACACAGAAAACTGGCCAAGATCCCATGGTATTGGAGTCCAAAATAAAGAAATTAACTGCCTAGCTGGCCCAAAAAGTGCATTTCCTTTGTCCCCTGGAGGAGAAAGAAGGCAGGTTTTGTGCCCCTGTCAAGGTACAAGGCCAGTGTGCATTTTCAGCACTGGTGGATACAGGATCCCAAGTCACGTTTGTATCCAAAAAGACATTTGAGCAAATTAATTCAGGGAGGGGGAGAGTCACCAAATTCCCCTCACACCTCTTCCTGGACAACTCAAGAAATTTGACGGAAATGACATTCCCGTCAACGGGACTGTGGATCTGGAGATCAAAAATGGGCATCACAAGGTGAAACACCTGGTTATAGTCGTTACTCCAGAGGGAACTCCCTGTTTCCTAGGAAATTACTTCCTTCACAGGTTGTCACCGATAATAGACTGTGTGAACAAGGCCCTCTGGACATAGACTAACCGGCCAATAAAATTAAAACAGAGCACCAACTATATAAGCTTAAATGGCACATGCCATATGGTTGAGCAGCGGTCTGACAACTTTGGGAACAATCAAATCCCCGCCATAACTGTAATTGCTGTAGGAGAAAGAAATGGTGATGGGAACCCTTCTCCATTCTTGAAAATCAACCTTCCTCCCAGTTTTAAGTGGCATTCCACACTGGAAGGAAATACCCTGAAATGTTATACTTATCCACAATTTGAAGAGAACCCCAACCCCATGATAAACAGTGATGAAAAAGCAACTCAAAGTTTGGCTGATATTCAGAAAAAGGGTGAATAGCTGTTCCTCCCCATTCAGGTAAATGAGGGGGGGAGCCTGTTCTCGTCAGAGTATGCCTGAATAATGGAAAAAGCTTCATCAGCGAAGCGTTACTCAGGAAACTCCCAAAAGATCAGACCATTCCCACAATTGAGTTGATGTATAAGTGGGAAAGGGGCCTGGAACTCCCAATTCTCCTGCCTAGCAGGTGCATGCTAAAATGTCCATTGGTGATAAAAGCATAGAGCATAATTGTTGGGTCGTGCAAGATGTCGCCTCTGCCTTGAACTTAGGCAGTGACATTCTCAATCGATTCGCAATTAATTTGGACCTCATTAATTACAAAGTCTGCTCCTGGCGGGGGGGTAACCGCATGGTCTTTGACAATCCTGAAAAGGCATTTCGGTCAGCTCAATTGTTACTGTATGCAGTAGAAGTTCAAACTGGAGAAGATGTCACCATCCGAGGACTGTCCGACAATTCATTATCCACCTAAAACAGAAACTCCAAAACCCAGATGCTTATGTAAATTTTAATCATCATCTCCAACAGCAGGGGTTCTATTTGAACCCGACACCATTAGTTGACTTAGAACACAACATCATTCCAAATTTGGTGGATAACAGCGACCCTAGGAGTATCACACTGGGGGCAGACACCTTTATTGGAATGGCGGTTGATGCCCAACATTTCTCCATTGACTTAGGGAATGAAATCATGGGACAGATCCCTAATGACTGTTACAACAGTGACAACGACTTACCTCCAGAAACGCTATTCACCCGGCAAGGGGGGAATTCATTGGTGTACTCTTCCTGCCCTTACGGGGGAAAGAGGTGACCTCTGACATCAGTAAGAATGAGGTGGTATTTCAGGTAAACAGTGACTGCTCCTCCTACCTGAAACCTCCTGTCCAGGCCAGCACCATAACCAGAAATCTCTCCACACAGCTGGTGGATAATGTGGAGATCGTGAAACCAGAGGTTTTTACAGGCTTCAGACAGATGGTTGAGGAACGGATCAACCTCGCCAATGCCTGCGAGATCTAGGAGCAAAAGAAAAAGCTGAAACAGGTGTTTCTGGATTTTCAAGAAATCTTTGCCCTGGACACGTATGACTGTGGTCACACTTAGATACATTCTACATCAATCCCCACGGACCGTTGGATGGCTTCTGTATTTGTGAAGCAATATTGGTTGCCTCTCGCATCTATGGAGTCCCTCACAGAGATCGTAAAAAACCTAGAGTCCTGTGGCATAATTTGTCCAGTCCGCAGTACCTTTAACAATCCGGTGCTGGGGATACTAAAACCTAATGGCCAATGGAGACTATTCACAGAACGTAGGAAGATGAACAAACAGGTCCACATCGTCCGATGGCCTCTTCCCTACATTGACCACGGACTGGCCCAGATCCAAGGGTCAAAGGTGTATACCGCCATTGACCTGACCAATGGATACTGGACAGTAACCGTGAGTAGGGAAGACCAGTACAAGCTGGCCTTTACCTTCGGGGGGCAGCAGTACATGTGGACCCAAACTCCCTTTGGATAAATAACTCCAGCAATTAATTTAACATTTTTCTGCATAAGGCCATGCCTGACTTGGGTAAGAGGGGAAACCTGGCCTATGTGGATTATGTTCTAATTAAAAGCTCAACTGTGGAGGAAGTTGATCTTTCCTGGACATATCCCGGAAATGCGCTACGTTCTGACTCAGTTGAAGGAAGCCGGAGCGATGCTGTTCTTCCAGAAGGCGCAGTGGTGTATGACCCGCGTGAACTTCTTTGGGCATGAAATCACCCCTGAGAGTCCCTGTCCGCAGGCGAAAAAGGTGGAAGCATTACTAAAACTGAAAGACCCCATGACTCTGAGCTGAGAAGCCTTCTTGGACTGACTTATTGCAGTAGAAAGTTGATAGAAGACTATGCAGAGTTCACAAGACCCTAGGTCCATTTACTAAAGGCCAGGGTCAAGGTGGCGTGGGGTCCAGAACAAGCCAAGGCAGTGAAACAACTGAAGAAAAGCCTCTCTCAAGTGCCTTGTCTAGCTTACCCCATCAAAAACAAGGAGTTGTTCTTGGAGACGGGTTTCTCAAATACATGCTTAGCAGCAGTATAGTACCAGAAGCATGACAAGGTCAATAAAGTCATGTCCTATGTGAGTGAGACTTTATCCTCTGTGGAGGAAAAATTCAATGATTGTGAGAATTCCTGGCAATGATTTGGGCATTTAAAAATGGCCACCCAGTCATCCAGGGGGAGCACATCATCATCGAGACCCACCAGCCTTTGCAATACCTCCAAAGTGACAGAATCCAGGCAGGGAATGTAAGTAATTGGAGAATTACTTCCTGGATTGTGTCCATGTAAGGCCTTCCTGTGGAGGTCAGACATGGCCAAAACAAGAAGAGTCCCCTCATGCAAGGTTTGGCTGACTTGCATGATTGTGCTCAAGAAAACTGTCGCAAGGACGAAAGTATCAAACACAAGACAACATGGAGGGGTACCTGAATTCCCTGGACAAATTCTTTGTTAGAAGACATGTGTCAGGGGATGCTCACAGTTTATGTGGATGGGTGCTCCTACCATGTTGATAACAATGGGGAAAAGGAACTGGTGGCTGGCGTTGGGAATGCCTGGGTGAATGATGCCCAAGAGCCCTCTGCCGGGTACAAGATCAGTATCCAAAGTAGTCAGGTGGCGGAGGTGATGGCGGTTCATCAGGCCATACTCACTGCCATGCAACACTGACCCCACAAACTGGTCATAATCAACGATTCAGATTATGTCCAGAACGGGTTCGTGGAGCACCTGATAAATTGGAAAACCAGAGGCATGCTTTGTGCAAACAATAAACAACTCAAGCATGGCAAACTAATACAAACCAATGATGATCAGGTCACCTCTAATCAGATGACCATCTCCTCGAAGAAGATCAATGGTCATTCAGAATCGAGGGACCAGACAAAACTGAAAATGTCCTAGCTGACCAGTTGGCCGAAACCAGAGCCATCCATCAGGATATCATTGAGATCGAGTCCCTGTTGGGGTAAATCCAGGTCGCTGCTGTCACCAGGTCCCAAACACTTGCCCAAAATGAACTCTCAACTGCCGAGTGGAGTAAGGAGACCCCAGATGCTGATTTGATCACAGCACAAAAAGGAGATCCGATAATTGGGCCATTTTTTCAGCACATTGAAGAACCCATGAATTTTCCTCTGACCAAAGCCGATTACATAGGGAAAGAGGACCTCTTGGTGTTGATGAAGTTTCCCAAAATGTTCTGACTCCAAGACTGTTTGTTGGTTTGGAGAACCATCTCTGGTTTTGACCAGTGGGTGGTACCTACCTCATTCCCAAGCCTGATGTTGAGTCGTGCCCATTTTGTGTCCACAGCCAGCCATCAGGGTTTTCATATTACTTTGGAAATCTTGTGAGAGGTTGCATACTGGCCGCGTATAGGGCAGGACCTTGACCAATATTTGAAGGGGTGTTTTGTGTGTGCCCAATTTCAACCAAGTTCTCTCACACACCGAGCTCCCCTACAGAAAAAGGGATGATACTGACTTGGTCAGATTTACAAGTAGATTTACATAGGCCTGTGATTCGCTCCTCTAGAAGAAACAAGTACATTTTAACAGTAACGTGCCTCTTTACCAAATGAGTGTTATGTCTCCCAGCCCCAAATTGCAAGGCTGAAACAGCAGCTTCCCTGTCGATCAACCACATTTTCTCGTGTTTCTGCCTTCCCCAAAGGATTGAGTCGGACCAAGGAAGTCACTTCACCAGCGAGGTGATGACAAAGATGTGGGACATACTTGGTGTAAAGAGAAAACTCCATATTGCCTACTACCCAGCCTATAGTGGGGGAGTTGAGAGGTACAATAAAATGATTGTGAGCCTACTTAAGAAGTTTGTGGCAGACTCTGGGCCTAGTTGGGACATGCAACTACCGCTTGTCCTGACGGCCATCCGGTCTACACCATCTTCTGCGACCAAAATGTCTCAATTTGAACTAATGACTGGAGGAAAAATGGTGCTACCCCAGCAAGAGCAGACACTGATTAACGTGTCCACGACACATGAATATATTGAGAACCTGAGAAAACACCTTCAGCATGCTTTTGCGTACACTCAGCGGAATCTGGAAAAATCGGCAGAGGGGATGGAAACCCACTATGATTTGAAGACTACTAAAAAAGAATATCAAGTAGGAGACAGTTTTACAATTTTCAGAGGAACCAGACCAAGGAGCAGAAATTCCTTCCCTCCTGGTGTGGGCCCTTTGAAATTGTAGACAAAAATCTCACCTGTCCCCATAAGATCTGCATCACCAAGGGAGAACAGACAGAAGAAAATGGGTCCACAGCAATCAGTTGAAAAGCTGTCAACCCAGACACGCTTTGAGGCTGATTGATGAGTCAAATGAAATTCGATCAGAGGAACCATCTGAAGAATGAAAAGGAAGGGTGAAATATATATATATATATATATATTATTCAGTAAAAAAAACGTTGTTAAAGGGACGTTATGGTTCCAAGTAAAACTGAAAAACCCCTGAAATTCGCCAGTTATGGTAAGCTAAGCAACCATACCTCGCGCCACCACCATGCACTGCTAAGACTAACACCCAGGATATCAAAGATGACATCACAAATGACATTGATGGCATCACTGATAACATCACATGTCTGACTTGCTGTTTTTTCCTTTAGTGATATATCTTAGACAGTAATAGCTAGGAACAAAAAAATCAAAAAAGTACTATATATCGTGGTGGTGGTGCGAGTTATGGTTGCTTAGTTTACCATAACTGGTGAATTTCAGGGGTTTTTCGGTTTTACTTGGAATCATAACGTCCTTTTAACAAAGTTTTTATTTACTGAATGTCATACGTTTTTAGTAGCACAACTTAACCATAATGTCCATTTAACAACGTTTTTTTACTGAATTTCATAGAAAGTGCAACATGACCATAATCTCTACGAACATCTGACTTCATTACACACCTTCCGGAGAATGCCACATGACCATATGGTGGCACACAGCATGATGACGTGTCCAAGAACCTGAACTCACTTCACAATAAGATCTGTGCTTCGTGGATAGTGTGGAAGTACATTTTCTACTGATGTAGGAACTTGCAACTTCAACATTTCCCTTGCACAGCTCCAACACCTATTCGTACTGAGCCATTAACAATCTAGTACACAGTACATACTTTTAGCAAAACTGCTATTTATCTTAAAATGACAACAGCTAAGGCCATCCCTTCTCCCCATGAGACACCCCCACTGCTGTAATCAATGAGCATGAGAAAAACTGCACCCTACCTTAGAAATAACACACACACAACATTTTCCCCCGTCCGCCTAGCCCTCCATATTAGTGTTTGGTGCCTCTTCCCTCAGTTCCCTCCCAAACTTTCGTGCTTACCTCTCCTGCCAAAAAAAAGCCATTCAAAAACAAAATAAATGTTCCTTTAGGAACCACTTTTCACAGTTAAAAAATCGAAGTTAAAAAAACCTGCATAGACTCCATCTACTTTATATTTCTCAGTAAAGTACATAGACGCAATAAGATTTTCCAACATTTCCATTTGCATTTTGTGTTATGATAATGGGAATATTGTGGCGTTCATCCTCCGACCCATGGACTGGAACGTTGCATAAAAGGTCAGCAGGCCAAGTTATCAGCCCAATCGAAATGAGAGTGGATAACAAGGTCTCTGGACCATTACGCTTTTGGCGTCCTCGTTTAGGAAAAAAATCCTTTTCCAAGATGGCCACCATGGAAAGGTAAGGCAGGGGTTCCATATAGGTCCCCTCTTCGCTTTCCATGGCAGCCTACAAAGGCAAAAACAAAACCCTGTGCCCATATTTCCACAAGCACAATTTTCTTCCCTTTCAAATGTATCCTAATTTCCAATAACTTTACCACAAAGCCAGTCCTAGGTCGATATCTCCACTTTAATCCTATGTTTTGTTCCTTTTGGTCATGGCCAGTAGCCACATTGTCAGGATCATGACCTTATACCATGACCCCGACATTCTGGCCACTGCCCATGGCTACAGCGTACCCGTCAGTCACTAAAGCTATACCGCTATTTTTTTAACTACATTATGACATTTGCCAAATAAGAAACCACTGCCACATTTGCAAAACCATGCTTTTCAATCATTAACAATTAGCCTTATGCAAATTTGCTGGAAATCCACCCACGTTTTATTTTTTCAAAACTATCAAAAGAATACACAAATGGTTCGTCATAAAAGGTGTGCACAAAATCCCAACAAACTTTGTAAACTCATTCGAATTCACGTCAGAAATATTCCACCGATCAGCATTACCCCTCACCTCCCCAAACATTATTTCATAAGTTTCACAAGTGCAACGCTCAGAAAATATTATTGTCCCGAGGGTTCGACCATATATTTTTGTTCATACATTGATCTATGGCAAACATTTCCAATGCACCTTACCTCATTTGTCCTCTTTTAGAAACATAAGAAATGTGACAGGCGCATCCATCTTGTGCTATTCTTATCCATTGCTGCATCTGCCTAAGGTAAACTACCCTGATGCCACTAAATCATAGGCTCCGCTCCTGACCCTCACATAACCAACCCTAGTGATATTCAAAACATTTCTCGCTGACGTTCCTCTTCAGCGTAGCCAAATGCGCCCATAATCACCTAGGTGCCATGACGCAGAACCTGAAAAGCAACACACATCGAGTAACAACATAGCACGTCACAATTCGAAATATTAAACCGGTCTTTAAAAGGAAACAATAACACTGTACAATTTGTAAAGTACTTTTATTTCACAATAAACTCTCTGAGAACATCCGACTATTCCCATATTCAATCAAATTGCAAATTTGTTTCTTTGCTCGTGATCAAAAATGTCAATCGTGAGGCACACATTGTTCTTTTCCCATACACAAAGTGTTTGTTTTCAATAAAGGAACCGCTTGGGTCGCACAGTGAAATCTAAGGTGTTGGCATAAACTTGGGCCTAGACCACCATCAAATATCTTATGTTACTCCTAATCGCTACTTCAGCGTACGGACACATGGGCCCTGGGCGATTGTCCCAAAAAACAGTCACGGTGATCTAGCCGTTGATGACTACGTGCACCTGGCGGATGAAAAATCAATCAGTTGGCATCTGGAATCCATGGCAATCGCAGTAAGGCAGCATGTAGCTATTTGAAAACATAACAGAAAATATGTATCAATACCCAATCTTTATTACAATACATCTATTGATTTCTTAATTCGGCATACAGTTTAAACTAACCATTAGCACACACAGCAAACAATCTCAAAAAAGACAAAAAGAACGTGGAAACTGATCAACAAATCGATATGGTCATAAATGACATTTTAAAGAAATATTAGCGTTGAACCTGGGTGAATCTAGTGATAGTCTACATAGATTCTGCACTCCCCATAACCACAACAAAATGACAACCACACAGAAACATAGTACTACAGTTACATTGCCAAAATTAATGTTCAGATAATAAAAAATTAAAGCTTGTTCTGGTGTACAGTCATCAAAAGGAAGCTTACATGATATTCACGTCTCCATTCTCTTTCTGTAACTCAGACTGCAATGCTCAATGCTCTTGCACCAAGGAATCTTCATGAACTGATTTGACATGTTCCTTACAAACTTTTGGAATGCATAACCTTATCAAATGTTCATTATTCCAAACCTCATCTCCCTCCATTCTTACTGAATATTCCCTTTCCCTCAAGGTCGAAAAACAATTGACCCTTATAGTTTCAGTCCCATGCGTAGGCTGCCTTAGCTTGCAACCAAAAAATCAAAGCTGGGGACCTTCACTCAGAATCCCAATACATTCTCACTTTGCAACAACATGGCTCAACGCATTCATTAGAACTGGTACTGGCATACACATGCAGAGCCACTGTTTACATCAAACACTGCAGGTGGCTGCCTCAGATGCCAAACTCTAGGGGGCATCAGTCTGACTCCAATATTATTTTAAATACATTGGGCCTCATTACGAGGTTGGAGGCAGCCATGGAGCTACTAGCTCCATGGCTGCCTCCAAAACCCTACTCACTCCACCCTGGTGAATGGAGCAATTACCGGTCCATTCCAAGGTTGGCGGGACCAGTATTTCCCCATTCACCAGGGCTCTTCCCCATTCCCATTTGAGCCCCCATAGGGCTCAATGGGAATGGGGAAGGTGCTAATAACGGTACCTTTATTAGCTCCAGAGTCCCTTTGCGGGTCCCTTCCTTAACGCCTGGTAAAACCAGGCATTAAGGGAGGACCCGCAAAGGGAACTCGTAGTAGGGCGGTAAGGGATTACCGGCACCGGCATCCTTACCAGTGCCGGTAATCCCTTACCGCCCACCTCGTAATGAGGCCCATTGTAACACAGACACATTAGTCCTTCGCCTGTACATTAAACTCTAGGGGGTGCCAGTCTAACTCCAATATTATTTTAAATACATTGTAACTCAGACACATTAGTCCTTTGCATGGAACACCTCCAAATGTACGGTATAACTTTCGTGAAAAAAAAAACAACACTTTTTTACTTCTTGCTGCCACATCCCATCCCAGCCTCATCAACCCTCACCTTCCGAGACAGGGGCCTCTTTCCGACTTTGGAGGTAACCATGCCGCTATTTGCGGCATGGCTGCCTCCAAAATCGTTCCGACTCCGCCCTGGTGAATGGAGTAATTACCGGTCCATTCCAAGGTTGGAGGGACCGGTAATTCCCCATTCACCAGGGCCCTTCCCCATTCCCATTTGAGCCCCCATAGGGCTCAATGAGAATGGGGAAGGCGCTAATAACGGTACCGTAAATTACCCTACTGTCACTAAAGTCCCTTTGCGGGTCCCGTCCTTAACGCCTGCTAAAAGCAGCACCAGTACCAGCAAAGGGAACTCGTAGTAGGGCGGTAAGGGTTTAACGGAACCGGTCTCATTACCGGTGACCGTTAACCGTTACCGCCCTACTAGGAATGAGGCCCAGTATTTGATAAGTTTAAAAAGTGCAATGTTCTCTTTTTTTATATGTTTTTGCGGCGATGTCCACTGACATCAAAACACGGATCAAAGATGGCGGACGCATCGGAACAATCTTACGCACTTCACGTTCTTCACCATCCAATGAGCAAAAGCGTCACATGTCCGCGGACATGACGCACCCGATTAGCCAATCTTTATCTTGTCCGCGGAGCGAACAGGGAAGTGTGACCGCGGAGCGGACATAGATATCACTCATTTTTTGAGACCTACTTTTTGATCGTTTTAAAAAAAAGTACTGGACGGAATTTCACCAAATTTGCAAAAGCACGCGTTCGGGACCAAACCGCTGCTCCTGCCGCAAATTTGGTGAAAATCCATCCAGCAGTTTGATCTGTAGCTGTGTGCACAGTTTTTACCCCATTCAGTCTATGGGAAAAAAGAAATTTTGGGACTCCCCCTATAACTTTGCCACCCCCTGGACCAAACCTCACCAAACTTTGAAAAAAAAAATCATAGTGGGCCATATACTTTTTTTGCAAAGTTTAGTGAGGATTCATCCAGGAGAGCGAAGTTATAAGCCGCCCAAAAAGTGCTCTTCCTATGGGATTAGCAACTTAACCATAACTACACGGCCACAAATGTAAATCTTCAGTGAAAAAAGTGTGTAAAAAGTACTGCAAACTAACCTCCTTAAAGTCCAGTCTGGAGAGGAGAACCCCGGGGACCTGGAAGGGAAGGGAGACAAGGCTTTACCATGTCATACCCCCAACCCAGAGACGGAAGGGGATACTGGGGTGCCCACTCCCTAATGAAGGAAAATTACACCGAGGGAAACCCCACTATGCCCTTCTCTTCCCATAAAAAGAGTCATGGAAAAGAAGAAGGGATTTGTGGGGTGCATTTAAAGGCCCCAATCAGATTCCGTTTCACCGAACAGCAGCATTTAAACACTGCAAATAAAAATGGCCTGGCTTTTACTTTCCCTTTCAAATGAACAGCAGCATTTAAACACTGTAACCAAAAACAGCCCTGCTTTGATTTTATTTCACATGAATGGCAAGCATTTAAACACTGCAAACAAAAAATGGCCCTGCGTTGCTTTCCCTGTCACATGAATGGCAACAAGGTAAACACTGCAACCAAAAATGGACTGGCTTTTGCTTTTACTTCACATGAGTGACAAGAATTGAAACACTGAAACCAAAAACGGCCTGGCTTTTTCTTTTTCTTCATGTCAACTTAGAGAACCATGGGGAAAGGGGCCTACCGATCATTATCAATGGACCAGCAGCAATGTAAATTCACCCAAGGAGGAGGAATCAAAGAATCCTGTGACCTGCAAGACAGGATTGGTAAACATTAAAAGCATAAACAGCCTGCACAGGTGTTTCAAATAAAAATGTCTTTAAAAAAGTCACAATGGAAAAAGATATTCCTGCTCACACAGCAAATGTCAGGGAAACATGATGTGGGGGGTGACCAAAGCAAATGGATATTAGGTTTCATCCACACAACTCCTGTAACCTGTGAAGAGACACTACTTCAGGAAACACTGGTTCTGGCTGAGGCAGGAACTTCACAATGACAAGCTCCACATCCAGCTGGATATCACACCTCTCCTCTAGCAATCCTGTAATAAAATGTGATGCCGCGGGAGGCGTCATAATTCCCTGTTCTGCAGACTGACTGTCAGGAGCCCAGGGAGTTCAAAGAAGGCTGAATGTGGCTGAAGCATGACAAGAAGGTGTGAGTCATTGTAGCTACCACTTCAAAGAGCAAACTGCCAATTTCAAAGGGACTCATAAAAAAAACCTCTGGTCACAGGCTGACCCAGGGAGTCAGATGGCTGTGGGGGATGAAGCAGCCCTGCCATATGTTGAAGAAAACACTCCCAATTAATGTCAAAAAGACTTTCGTTTCAGGCATTTTGCACAGCCATCAGACTAGGGATTTATTCCCATTTTATTCTATTTTTCATGTAATTTCCAGGCGTTTTAAGAATATAAATTGCATTTACCTGGGACTTTGGGAACTGTAATAGATTAGGTTCCTGACTGATCTGAACATGTTACAATCCTGAGATTTGATGAAAAGGTGGACATTGAAATTAGGACTACGCTTGACGATTTACATATTCATAACTGTTATACATTTTATAAAAAATTACAAAAATGTGCCACATGGCCATGCTACTTCGTATGGATTTGGCGATTGGCTTCTCTAATTCCCTATGATTCACTCAAACTGAATATATGTTTCATATGGCAGTGGCTAGTACACATATGAAGTTATGACATATAACTAGTTTTTGCCAAAAAGTGGTAAGGGGAGCAAAAAGGGGATGACACATGGAAAAGACAAATGATGCTCTCCTCCCCTGAACCAATCCCAACTGGGGGCAGAGAGAGGGATGGTAACTGTCCAATCCTTGCGGCAGGGTATCCCCCCTAGATTGTAAAGTTAGTGATGTCATTTCTGCTATATAAGGGGGACTGTACTAGGACTCAGGACACACAAAAACCGGGGAGACAGGAGAAGGAGGACAGAGAGAAGGCTGCTGAACCTTACCATCCCAGAGAGTGCAGTGACCAGACCCCTTGCCCTATCTGTCCAGAGTGTCCTGAGATACATCTGACTTTCATGAATCCTAAGCCAAGGCTTGCTATGTAAGTAGCATATAACCCCAGCTCTAAATTGCATAAACCCTTCATTTTGTAGCAGTGTATCCAATGTCCCAATTGATACCCCCTAGTTGCCAGTGTAATTCAGTCATCTCCCCATAGAATAATCTCTTGTTTGCATGTGTATGTTAGCATATCTCCTTTGAAAAACTTCTCAGTTGTCTGTGTAAATCAATGAATTCCCCCATTGAAATTCACGCTTCAAGGTGTTGCAATTCCAAATCAACCATCTTGTTCCTGGTGTTTTTATTTAATTGTTATAGTCATTAAAGTGTTGCCTCAAAAGAATTATTTTCCTTGTAACTAAAAACCAAATTTGTCAGTGTATTGTGTGCATTACCAAACAAATTCCTATTTGCATCTGTTCTATTAAACCCAAACCATCCCCATTGTGAGCAATCCCTTGGCCTAGAAGTCTACCTGTTATGAGCTTCTGTCCTTGTCACTGAAAAATGGTTTTCTTATTATAAGCTAAACATCTTCCCTGAGCTGCTTGTCATTGTATACCCCAGTATAAACAAATTTCTATTTGCCACCGTATTTTCCCTTTGCATTTGCTTTTTCTCAAAACTGATTTTCCTACTTCATTTCTATTTTGCGCTGGTGTGCTGATTAGTATTCTCTAAAACTTTGCCTGTCTCCTAAGTGTAAGCAACACACGTTTTCTTCTAATCTGCCCCCTAGCAGTTGTGAGAAATAATCAAAATCCCATTCTTCCATTTTGCTCCAAAAACAGGTTTTCCCTTTCTTTACTGGCCTCCCATCTTGTGGTGGTGGGCTTTACCCCAAAACCGATTTTGCCTCTATATTCCTACTCCTTGCCACTGCCTTCTATTCAAAGGAATCAAGTCCAAATTGATGTTTGGGGGCGTGCTTAACTGTAGGTGCTACCACTTTGTGTGGAATTGTTAATTTCCTGTTTTGTCATTAAAACAAAAGCGAGTGTAACAGTCTATTTCAACCTGATTGTATTTTCCTGTTTGTCATTATAGCAAAAGCGAGTGTAACAGCCCATTTCCACTTGGTCGCTCTGGATAGGATATTGCATTTGTGTTGCCACAATTTTGGTGGCTGTTGTATTTGGATTATCCTCATTTACATTCAATAATACATTAATAAAATATCTTATTAATACACACTGGCCTGGTTCCTAGTCCATTGTGATACAGGGTGTTTGTGGAGGTTGGGTGCGAGACGGGTTGGAGGCCTACTCAAAAGACTCTGCAGTATATTAACAATATAAAGTGTTTTATTGTGCGCCACATTCATTGTAGGGGAAGGGGTTACCTGGCTGGAGTGTGCCGTGTAATAATCTGTGACAGTCCATCCAAATTGATTATCTTAATTGGAGTCTATAAATAGAATCTTCTGCCAATGATGCACTGCTTCTTTGTAAAAATAACACATTATTATACAAATGCATATCATTATATATGGAGCACCTCTGATTTATCATCATGCAATGTATAATGGTGCTCATGCCATACTATCACAATTGCACTGAAGAATCATGGGAATAATAGCCAATTAGACTGCTTCTTCTGATGTGAAATAATCAAAGTAAGCATTTGCTTAGTTTCCTCCTTCATTAATATTGATTATTCACATTCACATTTTTCACAATATTGAAACTATGTGTCTACTCATGAAAGAACACAATGCAAAAATCGTATGAGTTGGTGTCAAATAAAAGATGGAAGTATAGAGATGTAGTGTAATAAGTAAATTGAAGATGGTCAAATAGGCACAGGCTTATCCACTTTACCAACATGTGTGATCCAGGCCATAAATCTGCCCCACAAGGTCTGAGTTTCCCTAACCTTCGAAAGTGAGATCACCAAAAGTTATTAATTTAGGTTTGCACTATAAAAAAAAGAAAGTTGAATCGTGCATCTAGCAATTCAGGCTTTACCTGGCAGAAGATACCAGTACTTGGGTGATTTATAATTTCAAAAAATTACTATACATGAGGTATGAGGTTTACGTGACAAAGCATGGCACTATAAGGTGTATTTGTGACACAATGACAACATCCCTGAAGGAGTACAAGGATGAATAGTGGCTAAACAGCCTCAACCCTAACACTTCTACAAACCAACGATCATAAGAGTGAAATTGGGACAGATAAGAGATATAACTCCTACACCTTGTTTTGGCAACGTGGGTCAAGGGAAGACTATACCATTAGAAGGGGTATGAACATGAGACAGTAGCAACCCAGGCAGCATTAATACAATAGTTTAAAAATAAAAGGTTGAATCAAGGTTCAACAAACATGTATACATATATATATATATTTATTTTTTTTCTTCAAGTAAACATCTTTAGTTGCAGGGACGTTAAGGTGAGACCTTAAAGCAACAAAACCCCTGAAATTCAGCTAAAGCCACATTAACTTTGTGGACCCTGTTGCGCAGCCTATGGCCCCAATGATCACATCACAAATGACATCACTGACGACATCACTAATTATATTGCAACAGTAACTGGCATTCAGCCATGGTCAGTGTGCATGGCCAAATTTATTTTAATACATCAATGGGTGCTAGTCATTGCTTTCAGTTATGGACAGTGGTCACAACCTTCACCCATGTGCACTGAATATTTGAAAACACTAACAGGCTACCAACCATAGATATTGGCCTTTACCAGCGGATACAGCTTTCAACTGCGTCCAATGTATATTATATAAACTGATCAGGCATTAGCCATGGACTTTAGTACAATACTGGCCAAAGGCCACAATCTTTGGCTGTGACCACTATATATTCTAACATAAATGGGCCACTAGCCATGGCCTTTGACCTTGAGCAGTTTGTACATCTTTTGGCCATGTCCACTTTATACTTTACAATAATAACATGCAATAAGTGATGGCGTTCGCCCGTGCACACTGTGTATTATACAACACTAACCAGCCACTAGCTCTGGCCTTTGGCCGTGCCCACTGTATATTAGCAGCCATTTTCCATTTGCTTTGAGGACTGCCATGAGGAAGGATATGGCAGGAGAAACCAGTGTGGAAGCAACTTTAGGGGCTTGTTGATTCTGAGTGAGTAGTTTCACAATGATTGTAATCCGTTTTTGGCGTGCTTGTTTATGCACTCTTTTGGAGTGGTGTCAGTGTTTTTTCTAATATATATATTTTTAAAAAATAATGTATTTATTTAATCATTTATGTATCTATATTTTTTGGTGAGCATTGTGTGCTAATCTGGTGCCTGTCTAGTGTTTCTTTTGGCTTCTGAGCCTGTTGTTTCTGTTTCTGGGCTGCATCCAAAGGGTGCAGTCTGTGGGGTGTAGTCCTTTTTTTATGTCTGGCCTTTTCACAGTCCCACCCTGCCCCTCCAACCTGTCCACCTCCCCTGATTGGTGCGTCCACCTGGTCATAACAAACCTTCCCAGGGCAGCCCTCTGCCCAGCAGCCCCCTCGGCTAAGGGTCTCGAGGCAAAGGGCGGCTCCTACAGTAGCGGCTCCAAGGTGTGTCTACAGGTGTCCGCAGGGGAAGCAAAGGAAGCCAGCAGCCAACAGACAGCAACAAAACTGTAAGTGTGGCATGGGTGGCGTGTAGAGCAAAATACTCCACTCCAGAAAGCCCTCGCCACTCTACCTCACCTCTCCATAACGTAGACTGCCATAGAATTACGCCATGCATTCATAGAGAGATTTGTGACCACAAGCCTAATTCCATTCCTGGCCTGACTGTAAATGTTGCATTGCATTACGCACTAACACACTAGTCAATGTTAACTAGTGCCTATACAGAAATGTTAAGATTAGCCTGTGTCATTTTTAGACAGGGTTAACAATGTTAGCATGCACCACACTTAGATGGAATTCTTAACTTTAGCCTGCATCGCGTCTAGATAGAAATGTGAATGTTAGCTTGCGCCACTTAGATGGAATTCTTAACTTTAGCTGCGTCACATCTAGATAGAAATGGGAATGTTAGCTTACGCCACACTTAGATGGAATTCTTAACGTTAGCTTGCGTCACATCTAGACGGGATTATGATTAGCATGTACCACACTTAGATGGAATTCTTAACGTTAGCTAGTGTCGTATCTAGATAGAAATGTGAATGTTAGCATGCGCCACACTTGGATGAAACTGTGAATGATGGTAAGTGCAGCACTTGATTGGAATCGTGATCACTAGCCTGCCTCATATCTAGACAGAATTTTGAAAATTAGCAACGATGGAATAGTGAATGATAGCAAACATCAGACATAGACATAACTTCAAGGACAGCAATGCCAACTAACCAATCCACTAACAATTTCATCCCTCGCCATACACTTCTCAAACTCTAACCAAACACAACCACAAGCCTAAAATGCAGCAATCCGCACTAACTTCACTACACTGCAACAACAAAACAAACCCCACATAGACTTGCACAACAGCACACGACGACTACCGACCGTAAAACACCCCGAGCCCAGACGACGGACCCACCGGGCTGAGGCTGCCATCAGCACATCACTGCTCTCTTGCACTTTTCCAGCTTATTCCCACTAACTCACCGCCCCTCCCTCTTTCAGAGCCGCCAGAGCGCAAGGGGACCACTCCGGTGGTGATAGTGTGCGGTACAAATATCCTTTAACATTAACATTTAACATTATATGCACTAACCAGCCACTAGCCATGGTCTTCAAGACAATACTAGCCAGTGGCCACGGGCTTTGGCTGTGCTGACTGTATATTCTAACATATTAATGTGGACACTAGCTATAGCTACAGTTTTCAATGTTGCCCACTGTATATTTTAAAACAGTGATGGCCTACTAGGCATGAGTTTTAACCATGTACATTGGTATTTTTGAAAACTAACCGACCACTAGCTAAGTCCATGGCCTAAATTGTTATTAAGGTAATCAAAGTGTTCATGAGCTAACTTATAAATGATGTTGTGTCTAATTCCATTATTGATGTAATCAGTTATATACAATGTAATTAGTGTTGTCACCAGTAATAGCATCAGTGATGTAATGTATAATGTCATCAGTGTTCTCATACAACATGTAATTAGTGATGTCATCAGTGATGTGAACTATGATTTCATCATTGTGGTTGTAGGCTGCGCAACAAGGGACGCAAAGTGAAGGTGGCTTTAGCTGAATTTCAGGGGTTTTGTTTCGTTAAATTCTCATCTTAAGGTCCCTGCAACTAAAGTTTGTTACTTGAATTTCAAAGCTTTTGTTACAATGTATTGCTCACCTTAACGTCCCTGCAACAAAAGTATTTTCCTTGAATTTCAAGGGTTGTGTTATTCCATAGATGTTTAGAACACTTCCAAGCTACTAGCATGGTTTTCAGCCATGGTCAGTGAGCACAGCCTTTGGCCGTGCCCACTCTCTATTTTATAACGCTACCAGACAACTAACCATGGCCTTCGGCCATGGCTAGTGGGCACAGCCACTCTATATTTTAAAACACTTGCAAAACATTGCTCAAAGACGTTCATCATTCACAAACTGATTTTGTCCTGTTTTGACAGTGGTATTGTTATGTATAAAAGATTGTAGGCTTTGAGAACTCACAATGATTTCAGGCAATGTGCATTGAAATTACATTATTTGCCATGGACCACACACTTTGATTAAGCAGCGTGCTCCAAGCACCTTGTTTTGTGGCCGTTCTCTTGATGACTTTTGTGATACATCGCACAACCCCACTAACCACATTTAAGCAGCACGGAAACAGGAACAAAATTACCAGCTGCAAGAACAACATATGCCCAGGTACCTTTGCCCCCATTGTGAAAATTAAAAGCTGGCACCCAGGAATATATTTGAAAAAAGGTAGTAGGTGCTCCTCTCCAGAAAGAACATGGCATGATAACCTGTTCTGAGATGAGAGTTTGCAGCACAAGTTTTTTGCTCACTGTACCTTTCACAGATGGGAGATATCAATTTTGATATCAGTCTTTGTCCCGCCCACATGGGCAGTCCAGCACCAAAATGCTATGGCAAATTCTCTCTGAACAAGAGTACCAACATCAACCCCATGCACGTGTTTCAGCCTTGTTGAGCCTCATCAGTGAGGTGAAGTTGTGCCTCTCTGAGCACAGTGAGCAGGGAGTTCACGTCTGGTTGCCCCCAGGTAACTCAGGGTGACCAACCCCAGGTTTCTTGCAAATATCCAGGCATATATGCACAGTAAGTGAATATCTTAAAGTGAAATATACAAATGTAGTTCGATAGAACTACTACTTAGAAGAAAGTGTACAAGACAAAATGGCATTGGACTTTAACAAAAAGTAATGAACACCAAAAAAATAACCTGAGAGAGGAACTCTTCTAAGAAATATGTTGGCAAAGTATAAAAGGTGCTCACCTTTTAAACCCAGCAATCTGTAGTGAAATATTCCATGAAAAACAAAATTCCAATATGAAGCAAATGCTTGTGGTCTTGTGGGTAAGCGTCTGCACTGTCCTCATAACAACGTGAGTAAAATGCTGGTATACAAATACTTGAGCAAGCTTGCCAACCTAAAAAAAAAAAACAAGGGGTTGTGTCTGTCTTGTGTCCTTTACTGGTGCCGTTAAAATCAGCCACAATCAGGGCAAAATAACCGCACCAGTGTCCAGGAATGCAAACTCTCTTGCCACATTGTGGGTAAATACAGATGACTTACTTTCCCTCTCATCATTTCCCCTCCTCACCCCCATGTCTGGCTTTCAAGAATACTCTGCTTCATAAAGTTAATTTGAAAAGTACACATACCATATTATCACTCAAATATATAAATCCTTATAGAACTATTTTAGGCAAAAAAAATACAATTGAGGCATTATTCCTCCCATCTTGACTGTGACACTACAAATACCAGAATGCAATCCAGCATAAGGAAAGAAAAACATCTCTGAGTGTAAAACTGTCAAGGCTGACAGTAGCATGGTTTAAAAAAAATGTGGGTAAGGCTGATGAGGGAGGGGGCTAACTCTGTACCTGTCCTTATCTTTGTGGGGTTTATGCAGGGCTGCGTGGTTGCTCCCACCCTCTTTAACCTTTATGTTTCGACATTGCCGCCTTCTGGGAGTCGGGAACCACAATTCCTGTAAAAATGGGAACAGTCATTTTAAACTGGTTGGCTTATGCAGATGACATTATCCTTTTTGATAAAACTCTCATTGCCCTCCATAGGAAACTGACTCTATTACATCATTATGCGGTCCAAAACAACCTACAAATCAATGGGCAAAAATCCAAGGTTGTCATTTTCGCCACCAAAAAACGTCCAGCAGTTTTCATGTAGAAGGTGGGATATCATCCTCTGGAAAGGGTGTCATTGATGAGATACTTGGGATTTAATCTTGCAAGCAATCCCTCCAGGGGGAATTTGACAACTCTTTTCAGAGAGGGATTCACTACTTTATTGGCTAAAATGAAGTGAATACATTCACAACTATGTTGCTATTCCTTGGTACTCTTGATAAGGTTCTATCTGCAGAATGATGAACCTGCATGGCCTTGGTATTGTCCCCTTTGATTTGGGGGCATCGCTTAACACACTACAGGGGTTGCTCTTGAAGAGAACTTTGGGCCTGAACAATTCTATGCCCAATGCAGTTGTCAGACACGAGTTGGGACTCACCTCTCTGGCGGCAAGATCCTTGTGGGGGAAGTTGGCAGAATACGCCAAAATGATAAACCCTCCGACCGACTCCCTATACCAGTCCTTGGGTGAGGCATCATCACTCCAATCGGCTTCCATTCAGACTCAGTTTAACACTACCGTGTGTGAGATTCTCTGTCCGATTGGGTCCTCTCAAAGGGAGTTAAGGGCGATGCCTAGGGTCGTAAAGCAAAAATTGTTCATAGCGGATTGGGCTGAAACGCTAGGTCTATTGGGCACCTTCTCCCTTTATGGGCAATATGCACAATTTAGAAAGAAGCAATCTGAGCTTCTGATGTATGTGTCTTTGTTTCCCTGTGCAAAGATTCTGCTTGAATCAATTTGCTACTTTGGAGAGAAGGCCAAAGGCCAAAGTGGGACAAGTCATTAACCAACATTAATTGGCCCCTTCCTCTCTTTGAAGCTAAGGAGGGTCTGTCCTGGTTACTGTATGGATGGGAGACCTGGATGGCAATTGTGTCACTGGCCATGGCTGATCCCCTGATGTCATTGGGGGTCATTCCGAGGTTGGAGGTAAGGAATTACCAGCACTGGTAAGGGTGTTGATGCCGGTAATCCCTTACCTCCGTATTCCGAGGTCCCTTTGTGGGTCCTTCCTTACCTCCTGCTTTTAGCAGCAGTAAAGTACGGGACCCGCAAAGGTACTTCGGAGGTAATTACGGTACCGTAATTTACGGTGCCGTAATTACCTCCTTCCTCATTCCCATTGAGCCCTATGGGGCAGAAATGGGAATGGGGAAGGGCAAAAGGTGAATGGGGAATTACCGGTCCCTCCAACCCTGGAATGGACCGGTAATTACTCCATTCACCATGCCAGATTTGGGAAGGTTTCGGAGGCAACCATGGAGCTAATTACTCCATGGCTAGCTCCAAACCCGGAATGAGGCCTATATCTGTAAAAATATATATTTTTCTAAACTGTAACTGCGGGTACTGAACTACACATACCCTGAGCTATCTGTAGACCTATATAACGGCAAATATTGGAAAAAGGCCCCCAAAAAAATGATTTCCAACCCCAGGCCCTCACCAAGTGCCCCCTCTTTTGGGCCAGCTCCCCCCCATTCCCCAGATGACCTTCTTACCTCCCCTTGCCCCTTCCGTTCCCCCCACAGCACACACTGTTTCTGTGATGCAGTTTGCTTTGAGATGCCTGCTATTCACAACTATAGGCCAGGCTACAGAAAGCTTTGTGTTGCAGATTCAGTCCCTAGACCCCCTCCAACTCCCACATTACACTTGGTGCCCTCTAGGCACCCACCCACACATCTAGCCTGATGTCATTTGCATGTTTTTTTTTTTTACCTGAAAATGGCTTTTTTCCTGCATTTCATTTTCCCATATCCTCGGCTATAACTGCGAATATCTCTTGCATCAAGAGAAAAATAAGTTGGTGGCTGCTCATTTCTAAAAACACCCTGTTTTGGGTAAATACCTGAGATATAACGATCTATTTTTGAGAAGGGGTCACCCCCTTCTCCGTCAAATACTTAAATAACTATTGCACAGATTAACCTCAAACCAAGCATGGATCGAGAATCACTGGTTCTTGCCCAAGTTGTTTGGGACCTTGTCCTAATCCATATTGCAGTTTGGTCTTTGAGGTTTGGCAAAAATTGACAATGTTTGTCTATGGAAAAATGAATGGGAAGTAGGACGCAACTTTGGTCAATTTTTTTTTTTCTACTTAATAACGTTCTTATTTTTTAATGTATCTTTACGAAACTTTGCAGTCTGGGGATTGGGGGGCGGGGGTTGGGTGGTCCATGAGTCCCTAATCACTTTTTGGAATTTTGGTCAAATCGTTACTCGAATCAAAAGTTATCAACAGTAGAATTTTAAGGGGTTCTTATCACCTATGTATGTAAAGGTAATCAGAAAATGCTGAACAAATATCTATTGGATACTTCATCAGGGTGGAACGAAGCAAGAACTGCAATTGCGTTACTCAAAGGATATGTTCTTTAGAGAAAACATGCAAATTGGGTATTAAGAAGCCACCAAGACCCCAATAATAGACCAAGAGGGCATGAGATCTTAATAATAACTGTTTCGTGTTCTTAGGTGTTTTGACAGGTATGAACAAGGCTTTGAGATACAATACTTGAGGGTTGGGCAGGGTTCAAAGGCGGCATGTAGTGTTGACCCCAGGTGGTGCATTAGCGTTGAGTCAGGTTTGAGTGGTGCTCCATCAAGTTCGATGGATCACCAGGAGCAGTTAGACTATCAAGCGTTGTTCAAAACAATGAGTACCATTTGTTCGGGTTGATGATGCAGCAGACCGAGTCGAGCTACAATTCAAAGTCCTGGTGGCTCGATGCTTGGTTCGAAGATGCAGCAGTTCAAAACCATTGCAGGGTGGGGTGGTGCTTGACCCGAACAGGTGATGGGCTCTGCTGGGGTGATGCAGTGTTGAATCATTTCCATGGATGCAAGCAGAAGTTCAAAGTTCAAAGATGAGTGCCAAAGTCAGAACCAGAGGTCTTTGTGCTTTGAAGATTTGAACATGGTTCGAATTAATTTAAAGTTGGTTCAAGGAAAGGAAACAGAAGACCCACTGCTTTGGCTTCTATGGATGTTGTGAGGCACTGAATGGGGCTCCAAGACAAGGTCAGTCTCTTTCTGTCACTGTTTTTCCATGCTATGGGGAATTCTGGTAGCAGAGTATTAGGAATTGGTCGTGAACAAAATCACCCCCAATGTGCCCTGTGTATAGACTGGGAGCAGAGTTTTTTTCTCTATTTGAACAGCTGGCCTCACCTCTGGCAGAAGGCTTTACAAAGAACTGTTCTCCCAATAGGGTCAAGATGAATTCTTCCTGATGTCCTTGAAGGTCTTAAATTGAATCAAAGAAGGTGTGATAGACCCCTTCTTTTATAGGTAAATAGTCACAGTGGCTTGGATGAAGCAAGCCTGCTTTCAAGGGTCCAATCCCTGTCTCTGAGACAAGCAACCCTGCCCTTCTTATGTCATACCTTGTTCCACAGGAAGGGGAGGGGAAAGGAAGGAAAGAGAAGCCCATAACAACTCATTCTCGCTGACTGCCCAAACTCTGCCCCCCCTCTCATCACGCAGCTTCACACAAAAGTTAATTTTGTACCTGAAATCTATGGACTGGTGTGAAATACATATTACAGCTCAGTGCTATTGTAAGATAAACATGCACCAAAAGAGCATTGGTGAATTATGATGACCGTTTACAGACTAAAAAAGTTGTATGCAAAGTCAGGTACTGCACAGTTAGTGTGCAGAAAATGAACTTCTGCACTTTATTTACAATATAACATTTTATTTGTAGACTGTACTTCGTACTTCACAGAACATTATTGAAGAGCATTGCACCAGAAGGGGGAACCATGAAATAAATGCACCATTACTGTATTATGATTGCTTAAGTACATACTCTTATATTCATATAACTTGCCATCCTCTTACAGTTTGTTAAATGGTTGAATTAGAAAATAATATCTTCTTTAAAAAAGCTGGTGTGGCTCAATTGCAGCAGTTACCACTCTTTGATTTCTCCAACAGAGAGCTTCAGCCTCTAGTAAACCAGCGCTCTGTCTCTGATGTCGACTGAGTTTTTATGTGCCTGGGAAATGCACACCTATGTTCACTGTGGAAAGGACATGCACGTGCAGGCTTGATGACTCTCCTAATGACAAGGAGAGGCAAAACAAAAGCCAGCAGATCAGGTGGGCGTATCAATCAGGTCTCTGAAAGACTTTGCAGCCAAAATAGTGTAGCTATGAATCAATTATACAGCAAGCAAGAAAATACGTCGAAACACTTCTCTCAAGCAAATTATTTGCGCCACAATGGTCTTAGATGTTTTGATCTAGGGCACATTGAAATAGGGCACAAGCAAAGTGTTGTATAGTTGTATAATCCTTTGTGTGTATATATATATATATATATATATATATATATATATTGTTAACAGCATTGGACTATGTGCTCGTGGTCCCCATGAGTTAGTTCTTCTAAGCCTGGTGATGTCTTACCTGCATCCGTGTGTAGGGAATGTTATGTTTTGAAGATGTGATGGTTCGAGTGAAAGAAGGGTGAAGCGTTGAAGCGAAAAAGCAGGTTGGATGTGAGTGAGGCGAATGCAGGCAGGGAGCTGGGTGATTACATAAATAAACTTACGTTTGCCCACTTGAAGGAGTCTCCGTTCGTTGCTACAGTTGGCGATGAGGATACCCAGCACCAGCCCACGCAGAGGAAACAAGAGCAGGAGCTTTGAAGGGACACCATTGCTGTTCCTCTGTGCGGATTCGGCCGCAGTTGATACAGATGGACCAGAGTGTTTCAGTAACACGAAGCAGGCTTTCAACGAGACAGTGAGAGAAGAAGGGGCCCGATAAAGCGATCTATATTATCAAGGAAGTTCAAAACGAAAGGGAGTAACATTAGAAGAAAGCACATAAACAGTTCACGCAATCAGGTGAATCCAAGAAGTCAGACAACAACAGATCACAGAGAACTAGATTGAACCCCTCTTCTTCGTCCCAGTGAAAAAAAAGACTTTTTTTATTATCTCACAAATTCAGTGAATTTGGTTTCAGTAGGTGGACTGAAGCCAAGCCTAGGCGTGGAAAATTATACAGACATTAGTAAAGCCTAAATTAACCATAGACAAATACTATCAATTTGGCAGAACGATGCAAGGCATAAGCATAAAACTGCCAGTGAGTTTTTTGCTTGGCCCAGGCCAACCAGTAGTTACTTGGGCGGAATGGCGAGAAATTTGGGTAAATTATACCAGATCTGTAGAACAAGAAGGATTAACACCTCAAAAGAAATGTTTTTTGTTGTTACACACTTTAGGGCTGGAAGGACAATGTACGTACAGGGAACTTCCCGATTTGAATATCGATGAAGCAGGAAACAGTGATGAACACGAAAAGGTGTTGAGGCAGTTGGATAAGTACTATACTCCAGAAATGAATGTGGCCATCAACAGATACCATTTCTATAACAAGGCACAAAAGGAGCATGAAAGTATCGAAGAGTATGTATCAGCTTTGAGGACACTGTCCAGAATGTGTCATTTTGGAAATGGCATTACACTTGACGAGCTGATAAAATCCCAAATCATAATCCAGGCCAAAGACCCGTTGATCCAAGATAGATTATGGATGGTGGGAAATCCATCATTGCATGAGACATTAGCAATAGCGAAGAGAGTAGAACACAGTCAATTGTGTTCATAGGAAATTAAGGCTAAAAAGCAGGAAGCATCCCAAAATTTAGCGCAGGGCAATAGTAGACAAACTTTAGATAAAGAAGAAGAAGGACTAGTGAACGCAGCCCGCACTAAAGGGAAAGCAGATGAAGGAACAAACACATTTAACATGGCCAAGGGTTCAAGTCCTGAGTATAAGGAAATCAGAGGAAATTTCAGGAAGCCATGGACAAGAAGCAACACTAGGGTACAACCATAACAAAACAGAGATGGAGACAGATGCTTCAATTGTGACAGGTTGGGGCATTACGCAAACTCAAAAAATTGTCCAGTGATTGGGCATAAATGTGCAAATTGTGGAGTTAAAGGACATTTTGCAGTCAAATGTAGGCGCAAGAAGAGAGTGTCAATGGTACAAGATGAAGATGATCCGGACAAACAAAGAGTTATGGTGATTTGTGAGCCCCCTGGAGAAGAACTTAACTGCCCACGCTGCAAAGTTATCTTAGACAATTGAAAGGTAATGGTTATGGTGGACAGCTGTTCACCGTACACAATCATCAATAAAGGAACCTGGCAAAGATTGATGAATGAAGGCCTAAGGAGTACATTTAAGAAGCCAGATATAAATAATCTGGGAGGCTATGAATGATCAAAAATTCTGATAAAGGGTTGGTTCACCTGTATTGTGCAATTCAAAGATCGTCAAGCACAGATAAAGGTGTATGTCGCGGCGAAAGGAGTGCATATAATTGGATGGAGAGACCAGGCAGCATTGAGGATCAGACTGGACCCGTATGAAGAAGAACCCATTTTACTGGTAAAAAGCAACAGTGAACAAAGCAAGAAAGGAAATGAAGTTCCGAGAGATGTCTTCCAAGAAAGTTGGGATTGCTTAAGAATTTTATGCATAGGATAAAGTTGAAGAGAGATGCAGTACCAGTGGCCCACAAAAGAGCCAGGCATATACCTATTGCTTTAATTGATAAAGTTGAACAAGAACTACAGAGACTCGAAGGTGAAGATATCATAGAGAGAGTTGAATTGTCACAATGGATAAGTCCTATTGTGGTAGTATTGAAAAAGAACGGCAAATTAAGAATATGTGTGGCTTTAAGGGATGTGAATAAGAACATCATTGTGGACGTGTACCCACTCTCTATAATTTCTGAAATGTTGCACTGCATTGAAGGTGCAGACACTTTTACCACATTGGATTTGTCGAATGCGTATCATCAGATTGCTTTAACAGAGGATTGTAGGGACATTACAGCATTCATCACACCTTTTGGGCTGTATCGCTACAAGGTTAAGAGCAAAAGGTTTGACTGTCGAGAAACAAAAGTAAGGTTGGAGAAGTATAATATTTGGGACATCTAGTGAATGGGAAAGGGTACAAACGTAGAGTGGAAGCCATGAAGGCGAAAAGAGAGTGGCCTGATTCGATCAACAAAGATGAGCTGAGGTCGTTTTTGGGATTATGCGAGTATTACAATAGATTTGTACAAAACTTTGCTGGTATCACCGAACCATTAAGAAGGTTGCTGAAGAAAGATGTGAAGTTCACGTGGGATGAACAGTGTAAATGTGCTGCTAAATTCATCAAAGAAAGTATCACTGAGACTGCTGAATTAGGGGGTTTTGTTTTTGGCAGGCATGTGAAACTAACAGTTGATGCCAGTGGATCTGGACTAGGGGCTGTATTAGCGCAAATTTCAGATTTAGGACAAGAGAAAATCATAAGTCACGCGTCTCGAGCAATCACTGATACAGATAGTAGATATTCCGTTATTGAAAGGGAAATGCTAGCCTCTGTGTGGGTGATTGGATATTTTACGAAATATCTGTGGGGATGCAAATTTGTGGTTGAGACTGATCATAAGCCATTGGTAGAGGTGTTGTCCACGAAAGGCATGTGCAAGGCATCTCCAAGATTAGCCAGACTGAGTCTTAAATTCCAAGATTACAATTTTATTGTGAGATATGTCCTGGGTAAGAGGAATGTTGTAGCAGATTTGTTATCAAGGTTACCTTCAACGGATTCTAGTAAGGAAACAAGTGAAGAAACAGAAGTGGTAGTAACAGTATTTGAAGTGACATCTAGGGAGGAATGGTTAGAGGAAATGAGGAAAGATCAGGTCTTATCTAAGGTCATTGACTACACCAGGTCGGGATGGCCAGAAAAAAAAAGCTGGATGAGGAATGTTTAAAATTTTGGGAAATGAAAGATGAGTATTCAATAGATGATGAATTGTTGCTAAGAGGAGACAAGTTAATTCCTCCTCAGAGTATACGCTTGTAATTAATTGGAAAAGCACATCAGGGACATCCTGGCATTTCAGGCACCAAAATAAATGTTAGAACTAAATATTCGTGGCCAGGATTAGATTTGGCAGTTGAGAGGTTTGTAAGGGATTGCTTGCCATGTCAGAACAGTGACAAGAGTTGCAAAAGTTTTAAGAATGTGCCTATGAAGATACCCAATGTGGAAGGCCCGTGGGAAAAGTTGGGAATTGACATAGTGGGACCATACAGAGGTTTCATGAAAGGAAAGAGATTTGTGATAGTTCTAGTAGATTATTACTCCAACTGGATAGAGGTGAAGCTAGTAGATACAATTGACGCTGTTGAGATTATAAAATTTCTTTTACAGATTTTCAGAAAGGAAGGTTTTCCCAGGTCTATAGTAAGTGACAATGGAGTACAGTTTAAAAGTAAAGAGATGATGGACTTTGCAAGACATTTAGGGATTGAATGGAAGTTTTCTTCTTTGTACCATCCCCAGACTAATGGGATGTTCGAGAGGTGTAATGGAGTTATAGTGGAAAGAATAGGATTAGCCATGCTGAACAGTATGTCCATTGAGGATGCTCTTAGAGATAGAGTTTGGAGTAGCAGGGTCTCAATCATAACAGAATCGGGCAAATCTCCTTTTGAGTTGATGAGAGGCAGGAGTCCCAACACCTTACTAAACCCTAGTTGGGTTAACTATAGAGGGTCTAAGAAATTTAACAAGAAAGATACTGGACAGTTACATGGTAGTAAATTAAGGATTATTCCAGGTGATTTAGTAAGAATAAAGAAAGGGCGAGTGGCGAGGAAAGGAGAATCTAAATATTCAGATCCAGGAAGGGGCACAGAGGTATTTGGACGTGCGATCAGAATTCAGGATGGTACTGTTTGGAATATGGACCGGGTCAGCTTGTGGAGATGGTTAGGGGGTGGCTTTGTAAGTGATGTGGCAGATAGAAGGAGAGTAAGAGCGTTTGATATATGTGATGATGTTCAGTTTGATGGGGTTACCCAGGAGGTATTAAGGAGAGGGGATGTGGTTGATGATATGGTGGATGTGAGAACTGATGGTTTGGACAGAATAGGAGAAACACAAAATATCAGGTGGGACACATCAGGGGAAAATGAAATCGATGAGAGCACACATATGCTCAATAAGGATTTGTTTCAGCAAAGAAGAAGAGTCAAGAAACCTCCGGTTTGGTCAAAAGATTACGTAATGAACTAATCTATGAAGGACTTGTGGTTAATGCCTAGTTCATTTTTGTTAAAATTGCAGTTATTATAAAGGTGGGGGTGGTGTTGTATATCCGCTGTGTATATATACATTGGACTAGGTGCTCGTGGTCCCCATGAGTTTGTTCTAAGCCTGGTGATGTCTTACCTGCATCCGGATGCAGGCAGGGCGCTGGGTGATTACATAAATAAACTTACGTTTGCCCACTTGAAGGAGTCTCCGTTCGTTGCTACACAAAGTGTACATAACAAATCATCTTTTTTTAAAGGAACACATCAGAAAATAGTTACTTCAGTGCAATATGTTGCTAAGCATCATACATGCCCTCTTCAGTACTTAGCCAAGGCCACATTTCGAAATTCATGACTGCATGAAGACTATGGAAGTTTCAACAAATAGGATTTTCAATCAAAAGTAGTACTCCAAGGTATATTGGTTACAACCCCTAATATTCTTGTATGTTTGAGTGTCCCGTGAATCACATAACACCATGGAGCATCTAAGGACAAATAAATGTTCAGATACACCTGCTTCTGAATGCTCATGCTCAAATGTATAACTGAAATTAATGTAACAGTCACTACTCCCACTATTTTTCTACAGGTCCTCAAATTTAAGTTAGTTAACTTAATAAACCGTTCAATGGATAGCATTATTTTGCAAGGCCATATCCCAACGCATGTGCTTTGTCAATATTTTGTAAGACTAAATTAACTGAAGGAGAGTACTCTTCCCCAAAAAATCTATAGCTATAACTTAAGACCACTTGCAGAGTGCCAACACCCTAACAACAATAAAAGATATCACTGTTGATAGCAAAAACACAATACTTGCCTTGTCTGTGTTAACTTTCACAGTATTCACTCACCAGTGTCAGCTTATGCTGCATCCATAAAAAGCCAAATTCCACATTAGCATCCTCAGTGGGTGCGGGAGCCAAACAGGTGTATCTACAGATGCAAACCCAGGTTTGGAGCAACACGACCTTTCTTCTCACGCACCCTCCACCATGCGCTATTGGTTTCCCCTCACCCATGTCCCCTAGCCCCAATTCCTTCCCTAAACAACCACCACCCGCTCTCCTTACCTCAAAGGGCTCCTCTGCCCCGCCCAAACAGACAGCTTTGTTTCTGGCTAAAAGCAATGGACATGAAAGAGGGGCTCCAAGCGGAGACCCGCCTACCATTTCCATGGCAACCATGCCTGACTCTCCCCAGTTGCTTCTGAGACTGAAGCAGCAAGGACAGATTTTATTTTATTTTGCACCACAGTGCACTGTGGTGGCGCGAGTTATGGTTGCTTAGCTTACCATAACTGGCGAATTTCAGGGGGTTTTCGGTTTTACTTGGAACCATAACGTCCCTTTAACAAAGTTTTTTCACTGAATTTCATAGGTTTTTAGTAGCGCAACTTAACCATAACGTCCCTTTAACAAAAAAATGTCACTGAATTTCATAGGTATTTAGTAGCGCAACTTAACCATAATGTCCCTTTAACAAAGTTTTTTCACTGAATTTCATAGGTTTTTAGTAGCACAACTTAATAATAATAACTCTGATTTTATCTACATGTAAAATTGAACATACTGAACCTTCTCTATTGAGTTTGATGTCCGCAAACTCTTTTAATGTCCGCGGACATGTTCGGACAACAGTACCACTACCTAAAAACTCTGGGGGGGTATGTTTGATTGTTATATCATAACATATGAACATTTTACAAATTCACAAACCAGCACACATACACATTATATGTAGTAATACATAAAAGTGTAACCCATATATGTAACACACTAACCATTCATTTAAATACAATATGTTCTAAAATGGAATATACCAAAAGAAGATAAATAGGCTTCCAACATAATTACCTCACAGACACTCCACAACTAAGAGCAAGAGCAGACCTACAGAGTACTAAGAACATACCTTACCTGATATAGTAAGTGCACCACATTTTACTCATATATATTTACATTTTCTGCATTAGATTAAAAAAAATGATATCTTTTTTTTTCACAGAAATGTCTAGTACTCTGGAATGGCTAGAGGAGCATTTCCCATATGAGGAAATGTCAGAAGATAGTGAACCTAATGGTAGATACTTTACAATATAAACCATTTCATTAATATTATTTTAAATACATTTAACATATATATTTATTTTTGGACAGAGCATACCAAAATAGAAAATACTTCTGAAGAAGCTGTTATGGATAACACTCTTGACAGCATAAAAGAAAAAATGGATTTATTGTTGACCAATTTTAATAATTTGAAAACTTTTGTTGAAGATCATTTTAAACCAAAAACTTCATACCATTGTCTCACATGTACTTGTCTCCCCTCACCATATCCCAGTCAATTATCCCCAAACCCTCTCCATGACCCAAAATGTTTTGATGAGACTTCCATCCCTTCTTCACCTGATGCAAATCCTGTTGAAACCGCTAATGCTCCGGTTTTTGTTTCCTTTTCTGCCTCACCTTCTCTGTCATAAATTGTTAATATATGTTAAATAAAGTAACATTTTTATATTGCGTTGTAATTAATTTCATTTTTTTTAAAAAAACAATTTAGGTGTCCGCGGACAGCGTGGTTTTCTGAAATGTTCATAAATAAACGAAAATGGAGGTGTCCTGAAGAACACTATACCTGTCCGTACTGTTTGCTACCAAGTTGAAGCTATTCTAAGTACACACACGGTGTCCTGAAATGTTTGTAAACAAACGAAAATGGAGGTGTCCTGAAGAACACTATACCTGTCTGTACTGTTCGCTACCAAGTTGAAACTGTTCGAAGAACACACGCGGTGTCCTGAAATGTGCGTAAATAAACAAAAATGGAGGTGTCCTGAAGAACATTATACCTGTCCGTACTGTTCGCTACCAAGTTGAAACTGTTCTAAGAACAAACGTCTGTCCGTAACTGTTTGTTTGACATGTGATGCACTTTCAATTACTTCAGGACCCGAACATTGTTCGTAGAACATCAACGCACATGCACAAACCAATGGCCGTGCATTTGGTGTCCTGCGGACAGCCGCTCCCTTCGCGGACATGTTCGCAAAGCGATCATGTGACCGCGCCCACGCTAATTGCGTGTTCTAAAATGCGGACACTGTTTGTGTCCCCGAACAATTTAAAAGTACATTTCAATTAATTCACAATATTTTTCAATAAAAACTCACCATAGCACAAGTCCCACATACTAATCATGAGTTTCTACATACTTTTTGAAACTTTTTGAACGTTTTTTTGTGTTCAATCTGTCCGCGGACAGTGCACATGTCCGCAAACCGCGTACAAGCACCCCTATAAAAGACCACGCCCTAGAGCGTATTCTCATTGTGTTCTGGCTATTCTTCAGAGCACAGCGATTTTTCCTGCCACTTGCAGATTGATATCTTCATCAAGATGGCATCCATGGCTGCAATACTGCCACCTGGTGCTGCACCTGCTTCAGCACCACCCCCACCCCCTCCACCACCACCACCTCCCCAAGGGCCTGATGAGGGGAACAGGAGTGAGGATGCAGAGGAGGAAGAAGAGGATGATGAGAATGAGGTAGTGGAAATCCCTACTACCCACACTCGGCATGAGTCTTGGGTGTGGCGGTTATTTACCATTCATGGGAATGGTCCTAAGGCTCATGCAAAACGAGTCACCTGCAATGAGTGCAAAATGGTACTCAGTTGCGAGAGGAATGGTTCGTATAGCTTTGGGACCACCACCATGAAGCGACACCTCAAGTCATTCCACACTGGGGCCGTTCTCAAGATTGTACCTTGTGAGGAGGGTAGCAGGGTGATTTCCTCTACTTCATCCTCCGTTTCTGATGCTGTCACCACAAGGAACACTCCTGTGGGACAGCGTCTTCCTCAAGCTGCCTCACAGGCCATATGCAATGCTGATGACCCTTACCTTTCGAGGGTCACAGTTGTGTGTATGTACTGCGACGCAGTACTCTGCAGGGGGAAGCGACTTTGAAGTGCTTTTGAGACTATCGTCTCAAAGCATGCGAAGATCTGCTCACTACCCAACCCACTCTACATCTTCCTCTCTCAGCACGCCCTTTCTTATCCCTGTGGTTGGTGTCCCCCCCTTTACCCTCCTGTCCCCTCCTCTCCTAGTGTGTCGTGTATAAAAAACCAAAAAATTATAAAACAACAAAAATAAAAAAAATAAGGCTCTTTTCAGAGCCGCCTTTCACAGTTAAAAAATAGAAGTGAAAATAAATGAAGCAAGGCCCTTTGTATTTTTTCGAAGTCTGCAAACAGTCCGCGGACATCTAAAACTTTGGGGTGCTGCCCTATCATAACCATTGCAATTTTCTCTGGGAGGAAGTGGTGGCTCTGAAAAGAGTCTTTGGGTGGTGTTTGTGTTTGAAAAATTTAAAATACTCAACGCCTACTTCAAAATGGATGCTGTAATTCTAAAAAAGGTTGCAATGCATTTTGTATGTTTCTTAGAAAAATCTGATTGCCAGCATAAGTTAGATGTACTCCATCTCTGCAAAAAATATATATGCTACGAAACATAATACTTTCATTGTGAAAAGAGGACATGCCAAAATCTCTTAGAAAGGCACAAACAGCCATATTGACATTGCGCCTTGCTTTTTCCATTTGTGGACCAAATGAAGAAGAACAAAGCCACATTTGTCTCTGCGCAATCCGTGAAAAATGTACTTGAGAATTTGGAAACATGTCCATGACCTTCCCAAGTTCTTCTTTCATTGCAAATTGCAAAGAAGTTCCAGACACATGTCCTAAACTGTTCCCTCCACAATGAATTACAATTATGTCTGGATGTTGCTCTGTCTCCAAAGTAGCACAGAGAGGTAACAAGTCCAACCACTTCTTTCCACGTACTCCATGCCAGTGTACTTCCACATATGGGAATCCAAGATCTACAGCTACTCCACAGCTTTCTGCATGCACCTTAAACCAATGTATCCACGAGTCTCCCAAAATCCAAACAATCATTTTTCTTAAACACACAGGCATAGCTATCTGTTCTTCTCTCAGCAAAAAGAGTATCTGAGAAACTCTCTCCTGGCACAACACACCCACTAAACTTAACTGACCAATCCCTTTCTATGCTCATTCTCATTTGCATGGCTTCCCAACCCAAATATCCCCGGATGTAACACCTGATGTCCGCGAACTACCGCCATGTCCGCGGACATATCGTAACATGGACAGCCCTTCTACCATTTCCACTTCACTCTCTGTGCCATTCCATTATTGGATGTAGCTAAGAAGTCACATGACCATCCACCAATCACATCCAAGACCTCTACATCTAAATGCATCATCATAGATCAGCACTGCAAATGTACTGAGAATCTCTCTGAGTACAAGTGTCATTTCATTAGAAAGCACCTTCTACAAGAAATACTGTACAAGTCTCCAAGAATTCTACTTGCAGCTCCATGCATATCCATATGCATGAACACAAACTACAGGTATGCATATTTTCTGTAAAGTTCATTAACAAATGTTCTACTTTCATATAAACAGATTAACTGACTTTTTGCTTGTATAATCTGTAAAATGAATCAACTGTCTCTTTTTCAATCTCCTGAAATCAACTGTCACTTATAAACCTTTATACTATTTAATTTCTTTATACACACACACACTCAAATCATGTTGAACTAACATTTTTGAAATAAAATATATAGACTACATATAGTCAAACAAAATTGCATGCACACTCTATGTTCAAATCTCAAACAACAATACTTGTACAATTACATAAACATTTTCTTTTATTTTTTTTTTTATTTAATTATTTATATTTATATAGGACAAGCAGCCCATGACATTGAGGCATTATTACTTGCAAAAGCTTAGTTACAGGAATAGTGGTATTCAGTGGTACATTATGAACTCCACAAGACATACTAAAGATAATTTGTTTGCTACAGTTAGTCATTGCAATACAGTTTATTCATTAACAACATATGATTTGTATTCAACTGGTGCAACGTATCTTATGTGAATAAGATAGTTTTAATGGTTTTCAGGAAGGCGCTGAGGATGTCAATTAAAAAAATCAATGTCTAAATTAAAAACGGTGGTATATACAAACTAAATTAGTAATATATTTCTTTTACAATTGCAGTGAAGACCATTCTCCTGAAAAGAAGCAGCCGATTTTGAAGTACAAAGAACAACTAAGAAGTAACCTGCTCATTTTAGAAAAAAAAGTAAGTTGAATACCACCATAATATTTCTATTATTACTCAAACAAACTGTAAGATCAATTCATGCTATTTATGTGCCTAAAAATAGAGATTCTGCACCATTCTGTCCAAAAATCCCCATTTCTTAAACAGCGATTTTCAGCCAGAATGGTCCACTAATTTTTCGACACACAAATTACCCAACTCAGCCACTAGAATTTTGATGTTATAGAACAAACAACTGTTTTAATTGTATAGCATTAGATTTACTATTTGTACTTCTCCATACCATTAGCTTTTTTCTGTAATCTGAACCGAAGTTTAGTAACACATTATTTCAAGAATACCCATCCCTACTAGTTGTAGTTGCCCAATGCACAATCACACACCATTACATACATCTTTATCATCTTACTCAAACACTCATGCACACAGCACACATACATTGCAGAACACCGCAACCCATACCTTCTTTATTTTTTTCAACAGACCCTAAAGAATGCCTACCAAAAATCAAGTCTGTAGAAAGCAACGCAGAAGTAGAGCAAATTAAAATAAAAGTGGCCAACATAAGCATCCATCGCTAGCAGAATTTGTAAAAAAAAGTTGAAACAAAACAGCTAATACAGTCATTTAGTGAAACAAAAGAAGTTTCAAGTACAAACACTTTGCCTCCTCTATCAAAATGTAAAACAAACCAGAAAACAATTAACAGAAAATCAGCTATCACTACAGATAAAACTGCTTCTCTAAATCTTGATATAGAGCAAAGTAAGCATACCAAGAAAAGTATGTTAGCCAAAATTTTCCGTCATAAAGTCCTTCAAAATCTTATAAAAACAGGAGAGAAACCAGGTTCAACCCTTAAAACCTATCATAGCAAATTAATCTTAGAAGCGCTGAAAAGAAAGTTATTTAATTTAGTGTTAAACAAAATGAAACCACTAACAAAACTAATAACTAAATTACAAAAAGACTACTCAATAAACGAAATGTCAACAGAAAGAACTTCTTAAGTATCTGCGGAGGTGAATGGAGTCACACTACAAGCACAGAACCATACTTTAATGAAGAAGCATACAAACAAAAGCAAACAAATCCAATTGCCATACATAGCAGTGGTCGAGGTTATGAAAAAGTTAATAATACCATAATGGAACAAGAAGTACTCCTTACAAAAATATGCCCTGAAAACTTAGAATTACCCCTCCATTCAACTGAATCAGAACGTCTAGTGTACAAATGGCCATGCACGTCAATGTGAAACATTCCCAAAAATGTGTTCAAGTCTTTACGCCAATTCCTCAATCAATATGTAAAAAGCAAAGACAAAATCAAAATTAAACTACTGCAAAATATGGATACCTGTCCAGTACGCAAGTACACAGGACTACAAGGACATTCATTGGCCTGCATTACAGGACCTACTTGCAAAATCACCTTCCATGATATCAAAAGGATATCAACACATCATTCAACTATGAGAAATATAGTTTATAAACTGTACTATGCTAAAAGTCCTGCTTTAGCACTAGCCAATTTAAATAACATCCTTCTACATGGTACAGCAAAAGACCTACTTGAAGAAATCGACTATATCCAGAAAAAATATTTTGGAAGTGAAAGCCACTTACAGAATGAAATAGCTGTAAACCAAATTAGTAACAATTCTACACATGGCAACCTTTTACTACACACATAAAAAAAGAAATACTAAAATGTAAAAATTCATCAGCTGAAGTACCAAACCATGTGTGTGTATGTTGCCGCAGAACTTTTTATGAAAGTAACACAAAAACTGTAGACCTATCATACAAAATAGAAGACAATGAAGATTCTAAATGGTTTGAATTAGCTTTCTACCTTATAGCAGAAAACAAATACGAAATAACTGACCCCTTAATACTTTGCAGTTACTGCACTACAAAACTTGACAACAACCAAACTCCTTCACGTACTATAACAAATAATTTGAAATTATATCCACTGCCAAAACCCCTTCAACAACTTAATTTATATGAGAGCATCATAATTCAAACAGTGCACCCATTTCAAACAATAATACACCTTCCACCAAAAACAGCAAAATTACCTCCCTCTGAATTAGTGAAAGGTATTCAGGTAAAGTAGTGTATTTACCATTATATCTAAAAGAAAACGTGCACACTATAGGAGTGCAACGTCCAATGCAGCAAACTTTAATTATCTTAGTAAATGGAGTGCCTACAAAAGACAAAAAAAATTGGCAACAGCTGGTAGATTTACATAAAGTTAGAGAAGCCTTGCAATATCTTAAAGAGAATAATGATTATTACAAAGAAATTAATATTGAAGAAAACTTGAAGGATACAACTGAAATAATTCAAGAGACACAGGAAGCTGGTCAATTTGAGCTCCGAGATCCTGCTACAATATCAAATACTTTAGACCATTATACAATTCATCCTTTGCACTCTAATGACACCATAGAAGATGCACTGGAAACGTACCAAATGCGTCAAACAAAAGGATCACCAATCAGCATATGGGAAAAAAGTATAGACGCACGTGCTTCTCCTCTACTCTTTCCTACTGGCAAAGGAGGAAAGTACGATGATAGATCTATTCAAATATCAGCATCAGAATACCGTTCATTACAGATGTATTCTGAAGATCCCAGATTTAGACAAAATGTGGAATACATATTCCACCTACTCATTGAAAGTGAACTAGCAACTTTATGTTACGGAGTTGCACACATATTAAAATCAGGATCGCACTTTCAAAATATGACAGCTACACAATTATTACAAAAAGTTCAACAAAAAGATGAGATTTTACAATCAAATATTACAAATCTATTAGCAAATATGCGTTGTACTAAAGAGTACTGGATTCGACGTCATGGAGATGTACGTTGTATGATCAGAAACCTTGGCCCACCCACTTGGTTTGTTACATTAAGTTGTGCAGAATATTCATGGGAAGACTTACATGATTTCCTACACATATCAAACAAAAACAAAACAAACAAAGATATACTAACTCGTGGACTAATTTGTTCTCTGGATCCTGTTAATGTTTCAAGATAAATTCACCATTGCTTCATTGCTATGCTACATTTCATTTGTAATAAAACTGTTCCTCCCCTTGGAGAAGTGCAACACCTCTTTTGGAGAAATGAATACCAAGCCAGAGAAGCACCACATGTCCACATGCTTTTATGGATTAAAGATGCTCCTAAATTTGGTCAAGACAGTGATACCACTCTTTTACAGTTTAAAAATATGTCACTTGTGAAATTCCAATACAATCCACAAATAGTGAACTTCATGCACAAACTTTACAATTTCAAAAACACAAATGTGGCAAATATTGTCGTTGCAAATACAAAAACAGGGAAATACTATACCAAATGCCGATTTGGTTTCCCTAGACCAGTTACAAATACAGGTCAAGTGAACAACCTCATGTCTTCAGTTAGACATAGTGTTAAAGGTAAGTCACCTAAAAATACATATTACATAAATAGAAAAGAAGAAGAAAAATATATCAATGATTACAATGCAATCATTGCCCACTTATGGAATGCAAACCTAGATGTGCAGTACATTGCAGACAATTCTACTGCAGTTGCAAGATATGTCACAGCATACTTAACAAAGCAGAAAAGACAGAGCTGCAAGACCTCTGGAATGACCTGTCATCAGATAAAACAGTGTCTCAGAAATTATACAGCTTGGGCATAAAAATGTTCTCCCATAGAGAATGTGGATCCTATGAAGCAACTGATCGTTTAACTGGTACTGCATTGTATGGTAAATCTGAAAATGTAGTATGGCTAAGTCTTGGTCCAGCTAAATCTAGAAAAAGAGTTCTAAAATCATACGAAGATATAGAAACAATAGCCAAACATGATCCCAACAGCCAAGACATTTTAAAAAACAATTTATTGGACACATACTACCCAAACAGGAGTACCACTTTGTAAACCATGTGTCTATACCACATAGCCCAAAACTACACATACAAAAATAATTTAAAACCTGATGAAAAAAGGGTAAATACAGAGTGACAAACTGCGAAGGCAGCTTAGTAAAACTCACCAAACCAAATTTAATTAATCATATCAAATTGTCATTAAAAACTCCTCCACATAAAGAAGTATATTACATGTCCCTGCTACATCTCTTTAAACCATGGAGAAAAGAAGAAGAAATACTAGATAACTATGACTCATATGAAGAAGCTTTCAAAGCAAATGAAAGCACTATAACTGATGTAAACTTTACACAGTACAAAACAATGTTGCACAATGAACAGCAACACGAAGAAGAACTCCAGGCCCAACTAGATAAGGACACTCCTAACAGTTGTCAACCTTCTGTAACAGGAAGCCAAGAACCACTGGGAGAACCACTAATAACAAATGAGGCAGAATTAGCTATGATAGAAGTAGAAAACACCATGTGTCAGTATGAAGATAAAGAAGACTTAACTATACTACAATGAAAACTAAACAATGAGCAACGTAGCATTTTTCAAGAAGTAACAAAAGAAATTGCACATGGTGTACAATATGAAAACAAAGAATGCACCTGCCAAAATTACAAACCAATACTACTGTACGTCAGTGGTGAAGCTGGTTCTGGCAAAACATTCCTAATCAAAATCATCAGTAAGTTCCTTCAACAATTGACAAACAACAAACTGTCAGCTGTTGTCACTGCCCCCACAGGTTTAGCTGCCTACAACATAGGTTGTGTCACTTTACACCGATTACTACTCCTGCCAGTAGAACACCAAAACAAATTAGACTATTACAAATTTTCTACAGAAGCTGCAATGGAACTACGCAGAGTATTGAAACAAATGAAAATGCTACTAATAGATGAAGTGAGCATGGTGTCCAACCTAATGTTGGCTTTGATTCACCTCAGATTACAAGAAGTACTCAAAACAAACTATGAAGAGCTCTTTGCAGGAAAACACATTATTGTTTTCGGAGATCTTCTTCAATTGACACCAGTAAAAGTTGAGCCTATTTTTAAAACATTAGGACACAAACTCTGCCGTAAAACTGTTTGCAGCATTGGAAATGTCAACCTTTGGCAACATTTCCAATACAGAGAATTAACAGAAAATATGTCGCAATCTGCAGATCTCACTTATGCCAACATCTTAAAAAGTATCAGAGTTGGTATACTTTCTAAAGAAGCAGAAGCAATATTGAAAACCCGGCACATTCATGCACTTTATGGTGATAATGCATGTGCTACAGATGTTATAGAACAATTAGCCCACAAAAATGTCACTTGTATGGCCTTAATGTCAATATTCTCTTTGACAAACTTTCAGAAGTGAAAAGGATAGGACACTCAACAGCTCGATTCCTTCTCTTCAAAGACATGTATGTACGCAGAGAACAATTTTCTATAACTCTTGCATACGCAGTCACCATTCATAAATCCCAAGGTCTTACCCTAGACAAATCAATGATAGACATTGATAACACCGTCTTTAAAGATGGCATGAGCTACGTAGCACTATCACGCTTACGTACACTTGACGGTCTATTTCTAATCAACCTCGATGCAAGTAAAGTAAACGCTGATATTCCTTGCATTTTAAAATACAATAGACTTCGCTCACTATACACCCCCCATCTAAACACATATTCTGTACCACAAAAAGTAAAACGTTGTAAAAGAAAACTAAATCGAACAGAAATGCAACAGGATGTCACTGCAAATCCTCCAAAAAGAGTAAAAGAAACTAAAACTTCATCAAGTACCACAAACATAAAAGAACCCATTAGGGAAAGTAAACTAGGTACTTCATCAAAGAAGGAAGACAAACTAAAAAAAAATCAATCAGATACAGAACTGCCTGGTCCATTTAAACTCTCAAATATAGTTGGAGTAGGTTGCTACGCAAATGTAGCAATGAATATTCTATTTCAATTGCCACCAATTGTTGACAACATTTACTTACACAGTACAGACCAATTGTGTTTGCAAATGTTAGTACTTCACAGAAATGCAACAAACAATCTTGATAACACGTATAGTGTTTATGGAATAAGACAGCAATTGCACTACTGTGCTGGAATGGTTAAATTCACTAGAAACTCACAGGAAGATCCACCAGAATTTCTAATGTACTTACTACAAGTACTGGAAAATAAAAACATACCTATAAATGAAATCTTTCAGATTTCATACATGTGGAAACAAACATGCACTCTCTGCAACAATGTGACACAAGAACAAATCCCCAATGAACGCTTCATATATATATATATATATCAATACCTAATTGTGAATCCATTCCATTTCAGCATCTTGTGCAAAATGCAAACCATGGTAGATTATGTACTTCCGGCAATTCGGATAATCGCTCCACATTACTAATACAAACACATAGTAAATACGTAATACTAATGCTTCTACGTTATAATGCAGATGGTACCAAAAACAACTGTAAACTGACTGGATTCACACATGGTCAAGTATCACTTGGTAAGAAAACCTTCACAACAATAGGTATAATCTACCACGCAGGAGCCACAAACAATTCAGGGCACTAAACTGCATATATGAAAAAGAAATGTGGATGGTTTGAATGTAATGATAGTACCATTACTCTAAAGCAGAGATTACCAGCAAATCTTTCAAACGCTTATTTAATGTTCTTAAAACCAAAATTTAATAACTAAACTGTACTTAAACCTTAAGTAAACTTGTAGTAAAAAAATATAAACTGTTCGAATATTCCAAAACCTATCTAACTGCCCAAAGATTCTACAACAACTAATCAGATAAATGAATACCACTAAATTAGAGCAAAAAATAGACAGTTAGAATACACCAATTGGTATCTAACTGTCCCAAAATTTTACAATATCCAAACAGATAAATCAATACCAATAAAATATACAAAAAAATAGACAGTTAGAATACGCCTACTGGTATCTAACTGCTCCAAAATGTTACAATATCCAAACAAATAAATGGTATGTTACTGCTCCAAAAAACTGCAACAAGCCAATATATACAGCATTAGCCAGAATCAAGTGAACACTGAAAACAAACAAACAAATAAACTGTAGCATAACAGTAAAAGGTTTTTTTTTGATCCAACATGGATTTTTTTTTCTCCCACAGACCCAATGATTTTAGCAACAAACACAGAAACTAAGCAAATTGCACAGTACTCTAGTTTGCAATGTACTTAAAATGAGGGTAAAAAAAAAAGAAAGTTGATTATTCAATGTAATAAGTCATTACAAAATACCAATACTAACATGCTCTTTTCTTTTATCACAGAAATGAAAAAGAAATACATGTACTCAAGTTACTAAACCAAACAGTAAGTATATTATAATAAATACAACCATCGCAGCATATCACACCCATAGTGACTTATAACTTTGTTCCTTATAAATTTGTTTTTGATCCCAAATTTATAAGCCACTATGAGTGTGATATGCTGCGGTGGTTGTGGCCAGGGCATAGAGTCTTGGGTGCATGGCCAAATGGCCATGCACCCAAGACTCTATGCCCTGGCCACAACCACCGCAGCATATCACACCCATAGAGTCAAACATTTCAACTATGGCCTATGGGAACTTTTAATGTCTCCGGACATAATGAGTGTTCTTAGAACACTTTCAACTTGCCAGCGAACAATACAGACAGCGTCCTCGGGACACCACCATTTTGTTTATTTACAAACATTTCAGGGCACCGCGAGTGTTCTTAGAACACATTCAACTTGCCATCGAACAATAGGGACAGCATCCTCAGGACACCCCCATTTTGTTAATTTACGAACATTTAGCGGAGACCACGAGTGTTCTTAGAACACTTTCAACTTGCCAGCCAACAATACGAACAGTGTCCTCAGAACACCCCCATTTTGTTTATTTACGAACATTTCAGGACACCGTGAGTGTTCAACTTCCCAGCGAACAATATGGACAGCGTCCTCAGGACACCCCCATTTTGTTAATTTACGAACATTTCAGGACACCGCGAGGGTTCTTAAAACACTTTCTACTTGCCAGAGAACAATACGGACAGCGTCCTCAGGACACCCCCATTTTGTTTATTTACAAACATTTCAGGACACCGCAAGTGTTCTTAGAACAAATTCAACTTGCCAGCGAACAATACGGACAGCGTCCTCAGGACACCCCCATTTAATATTTCAGGACACCGCGAGTGTTCTTAGAACACTTTCAACTTGCCAGCGAACAATATGGGCAACGTCCTCAGGACACCCCCATTTTGTTTATTTACGAACATTTCAGGACACCACAAGTGTTCTTAGAACACATTCAACTTGCCAGAGAACAATACGGACACCGTCCTCAGGACACCCCCATTTTGTTTATTTATGAACATTTCAGGACACCACAAATGTTCTTAGAACACATTCAACTTGCCAGAGAACAATACGGACAGCATCCTTAGGACACCCCCATTTTTTTTATTTACAAACATTTCAGGACACCACAAGTGTTCTTAGAACACATTCAATGTGTTCTGAGAACAATATGGACAGCGTCTTCAGAACACCCCATTTTGTTAATTTCTGAACATTTCAGGTCACTGCAAGTGTTCTTAGAACACATTCAACTTGCCAGCGAACAATACGGACAGCGTCCTCAGGACACCCCCATTTTGTTAATTTACAAACATTTTAGGACACCGCGAGTGTTCTTAGAACACTTTCAACTTGCCAGAGAACAATACGGACAGCGTCCTCAGGACACCCCCATTTCGTTAATTTATGAACATTTCAGGATACCGCGAGTGTTCTTAGAACACTTTCAACTTGCCAGAGAACAATACGGACAGCGTCCTCAGGACGGTATACACGCATTTCACCGCAGTATTTTTCATTGTGTGTTTTTTCATCGCCATTTTTATTTTTAAAAAAAATCGTTTTTTTTTTTGGGGGGGTTAAAAAATTAAATATATGGTTGTTGGTGTAAGGGAAAAAAAAAAAAGGGGGGGTTTGTGGGGGTAAACCCCCCCCAAAAAAAGCAATGAGTTTTTTTTTAAAAAAAAAACAGCGATGAAAAAACCTGCGATGAAAAATACTGCGGCAAAATAACGTAGAACCCCTCAGGACACCCCCATTTTGTTTATTTACGAACATTTCAGGACACCGCGAGTGTTCTTAGAACACATTCAACTTGCCAGCGAACAAAACGGACACATATTGCGTCCTCAGAACACCCCCCCCATTTAGTTTATTTAGAACATTTCGAAACAGCCGTAATGTCCGCAGAAAAATCAAACACAACAAGAGGGTCTACCACATAAAAAATACAGCATTTAACCTATCTCATACTCTCCCATCCTCCCCAAACACTCTTACAAACCAAAACACTCTACTAAATACAAATTTTAAACCAAGTTTCACCGTGCTGTCCACAGACGTCCACGAATCCAAGATGGCGGGCGCTACCAAAAATCTGACGCGCTTCACGCTCCACGCCATCCAATCAGTGAACACGCTGCATGTCTGCAGACATTACGCAAGCCGATTGGCCGATCAGGACACTGTCCGTGGAGCGAACACGGAAGTGTTTCCCGCGGACCGAACTCAGATATCACACAGATATCACTAATTTTTTATGTCTTACTTTTTGGTCATTTTTTTAAAAAACTACTGGACGGATTTTCACCAAAATATTTCAGGACCAAGCCACTACTTCTGGTCTAAATTTGGTGAAAATCCGTTCAGCGGTTTGGGCTGTAGGCACGAGCAACGTTTTTTCCCCCATTCAGTCTATGGGAAAAAAAGAAGTTTTGGGACCCCCCTATAACTTGGCCCCCCCTGGACGAATCCTCAACAAACTTTGCAAAAAAATTCAGAGTGGCCATATACTTTTTTTCCAAAGTTTGGTGAGGATTCGTCCAGGGGAAGCGAAGTTATAAGCCGCCCAAAATGTGCTCTTCCTATTGAAACAGCAACTTTACCATAACTACATGGCCACTACCGTGAAAAAACTTTGTTAAAGTGATGTTATGGTTAAGTTGCGCTAATAAAAACCTATCAAATTCAGTGCAAAATCTTTGTTAAAGGGACGTTATAGTTACCTTGCACTAATAGCAGCCTATCCATATTATGGTTACAAGTAAAACAGATTGCTGTGTTTTAGGCCTGCTTTTTCCCCTGTGTATATGTATCATATGATGTGACTGATCCCTAAGAAAAGTAGTGTAAGAGCATATGAGAAGGGTACGCTCTACAAATATAGTACCTATTGAATTTTTTGTTCCCTACAGTCAGTGAAGAAAAGCACCTGGCCTAGATATGTCAGTGAAGAAAAAAAATGGAAGCCAGACATGTGATATCATCAGTGATGTCATCAATGACATTTGTGATGACATCTTTGATGTCATGGTTGTTAGTCTTAGCAGTGCATGGTGGTGGCGCGAGTTATGGTTGCTTAGTTTACCATAACTGACAGATTTCTGGGGGTTTTCTGTTTTACTTGTAACCATAGCATGGATAGGCTGTTATTAGTGCAAGATAACTAACGCCCCTTTCACAAAGTTTTTGCACTGAATTTGATATGGTTTTATTAGGGTAACTGAACCACAATGTCCCTTTAACAAAGTTTTGTCACTGAATTTGGTAGGTTTTTATTAGCACAACTTAACAATAACGTCCCTTTAACAAACATTTTTAAAAGACATTCATAGTTTTTTACCAGGATACGCTTAATTTGTATAGATGTACCATACAACATACTAAAACCCCTGGCTCCATGCTGATAACCTCAGGTTCGCAGACCTCGGGTAGCATCCACACTGCCCAATAGCGCCGGGGTTGTTTCACTTTATGGTAGCATACAGCAAAGAAACTGAACATCTTTAAAGACCAACACATAAGTGAATTATAATGAAAAATGAAATAGGTCTACATACTCTGTACTTATAAAAGCAGCAAAGCAATTGCATAGAGTGTGCAACATAATGGTATCCACCAAGCCGGAAAACAACAGTTTTACCTCAACATGCTTTACATATAAACTGAGAAGCAACTGTCAGAAGGACAAGTGCAAAGTAATGACTACAGAACTGTACTACAAAGTGGTAAGTACATTATATTTTTTCCTATAACTGCGCAATTTGTTCTGTGTACAATACTAGTAAAAATGATTTCTCTTTTTCTACACAGACATGGCAAGCACTATGGACTGGCTTCAAGAGAATTTCCCTTGTGATGAAATGAGTGAAGACAGTAACTCCAATGGTACACAATGCATTTTGAAAAATAAGAGAATTAATATACATTGGGCCTCATTACGAGGTTGGAGGTAGTCATGGCGCTATTAGCGCCATGACTACCTCCAATTCCGGTACCGTGTCCGGTCCCGTTCAATGGGGACTTACCGGTCTATTTCGACCTTTGCGGGACCGGTAAGTCCCCATTGAAAAAGCCATTCCCCATTCCCATTTCAGCCCCCATAGGGCTCAATGGGAAGGGGGAAGGTGGTAATAACGGTACCGCAAATTGCGGTACCATTATTAGCTCTGAAGGCCCTTAACGGGTCCCTTCCATAACACCTGGTAAAACCAGACGTTAAGGGAGGGACCCGCTAAGGGACCTCGTTGTAGGGTAGTAAGGGATTACCGGCACCGGTGCCCTTACCGGTGCCGGTAATCCCTTACTGCCCACCTCATAATGAGGCCCATTGGCCCTCATTACGAGTTTGGCAGTAGCCATGGAGCTATTAGCTCCATGGCTGCCACCAAACCGGGCTTGTTTACCGGGTTCCTGCAATGAGAAATAAGCGGGTTATTCCAACATTGGAGGACCCGGTCATTCCTCCTTGCAGGAACCATTCCCCATTCCCATTTAAGCCCTCATAGGGCTCAATGGGAATGGGGATGGAGGTAACAACGGGCACATTATGAGTGCCCCGTTGTTACCTCCTTCTTCCTCTCGCGGGAACCGCGGTTTTACCAGGCGCGCGATCCGGGTCCCGCGATGGGAAGCTTGGAATCAGCCCTGTCGGAATGAAGGGGGCCGTTTCTGTACCGGTCCCCTTCATTCCGACACTGCACAGGTCATAATGAGGCCCATTGCTTCACATGTATCTTAGACATGTTTTTTTCTATAACAGTATATTACAGGAATGAATGGAATGGGCCCGAAGCAGCAGCTCCTCTACAAGTGCATGGGCACATAGAAAATCAAACTAACAGTGTGTAAAATAAACTAGTGAGCCTAGAAGCAAAAATTGAGCAATTGATGAACAGTTTTGGCGAAAATAAAAAGAATTTGTACCGAGACATATAATGGACAATATTAAATACCACTGCCCCATCTGCACCTGTACCCCTTCCCCCTGTCCCAGCCAACCATCCCCACAATATCCCTGTTCACAAAGATGTTATGATGAGACCCTTGCCTGAGATGTCTGCAATTAATCAAAATTGACATTTCCTACGGACACTGTGCCTGTCTGGAAAGTCTGCATTCAAAATGGAGGTGTTCATAGGACTCTGCTCCTGTCCGCAGGTCCGCAAAGGTGTGAGATGACTTTAAATATTTTGGGGACCCCACCCCTGTTCATAGGACACTTATGGGCATGCGCACAACAGATCCCGTGAATAAGTGTCCTGCGGATAGCCAACCCATTCGCAAATGTTCACAATGCCACCATGTGACCGCACCCACGCTGAGCATTGCTCCTTATTCGCGAACAGTGTCTGGGCTGCCGAACAGCAAAAACTTGCTTTTTGGGCAATCCAAGGTGTTTTACTGTGAAACTTCACCCTTGCAGAGGTCCCAGACCATGCCCCTTGTCATCTAGACACTTTTTGGAACTTTTTTAGCACAGCTTGGGGTTCAAAATGTCTGTGTGGCGCACAACTGCCTGCAAAGTGATCCCAAACACCTCTATAAAAGGTCACACCCCAGTGCTGCTCCTCATTCTATTTGTGTATTTCCAGGACAGAGCATGTGGCTATCATTAGCATATTGCTGGATTACTTGGCTGTAATTGGCATTGCTGTTGTTTCTGGCTGACCACGACTCCTGCTGCAGGTTGCTGTTCAGCTATGCGGCACATTGCTGTGTTCCTGCTGTATTGCAGATTGGTCTGTTTCTGGTTCCAGACTACTTTTCCTTGAACAATGGCATCCATGGCTACCTCTCCTACTGCCTTTGCCTGAGGGCCAACCCCACCACCACCAACCCCACCACCACCTCCCCAAGAGCATGGAGAGGGGAACAGGTGTGAAGATGCAGAGGTGGAAGAAGAGGACAAAGAGAATGAGGTAGTGGAAGCCCTCACTACCAGCTGCCGACGTGATTCTAGGGTGTGGGGGCTCTTTACCACCATTGGAGATAAGTCCAAGGCTAGTGCGGCCAAGGATCGCTGCAAGGAGTGCGTCATGTTACTCAGTTGCGGCAAACCTGGGCTGTACAGTTATGAGACTACCTCCATGTGGTGACACCTGAGATCCAGCCACAAAGCAGCAGTTCATAGGGTCGTCCCCTACGAAAAGGGTAGTAGGTTGAGTTCCACAGCAGCGTCCTCGACATCTGCTCCTGTCACCACAAGGGACACTCCTGTGGGGCAGAGGTTTACTCCTGCAGCCTCGCAGCCGTACATGCCACAGTAGATCATTACATTTCAAAGGTCATTGGGCTTCATTACACGGTAGGCGAAAGGGTTTACCGGTACCTGTAAGGTCACCGGTACCGGTAAACCCTTACCGCCTTATTACGAGTTCCCTTTGTGGGACCCGACCTTAACGGCTGGTTTTACCAGCTGTTAAAGTAGGGTGCCGCAAAGGGACCTTGGTGCTAATTACGGTACCGCAATTTGCGGTACCGTAATTAGCGCCTTCCCCATTCCCATTATGCCCTATGGGGGCAAAAATGGGAATGGGGAAGTGCCTTGGTGAATGGGAAATTACCGCCCCTGCTCACCTTGGAGTAGGACGGTAATTCCGCCATCCACCAAGGCGGACACAGTAAAATACCGGCAGCAACCATGGCGCAATTAGCACCATGATTACCGTCTACCGTGTAATGAGGCCCATTGTTTTGGGTGTGTACTGTGACGCAGTACTCTGCCGGAGTGAGCAGTTCCAGAGTGGTTTTGAGGCGGTGGTCCAGGTCCACAAAGGAAAGTGCCCCCTACCTCAATGAGGCGCACCCAATATCATCCTCTCTCCATCTGCCCTTTCTTATAACTGTGGTTGGTGCCCATTCCCTACCCTACCTACCTTTACCTATTTTGTGTGTCGTATTTAAAAAATAAAAGAAATTCACAAATCTGAAAAATCCAAAAGAAAATGGCTCTTTTCAGTGACACCTTTCAGAGTTTAAAAATAGAAGTGCCAATGAAATGGTGCAAGCCCCTAAGCAGTCCACGAAGTCTGAGGACATCACGGTAGTCTGTGGGCTTCAAAAGGATGCAGAGTTTGGCAGCATGTAAACCAATGCATTCTTTTCTGGGAGAAAGTGGTGCCTCTGAAAAGGGCCTTTTAGAGTTTTTTTTTGTTCTTGAATCTTTTGAAGTGGCCAACACCTACTGCACGCATGTTTGTTATGCTAACAATAACGTCTGAAAAAGCATTTTGGATATTGCACAAAAAAGGTGATTGCCAGCATCAGTAAGATGGACGCCATCTCTGAGGAAAATGTTAGTGCTATAAAAAATAAAGTTTTTATTGTGAAAGGAAGACATACCAACATCTGACCAAAATGCGCAAACAGCCTTGTTGACATTGCACCTGTATTTCTCTATTTGCGTACCAAATGAAGTGGACCACAGCCATATCTGTCTCTGGGCAATGCGTAAAAAAAATACTTAAGAGTTTGGATACATATCCATGACTTTCCCAAGTGCCTCCTTCATCGCAAACTGCAAAGAGATTCCAGTAACATGGCCTAAACTATTCCCTCCAAAATGAACAATAATAATGGATGGATAATGCTGTGTCACCAAAGTGGCACAAAGGGGAAGAAATTCCAGCCACTTCATGTCACGCACTCCATACCAGTGCACATCCACATGAGGGAATCCAAGATGTGCACACTCTGCCTCCTGAAAGACACAGTCATAGCCATAGCCATCTGCACTCCTCTCAGCAAACAGACCTTCTACCACAGTCTCTCCTTGCACACCACACCCAGGAAACCTCATTGACCAATGCCCTGGCCTTCACAGTCCCATTTCCATGCCTGCCATCCTCAAAATCCCCGAATGTGGAGCATGTGATCCGGGGAGGACCGCAGTGTCCACAGATAAATCAGCCAAACCAAGGGGGTGGGGCGAGAAATTTAACCCAGAGTAGGAGATTTCCTCTTTAGTGGTGGCTCTGAAAGCAGCCTTTATTTCTTTATTTATTTAAAGGTGCTTGTAAACAAACACCTTTTATTTTGTATTCATTTTGGGGGTTTTCTCTTCTTTTCCTCCTTACTGCCTTACATCAACCTCTGCAAAGCATCCCTTAGATTTCGAAAGAAACAAGCATTTCCAAGAATGGACATTGAAACGCCATCTGCGGTAAAATAGTGCACACTAAGGCAGTCAATGTTGTCATTGGAGATAACAGACATTTCAGCACGCCACAAAAATATACCCATGCCTCTATTAACAATGGACCTTCCAAAATTTTGGTGGGGATTGAAGACATTGGAGTTATTCCATTGTGCTCTTGGTAGTATTTCAGAAAAAGCCACCTTTGTATGAGGGACAAGCAACATTAGTTCCGCCACCAACAATTTCAATACAGGAATCAACATTGGGGCACTGATGTAATCCAAATGCTCTCCTCCACAGTGCACCACCACCAAAACATCAGAACTACCAAAAGTAGCCATGTTTCTACAAAGAGCAAACTGGCAGTGCCTGCAAATTGCGGCCAGACAGAATGGCCCATAAAGATTCCAAGCCTGGAAAACCAAGATCTGTAGAAACACCTCTTGCCTTTGCATACTTCTCCAGATCACAAACAAAGGAATCACGCAGTATACATACACTAACACCAGCCATCTTCACTACACAACCAACACAGCAATGAAAAAAGTATTACCCTTCCTTCCTGTAAAGCAAGCCCTTAACACCTGATTGGCTAATCACCACAGTTCACTCCCATGTCAAGCATCCTGAGAAGCCCCAGATGTAGCAAGTGTGATGTGTGAACTACTGCGGTGTCTGCGGATCCCGTAACACATGGGCAGCCTTTCTTCCCTTTCCACTTCACACTTTGCAGCACTCTCTCATTGGCTACTGGTAAGCAGTCCTACAACCATCCACCAATCACATCCAAGATCTCTACATCTAACTCTACCAACTCAGTACAAAACTGCAGATGTACTGTTCAACACTCAGAGCACAGGTCTCCTAAGATTCCCAAACACCTGCATCCAAAAGTACTGTAAAACTCTCCAAGATTTCTACTTCCCGATTCATCCACATCTGCATCCATCAACACAAAATACGGGTATGCATATGTTGTGTAATGCACACATAAAATGAAAACTGCATATATGCTACCAAAGCATAGCAAGTACATAGATTGCATGCATGTGCCACTTACTCTGCATAACCTATTGAATAATCATACTGTCTTTTCTACCATGTCCTCACATCAACTGACTGTTACTTACAATGCTGTTTGCTTTTACAGTTGTCTTGTACTTTCCATTAGAATAACAGCTCCAAACCACATATTTCTATTTCAGCACCACTACCTGTGATTTCTTTATAAAAAAAACACGACATTCAGAACATTTGCACAGCACCTGCAAATGCCAGATCCTATGTGAGATGCCCAGAATGTACACAAAAAGGGATACTGCATGTATATTAGGAAAGCGTGGCAAGTACATGCATTGCACAATTAACAAAATGCACCATTGGGAGGAAAGCAAAGAAATGCATGTGTACATTGGAAACAGTGCTATCTGCAAATTTTGATAAATAAATGCAACAACAGAAAATAATTTCTGCACTCATGTATGGAGCATCTATGTGTGAGAAACTTAGCAAAAATCCACACACATTCTCCTTTGCAATCTCTACATCTTTCTGCCCTTTTTCTCACTCTACTGACACTTCCACTAATCAATTTCCAAAACAAATAGTACAAATACATTTCTCACACTTCAAAAATGCAGCCCCATAGGGTACAGTTATCAATGCAGCACTGGCCCCCATACCAACAATGCAAATACTCCCAAGTCCCAAATCGCATACAGTGCTGTACAATTGCACAATCACACTAACTCCTGCTGACAACAATTTCTCCTACAATCCAAAATAATGTGTTCTCCTACTGATATTAGTGTACCATTAACACACATATTCACTAACTTTTGCAATTGCAGTGAAGAACCACCTGCTAAAAGCCAGTGCCGTCTATGCTGGAAGATACAACCCAAAAGAAACCTACTTTTCACACTCAAAAAATTAAGTGCTGTACTGTTGTAATCTTCTGCCTGTTACTCAGACAGTGCAGCGTTGTTATATTGTAACCTAGATAATGTTATCCAGCCACATAGCACTCGCTTCACCCTTACTCATTGCACCTTGCCAGGTCCACTGTTTCTATTGTCATCGGAATACCAGTATGTTAATATCCACTATTTTTATGAAAACATTGTAATGTCTTTACTTCTTCAAGCACATTACACTGTCATACACACTGAAGCAAACCTGTCCCATAGGAATACACACACATACCACTACACCCTTCCCAACCAAAAATAGCCCTTTGCACAATCACATTGCTGTATGTATACCTACCCTCATATTCAGAAACTCATGCACAGTACATTCAAATACATTGCACAACTTCCCCACCCACTCCTTCCTTTTTTCTCCAACAGACACAAGACAATGCCTACCAAAAAGCAACTCTGTAGAAAATAAGGCAGAAATAGAGCAAAAAGAACTAAAACCATGCAAAATGGCCATCCACCTTAAGCAGACTTTGTAAAAAAAAGTTCAAAACAAACAGCTAATACAGTCACTGAGAAAAACGGAACCAGGTAGCAGTAAAAATGTAAACTTCTCTTCCAAAATGAAAAACTAAACCTAAATGTATTAAGAAGAATGCAACTACCAGTAGTGCTTACACTCCATCTACCAACGTTAACATAGCCACAAGTAAGCATTCCAAAAAAATAATTTTACAAAAAAAGTTCCACCATAGAATCCTTCAAAACCTTATAAAAACAGGGGGAGGAATCACTCTCCCCCCTTAAAACTTACAGCAGAAAACTGATCCTGGAAGCTCTGATATGAAACAGTGCATTATTTATATTAAATTTGAATAGAATTAAACCACTAACAAAACTAATTAGTAAAGTGCAAAAAGTACTTTGCAAAATTTGCATTATCAACATAGATACCTTTGCAAACGTCTGTGCAGGTGAGTGGATTCACACAACAGTCACAGATACATATTTCAATGAAGAAGCATACAAACAAGATCAAACAAACCTTATTGACATACATAGCAGTAGGCAAGGGTATGATAAGGTAGACAGTACCATTATGGGAGAAGAAACACCGATTACAAGAATATCCCCAACAAACTTACAATCAACTCTCCATTCCACCGAACCAATCTGTCCCATCTACAAATGGCTGTGGACTTCAATGAGTAACGTACGAAAACGATCCTTCAAATCTTTGTGGAATTGCCTGAAATAATATGTGATAGCCAAAGACAAATAAAAAATTAAAATACTGCAAACCATGGACTCCAGTGCAGTGCGCAAATACAAAGGAGTACAAGGACATTCATTAGCCTGCATTTTCGCACCTGTTTGCAAAAGCACCTTCCACCACATAAAAATGTTAGCAACACACCATTCTGCAGTACGAAATTTTGTTCAGAGACTGTAATATGCAAAAAGTCCTGTTTTAGCACTCGAACATTTAAATCACATTCTCCTACATGGTACAGCCAAAGAACTGTTGGAAGAAATAGACCACATTCATAGCAAATATTTTGGAAGTGAATAGCACTTACAAAATCCAGTAATTTTAGAAGAGAGTACCGACAACCTTGCAGATGCCAACCTTCTATTACCCACATACAAAAAAGAAATAGCAAAGTTTAAAAGCACATCTGCTCAAGTACCAAACCAAGTATGTGTGTGTTGTCACAGAACTTTTTATAAAAAGAGCATCAAAACTGTAGATATAACGTACGGAATAGAAGACAATGATGAATCCCAATGGTTCCAATTAGCTCTTTATCTTATAGCAGAAAACAAATACGAAATTACTAACACCAAATACTTTGCACACACTGCACTGGAAAACCTGGCAAATAGCAAATGCCTTCATGGGCTATCACTAATAACTTGGACATATTCCCACTGCCAAAAACTCTCCAACAGCTTAATTTGTATGAGAGCATTGTAATCCCAACAGTGCCCCCATTTCTTGCTATAATACGCCTTCAGCCGAAAACAGCCAAGTTGCCCCCTTCTGAATTACTGAAAGGCAGTCATGGCAAAGTAGTTTATTTACCATTACATCTTTTAACAAATGTAGACACTCTAGGAGTGCAACAGCCAATGGATCAATCTTTGATTATCCTAGTGAATGGTGTACTTACAAAGGACAAAAACATTTGGCAGAAACTAGTAGACTTAAACAAAGTTATAGAGGCCCTGCAATATCTTAAAGAGAACAATGAATACTACAAAGAAATAAACATTGAGGAAAACCTGAGAGAAACCACCAAAATAATTCAGGATTCCTCATCAACTGGCCAATTTCAACTTCTAGATCCTTCTGCAGCCTCCAATCTTTTAGACCAGTGTGCAATTCACCCACTGCACACCAAAGATACCATAGACGATGCACTAGAAATGTATCAAATGCAACAAGCCAAAGGATCTCCAATCCAATATATGCAAAAAAAGTGCAGAAGCATGAGCTTTTCCTCTTCTCTTTCCTACTTGAAAAGGTGGAAGGTACGATGAAAGATGCACACAAATAACAGCATCAGAATACCATGCTTTACAAGTGTATTCTGAAGACCCCAGATTCAGACAAAACGTTGAATACACATTGCACCTCCTCTTTGAACGTGAACTAGCAACTCTATTTTATGGAGATGCACACACAATGAAAACTGGTTCCATTTTTCTAAACATGTCTGCTACAAAGCTTCTTCAAAAGGTACAAGAGAAATATGACGTTTTACAGTCAAGTATTACAAATCTTTTGGAAAACTTGTGTGGTACAAAAGAATACTGGGTCCGACGTCACGCAAATGTGCAATGTATGTTACGCAACCCTGGCCCACCCACATGATTTGTCACTTTAAGTTGTACAGAGTATGCATGGCAAGACATACACGGTTTCCCATGCATAGCAAATGAAAACAAAGCAGGTATAGACATGAAAACACCAGGAGAACTCTGCTCTCTTGACCCTGTAAATGTGTCAAGGTACTTCCATCATTGTTTTATTGCCATGCTGCACTTCATCTGTAATAAAACAATTCCTCCCCTTGGAGAAGTGCAACACTTCTTTTGGAGAAAAGAATATCAATCCAGAGGTGTACCACACATCCACATGCTTTTTTGCATTAAAGATGCTCCTAAATTTGTTCAGGACAGTGATGCCACTGTTTTGTAGGTTAAGTCACAAATATGTCATTTGTAAAATCCCTTCACAAAGTGCACATAGTGACCTACATGCACAATGTTTGTGGTTTCGAAGACACAAGTGTGGCAAGTATTGTCGACGCAAATATAAAAACAAAGGCAAATACTACACCAAAAGCTGCTTTGGTTTCCTTAGACCAGTTTCAGCAAAAGGACAAGTGAACAGCTGCACGTCTTCTGTTAGACACAGTGTGAATAGCAAATCGCCTAAGAACACATACCACATAAAAAGAACCGAAGCATCAAAGTACATCAATGATTACAATGCAATCATTGCCCTCCTATGGAATGCAAACATAGATGTGAAGTACATTGCAGACAATTCCACTGCAGTTGCACGAAATGTCACAGCCTACTTTACCAAAGCTGAGAAAACAGAGATGAAAGACCTCTGGGATGACATATCATCTGAAAAATGACATGATCATTGGACTCATCTTATCCTCTCTACTAACCAGCTTTAATTGTATGGTGAGATTTCACTTCACCTTCAACTCCGGTTGCAGAAATATCTTTTAATTTGATCCTGTTCACTACGTGTTACCGTCCCTCTTTGTCCGTACTACCGCCTGACTAAAAAATGGTTGGCGCAATGCGGCACCACAGCAAGGCTGTTGCCAGTTTCTAAGCAACTGGGCCTCTCCTCTATCCAATCCCAATCGCTGGCAGGTGGAAGCCGGCCAGCGGACGAAGGCCTAGGAAAAAGGTCCTGTTTGCCCAGTACAGACCAGTCATGCTCTTTGTGTGAGGTTGAGAGGGCTGGAGTCCTTCTCTCTCCATTGCAGGAGCAGCCGTCCTGCTGCCTGCTGACAGCTGTGTCTCTGAAGCATCCTACATTATGAACAATGTGATCATTGGACTCATCTGATCCTCTCCTGTACCCAGCTTTAATTGTATGGTGAGATTTCACATTGCCCTGAACTCTGGCTACAGAAATATCTTTTTATGTTATCCTGTACACAACGTGTTACCATCCCTCTTTGTCCATACTACCACTTGACTAGAAAATGGTGGGCTCAATGTGGCACCACAACGAGGCTGCTGCCAGTTGCTAAGCAACTGGGCCTCTCCTCTATCCGATCCCCATCGCCGGCAGGCGGAAGCCAGCCAGCGGACGAAGGCCTAGGAAAAAGGCTCTCTTTGGCCTTGTTTGCCACAGCGAGCCTACGGTCCTACCTTAACTAGGTGAGTGCGCCTGTCACTCCACCACAATCTCTCGCCATGATCCGATATTCTTGCTAAATGATGCGCATGGCCCTCAGCCCACCCTACCTACGAGTGCACAGAGGTGAGCACGAAATACCTATTCCCCCAACGTCCTACAAGAAGCATACAACCCGTGTAACGCCCCGCTACCTATCTGCACAATTCCATTGACTAATGTATCTGGCCAGTGCGTGAACCCTCCACTCCCGGTGTTATAGCCCATTTTAAGGCCCATCACCAATGTGCGGCAGCATAACCCAGCTTACCCGGACCGGATCAAGCCCACTTCATTCCTGCCACCTTTGAAACCTCTTACCCTCAGAGCCACCCTACCTCTAATAGACCCTATCACCCCTAACTTCCCACTAGGCGATACGCCCAGCAGCAGACTAGACTACACCCAAACATCTCAGAAAACCTTACCTATGCCCTACTACAATCAGAAACTCAGCACTAGATTAGGCAAATCATATACCGTACCACCTGGCCTACCTGCCACCTATAACCAACCACAGGGACCAAAAAAACCTAAGTAACAACCCCACATCCATCACTGGTGCACTGATCAATGCCAGATCCCTGGTGGCACATGCAGTTGAAATTTCTGACCTAATTATTATTTATTTATTTATTTATTTTTCCTGGCTTCACGCAGCTGCAGGCCCCACCCTCCTTATTGCCACTCCAGACAACTACACGGTCCTAAGATCGAACAGGGAATCATCTAGAGGCGACGGAATTGCCTTTATTGCCAAATCCTTCTTGGGTCTTAGAACAGTCCCACAGTCCCCTACCAAATCATGTGAATTGTTGTCAGTTAAACTTCCTCTCTCAAACACATGCACCATAATGGTGCACCTGATTTACAGACCCCACTGGACATATAGGTTCCTTTGAAGAAGATATCATCACTCTTCTCACCTCTAATACCAAACCTTCTTCACAAATCTTAATACTAGGTGACTTCAACTTGGGCCTGAATTACCCTAATAACCAACCTGCTACTATGCTGGCTAATTCCTTGGCTGAACTAGGCCTTGCACAAAGAGCTCTCCACCCTGCGCATGAAAAAGGAAGAACCCTAGACTGGGTAGCTGACCTGAATTGCAAAACCAATATAACCTCCATTGAACTTCACCCTTGGACTGATCACTCTCTACTCTCCTTTACTGTCGAAGACTGTAAAACTTCTGAACAAACAAACCCTTATTGCTCCACCCATCCAAACTAGAAACAAAAGGGATATCACAGTGGACAATCTCAAGCCTTTTCTCCAACCTCTACTCAATCCCTTACTGGCCTCCTCCGATCCGGCAGAATTAGTGGAACTTTAAAACAATACTTTAACCCTAGCCCTAGACAAAATGGCACCTCTTAAAGTGCGGAAAGGTAAACCTAAAGCACATCTGAACACCTGGTTCATACCCGAACTCAAAGCCCTTCAAAATGAAAAAAGGAAATGGGAAACAACTTGTAAAACGAATCCCACCCCTGCCAACAAAGACAACCTACGTAAAATCACAACTAATTACAAAACAGAAATCCTCTGAGTGAAACCATACACCTACAACGATAGGATTGACAAAGCTAGCTTGAGTTCGAGAGAACTCTTTGCCATACTAAGAGAACTGGAATCTCCCACCCCTCCAACAGACAACTGGAAAAAAACAGGTGTACCAAAATCCAAGATGCACTAGTTAACAAGATTGCTCTACTCCAAACAAAATAGTTGCCAAAAAAATTCATCTCACAACTCAACCTAACATCTTGAAATCTTGACCTAAGCTTCCCAAACCTTCTCAAGGATTTACATGTATCCAAGTATCTACCCTATAAGTGGAAGAAATTAAAGCTTCACTCTAACCTTCCAATTGCCAAGCAGATTCTTGACCTGCATCAACCATTAAAGAAGCGTCCAGTGAACTAGCCCCTTTATCACCACGCTTATTAACTCCTCGTTCCATACTTGCACTGTTCCCATCAATCTGAAAAACTCATGGGTACTCCCACTTCTAAAGAAACCCTCTCCAGACCCGAGTATTCCCACCCACTACAGACCTATCACTTCCTGTTAAAGATCATCGATAAAGAATACCCAGATACAATCATACTTAGAGACCAATAATCTACTAGGACTCCAACAATCAGGCTTCAGACCCCAACATGGCACAGAAACAGCCCTGACTGACCTGAAGATCCAGATCGATGACCTGAAAGACAAAGGTAAATCTGCCCTCCTGCTTCTGCTGGATTTGTCAACCGCTTTTGACCTGGTCGATCATAAGGTGCTTTGCAAACATCTATAATCAGCGGCCCATTTCTCAGCAGAAGCAACTGCTTGGATGCAAACATCTGTGCAGGTGGGTGGATTCACACAACCGTCACAGAGACATATTTCAATGAAGAAGCATACAAACAAGATCAAACAAACCTAATTGACATACATAGCAGTGGGCAAGGGTATGATAAGGTAGACAGTACCATTATGGGAGAAGAAACAGATCAATGAGAATTTTCTCACCATCGGCAGCAGCTGATCGTATCCCCATAACCTGCAGAGTACTGCAAGGATCATGTGAATCACCCACCATGTATAATGTGTTCACCAATCCATTGTTTGATGGCCTAGACCATCTGGGTGTCACCTGCATTAACTATGCAGATGACACCCAGATCCTCATACCGCTGACAGGCGATTATGATATTATGATTGTGATATTAGCGCTATGCCGCCATTTCCGGACTGAGGGGGCGCGCGCTCATGGACTTGCCGCTAATAGTGCCACCGTACTTAGTGGTGCCGCTAATAGCGGTATGTCCGGGTCGTAATTGGGGAGGGGATTTACCGATACCGGTAATCCCTTACCGGTAACGGTAAATCCCTACCGCCTACCGTGTAATGAGGCCCATTGTCTTACATCTCACAAGGTCTAGGTGACACACATTGCGAGACGTGAGATCCAGTCGGCCGACTGAGAATATTTGCTTTTCAATAAACCCTAGAGTTTGGGAATTGACCCTCGTGTCTGGCGTATCAATTTGTGTATGGTGATTATGCATTGTTTCCATATGTGAGGGTCTTCAAGGCCTGTCATTAGCACAACCACAGAATGACCTACTGAAAAGGCAAGTGCATACCCAACTGCACAAATAAAGAGAACTACCTCTATAAGAAAGCATGTGGACTTTAATCAAATGACTTAGACACAGGACTGTCTAGTCCATTAACATTTTCCTACACAGCTGGTGTAAATTGCTATGCAAATGTAGCAATCAATGTTCTATTCCAATTGTCACCAATTGTTGAAAACATTTACTTAAACACAAAGGGCCTCATTACACGGTATGCGGTAACCATGGCGCTATTAGCGCCATGGTTGCCGTCAGTATTTTACTGTGTCTGCCTTGGTGGATGGCGGAATTACCGCCCTACTCCAAGGTAAGCGGGGGAGGTAATTCCCCATTCACCAAGGCACTTCCCCGTTCCTATTTTTGCCCCCAATGGGAATGGGGAAGGAGCTAATTACGGTACCGCAAATTGTGGTACCGTAATTAGCACCAAGATCCCTTTGCGGGCCCGTTCCTTAACAGCTAGTAAAACCAGCCGTTGAGGTCTGGTCCCACAAAGGGACCTCGTAGTAAGGTGGTAAGGGTTTACCGGTACCGGTGCCCTTACCGGTACCGGTAAACCCTTACTGCATTCCGTGTAATGAGGCCCAAAGACCAGTTCTGTTTACAAATGCTTCGTAGAAATTCAACACACTATCCTGACAACACTTACAGTGTCTCAGGAATAAGGCAGGAATCAGACTACTGTGCAGGAATGGTGAGATTCACAATAAACACACAAGAAGATCCACAGGAATTTCTAATGTACTTACTGCAAGTACTGGAAAGCAAAATCATACCTATAAATGAAATCTTCCAGATTTCAAACATATGGAAACATACATGCACTCTCTGCAGCCATGTGGGGCAGGAACAAGTCCCTAATGAGCGCTTCGTGTATGTTTCTATACCTAACTGTGAATCCATTCCATTTCAACAGCTGGTTCAAAATGCAAACCATGGCATATTGTGTACTACTTGCAATTCAGACAATCGTTCCACCTTACAGATACAATCACATAGCCAATAGGTAATAGTAATGCATTTACGATACAATACAGATGGTACCAAAAACAACTGCAAGATTACTAGCTTCACGCACAGGCAACAACAGTAGGCATAATCTACCACACAGGCGCCACAATCAGTGCAGGTCACTATACTGCATACATTAAAAAGAAATGTGGGTGGTTTGAATGCAATGGTACTTCCGTTACTCTGAAGCAGATATTAGCAGCAAATCTTGCAAATGCCTACTTAATATTCTGGAAAGCAAAATGTACCCACTAATCTACAAAAGTAGACTAGCCTACTGCCCAATACCCACCAACAGATATGTAAATGCAAACGAAAAATAACCTTCTACCTTGTGAAACTGGAACAATTTAGCATACACCAACTGGCCCCTGAAGACATCAATTGCGCTGCTATACCGTTTTTTCCCCAATGACCCAATGATTACAGTCACAGAAACAACAACTGTGTAAAGGACACACTAATAATGTTTCCCACATAGTAGTTAAAAAGAAAAGTACTGAGTATGAGGGTCTACAAACTGTCCTCAATGACCTGTGAAAACGACCAACTGGTAGAAATAAGGCAACAGCTGTCTAACTATGCCCATTCCACTGCAATAAATACGCAACTGCATGTAAGTACACCCATACTACTGCAAAGGCACTTCACAATAGTGAAAAATGTAAATCCGCCAATAAGAATGAACATGCCTGAAAGCATACCCTGCAAAACTGAGAAACTGAAAACAGATATAATACGCCAACTGATATCTAACTGCAACCATACTACTACAATATTACTTCCCATTACTACACAATTAGAAATCCACCAGCAAAAATGAAAGTTCTTCTGAGAAAACCCTTCAACACTTATTAAGTATAAACAACCAGAATATACCAACTGGTATCTTACTGCACCTGCAGTAATACAATATTACTTCCAGCGGTGAAAGTTCCAAAATAAACCTTCAGCAATCACAGTGCTACAAACATACCTTCAACAACTTTCGAACTACCAACAGTTAGAATATGCCAACAGGTATCTAACTGCCCCCACAATCCATCAATATTAGTTTGCAATAGTGCAGTGCATAGAAAACACCAAAAGCAATCAAACGCATAAAGACATACTGCTAAAAAGAGGAAACAGTTAAACAGTTAGAATACGCCAACTGGTATCTAACTGCAACCATAGTATCACCACTTCCAAAAAGAAAAACATATACCATTTCAATTCCTCCTACTGCAACAGTGCGTATAACAAGAAGACCACAATAATATGCACCATAAACATTCCTGTAAATAGTGCACACATCAATGAAACAGAGTGTGCCACATAACAACAAATGAATGTGGAAGTTTTTTTTAAATCCTGAATGGATTTCTTTTCCCACACACCCAATAATTATGCAAACAAACACAGGAACTGAGCACATTGCACAGTACACTTGTTTAAAGCATGGTACTTGTGAAGTACTATTTATGAGGGTCCACAAAGTACATAAATGGCTTGAATGCAATAAAATACAGCATTATGAAGTACCTACCCATACATGTTATGTTTTCTTTTATCACAGACAATGAAACAAAGATTTCTCCTGAATTTCCACATGCCACAATATTTAAATCTGCTATTGTCACTTCAACAGTATTCTACACTGCGTTAAAAAAAGGTGTATACAGTGAGTATACAATTATTGGTGTCATGCTTCTTTTTAATCAGCAAATTGCATTTTATACACATATTTGTGCAATCTATATGCCTGAAAGTGTCACATTCTTGAGTTCATAGCCGTGTTATTCTGTGGTGGTTGTGGCTAGACCCTAGACTATTGGGTGTATGGCCTACAGCCTACGGCCTCCGGCCATGCACCCAGGAGTCTAGGACCTGGCCACAACCACTGCACCATAATACGGCCATGTACCCAAAATATGCCTACTGACCACACCCCACACAAATAAGGCAGCTGCCTGAGGCCCTCACCACTTCAGTTCACATGCTGTTACAATGCACAGCTACACAGGTTTGATATGTCTGTGCTTAGATACCGCGTTGGTGCATAAAAAATAAAAAAAAAAACACTTTGGTATTAAGAGAATTTGAAAGTTTGTATAGGGTGTGCGCTGACAACAAGAACAATATCAATACGTTCAGATATGCAAAATGCTCAGACTTAACAATAAACAGTACCCAAGGTTTGCAAGAGTTCCAAAGAAGGAAAAAAAAACAACTTAAGAAACAGTTAATGCTCCTGTTGGGCTGGTTATTTAATACAACACAAAACAGCCATGTGTTCAGCCCTCTTCATAGCCAACACGTGTTTCGGCCCTCTTGGGTCTTTTTCAAAGCAGGGCCTGTATGACAAATACATCCAATAATCCTGTGTATTCACAAAATGGAAGAAACCAACAAATTCCCTGCATCAAGAAGGGAATGAAAGAGAAGAAGGGGCATGATTAGATTCCCATCATTTGTTGAAACAAACTATATGTCCGCATGTAAATCATAAATGAAAGATGTCATGAAATATTAGAAAATCATAATATATCAAAATTGGTAACACAAATTACACATTGTCAGTGCACACACTATACAAACTTTCAAATCTGTTATTTGCAGATTGGGATTTTCCTGCACTTGTACAGGGGTGCAGCAGACTGCTTTGATTGTATTTTCTTGGTCCTTTCCGTACTTGCTACTGGAGCGCTCATTGCCTGGCAATCCCATACTATACACCCAAAATCTAAGGTGGGGACCCCTACATGGGCATCTGGGGTAAATTCAATATATACTAAACAAATAGGATGCCCTATGTGCTGAAAACCTCAATAAATGTTTTTCAGAAAATGCATGCGGAGGGCCAGAGAGTGTGTTCTTATTAAAAATATAACACATTTTTGTGTAAACATTTCTCCTATAATTATAGGAGAAATGTTTACACAAAAATGTGTTATTTGCACACAAAATAAATTTGTTTACTAAAAATATATGTTTGTTGGAAATGAATTGTTGTCTTATAACTGTTTAGAAATGATGTATTTTATGAAATTGTAACAGAATAAAATGATATATATTTTAATGATATTCATGATATTCATAGACCAGATATTTATAAACCAGTTTGTCCCCTCTCTACGTAGTCTACTGGAGGTATAATTCTCTGGTGCCATATTCATACAATCTGTAAATAATTAGGTGTTTGTGCCATACATTGGTTTTTTGTTATTTCTTTCAATTGTGTCACTATCGGTAGATGGCAATTATAGTGAAACATGAATATATTGTGATAGAAGATAATTAAGAAACGCTTATGAAAAAAGAGAGATACTTTTCTATCATCAATATATAATGACAAAACTTAAAATTGGTGCATTTTGCAGGTTATCCTTTTTGTAAATCCAAATGTCAGTCTGTAAATGATTGAATAGGCATGAGTAAATATTTATATTTTCAAATATACAATATTAGAATATGTTCCACATATGTAAATTAGCCAGTATGTCCAGGTATTATAGAAAGATCTTCATCTCATGTTCAATATTGTACATATTAATCTGGTCTCCATCTGATTTAGCTTGGATGCTTGATCCCTGCCTGTCTTGTCACATATCCTATGGACTCCTATGAAGCAGATCTCCCTTTTATCTTCGAGTTGACGGTCTTCATGACAGTGTAATACCAATGGTGTTCTTGGGTCCTGGCTACCTAGCAAATGTAGGTGTTCTTGGATTGTAATCTTCAGTTCTTTTATAGTGCTACCTAGGTATGCTTTATTACAGACACATATTATGGAGGTATACCACAAATTGTGTCTTGCAGTTTATAAACTCCTTAATACAGAGTTCTCTTTTATAATCAATGGTTAGTTTATCTATTGCATAGGGGCACATCGAACAGCATTACATTTGTAAAAGCCATTTCTTTGACTCTGTCCCATTTCCATATTGTTAACCTTTTCAGTCGAAAAAGAAGTACTTTGTTTATTTCTAATGAAGGGGGCCTTAGTGTAAATACAATTAGGTATTACGTCTACAAATTGGCAAAATCATGGTTCATGTTTAAGATATGTCAATGCTTTTGAGCATCTTATTGAATATATTATTGTTTCTACAATATTTAGTAATCAGTCTGGTTTATTGAGACTTATTTGATAATGATTTGGCTTTAGGTGATAGCAAATTTCTCCTATGCATGGAGTTAAGTTTTATTTATTGATTTCTTTAATACATTGACATTGTAGCCTTGTTCTTCAAACCTACGGGTACGTGTGTCACATTCTTCATTGAACATGCCTGTTGAGCTGCAATTCCTTCTTGCTATAATTTATTCTCTGATATGTATGTTGCCAATTGTGTTTTTTATGGCAAATTGCTGCATAGAAGGTCTGGTTGATCCATAGTATCTTTTCAAAAGGTCTTAGAGCCTAATTCACTGAGCCTTGTCCAGTAGGATTGTGCCATAATAAAACACTTCTGTGAATAGGCCCCCAGTGTCCAAATGGTTGTTAGTTATCAATAATTGTAAGTCCAGGAAATCCGTTTGTGTTTTGCTCACTGTGCAGGTTAATGTATACCAAACTCATTATCAATGAGAAAAAATATGTAATCCTGTAATTGATCAATCATGCCAATCCATATCATGAGTATCTTCTATATACCTCTGCCAAATCATCACAATCGGTCTTGCCAAGAGCATGTGTCCGTTCAAATTGACCCATAAACAGATTCACTACGGCAGGTGCATATCTGGCTCCCATACTGATTCCTTTGATCTGTCGAAAGTATTTGTTTTCAAAGATAATTATGTTATTGCTGAGTGTAAATTTGAGCATTTCTTTGAGTATTTCTGTATGTGTGAGATATGTCACAGATGAAGTGGCAAATGTGTAATCCAATGTTTTGATGGCTAGCTCATGCGTGATGGATGTATATGATGCTTTTACATCCAAGGTAACTAACATGGAGTCTTTCTTCCACAGGAAGTGTTCTAAAATCTTTAATATATGCATTGCGTCTCTGGTGTAGGAGGGTAATTCACGGGTAATTCATGCATGTTGGTTGTAATGGCCCTATATATATATATATATATATATATATATATATATATATATATATATATATATATATATATATATATATATATATATATATATATATATGTAATTCAGTAAAGAAAACTTTCTTAAAGAGACGTTATGGTTCCAAGTAAAACTGAAAACCCCCTGAAATTCTAAGCAACCATAACTCATGCCACCACCGTGCACTGCTAATACTAACACCCAGGATATCAAAGATGACATCACAAATGTCATTGATGACATCACTGATTACATCACATGTGCATTTGCTTTTATAAAAACACTGTCCAAGGGATTCTTATTATAATATTGACAGAAAAAGTGTCAAGGATAATTGGAATAGATATCTTGAGCTATGTAGTACATTAGGCAATGCATTGATATACATAGCATTCTATTATGAAGTTCTTTACACTATACTAAACTACTCAAGTATAAATATAAGCACTGTGTGCAGCATACATGATGGAGGTGCAATATTCATAATCTTACCATGTTGAATAGTGAAATGATAAATGCTTTTTTATTAGAGTTTTCTGTACTGGGCAGCATGTAATAAACAGCTAATAAAACCACTTACTACATCATTTCATTATTACATACAAAACACAAAGAGACAACAACACATACAAATATGAGTATATATAGAGAAAGTGAAGTATGCAAAAAAGCAGCAGTAGAAGCAGAAAGTGTTCACAACCTAACTGATTATCTTTATGCACAGAAAGGGTTGTTCTGCTTCAAACCTACTACTTCCCTATGTACAAATATTACATGATGTGACTGCACCCTAAAAAAACTAATGCAAATACAAACATGAGCACATCCAGAGAAAGTACAGTAATAAAAAACAGCAAAACCATAAGAAAGTGTTGATAACCTTACTGTTTGTGTATTTTTCCTATGTATATGTTTTATATGCTGTGAGTGGACCCTAAGAGAATTATTGTAAGAACATATTTAAAGTATAAGACTACAAATATAGTATTTTTTTGTTCCTAGCTATTACTGTCTAAGATATATCACTAAAGGAAAAAACAGCGAGTCAGACATGTGATGTTATCAGTGATGTCATCAATGACATTTGTGATGTCATCTTTGATATCCTCGGTGTTAGTCTTAGCAGTGCACGGTGGTGGCGCGAGTTATGGTTGCTTAGCTTACCATAACTGGCGGATTTCTGAGGTTTTTCGGTTTTACTTGGAACCATAACGTCCCTTTGACAAAGGTTTTTTGTACTGAATTTCATAGGTTTTTAGTAGTGAAACTTAACCATAACGTCCCTTTAACAAAGTTTTTTTACTGAATTTCATAGGTTTCTAGTAGTGCAACGTAACCATAATCTCTACGAGCATCTGACTTCATTGCACACCTTCCGGAGAATGCCACATGACCATATGGTGGCGCACAGCATGATGACGTGTCCAAGAACCCATACTCACTTCACAATAAGATCTTTGCTTCATGGACAGCGTGGAAGTACATTTTCTACTGATGTAGGAACTTGCAACTTCAACATTTCCCTTGCACAGCTCCAACATGGACATAAAAAATGCAAAGCAGTAGTCCATAAAGCCAGTTAAAATGTTTGATTTTATGGTTGTGATCTATGGGTGTGATATGCTGCGGTGGTTGTGGCCAGGGCCTAGAGTCTTGGGTGCATGGCCGATCCAATATCTATCAAATATTTGCAAATCTACAGTTTGTGTACTGTTTCGTTTGTATAGTTTCTATGTGAAGTTTTGGCTATGTCATGTCATTAAGATTGTAGAGTTTGGTGATAAGCACTGCAGTATAACATGTCCATGAAAGTAACATTTTGTATTGTGGTGTATGGTTAGATGTTTGCTTCAATGGTTGTGTTATGGAGGAGTATTTATGAGTTGTATTTATTATAATATACTTACTGTTTGAATTTTTGTGATTGGATATATTTTTTTCATGACGTGAGTAACTGGAGCAGATATATTCTTTTTCAATTTCTGTGATAAAAGAAAATATCATGTTAGTGTAGGTAGTTTATAAAGACTTATTAAATTTCTGCTTTATTTCGACCCTTATATTTAGTAGTTTACAAACCAGTGTACTGTGCAATTTGCTCAGTTTCTGTGTTTGTTGCTTAAATCATTGGGTCTGTAAAAAATAAAATCCATGTTGGATTAAAAAAAAAACTTCTTTTGTTATGGTACAGTACATTTCTTTCTTTGTTTTCAGTGTTTACATGTTGTTTCTGGCTAATGTTCTATTTGTTGGCTTGTTGCAGATTGTTAGATACCTGTTGTCGAAATGTAACTGGTTATAGTTTTTTATTTATATTCTGAAGTTGCTAATCTATCTGTTGGGCTGTTGCAGATTCTTGGGGCAGTTAGATACATGTTGGCATATTCTAACTGTATATTTCTTTTTATAATTTAGTGGTTTTGATTTATCTGTTTGGTTGATGCAGAATTTTGGGGCAGTTAGATACCTGTTGGCGTATTGTAGCTATTTATCGTTTTCTAATTGAAGTTTTATTAATATTTATGCACAGATTAGTTATTTGTGGAATTAGATACCTGTTGGCGTATTCTAACTGTTTATTTCTTCTCATACTTTAGTGGTATTGATTTATCTGTTTGGTTGTTGCAGAATCTTGGGGTGGTTAGATACCTGTTGTTGTATTCTAACTGTTTCTAGTTTTTTAATTGAAGTTTTATTAATGTTTATGCACAGATTAGTTAATCATTTTTGGTTTTAAGAATATTAAAGTGTTTATAAGATTTGCTGGTAATCTTTGCTTTAGAGTAATGGTACTATCATTACATTCAAATCATCCACAATTCTGTTTTATATATGCAGAGTAGTAACCTGCATTGTTTGTGGCTCCTGCATGGTAGATTATACCTTTTGTTGTGAAGGTTTTCTTACCAAGTGATACTTGACCATGAGTGAATCCAGTAAGCTTGCAGTGGTTTTTGGTACCATCTGCATTGTAATGTAAAAGCATTAGTATTACGTATTTACTATGTGTTTGTACTTGTAAGGTGGGGAGATTATCTGAACTGCAGGTAGTACATAATCTGCCATGGTTTGCATTTTGTACAAGTTGCTGAAATGGAATGGATTCACAGTTAGGTATGGATACATACACAAAACGTTCATTAGGAATTTGGTCCTGTGCTATATTGTTGTACAGAGTGCATGTATGTTTCCACATGTATGAAATCTGGAAGATTTCATTTATAGGTATGTTTTTGTTTTCCAGTACTTGTAGTAAATACATTAGAAATTCTTGTGTATCCTTTTGTGAGTTTATAGTGAATTTCACCATTCCAGCACAGTAGTCTAATTCGTGTCTTATTCCATGAACACTATAAGTGTTGTCAGGATTGTTGCTTGCATTTCTATGAAGGACTTACATTTGCAAACACAATTGGTCTGTATTGTGTAAGTAAATGTTGTCAACATTTGGTGGCAATTGAAATAGAATATGTATTGCTACATTTGCATAGCAATTTACACCAGTAATATTTGAAAATTTTAACGGACCAGATAGTTCTGAGTCCAAGTCATTTCTTCGGAGTGTGTGTTGCTTCTTTGAAGAAGTACCTGAGTTACTTTGAGTAGTACATTCTTCTTTGGTTGTAGTAATTGATGAAGTATTAGCTTCTTTTATTCTCTTTAGAGGATTTGCAGTGAGATCCTGTTGCATTTCTGTTTGAAGTAGTTTTCTTTTACAACGTTTTGCTTTTTGTGGAACAGGATAGGTTTATAGATGGGGGTGTATAGTGAACGTAGTCTATTGTATTCTAAAATGCAAGGACTATCAGCGTTTGCTTTACTTGCATCAAGGTTGATTAGAAATAGACCGTCAAGTGTACCTAAGCGTGATAGTGCTAGGTAGCTCATGCCTTCTTTAAAGACTGTGTTCCCAATATCTATCAATGCTTTATCTAGGGTAAGACCTTGTAATTTCTGAATGGTGACTGCGTATGCTAAAGTTAGAGAAAATTGTTCTCTGTGTACATACATGTCTTTGAAAAGAAGCAATCGAGCTGTTGACCGTCCTATCCTTTTTACTTCTGATAGTTTGTCAAAGAGAATATTGACAAACTGAATGTTGTTGTCACGTGGGTATGTTTGAAAGCCAACAACTGTACCAAGTGCTCCATTAACTAGTCCTTGCTCCATGTCAAGGTTACGTTTAAGAACTACTCTACAGTTTAAAGATAATTTTAGTATTTTCTCCAAATCAGCTGTGTTGGAGATAGAGCTTTCTAAGGTATTTAGTCTTGTTGTGGCTGTTGGCACATGGGTAGTGTCATACCATGTATGTCCAGTTTGTCTGTGGAGCAAATTTCAATTATTGGATGCATTTCTTTTTTCAACATTGTTTCATTGAATTTGGGACAGCTTGCAAGAGTTTGCATCAAGGACATACAATTGACATTTTTGTGTGCTAATTGTTCCATGACATCAGTAGCACATGAGTCATGGTCATAAAGTGCATGGATGTGCCAGGTTTTTAATATTGCTTGTGCTTCTTGAGATAGTACACCAACTCTAATACTTTTTAAAATGTTGTCGTAGGTGAGGTCTGCAGACCGGCTCATGTTTTCTGTTAATTCTCTGTATTGGAAATGCTGCCAAAGGTTAACATTTCCTATGCTGCCAACAGTTTTATGGCAGAGTTTGTGTCCTAAGGTTTTAAACATAGGTCCACCTTTCACTGGTGTCAATTGAAGAAGATCTCCGAAAACAATAATGTGTTTTCCTCCAAAGAGCTCTTTGTAGTTTGTTTTGAGTACTTCTTGTAATCTGAGGTGAATCAAAGCCAACATTAGGTTGGCGACCATGCTCACTTCATCTATTAGTAGCATTTTCATTTGTTTTTTCACTCTGCGTAGTTCCATTGCAGCTACTGTAGAAAGTTTGTAATATTCTAATTTGTTTTGGTGTTCTACTGGAAGGAGTAGTAATAGGTGTAAACTGACACCACCTATGTTGCAGGCAGCTAAACCTGTGGGGGCAGTTACAACAGCTGACAGTTTGTTGTTTGTCAATTGTTGAAGGAACTTTCTGATGTTTATGATTAAGAATGTTTTGCCTGAACCAGCTTCACCACTGACGTATAGTAGTATAGGTTTGTAATTTTGGCAGGAAGATTTTTTATTTGCATGTTATACACCATGTGCAATTTCTTTTGTCACTTCTTGAAAAATGGTACGATGCTCTTTGTTCAGTTTTGATTGTAGTACAGTTAAGTCCTCTGTATCTTCTTCATAGTGACACATGGTATTTTCTACTTCTGCCATAGCTAATTCTGCCTCATTTACTATTGGTGGATATACCAGTGGTTCTTGGCTTCCTTTTACAGAAGGTTGACTACTGTCGGGAGTGTCCTTATCTTGTTGGGCCTGGAGTTCTTCTTCATGTTGCTGTTCATTGTGCAACATTGTTTTCTACTGTATAAAGTTTACATCGGTTATAGTGCTTTCATTTGCTTTGAAAGCATCTTCATAGGAGTCATAGATATCTAGTATTTCTTCTTCTTTTCTCCATGGTTTAAAAAGTTGTAACAGGGACAAATAATATAGTTCTTTATGTTGAGGAGTTTTTAATGACAATTTGATATGATTAATTAAGCTTTGTTTGGTAAGGTACACTAAGCTGCCTTCACAATTTGTCACTCTGTATATACCTTTATTTTCATCGGGTTTTATATTAGTTTTGTATGTGAAGTTTTGGGCTATGTGGTATAGACACAGTTTCCAAAGTGGTACTCCTATTTGGGTAGTATGTGTCTAGTAAATTGTTTTTCAAAATGTCCTGGCTGTTGGGATCATTTTTCGCTATTGTTTCTATGTCGTCGTATGATTTCAGAACTCTTTTTTTAGATTTAGCAGGACCAAGACTTAGCCATACTATATTTTCAGATTTTTCATGCAAAGCAGTATCGGTTAAACGATCTGCAGCTTCATAGCAGCCACATTCTCTATGTGAGAGCATTTTTATGCCTAAACTGTTCACTTTCTGAGACAGTGTTTTGTCCGATTATAGGTCATTCCAGAGGTCTTAAAGCTCTATTTTTTCTGCTTTAGTTAAGTAGGCTGTAACATATCGTGCAACTGCAGTGGAATTGTCTGCAATGTATTGCACATCTAGGTTTGCATTCCATAAGAAGGCAACGATTGCATTGTAATCATTAATATATTTTGCTTCTTCTGTTCTTTTTATGTAATATGTGTTCTTAGGTGATTTACCTTTTACACTATGCCTAACAGAAGACATGAAGTTGTTCACTTCACCTGTTTCTGTAACTTCTCTAGGGAAACCAAAGCGGCATTTGGTGTAGTATTTCCCTTTGTTTTTGTATTTGCGACAACAATATTTCCCATATTTGTGTCTTTGAAATTGTACAATTTTTGCATGAAGATCACTATTTATTGCCTCTGATGGAATTTCACTTGTGACATATTTTTAGATAAACTGTAAAACAGTGGCATCACTGTCTTGACCAAATTTAGGAGCATATTTAATCCCTAAAAGCATGTGGATATGTGGTGCTCCTCTGGCTTGGTATTCTTTTCTCTAAAAGAAGTGTTGCACTTCTCTGAGGGGAGGAACAGTTTTATTACAAATGAAGTGGAGCATAGCAATGAAGCGATGATGGAAATATCTTGAAACATTAACAGGATCTAGAGAGCAAAGTTCTCCAGGCGTTTGTATATCTATGTTTGTTTTGTTTTTGTTTGATATGTGTAGGAAAACATGTAAATCTTCCCATGCATATTCTGCACAACTTAATGTAACAAACCAAGGCCAAGGCCAAGGTTTCTTATCATACAACGTACATCTGCGTGACGTCGGAACCAGTACTCTTTAGTACCACGCATGTTAGCTAACTGATTTGTAATGCTTGATAGTAAAACCTCATCTTTTTTTTGCACTTTTTGTAGTAATTGCGTAGCTGACATATTTTGAAAGTGGGTACCTGATTTCAATGTGTGTGCAACTCCGTAACATAGAGTTAATAGTCCACTTTCAAAGAGTAGGTGGAATATGTATTCCACATTTTGTCTAAATCTGGGATCTTCAGAATACATTTGTAACTAGCAGTATTCTGATACTGTTATCTGAATGGGTCTATCATCGTACCTTCCTCCTTTCCCAATAGGGAAGAGCAGAGGAAAAGCACGTGCTTCTATACTTTTTTCCCATATGCTGATTGGTGATACTTTGGTTTGTCGCATTTGGTACGTTTCTAGTGCATCATCTATGGTGTCATTAGAATGTAATGGATGAATTGTATGATGGTCTAAAATATTGAATACTGTAGCAGGATCTAGAAGTTCAAATAGACCAGTTTCTGGTGACTCTTGAATTATTTCAGTGGTTTCCCTCAAGTTTTCTTCAATATTCATTTCTTTGTAGTATTCATTATTGTCTTTTAGATATTGCAAGGCTTGTCTAACTTTATGTAAGTCTTCGAGTTGTTGCCAATTTTTTTGTATTTTGTAGGTACAGCATTTACTAAGACAATTAATGATTGCTCTATTGGACGTTGCACTCCCAGAGTGTGCACATTTTCTTTCAGATCTAATGGTAAATAAACTACTTTGCCACCAATGTCTTTCACTATTTCAGAAGGGGGTAGTTTTGCTGTTTTTGGTTGAAGGTGTATTATTGCTTGAAATGGCTGCACTGTTTGAATTATGATGCTCTCATATAAATTGAGTTGTTGCAGGGGTTTTGGTAGTGGGAATAATTCCAAGTTATTTGTGATAGCACGTGAAGGAGTTTGCTTGTTGTCAAATTTTGTAGTGCAGTAACTGCAAAGTATTAAGGGGTCAGTTATCTCATATTTGTTTTCTGCTATAAGGTACAGAGGTAATTCAAAACATTTGGAATCTTCATTGTCTTCTATTTTGTATGTTACGTCTACAGCTTTTGTGTTACTTTTATAAAAAGTTCAACGGCAACACACACACACACATGGTTTGGTACTTCAGCGGATCTACTTTTAAATTTTAGTATTTCTTTTTTGTATGTGTGTAGTAGAAGGTTGCCATCTGTACAATTGTTCCTAGTCTGTTGTAAAGCTATTGCTTTTTGTAAGTGGCTTTCACTTCCAAAATATTTTCTCTGGATATGCTCTATTTCTTTGAGTAGGTCTTAAACTGAACCATGTAGAAGATTGTTATTTAAATTGGCTAGTGCTAAAGCAGGACTTCTAGCATAGTACAGTTTATAGACTAGATTTCTTATAGTTGAATGATGTGTTGAAATCATTTTGATATGATGAAAGGTGATTTTGCAAATAGGTCCTGAAATGCAGGCTGATGAATGGCCCTATATATATTATAGAAAGATCTTCATCTCATGTTCAATATTGTACATATTAATCTGGTCTCCATCTGATTTAGCTTGGATGCTTGATCCCTGCCTGTCTTGTCACATATCCTATGGACTCCTATGAAGCAGATCTCCCTTTTATCTTCGAGTTGACGGTCTTCATGACAGTGTAATACCAATGGTGTTCTTGGGTCCTGGCTACCTAGCAAATGTAGGTGTTCTTGGATTGTAATCTTCAGTTCTTTTATAGTGCTACCTAGGTATGCTTTATTACAGACACATATTATGGAGGTATACCACAAATTGTGTCTTGCAGTTTATAAACTCCTTAATACAGAGTTCTCTTTTATAATCAATGGTTAGTTTATCTATTGCATAGGGGCACATCGAACAGCATTACATTTGTAAAAGCCATTTCTTTGACTCTGTCCCATTTCCATATTGTTAACCTTTTCAGTCGAAAAAGAAGTACTTTGTTTATTTCTAATGAAGGGGGCCTTAGTGTAAATACAATTAGGTATTACGTCTACAAATTGGCAAAATCATGGTCGATGTTTAAGATATGTCAATGCTTTTGAGCATCTTATTGAATATATTATTGTTTCTACAATATTTAGTAATCAGTCTGGTTTATTGAGACTTATTTGATAATGATTTGGCTTTAGGTGATAGCAAATTTCTCCTATGCATGGAGTTAAGTTTTATTTATTGATTTCTTTAATACATTGACATTGTAGCCTTGTTCTTCAAACCTACGGCTACGTGTATCACATTCTTCATTGAACATGCCTGTTGAGCTGCAATTCCTTCTTGCTATAATTTATTCTCTGATATGTATGTTGCCAATTGTGTTTTTTATGGCAAATTGCTGCATAGAAGGTCTGGTTGATCCATAGTATCTTTTCAAAAGGTCTTAGAGCCTAATTCACTGAGCCTTGTCCAGTAGGATTGTGCCATAATAAAACACTTCTGTGAATAGGCCCCCAGTGTCCAAATGGTTGTTAGTTATCAATAATTGTAAGTCCAGGAAATCCGTTTGTGTTTTGCTCACTGTGCAGGTTAATGTATACCAAACTCATTATCAATGAGAAAAAATATGTAATCCTGTAATTGATCAATTATGCCAATCCATATCATGAGTATCTTCTATATACCTCTGCCAAATCATCACAATCGGTCTTGCCAAGAGCATGTGTCCGTTCAAATTGACCCATAAACAGATTCACTACGGCAGGTGCATATCTGGCTCCCATACTGATTCCTTTGATCTGTCGAAAGTATTTGTTTTCAAAGATAATTATGTTATTGCTGAGTGTAAATTTGAGCATTTCTTTGAGTATTTCTGTATGTGTGAGATATGTCACAGATGAAGTGGCAAATGTGTAATCCAATGTTTTGATGGCTAGCTCATGCGTGATGGATGTATATGATGCTTTTACATCCAAGGTAACTAACATGGAGTCTTTCTTCCACAGGAAGTGTTCTAAAATCTTTAATATATGCATTGCGTCTCTGGTGTAGGAGGGTAATTCACGGGTAATTCATGCATGTTGGTTGTAATGGCCCTATATATATATATATATATATATATATATATATATATATATATATATATATATATATATATATATATATATATGTAATTCAGTAAAGAAATTTTTGTTAAAGAGACGTTATGGTTCCAAGTAAAACTGAAAACCCCCTGAAATTCTAAGCAACCATAACTCATGCCACCACCGTGCACTGCTAATACTAACACCCAGGATATCAAAGATGACATCACAAATGTCATTGATGACATCACTGATTACATCACATGTGCATTTGCTTTTAGAAAAACACTGTCCAAGGGATTCTTATTATAATATTGACAGAAAAAGTGTCAAGGATAATTGGAATAGATATCTTGAGCTATGTAGTACATTAGGCAATGCATTGATATAAATAGCATTCTATTATGAAGTTCTTTACACTATACTAAACTACTCAAGTATAAATATAAGCACTGTGTGCAGCATACATGATGGAGGTGCAATATTCATAATCTTACCATGTTGAATAGTGAAATGATAAATGCTTTTTTATTAGAGTTTTCTGTACTGGGCAGCATGTAATAAACAGCTAATAAAACCACTTACTACATCATTTCATTATTACATACAAAACACAAAGAGACAACAACACATACAAATATGAGTACATATAGAGAAAGTGAAGTATGCAAAAAAGCAGCAGTAGAAGCAGAAAGTGTTCACAACCTAACTGATTATCTTTATGCACAGAAAGGGTTGTTCTGCTTCAAACCTACTACTTCCCTATGTACAAATATCACATGATGTGACTGCACCCTAAAAAAACTAATGCAAATACAAATATGAGCACATCCAGAGAAAGTACAGTAATAAAAAACAGCAAAACCATAAGAAAGAGTTGATAACCTTACTGTTTGTGTATTTTTCCTATGTATATGTTTTATATGCTGTGAGTGGACCCTAAGAGAATTATTGTAAGAACATATTTAAAGTATAAGTCTACAAATATAGTATTTTTTTGTTCCTAGCTATTACTGTCTAAGATATATCACTAAAGGAAAAAACAGCGAGTCAGACATGTGATGTTATCAGTGATGTCATCAATGACATTTGTGATGTCATCTTTGATATCCTGGGTGTTAGTCTTAGCAGTGCACGGTGGTGGCGCGAGTTATGGTTGCTTAGCTTACCATAACTGGCGGATTTCTGAGGTTTTTCGGTTTTACTTGGATCCATAACGTCCCTTTGACAAAGGTTTTTTATACTGAATTTCATAGGTTTTTAGTAGTGAAACTTAACCATAACGTCCGTTTAACAAAGTTTTTTTACTGAATTTCATACGTTTTTAGTAGCACCACTTAACCATAACGTCCGTTTAACAAAGTTTTTTTACTGAATTTCATAGGTTTCTAGTAGTGCAACGTAACCATAATCTCTACGAACATCTGACTTCATTGCACACCTTCCGGAGAATGCCACATGACCATATGGTGGCGCACAGCATGATGACGTGTCCAAGAACCCATACTCACTTCACAATAAGATCTTTGCTTCATCGACAGCGTGGAAGTACATTTTCTACTGATGTAGGAACTTGCAACTTCAACATTTCCCTTGCACAGCTCCAACACGGACATAAAAAATGCAAAGCAGTAGTCCATAAAGCCAGTTAAAATGTTTGATTTTATGGTTGTGATCTATGGGTGTGATATGCTGCGGTGGTTGTGGCCAGGGCCTAGAGTCTTGGGTGCATGGCCGATCCAATATCTATCAAATATTTGCAAATCTACAGTTTGTGTACTGTTTCATTTGTATAGTTTCTATGTGAAGTTTTGGCTACGTCATGTCATTAAGATTGTAGAGTTTGGTGATAAGCACTGCAGTATAACATATCCATGAAAGTAACATTTTGTATTGTGGTGTATGGTTAGATGTTTGCTTCAATGGTTGTGTTATGGAGGAGTATGTATGAGTTGTATTTATTATAATATACTTACTGTTTGAATTTTTGTGATTGGATATATTTTTTTCATGACGTGAGTAACTGGAGCAGATATATTCTTTTTCAATTTCTGTGATAAAAGAAAATATCATGTTAGTGTAGGTAGTTTATAAAGACTTATTAAATTTCTGCTTTATTTCGACCCTTATATTTAGTAGTTTACAAACCAGTGTACTGTGCAATTTGCTCAGTTTCTGTGTTTGTTGCTTAAATCATTGGGTCTGTAAAAAATAAAATCCATGTTGGATTAAAAAAAAAAAACTTCTTTTGTTATGGTACAGTACATTTCTTTCTTTGTTTTCAGTGTTTACATGTTGTTTCTGGCTAATGTTCTATTTGTTGGCTTGTTGCAGATTGTTAGATACCTGTTGTCGAAATGTAACTGGTTATAGTTTTTTATTTATATTCTGAAGTTGCTAATCTATCTGTTGGGCTGTTGCAGATTCTTGGGGCAGTTAGATACATGTTGGCGTATTCTAACTGTATATTTCTTTTTATAATTTAGTGGTTTTGATTTATCTGTTTGGTTGATGCAGAATTTTGGGGCAGTTAGATACCTGTTGGCGTATTGTAGCTATTTATCGTTTTCTAATTGAAGTTTTATTAATATTTATGCACAGATTAGTTATTTGTGGAATTAGATACCTGTTGGCGTATTCTAACTGTTTATTTCTTCTTATAATTTTGTGGTATTGATTTATCTGTTTGGTTGTTGCAGAATCTTGGGGTGGTTAGATACCTGTTGTTGTATTCTAACTGTTTCTAGTTTTTTAATTGAAGTTTTATTAATGTTTATGCACAGATTAGTTAATCATTTTTGGTTTTAAGAATATTAAAGTGTTTATAAGATTTGCTGGTAATCTTTGCTTTAGAGTAATGGTACTATCATTACATTCAAATCATCCACAATTCTGTTTTATATATGCAGAGTAGTAACCTGCATTGTTTGTGGCTCCTGCATGGTAGATTATACCTTTTGTTGTGAAGGTTTTCTTACCAAGTGATACTTGACCATGAGTGAATCCAGTAAGCTTGCAGTGGTTTTTGGTACCATCTGCATTGTAATGTAAAAGCATTAGTATTACGTATTTACTATGTGTTTGTACTTGTAAGGTGGGGAGATTATCTGAACTGCAGGTAGTACATAATCTGCCATGGTTTGCATTTTGTACAAGTTGCTGAAATGGAATGGATTCACAGTTAGGTATGGATACATACACAAAACGTTCATTAGGAATTTGTTCCTGTGCTATATTGTTGTACAGAGTGCATGTATGTTTCCACATGTATGAAATCTGGAAGATTTCATTTATAGGTATGTTTTTGTTTTCCAGTACTTGTAGTAAGTACATTAGAAATTCTTGTGTATCTTTTTGTGAGTTTATAGTGAATTTCACCATTCCAGCACAGTAGTCTAATTCTTGTCTTATTCCATGAACACTATAAGTGTTGTCAGGATTGTTGCTTGCATTTCTATGAAGGACTAACATTTGCAAACACAATTGGTCTGTATTGTGTAAGTAAATGTTGTCAACATTTGGTGGCAATTGAAATAGAAAATGTATGGCTACATTTGCATAGCAATTTACACCAGTAATATTTGAAAATTTTAATGGACCAGATAGTTCTGAGTCCAAGTCATTTCTTCGGAGTGTGTGTTGCTTCTTTGAAGAAGTACCTGAGTTACTTTGAGTAGTACATTCTTCTTTGGTTGTAGTAATTGATGAAGTATTAGCTTCTTTTATTCTCTTTAGAGGATTTGCAGTGAGATCATGTTGCATTTCTGTTTGAAGTAGTTTTCTTTTACAACGTTTTGCTTTTTGTGGAACAGGATAGGTTTATAGATGGGGGTGTATAGTGAACGTAGTCTATTGTATTCTAAAATGCAAGGACTATCAGCGTTTGCTTTACTTGCATCAAGGTTGATTAGAAATAGACCGTCAAGTGTACCTAAGCGTGATAGTGCTAGGTAGCTCATGCCTTCTTTAAAGACTGTGTTCCCAATATCTATCAATGCTTTATCTAGGGTAAGACCTTGTAATTTCTGAATGGTGACTGCGTATGCTAAAGTTAGAGAAAATTGTTCTCTGTGTACATACATGTCTTTGAAAAGAAGCAATCGAGCTGTTGACCGTCCTATCCTTTTTACTTCTGATAGTTTGTCAAAGAGAATATTGACAAACTGAATGTTGTTGTCACGTGGGTATGTTTGAAAGCCAACAACTGTACCAAGTGCTCCATTAACTAGTCCTTGCTCCATGTCAAGGTTACGTTTAAGAACTACTCTACAGTTTAAAGATAATTTTAGTATTTTCTCCAAATCAGCGGTGTTGGAGATAGAGCTTTCTAAGGTATTTAGTCTTGTTGTGGCTTGTTGGCACATGGGTAATGTCATACCATGTATGTCCAGTTTGTCTGTGGAGCAAATTTCAATTATTGGATGCATTTCTTTTTTCAACATTGTTTCATTGAATTTGGAACAGCTTGCAAGAGTTTGCATCAAGGACATACAATTGACATTTTTGTGTGCTAATTGTTCCATGACATCAGTAGCACATGAGTCATGGTCATAAAGTGCATGGATGTGCCAGGTTTTTAATATTGCTTGTGCTTCTTGAGATAGTACACCAACTCTAATACTTTTTAAAATGTTGTCGTAGGTGAGGTCTGCAGACCGGCTCATGTTTTCTGTTAATTCTCTGTATTGGAAATGCTGCCAAAGGTTAACATTTCCTATGCTGCCAACAGTTTTATGGCAGAGTTTGTGTCCTAAGGTTTTAAACATAGGTCCACCTTTCACTGGTGTCAATTGAAGAAGATCTCCGAAAACAATAATGTGTTTTCCTCCAAAGAGCTCTTTGTAGTTTGTTTTGAGTACTTCTTGTAATCTGAGGTGAATCAAAGCCAACATTAGGTTGGCGACCATGCTCACTTCATCTATTAGTAGCATTTTCATTTGTTTTTTCACTCTGCGTAGTTCCATTGCAGCTACTGTAGAAAGTTTGTAATATTCTAATTTGTTTTGGTGTTCTACTGGAAGGAGTAGTAATAGGTGTAAAGTGACACCACCTATGTTGCAGGCAGCTAAACCTGTGGGGGCAGTTACAACAGCTGACAGTTTGTTGTTTGTCAATTGTTGAAGGAACTTTCTGATGATTTTGATTAAGAATGTTTTGCCTGAACCAGCTTCACTACTGACGTATAGTAGTATAGGTTTGTAATTTTGGCAGGAAGATTTTTTATTTGCATGTTATACACCATGTGCAATTTCTTTTGTCACTTCTTGAAAAATGGTACGATGCTCTTTGTTCAGTTTTGATTGTAGTACAGTTAAGTCTTCTGTATCTTCTTCATAGTGACACATGGTATTTTCTACTTCTGCCATAGCTAATTCTGCCTCATTTACTATTGGTGGATATACCAGTGGTTCTTGGCTTCCTTTTACAGAAGGTTGACTACTGTCGCGAGTGTCCTTATCTTGTTGGGCCTGGAGTTCTTCTTCATGTTGCTGTTCATTGTGCAACATTGTTTTCTACTGTATAAAGTTTACATCGGTTATAGTGCTTTCATTTGCTTTGAAAGCATCTTCATAGGAGTCATAGATATCTAGTATTTCTTCTTCTTTTCTCCATGGTTTAAAAAGTTGTAGCAGGGACAAATAATATAGTTCTTTATGTTGAGGAGTTTTTAATGACAATTTGATATGATTAATTAAGCTTTGTTTGGTAAGGTACACTAAGCTGCCTTCACAATTTGTCACTCTGTATATACCTTTATTTTCATCGGGTTTTATATTAGTTTTGTATGTGAAGTTTTGGGCTATGTGGTATAGACACAGTTTCCAAAGTGGTACTCCTATTTGGGTAGTATGTGTCTAGTAAATTGTTTTTCAAAATGTCCTGGCTGTTGGGATCATTTTTCGCTATTGTTTCTATGTCGTCGTATGATTTCAGAACTCTTTTTTTAGATTTAGCAGGACCAAGACTTAGCCATACTATATTTTCAGATTTTTCATGCAAAGCAGTATCGGTTAAACGATCTGCAGCTTCATAGCAGCCACATTCTCTATGTGAGAGCATTTTTATGCCTAAACTGTTCACTTTCTGAGACAGTGTTTTGTCCGATTATAGGTCATTCCAGAGGTCTTAAAGCTCTATTTTTTCTGCTTTAGTTAAGTAGGCTGTAACATATCATGCAACTGCAGTGGAATTGTCTGCAATGTATTGCACATCTAGGTTTGCATTCCATAAGAAGGCAACGATTGCATTGTAATCATTAATATATTTTGCTTCTTCTGTTCTTTTTATGTAATATGTGTTCTTAGGTGATTTACCTTTTACACTATGCCTAACAGAAGACATGAAGTTGTTCACTTCACCTGTTTCTGTAACTTCTCTAGGGAAACCAAAGCGGCATTTGGTGTAGTATTTCCCTTTGTTTTTGTATTTGCGACAACAATATTTCCCATATTTGTGTCTTTCAAATTGTACAATTTTTGCATGAAGATCACTATTTATTGCCTCTGATGGAATTTCACTAGTGACATATTTTTAGATAAACTGTAAAACAGTGGCATCACTGTCTTGACCAAATTTAGGAGCATATTTAATCCATAAAAGCATGTGGATATGTGGTGCTCCTCTGGCTTGGTATTCTTTTCTCTAAAAGAAGTGTTGCACTTCTCTGAGGGGAGGAACAGTTTTATTACAAATAAAGTGGAGCATAGCAATGAAGCGATGATGGAAATATCTTGAAACATTAACAGGATCTAGAGAGCAAAGTTCTCCAGGTGTTTGTATATCTATGTTTGTTTTGTTTTTGTTTGATATGTGTAGGAAAATATGTAAATCTTCCCATGCATATTCTGCACAACTTAATGTAACAAACCAAGGCCAAGGCCAAGGTTTCTTATCATACAACGTACATCTGCGTGACGTCGGAACCAGTACTCTTTAGTACCACGCATGTTAGCTAACTGATTTGTAATGCTTGATTGTAAAACCTCATCTTTTTCTTGCACTTTTTGTAGTAATTGCGTAGCTGACATATTTTGAAAGTGGGTACCTGATTTCAATGTGTGTGCAACTCCGTAACATAGAGTTAATAGTCCACTTTCAAAGAGTAGGTGGAATATGTATTCCACATTTTGTCTAAATCTGGGATCTTCAGAATACATTTGTAACTAGCGGTATTCTGATGCTGTTATCTGAATGGGTCTATCATCGTACCTTCCTCCTTTCCCAATAGGGAAGAGCAGAGTAAAAGCACGTGCTTCTATACTTTTTTCCCATATGCTGATTGGTGATACTTTGGTTTGTCGCATTTGGTACGTTTCTAGTGCATCATCTATGGTGTCATTAGAATGTAATGGATGAATTGTATGATGGTCTAAAATATTGAATACTGTAGCAGGATCTAGAAGTTCAAATAGACCAGTTTCTGGTGACTCTTGAATTATTTCAGTGGTTTCCCTCAAGTTTTCTTCAATATTCATTTCTTTGTAGTATTCATTATTGTCTTTTAGATATTGCAAGGCTTGTCTAACTTTATGTAAGTCTTCGAGTTGTTGCCAATTTTTTTGTATTTTGTAGGTACAGCATTTACTAAGACAATTAATGATTGCTCTATTGGACGTTGCACTCCCAGAGTGTGCACATTTTCTTTCAGATCTAATGGTAAATAAACTACTTTGCCACCAATGTCTTTCACTATTTCAGAAGGGGGTAATTTTGCTGTTTTTGGTTGAAGGTGTATTATTGCTTGAAATGGCGGCACTGTTTGAATTATGATGCTCTCATATAAATTGAGTTGTTGCAGGGGTTTTGGTAGTGGGAATAATTCCAAGTTATTTGTGATAGCACGTGAAGGAGTTTGCTTGTTGTCAAGTTTTGTAGTGCAGTAACTGCAAAGTATTAAGGGGTCAGTTATCTCATATTTGTTTTCTGCTATAAGGTACAGAGCTAATTCAAAACATTTGGAATCTTCATTGTCTTCTATTTTGTATGTTACGTCTACAGCTTTTGTGTTACTTTTATAAAAAGTTTAGCGGCAACACACACACACACATGGTTTGGTACTTCAGCGGATCTACTTTTACATTTTAGTATTTCTTTTTTGTATGTGTGTAGTAGAAGGTTGCCATCTGTACAATTGTTCCTAGTCTGTTGTAAAGCTATTGCATTTTGTAAGTGGCTTTCACTTCCAAAATATTTTCTCTGGATATGCTCTATTTCTTTGAGTAGGTCTTAAACTGAACCATGTAGAAGATTGTTATTTAAATTGGCTAGTGCTAAAGCAGGACTTCTAGCAGAGTACAGTTTATAGACTAGATTTCTTATAGTTGAATGATGTGTTGAAATCATTTTGATATGATGGAAGGTGATTTTGCAAATAGGTCCTGAAATGCAGGCTAATGAATGTCCTTATAGTCCTGTGTATTTGCGCACTGGACAGGTATCTATATTTTGTAGTAGTTTCATTTTGATTTTGTCTTTGCCTTTCACCTACTGACTGAGGAACTGGCGTAAAGATTTGAAAGATTATTTGGCAATGTGACACATTGACATGCATGACCATTTGTATACTGGACGTTCTGGTTCAGTTGAATGGAGAGGTGATTGAGAGTTTTCTGAGGATATTTTTGTAAGCAGTGTTTCTTGTTGCATTATGGTATTATTAAGTTTTTAATACCCTCGTCCACTGCTTTTTATGGCAATTGTGTTTGTTTACTTTTGTTTGTATGCTTCTTCATTGAAATATGGTTCTGTGCTCGTGGTGTGATTTCATTCACCTAGACAGATATTTTAGAAGTTATTTTTGTTGACATTCCGTTTATTGAGAAGTTTTTTTTTGTAATTTAGTAGTTAGGTTTGTTAGTGGTTTCATTCTGTTTAACACTAAAATAAATAACTTCCTTTTGAGAAGGATTGCATTGTCTATCAAAGCTTCTAAGATTAATTTTCTACGGTAGGTTTTAAGGGATGTGCATGATTTGTCTCCTGTTTTTATAAGATTCTAAAGGACTCTGTGGCAGAACATTTTTGCTAAAATACTTTTTTTAGTATGGTTACTTGCCACTACATCATGATTTATAGGAGCAGTGTTAGCAGTAGTGGTAGCTGAATTCTTGTTAATCCCTTTCTGTTTCATTTTCCATTTTGATAGAGGACGCAAAGTTTCTGTACTGGAAGCTTGTTTTGTTTCGCTAAATGACTGTATTAGCTGTTTTATTTGAAATTTTTATACACATTCTGCTAGAGATGGATGCTTATTTTGGACACTTTTATTTTAATTTTCTCTACTTCTCCTTTGCTTTCTACGGACTTGCTTTTTGGTAGGCATTCTTTGGGGTCTGTTGAAAAAAAAGAAGGTATGGGTTGGGCTGTTCTGCAATGTATGTGTGCTGTGTGCATGAGTGTCTGAGTATGATGTTAAAGATGTACGTGGTGGTGTGTGATTGTGCATTGGGCAGCTACAAGTAGTTGGGAAGGCTATTTGTGTGTTACTATACTGGGGTTCAGATGACAGTAGAAAGTAAGCTAGTGGTGAGGAGAAGCACTAATACTAAATCTAATGGTATAGAATTAAAACAGTTCTTTGTTCTGTAATAATAACATTCTAGGGGCTGAGTTATGTCATTTGTGCACCGAAAAACAGGGATTTGTGCGCCATTCTGCCTGCTAATCTCTATTTAACAAATGGGGATTTGTGGGCAGAATGGTGCACAGATCTTTGTTTTTTGGTGCACAAATTCCATGAATCAACACCACAGTGTGTTTGAGTAACAGTAAGAATATTATATAGTATTGTACTTACTCTTTTTGTGTGGAATGTGCAGGTTTCTTCTGAGTTTTTGTTTGTACTTCAGATGCTGCTGCTGCTTTTCAGGAGAGTGGTCTTCACTGCAATTGTAAAAGAAAGAAGTTAGTAATTTTGCGTGTTTATAGCACTGATGTTAATTTAGACATTGGTTTGTATGTTTCTGTAGTAGTATTCTTGTTTGATATCTGAACATAGTGTGTGCATGCAGTTTCCTTTGACTATGTGAAGCCTTTATATTTTACTTACAATGTGTTAGTTCAACATGCTTTTCAAATGTGTAGAATACTAAGTGTATGAAACTCACTCAGTTTCTTAAGGCTGTGTTATTGAATGTTAGGAGAAAGAAGAAATAATGATATACTTATTTTGCAATTTTTATAAGGTAAATGGTAGAAACTGTATAGAAAAGCATGGAATGTATGCATTTGTGAAGGTGTGGGTAATAAAGCAGAAGGATGTGAATTACAGGCAGTAGTTTTATTTCAGCTGGGAGCTTCTCAATGATAGTGTCTATCTGTGTGAGTGTATGAAGATGCATTACCTTATCCTGGCTCTGTGTAATTTTATAATATACCCTACTAAGTGTTTTTCTACAATTATGCTGTAATTTCTCCGATCTTCTAATATTATAATTGTTTAGATAGCTGTGTGTGTAAAACAAAATTTATATAGCAGACAGGTTTGGAAGTGACAGTTTATTATAGCAGATGGGAAAAATGACAGTAAGTTCATTTTATAGGTTATACAGGTTAAGTGGTAGTTACTCTGTTTATATGCATTCATAAGAGTTGTACATGTACTGTGCAGAAAATATGCATACCGGTGGTTTGTATTCATGCATGTGAATATGCATGCAGCTGTAAGTAGAAACCTTAGAGAATTGTACAATAGTTTCTGTAGTAGGTGCTTTCCAATGATATGAGACTTGTCCTCAGAGTGATCAACAGTACATTTGAAGTGCTGAACTCTGATGATTGAGTTAGATGTAGAGATCTTGGAAGTGATTGGTGGATGGTTGTGTGTCTGCTTAGCTGTATCCAGTGAGGGAATGGCACAGAGAGTGAAGTGGAAAGGGTAGAAGGGCTGTCTAAGAGTTACGTGGTCCGTGGACACCGCGGCTGTCCGCGGTTAGGGCGTGCCACATCTGGGGTATTCCAGCATATCCAGCATGGAAAGGGGAATGTAGGGATCAGCCAATCAAATGTTGAGGTTGTGGATTTGTGTTAAAAGAGACTGGGGGTCATTCCGAGCATGGAGTTAAGGTACAAACCATGCCGGTAATGATTTACCGGCATGGTTTTCTGCTCTATGCCATCCCGACCCCTCAGACCGTAAATTACGGCACCGTAAACTACAATGCCGTAATTTACGTTCTTGGGTCGCGCGCGCGCCCCACCATGCCGAAATTAGCGGCATGGCGTAAACCGGAGCTGATCTCAAGTAAGGAGCACACATAAATAACGGCCTCCCCAAGGCCATAAAGTACCTTATCGGCATGGAGTACATACAGGCATCTCAGAGAAGGAGTAAAGAACCCTGAGCAGTGGGACCCAGAGCCACAGGTGCACACAAGCAACACAGACGGAGGCGAGGAGTCTGCCACAGAATGAAAAGGAACACACCCACACACCACCCCCTCCCACACCAAGATGACACCAATCGAACAAGCAAGGCCACAACCACACAAACCCCTGCAACAACACCACGCCCCCCCCACTGAGGAGACACAGGGGTAGAAGGGGGGGGGAGACAGGCCCTGCATGCAGCACCAGTGCAGCCTCCCTTACCACCCCAGCAGCCCCCATGCACACGCAGCATGTCCGGCCGCTCTAGGAGAAGTCCTACCAGATAGACACCCCTGACCACCTAGACTGTGACACCGTCACCACCATATTGCGCCACAGACACAAGAAAAGGGAGCACCATACAAATGTACAGTGCCAACCCGGCACAAGTGATGGTGTTGCCTGTGCCCACACCCATGCCAAAGGCACCCACCAGCACACAGTGGCATGTCACAACCGTCCATTATGCGGCCACATATACAAGTGCCGTTACACCTCCCCAAGCACACAAGGGTCCACCAATCCCCAACATGGACCACCCATGAGATACACAACAGAAAAGCTGGACCTAATGCAAATGGAGGCATGCCAAATGACAATGGTGCCCCTGACAGCACCCACAGGTCGTATGTGGACCAGCCTGGCATGCACGTTGCGGACAGCAACTGCAAATAATACCACTCCCCCTACGTGCAGATGGAATCCAATGCTACCAAGAACCGCACACATTGGTGGGCCCGACAACAAACCTGCCACAGAACCAGTGCAACTGCACATATGAACAGATTCCGACTGTGCCAGAATAAGGCACCCACATTACACTACATCTCCACCAACTGACAAGGGCTAAGCACACTACACCAGCACCACTCATTGGCGGACACCACAACCGTAAGCGCATATCGGAGAACACACTGCACATGCACAATGTGGCATCCCCAAGCCTGGCACGACATTGGAGACCCATCCCTGGGAGTGGAATTCACGGAGTGCAGCAGGGGTACGATATCACGTCACCGGCATGGTAGCCCCATAGGAGTGTTGGGAATTACCATAGAATGGATCAGAGCAGGTTGATGACCATGATCCACAGACTACAGCCATCACACCCAAATAAGAATGCACACATTGCAAAGCACCACAATGATCCGACATCAGGACAGCAGCATGCAACAAAGAAACATGTACCCCAAGATGTCCACACCATCGTTCACGGACCATCATGTAGACACAACACCCCACTGCATTACATTGCATCGGACACATATTTCTGTCCCTGATCGTGCCCAATACATCCATGGACATGTCCAGATGGCCATCATTGAAACCCTGCAATGACAGCCAAGTACTGTTCTCCACCATGACAGTCCACACACCCATCTCATTTGGTGACACATGCAGCTGTTGTTGGCTGTCCCATGACAGCAAGCCACATGACCCCTGTCATGAACCCCCTGAACAGGCCCATGGGGCAACCAGACTATGGCCATACCCGTGCAAGCGTGTAGATGAAGCAGTCACCAGGCTTGCGTGATGCACATATGTGCCGGCGAACCACGACTGGTGGCTGACCCCTCCACTGATATCTGGTGTTGAATGGGCCCATGCCATATGTGCAGATGGACAAAAAGTGCATCCCTACGTGAGTGGCTATCACCCCTGACATGGTACTGCTACAACCACAGGACGATGCGGTGAAGGCGGAGGGTGTAGTGCCAACAAGGGTTCATTGAGGCTGTGCACTTGAGGGACATGTAATGCTCTGTACTTGCAGTGGACAAGGTCTCCAGGACACAAGTCAGTAGAGGGTGTCATGACATGGGCACACAGGGCAACGGACTTGTGCATACTTGTACACCATGCACTGGCAGTAGTCAATGAACAAATGTGCAATGATGAATGTCCACAACGGTTGAAGTTTGCAACACCAATTGTGTATTGTGATAAATAAAAAAAATAGTGCTTACATCAGCAACTGCCCATGCCCCCTCCCCCCACCCCCCAACTCCAGAACACACCATCACCCTCCTCCCCCCTCCCCCCAACTCCAGAACACACCATCGCCCCCCTCCCCCCTCCCCCCAACTCCAGAACACACCATCTCCCCCTTCCCCCCTCCCCCCAACTCCAGAGCAGTCGTCCCATGTAGGATGTGGGGCCCACATGTGGCAGGAACACCTAATGTCTCTTGCCCCCCTTGTCTGGGGGAGGCAAATCCCATTGACGCAAGGAACGCCGAGTGCGTCTCTCCAGGCTGCATTGCGTGGCCTCACTGGTCATGGCCGTGTCCTCCTGCTGTGGCTCAATATTTTGATGCCCTGCCTCAAGGGCATTTGCTATGCGATTGAGGACATGGCATAGCCGGGTCGTGCTGTCCGTCATAGAGTCACACAATCTGGTGGTGCAGTCGGTGAGGGACTGCCGCATTTGGTTAAGTTCTCCATGCAGTTCTGCCCTGGCCTGGCGATTGTCCTCAATGTAGTTCTCAATTAGATCAGTCAACTGGTGCACTCGGTGCTGGTCAAGTGAAGGGAGACCATCTGAGGATCCACTTGCACCAGCATGCTTTGCAGGTGGTGGTATGGGTGGACTGGGGGGAACGGCGTCATACCCCTGCGGGTCAAGTTCCAGTCTGTGCACAGGTGACGGTGCATCCCCGGAGTCACTGCATGACGCCAGGGCCACGAGGCATGGCTCTGGCCTGTGCATACTGTCTTGGTTGTCCTCCGACATGGGCCCCTGGATGGGTGGCGGGCTGGGCTCCCACTCATCCGGTGCAGTGGCAGCAGCCTCCCCTGAGACGCTCGACTGTGCCAAGCTAGGGGTTTCCACAGTTGCTGCCGCAGATGCTGTGTCGGTTGCTGGTCTGCCAGCTTCAAGTGGCCTTTCCGTAGGCTGGGGGGTGTTTTTATTTGCTGCTGGCTTCGGCCTGACCCTGCCAGTACCCGCGGAGGTGCTTGGCCGGCTACCCTGGGGCTCTGTGCTGTCATGGTCTGTGCCTGTGGGGGTAGAAGAGAGGGACAACATTAGTGTATGTGCAATGTCCTATTTGCATACATGGTTGCATGGACATTTCGGTCATTTACGGTTTGTTCTGTTTGGGGGGTAGCTATGGCAGTGGTACATGTGCATGGTGATGGCATATACACATGTTTGGGAGTGACTCGTTGTGCCCTGGTCATGTACATTTTGGCTAGTACTATGCCTACCACGCTGGACAGTGTGCATGATGGGCTGTGCAAGTCAATGCACTATGGTTGATGTGCGTTATGTACTCGCACTTGGGCCAGCATTAGGCGGCACTTGCCTCAGCATTTGTTGGATGGGGGGATGCGTTGAATGGGGGGGGCGACACGAGAGGGTGCCTTCGATGGCCCCTGGGTCAGTTTACATCATGCAATGGACATTGCCAGTATACACTCACCTCCTTCTCCAGAAGTCGTTCCCCCGCACTCCATGGTCCCCACGCCCTCAATGGATTCAGTGTCAATGAGCTCCGCACAGGTCTCCTCCCACGGCTCAAGTTGGACTGCGGTACTTGGGCCACCTCCCGTCTGCAGGGCCTGGCTGAGGTTGCTGGAGAGGAGGCCCCGCACCCGCAGGTCGTCCCACCGCTTGCGGCAGTCCCTGGGGTGCGGGGGGTGTTGCCAACAGTGCTCACCCTCTGTGCCAGTTCCGCCCAGATGGTCTTCTTGCGGAGGGTCGACTCCCTCCGCATGTCGCTGCTGAAGACTACATCGGCATGCTCTGCCAGGTAGTCCACCATGGCCTGGAGTTCATCGGGGCAGAAGCTCTGCTTGCGGATGCGATCCGCAGCCCTTTTTGGTGCTTTCGGCATGTCCTGTGGTGCCTGGTCCGGTTCCCAACTTTAGTTTCCTCACAGGGCTGCTGGCAGCTGCGGATGGCAATGGATTGTGTTTTTAAAGATGGCCGCTGCTCTCCTTCCCGTTCCTGTGCAATGTCGTAATTTCCGGTTCCTTTTTACGGTCACCGTTGTGCACTGACGCTAATGCTTACAGGGCGGTGTTGTACTTTACGTGTCGCTGCATGCTGGCAGGGGTTTTTCGGGGGGTTTTGCGGCAGGCCGCGTGGTCCTTTTCCGGCATGGTGGAAAGCGCGTGTCCGAGGGCTCGGAATGGGCCGAAATGTTCGGTCGTCAACCAGCACGATGTCGTACTTTACGTCATGCCGGAAAGTACTGATATTTACCGGCATGACTCGGAATGAGGGCCACTGTGTAGTGAAGATGACAGAGGTGGAGAAAGTCAGGGTGTTGGTGCTTGGAGATATGTTTGTGCATGGTTTACAGCAGTATGCTCAATGCAGGCATGTGGCAAACAAATTTGATGTTAAAGGAGTGGAGGTGGTGTGGAGCACTGTGCCTGATTGCAATGTACAGGGAATTGTACACGTTTGTGAAGATATGGGCAGGATGAACAGTTCCCATGTGGTAGTTTGCACCATGGTGCTTTCCATTTGAGCTATATATTAGTGCCCATACTTTGTTGGCAGATTTGGAACACTTGGTTCAACCAGTAATTAACATCTTTCCAAATGCCAAAGTAACTTTTTCTGGATTAGTACCTAGGGCAATATGGGACAATAGTTCTGTTTTTTATCCTCAGCAAAACATTGCTAGGTGTGCAATCAACCAAGGCATGTGTGCTTTCATGCTTAGAGCTGGTATGTTCTTCTGTAATAATGAGAATATCGATTCCACTAATGCTGTTTATTTTAAAGAAGATGGCTTTTGCTTATCATTTATGGGACATGCCATTCTGTTTTGGAATGTAATGGTTGCTTTGGAGAAGGTTATGTGAAGATTTTAGGAGTAAAGTAAGAAAATAAAATCCCCCAAAAAATACAAAATAACAGGTTTCTGTCAAGCATCTGTTAAAAAAAAAAAAAAGTCTCTTTTCCGAGCCTACCTCAAAGGGGTAATGGGGCACACTATTTAAATTTACATTCACTATGCCCAGATTTTCGATATGTCCGCGGACATGGCGGTAGTCTGTGGACAGTGCATATTACATACAGGGATTTTGGGGTGGAGAGGCATGCAAATGAGAATGAGCAGAGCAAGGGATTGGTCAGTAAAGTTTACTGGGTGTGTTGTGTAAGGGGAGAGTTTGTCAGAAAGTATTTTTCCTGAGAGAAGAACAGGTAGCTATGGCTGTGTGTTTCAGAAAACAGATTATCTGGATTTTGGTAGACTCATGGATACATTGGTTGGAGGTGCATGCAGAACGCTCTGGAGTAGCTGCAGATCTTGGATTCCCTCATGTGGAAGTTCACTGGCATGGAGTGCATGGAATGAAGTGGCTGGACTTGGTACATCTCTGTGCTACTTTGGAGACACATCATCATCCAGACATAATTGTAGTTCATTGTGGAGGGTCAGTTTAGGATGTGTGTCGCGAATGTCTTTGCAATTTACAATGAAAGAAGGACTTGGGAAGGTCATGGACATGTTTCCAAATTCCCAAGTATTTTTTCTCATATTGGGCTGAGGCAAATGTGACTGCGTTCTTCTTCATTTGGTCGACAAATGGAGAAAGTGAGGCGCAATGTCAATAAGGATGTTTGTACTTTTCTAAGAGATGTTGGCATGTCCTCTTTTCACAATGAAAATATTATGTTTCGTAGCACATACATTTTTCGCAGAGGTGGAGACCATCTTACTTATGCTGGCAATCAGATTTTTCTGAGAAATGTACAAAATGCAATGCAACCTTTTTGGGAATTACAGCCATCCATTTTGCAGTAGGTGTTGATCATTTAAAGTTTTTTAAACACAAAAAACACCACCAAAAGGCTCTTTTCAGAGCCACCACTTCCTCCCAGAGAAAAGTGCAATGGTTTCGCTAGGGCAGCACTCCCAAAAATAAATGTCCGCGGACTGTCCGTGGACTTCTAAATAATGCACAGGGCCCTGCTCCATTTATTTGCCACTTCTATTTGTAAACTGTGAAAGGCGGCTCTGAAAAGAGCCTTTTTTTGGGGGATTTTTGTTGTTTTATATTTTTTTTGGTTTTTTACACACAACACACTAGGAGACGAGGGGAAAGGAAGGTAAGGAAGGGACACCAACCACGGGGATAATAAAGGGCAGGTGGAGAGAGGAAGACGTAGGGCGGGCCTTATTTCAGTAGGTAGCAGACCTTCTGGTGCTCCTTGACCGCAATCTCGAAAGCACTTCGAAGATTCTCCCCCTGCAGAGTACTGCGTCGCAGTACATACACAATATTGTGACCCTCGAAAGGTAAGGGTCAACAGCATCGTGAATGGCCTGTGAGGCAGCTGGAGGGATGCACTGTCCCAAAGGAGTGTCTCTTGTGGTGACAGAAGCAGAAACGGAGGATGTGGTAGAGGAACTCAACCTACTACGTTGATCACAAGGTACAACCTTGTGAATGGCCCCACCGTGGAACGACATTAGGTGTTGCTTCATGGATGTCGTACCAAAGCTGTACGAACCGGGCCTCCCACGACTCAGCACCATTTTGCACTGGCTGCAGGTGACCTTGTTCGCACATGCTTTTGGTACGTCACCATGAATGGTAAACAACCGCCACACCCAAGACTCACAGAGACTTCCACTACCTCATCATCGTCATCCTCTTCATCCTCCTCCTCTACATCCTCATGCCTGTTCCCCTCTGCAGGCCCTTGGGGAGGTGGTGGTAGTGGAGGTGTTGGGGGTGGTGCTGAGGCAGATGTAGCAACAGCAGCCATGGATGCCATCAGGGTTGATGAGAACATCTCAGTAAGAGCAGCAAAGGCAGCAAAGGTCAATCTGCAATAGCCAGAAGCACAATGAAGATCAGCTCTGGGGTGTGGCCTTTTATAGGGGTGCTGGTGTGCGCTCCGCGGACAGATCGAACACCCCAAAAAGGGTCAAAAAGTTCCAAAAAGTATGTAGACAGCCAGGGTCATTGTCTGGGACATGTGCAATGGTGCACATTTTTACTGTTAAATACTTTGGATTGTCTGAAAAAGTACTTTTAAAAAGTTCAGGGACCCGTACAGTGTCCGCAAATCAGGACACACGCTCAGCGTGGGTGCAGTCACATGATGACATCGCGAACATGTCCGCGAAGGAAACGGGTGTCCGCAGGACAACAAATGCAATGGAACGGTCGTAAGCATGTGCGCGGGTGTTCTACGGACAGTGTTCGGGTCCTCAAACTAATTAAAAGTGCGACACAAGTGAGATGGACAGTTACGGACAGGCACGATGTTCATAGGATTTATGGGTGTGGTGTACATGTGCGTAGATGTTCAACAGGCAGTACAGACAGGTATAGTGTCCTTAGAACACCCCCATTTGGGTTAATTGCGAACATTCCAGACACCGGGTGTGTTCTAACGACAGTTCCATGTTGCTTGTAGACAGTACGGACTGGTATAGTGTCCATAGGACACCTCCATTTTGGTTAATTACGAACATCCCAGACACCGCGTGTGTTCTAAAAACAGTTCTGGTTTGCTTGCTGACAGTACGGACAGGTATAGTGTCCGTAGGACACCACCATTTTGCTAATTAAGGACATTCCAGACAGGCGCGCTCTACGCGGACAACTTAACTGCCTTTTTTTTAAAAAAGACACAAAGAACTGAATTAAAACACACATATGTTTTTATTATATACAGATATAAAATGTATGAAAGAGACGGGGAAGCAGAAACTGACACAAATACAGGGGATTTAGGGGTTTGGAGAGGATGGATGGGAGGGGATGAAGGGATGGAAGTCTCATCAAAACGTTTTTCTTGGTGTTGAGGGTTTGGGGATAGTTGACTGGCACATGGACAGGGGGAACATGTGCATGTGGGACAATGATATTTATTTTTTTCTTTTATGTGGTCCTCCACAAAATGTTTCAAAAGATTGAAATTTTACATAAGCATGTCCATTTTTTGTACCATGTGCTACAGAGTATTTTCTAATGTCTCTTTTGGTGTATTATTTTCAGTGTTTGTATGGTCTGTTAAAAAAATATTCATGTGTTAAGTGCACATACAGTAATGATTATTAATTTGCTTATATAGAGAATTGTCTACCATTAGTATCACTGTCTTCAGACGTTTCCTCACATGGGAAATTTTCCTCAAGCCATTCCAAAGTACTGAACATTTCTGTGTAAAAAAAAATATATTACTTTTAGTGTACCTAATACAGAAAGTTTAGACATATGTAAGAACAATTAAGTTTACTTACTAGTTTCTGGTAAATTGTTTTCTTACTGTTGTGTAGGTCTGCTGTTGCTGCTAGCTGTGCAGTTTCTTTGAGGTAATTATGTTGGAAGCATATCTTTTTTGTTTTGGTATATTCAATTTTAGTACATATGGTATTTAAAGGGATGGTTGATGTGTTACATATATAGGTTCCACTTCTTATTTATTAGTACATATAATGTGTTTGTATGCTGCTTTTGAACTTTTTCAGTGTTTATATCGCATGGTAGAACAATCTAAGATACCCCCTAAGTTTTTGGATAGTGTTGCTGTTGTTCGCGTCCGTCCACAGACATACGCACAGTCCGAAGACCTCAAAATCACTAGCAGGGGGGTCAGCATGTTCTATGTTACATGTATATAAAGTAAGGGAATCCTAGTAAACATCTATCAAATTCACACTATGTATATGTGTATTCAGTAAAAGAAACTTTGATAAAGGGAGGTTATGGTTAAGTTGTGCTACTAAAAACCTAGGAAATTCAGTAAAAAAACTTTGTTAAAGGGACGTTATGGTTAAGTTGCGCTACTAAAACCTATGGAATTCAGTAAAATAAATTTGTTAAAAGGACGTTATGGTTACAAGTAAAATCGGAAAACCCCTGAAATTCGCCTGAAAATCAGAATATATGTGATGTATTCAAGTCCAAATAGTCTAGGGATTCTAGTGCATTTATTAAAGCAGTGTGATCAGGAAAGTTAGAGTCTGACCAACTATGCATTGGGTTTTTGTTAGTGGTGTGTAAACATATTTAAACTCATGAGCAACTGGTTACATGCGATGTTACGGAATCTTCCTTTACCTAAAATGGTAATACTGAACAAATCTTACCCAAAAAAGAATTTCAGTATTTTTGTTTTTTGTTTTTGGGGGGTCATCCCCTATGCCCCCATTTTCCCTGTTTCTATCCCCTCCCCATCGCCCGCTCTATGCATTTTACCCCATTACCCCACTATCCATCGATTTTTGTTTTAAATGACAAAATTTACGTAAAATGATTTTTGTATTACCATTTCTGGTAAAAAATATTCGGTAACATCACTGCATACGTAAGCAACTCACCTCATGTGATTACTAATATTCATAATCAGGGTGTTGATTCCCAACCTATTCTTGTTGCATGAATTAATGTCCCTTTGGAGATAGTGCTGCTATTTTAGTGTATCTTCCAGTTTTACCCTGTGACGTTTCTCTGTAAATGATAGAAACCCTAATTACTTCTATCTATTGATATGCTATTCCTGTAATGATGATACATTGTTAGAATATTCTGGCTACTCAACTTTATATGGGTGTCCTATTGTTGTGGATGAATGTTCACCGAACGAATATCCAATTCCTATTTAAGTAATCAAAATCTTGGAATTCGCAATTGAATTATTGAATTAGCAACTGTGCGTGTAACAATAGTGACTACTTATATATGACACAAAAATACCTTATTTGTTCCTTTGCTCGCAAATGGCAACACAAATTGAAACTTTGGCCCTCTTCTAATTTCAGTTCTTGTTCAAGCATCTTTCTTGTAGCACCTAGTACATACCCACTTTCCATGCTGCGCTATATGTACCTTTCTCGTTGCTTGTCTCCTACTCTCCTACACATGAGCAATTTTACATTCTGTGAGGCTGGTAAACTGAGCTCTGTGTCTGGCATATTTCCACCTTTTTTAAGATGCATCTGATCTGTGCCTGCATCTATGCTAGAATCCGTATGCCTTATGTTATTGGCTGTTATTGTTAAAAATGTCCTGCACCTATGTCAGAACACAATTACCCTTGTCATTGACTGCTAATGTTGCACTTGAAATGTCACTTGTCCGTTCCTTTGAGTTATGAGGGAGAAGGATGAGCAGAGGGTAACCAGGGATTATTTATCCCTTCATCTCTTTGGTTTGGTGTTACAAATTTGTAAAGCTGCACAACCTTTCAGATAAGGTCACTCTTCGCCATTAGGTTTGTGCTAAAAATGTAGGTGTAGCAGGGATGATTATCAGATTCTAAAGGTTTGTCACTTTATGTTTCTTCCCTTGTTGCTGATAGAGTATACCTGCAACCATAGCGCCCATGGAAGTTGGTTTTAACTCTATGCAATAGTCATAAGCCCTGTTTGGAGCCAATGTCATATTAACTGGGATTGAAAGACATCCGCAAACACAACCACCTTTGCATCAGGAGACTTGCTCACAAGTACATTCTCAGAGCCTGGCTCCAACATCATAATCTGCATTTGCAATCTCTTCACACAGCATCATGGAATAAATCACTTTGGGATTTCCCTCACAATTATGTATGATAATTCACGTGCCTAGACACCAAAGCAGTAGCATTCACTGTCAGAACATTTTGCTCTTTGCCGAAGTCTGTTTGATGTACAAATTGAATAAAATGGGTGTTTCAAATGCCTTTTCACAAAAATACAACACAGTGCTTTAACATCATCAAAGATCCACATTTAGCAGACCTTTTGAGCATTGATCAACTAGCTCCCAGAAGAAGCTAAAGAAATACACCCAATCTCTCCTCTCTAAACTTTGGAGAGTGATAGTTTTTCCTGACACTGTTACGCTCACCTGGTCTCTGTGGAGGCATCTGGGCACGGTCGCAGCCCTCGCAGGGATGAAACTCCTGCGTCTGTGTGGGGAACTGCCGTGATGATCAGTGCGGTTCCTGCATGAATATAAGGGTTGCCATATGAATATGCAGCCTGTGGTCCCTGACCCCTTCTCCAGACCTCTTCTCCCTGGATGTGGCTTCCCTGGGGTTGCACTACTCTTGAGGCCCACCTGCTAAATGATGATGATGAGCTCTCCGTCCTGCTGCTTCTGGCAGGGTCCCTTGTTGTGGAAGTCCAGGCCAGCTGCGACTAGTCCACTTCTCTTGTGGGTAAGTGTTGCCCTTGATCCCACTTACCCGCTTGTCTTCCAACTGTTGTAGTTGTAATTGTATTTGTAAAGTTTGTTCTCTGTCCTTTGTATGTAATGTCTCTTTTCTCTGCTCTCTCCCCTTGCAGGTGGTGTAGCAGTGCCAGTGGTAGCTGCGGTAGAAGAAGCGGAGCCGGCGGTATGGAGGAGCGGGGCTGAGATGGTCTGCCAGCTGGTAAGTAGCCTTTAATGGTGCCTTAGGGTGCGCGTTGGGTTTTAAATGCGGCGCGACCTGGGTTGGGTGTTTTCGGGAGGTCTAACCTTGTCTTGTCTTCTTTTCTCGTTTCAGGACTTCGGCTTCGTAGGACAGAGAGCGCAGGTGCTCCGGCGTCGATTTGGGATCTGCCAAGAAGATGGAGTGTTGCCGTGAGATGCGAGCCAGGGTCCAGGTAAGGATGCTGTTTTTGCAAGATCACGAGGTAAGTAGCTGGTCCAGGTGGCGGTGAGCGTCACTGTCATGGTCATGAAGTCAGGGGCACAGGCATACAGGGGTCGCATGCACAGGAGACCTGAGTGGACACTGTCCTGGCTTTTGGCGCCAGGCTCATGAACAAAAGTAAACAAGAACATCCATTTAACACCAAAAAGCTTTTATTATGGACATAGCACTTCAGATGTATTAACCTTGAACATTGCATCCATTAAGCAGGATGCATTAAACTTGAACATTCCATCCATTAAGCAGCCCCAAGTGCATTCTTGGGTGTGGCTGCTAATGGATTGCCTTTGCATGTGCTCAATCTATAGGAGTGGCAGGGTGTGACTGGTAAGCCGGCCCTAATGGGCGTGCCCACGATCTCAGTTATATAAGCTGCCCCGATCGTCAAGTCAGACGCTTCGTGTTATTCTGCACTTGAATGCAGCGTAAAGCTCACCTTCGCCTGAGGTCAGACTTACCTATGAAGATCCAGCATACTTACCAACTGGGGGAAGCTGTTCTTAACTGTACATCTCTTTGGCGAATCAAGTATTCATCTTTACACTTTCCGGAACACTGAAATCTTCATCTTTGCAACACAGCACGACACACTCCATCGTTGACAGCAGCGTCTGCAAGGAAAAACAGAAGACAAGGTTAGGCATCGAAAATACAGTCAGTTTAAGGTTGCGCTTTGCCATACTTTGCGTTTTTCCTTAAACCATCACTTACCTGCTGTCGAACATTGCGGTAGTATCCATCTTCCATCCAGACGTGTCTCGCGTCTCACAGCTGCATTGAGGCTGCATTTCCATCTAAGGGAAGAAAACAGAAGAGACATTATTGCGGGTAAAAAAAGGAGCAACAATTAAAGACATTAAACAGAACGAACAGCATCACAAGAGCTCAAGAAAGACTTACCAATCCTAAGGAGAAGCATAGTCACAGCTGTACTGGACTAATCCTTATCAGGGATCAGTGAAGGAACTAGATCCCATTCGATGCGCCCCTGCCAGAAGTAGCAGGACAGAGAGCTTATCTTCCATAATTCTCAGGTGACCTTTGTGGGCCGGTGGATGCTCACAGAAACCATACTTTGGGGTAAAGGGTGTTAAGCAGAATTATATGTAGTACCCTTTGGGAACACCACACACCATTAAGACTACAAGTGACAGTACAAATTCACCTTTGGTGTAAGCCTGTACCTCAGAGTAAAGTGGTAGCGATGGATGAGGAGTCGCCAGACTTATCTCAAGAGCAAGTGAGCAGTATCAATAATTACACAAAGGACAGCAATTACCATCATTCAAACAAACACTGACTCAAGGTTTCTGAGTAAAAGAATATACATTGATGTACACATCAGTTGTATAACATCTTACTAAAGTAAAGCAGTTGAAAAATCAAAATCTTAAAACACCACACCACTCCCAATAGATTCTGGACAAGTTAAACTCAAAATGAAGTATGAGCAAAATGTCACTCCGGTAATTTAAAAAGGGAGGGAAAGACAAAATTAGGTAAAAATTGAGCAGCACCAACAGGTAAGTAAGCAGGGCAATCTAGAAAGAGGGACTAGAGTGATAGAATCAAATCAAAAAGGCTTAGGGCCAAAGTCAATAGGACAAAAGTCTTTTGCTCAAGATCACACAGTTCAGGGTAGTTTGCAGTTATGTCTTTGCCAAGAGTTCTGGACGAAGTTGGTCAGCAGAAAAGTTAGTTTAAGGAGTAGAGAAGGACAAGCCCTTGGATTCGCAAAAGGTTTCACACACCTTCACCGTGGCTGGACGAAACAAACAACCGGATTTGCACATTACTTTTAAATGGAGAGGAAGCTGTAGCTGAGGGGGACGTTCATGGCAGTTCCTGCAGGATCACAGTTCCTGAAGTAACTGTCGGACTGACATGAAGTTGGAAGACTGGAGGGCCATGCACTGCCCAGTGAAGAAACCAGCAGCAGAGCAAAGCAATGAATAAAAGGTGCACTCCTTAAAACCCAATCAGGGTCTGACCTTCCTGGCTATCCGGTTCACTGCAGCTCTGTACAGCAAATTCAACCAGAGGAGGGAGTCCAGCCTTGCAGTTTGGGCAAACTGGTTGTTCCCACCAGCTCAGGGGAAGAAGATTCCTGGTAGATCTTCTCTGTCGTTGGAGCTTGAAGATTCAGACTTGCAGCAGGGCTTCACCGGGTGGTTCAGTCATTGTAGGGGTCCTCTTCTGTCAGCTCCTCATCGTTTTTTTCGGTCCAGAGGCGGCTCTGCCTTTCCAATCCCAGAGACCTGCTTTTTACGTAGTTTTACTCCATTTACACAGCATGGCTATCAATCACACAGCAGGTGGCTGTCCTGCCGGGATAGTCACCTAGCCAATCAAACAGGAGTGTGACTTGGGTTACCAAGGGAACCCATGGCAGGGGTCCTAAAACCCCTCCCTCACATCCTGCCTACCCAGACTTTCAGACGCCTAGGCGAAAAGACGGTGAACAAAGGAACCAAACCTGGTTTGGCGTGCAGAGTAAAACACAAGAAAGACATTTTCAAAAAGAAATGGTGAATAAACCCACCCAGAAACCGTATAAAAACCTATATGGTCTAGCGGGTTTAAGTTTGAGGCTATCAAGATAGCCTAAAACAATACCAAGGTTATTTAAGATAACATTTAAGATAACCGCAGTAGGAAAAATAGGGTAGTTACCACTGCCACAAGCCAAATCTTGATGAAAAGAGAGCAAAACTATGCTCCAAGAGAAACAGAAAAAAAGGGATAAATATTAACCCTTTCCAGTACTCTATGTAAGATAGGGTGTACTAGGTCTGTGGAATTTAAAGGGCTAATAAAGTTAATGGCAACTTTACATGTTCTGGGAGACAGTAGTCAGTCCCAGAAAATGGAGTCCGAGTTTTGGAAGTCGTTAGGGAGAATTCTCATAAATGGCTAATTTCTCTTACCTAATGAGTACTTCCGCAGCTTTGCTGGATTTATTTTTTTCACCTGGTAAGTGTGAACCTTTTCCCACTCTTACATGTGTTTTGCCATGTGTGTTTTTACCATTTTGTGTGTTCTTGGGCTCTTGAGCCTCACCTACTCCATGAGCACCACTTTCCATGTGTGTTACACAGCACCTTCAGTGCAGTAACTCAGGGTTGTCTTTTAGACTTCCCACTGACTCCATTTTTCTGGGGCTGACTACTGTTCCCCAGAAACATGTAAAGTTGCCATTAACTTTATGTAGTCTTTTTTAAACCACAGACCCAGTACACCCCATCTTACATGGAGTATTGGAAAGGATTAACTCTTATCCCTTTTTGTCTGTGCCTCTTGGAGTCTTGTTTCGCTCCCTTAACATTAAGACTTGGCTGGTGGCAGTGGTAACTACCCTAACTTTTCTACCGCAATTATCTTATATAAACATGGTATTGTTTTAGGCTATCATAGTAGCCTCGAACATAAACCTGCTTGACCAAATACATTTATTTTGGCTCCGGCTGGGTTTATTAGCTATTTCTTTTTGTTAAAGTCTTTCTCGTGTTTTTCTCTGCACACCAAACTGGGGATGATTCCTTTGTTTGCTGTCTTATCGCGTGCTTCGGCACTGAAGCCCTCTTTAAGGCGCCTGAAAGTCTAGGTAGGCAGAATGTAAGGGAGGGATCTTCAGACCCCTGCCAAGGGTTCCCTTGGTAACCCAAGTCGCACTCTTGTCTGATTGGCTAAGGGGACTGGCCTTGCCAGGCCAGCCACCCTGCTGTGTGATTGACAGCCAGGCTGTATGAATGGGGGAAAACTGCATGAAAAGCAGGTGTCTGGGATTAGAAAGGCAGAGTTGCCACTGGAACGAAAGAACCACTGCAACAACTGAACCACCCGTTGAAGCCCTGCTGCAGGTCCGAAGCTTCAGAATCCGACGACAGAGAAGATCCTCCAGGAAACTTCTTCCCTTGAGCTGGTGGGACCAACCAGTTCACCCAAACTGCAAGCCAGGACCTCTCCTATGGTCGAATTTGCTGTACAGAGTTACAGTGGGCCGGATAGCCAGGAAGGTCGGTCCCCGCTTGGGTTTTAAGGAGTGCACCTTTTATTCGTTGTTTGGCTCTGATGCTGGCTTCTTTCCTGGGTGGCATAGGACCCTCCAGTCTTCCTACTTCTTGTCAGTCCAACAGTAGCTTCAAGAACCGTGAGCCTGCAGGAACCACCAGGAATGTCCGCTTCAGCTACAGCTCACTCTCCGTTTTAATGTACTGTGCAAATCCGGTTGTCCGTTTCGTTCAACCGCAGTGAAAGTGTTTGAAAACTTTTGCCAATCTGAGGGCTTGTCCTTCTCTTCTCTTTGAACTAACTTTTCTATCAACCAACCTCATCCGGAATCTGTGCCACGAACTTTACCGCAAACTACCCTGAACTGTGTGATCTTGAGCAAAAGACTTTTGACCCATTGACTTTGGCCCTAAGCCTTTTCTAGCTGATCTCCTCACTGAAGTTCCTCTTGTTCCATTGCCCTGAGTACTTACCTGTTGGTTTGATTTTATTTCTGATAACGTTGACTTTCCCTCCCTTTTAAATTGCTGGAGTGCCATTTTGCTCCCACTTCATTTTGCGAGCTTAACTTGTCTGGAATTTAAGGGAAGTGGTGTGGTGTATTTATGATTGTGATTTTTAACTTGCTTAGAATAGTGAAATGTTATACAACTGTTGACTAAATAAATATATATTCTTTAACTTAGAAACCTTGAGTCAGTGTTTGCCTGAATCATAGTAATTGCTGTCCTTTGTGTAACTATTTGATACTGCTCACTTACTCTTGAGATAGGTCTGGCTGGTCTGCTACTGCTACCACCTTAACTGTGTAGTACAGGCTTGTACCAAAGATGAACTTGTGCTGTCACTTGTAGTCTTCATTGTGTGTGGTGTTCCCAAAGGGTACTGCATATAATTCTGCCTAACACTGGTGTACAGCGGTGAGGATAAAAGTATAGTAATTACACTTAGAGTGCTGCTATTACCTTGGATCAACTAACCACAAGGCTAACATCACTAAAAAGCAATATTATTCATTTCTGATATGGAAAGCCACAGTCAGGAGACCCTCCTGAGTTACACTGATGATTATTTAAGAAACATGTGTAAAGAATGGAAACTCTCTGCCAAAGGCAAAAAGATTGAATTAGTTGAAAAGTTGTTAGAGAACCAAAGCCTGGGGAGTGGGTCTGAAATGCCTGACTCTAGCAAATGTGGAAAGTATTGAGGATGATGCTATGTCTGCTAGTGATGAGTTGGAAGAGGTAGATGTGTCTCTTAATGTAGGCCTCTCTGCTCCCTGCCTGCTCAGCAACATCACCCCTTATTCACTGGGACCCCCGCAGGTCCTACACTCAGTCTTGAATTCATTGCTCTAGAGAAAATGAGCCTGAACTGGAATTCAAACGTTTAAATGCTCAAACTGAACAAAAACACCAAGAACTTAAGCTCAGAGAAATGGAGTTGAATCATGAACTTGAAATGAAAAAATTGTCTCTTGAAAATGCTTCTCTCCCAGAGTCTTCTAGGTCTTCCAGTCCTAAGAGACCCTGTATGCCTAATGAAAGTGTCGGTATGTATGAGGTTAAGCTTGATATTTTAGATTGGTTGGCAATGTTTGAATATAACCATAGTATTCAAGGTCTCTCCGGGAATCAATTGCTTCCCTGGCTCTTCTCTACGCTACCCACTGTTGCATCTGATGTTGTGTTGGAGTTGGGCGTGGTGGATAGGATGGATTATGAGTGTGTGAAGCTAGCTTTAATTGCTAGATTCGGGAAGACACCTTCCCAGTACCTTAAGAGGTTTAGGACCCTCAAAAAGCATGATGTTACCCCTTGTTCTACCTGGGAATGTGAGTGTTTGACAAACTTAGATGGTTGGATTAAGGGTTACAGAGGGAACACTTATGAAGGAAAGAGACATCTTGTAATGTTGGAGTCTATTTTTGATGTCCGCTCTCCTGAGCTCAGACAGCACTTGGCTGATTCTAAGGAGATAGATCCAAAGAAGCTAGTTAAGGCTGCTGACTTGTGGGTCACCAACAGGGACACTCACAAGGATTCTGGGGCTACTCAGAATAATGATGAGGGGAAACAGCCAAAGAAAGACAACAAAGAGAATTCTAATACCTTCAATAGAAAAGAGGGCCACAAACAGCAGCATAAGGGTAAACCACAAGGGAGACCAGATCAGGCTAGTGTACCATCTTGGCCCAAACCAGATGGAGGTCATAACAAACCCCAATTCATCAAAACATTTGGGAAATATGTTTGTGGGTCAACTGACCATGTGAAAGGGGATCCCAGATGTAATGGTAAACCTTCAGGGGTCCACACTGTCTCCTTAGCCTTCTCCCCAGAGGAAGAAGTCCCTAAGACAAGTGGAAACCTTCACCACTGGCTGATGAACCCATGCGAGTCTCAGCTAGTGTTTCCTAAGTGTCCCTGGGCTTGTGGGGACAACATAATTTAGATATCTACAATTCCATCCCAGATAATACTAAAGAGTATTATAAAGATAGTGTTCTTGTGAATGGTCAGGAAACCCCTGCCATCAGAGACACTGGAGCCAGCATAACTGTGGTGAATTAATCATTTTTCAAGGTTGAGGATGTTGCTAAGGCACCCACACGCCTCACCAAGTTAGCTGGAGGCCCTGTGCAAATGCTTTCCCAGTTACCAGCTCTCATCCAGTGTAATGATATGACTGTCAAGATACCTGTTAGTGTGAAGAGTGAAATGCTTGGGAGAGTCCTGTTGGTTAATGACCTTAAAACTCTTGGAGTTGTGTCAAGCACCCCCAGGCCTCCCAGTAAAAGGAAACAGTAGCTCACAAGGTCTGCAAGGGAGAGAACCTTGAGAGGCTCTCCATAGGCAATGATAGAGGGAGCTACCACTCCCACACCACAGGAGTTGCTCACTCTTATTTCTAGAAAAACAGAGGCAAAGGGGAAATCCAAGACCTCAAGGAAAAAGTCAGACAGCACCCCTGTGCTACTAACAAGGACATCACCTAGAGGGTGCAAAGTCACACCTGTTACTCCCCCACCTGCTGAGGCAGAGTGTGAGGTGTAACCTTGTGTGGTTGAGCCAGCATTTGAAGACTCAGACCTGGAAGAAGACACTGTTTTAGTTGGAGATCTTGACCCTGTTGAACATCCTGAGCTGCAGTCTTTACTGGCAGAAGGTGGACCCAACAGGGCAGACTTTAGCACAGGACAGAGAGAGTGTCCAACTCTTTTTTTAATTTTAGTTTATTACAATCTTTTAAAAACAAATCCATTCAAAAACGCATTCCTACAAAGCTCCACATTACTTCCTTTTCTTACAGTGGAGTTTCAATCGTCTTTCAGTCAGTTGCTTCATTTTTCGCTTTTAGTAATCTTGCTATCACTTCCAGAAATGCAATTATTGCAAAAGTTAATTTTTTGTTTTCTCCTCTGTGTATGGCTCTCCATCATTCTTCCTCAGTATGTAGAGCGTTTATCTATCTCTTGCACCATATACCTAGTTCTGTCCTCTCTTAAACTCGGGCAGGTTAGTACCAGATGCTCCAGTGTATCTTCTCCAGATTTGCAGAGTCGACATATCTCATCTTCCTTCATTCGTTCGTTCACTTCTTTGGAGCAAGGTCTCATTTGATTCCCATTCGTTTAGTCTGAACAGCAAGAAGATTCTTCTTCTTCTCTTGCATGGAAATTGCAACAGGTATTTTGGGAGTTCTTTCAATTTCTTCGCTTTGAAAGGAGCATTTTGCATTCTTTTATGTTGCCTTCTCTTATCTTGTGTCTCGATCCAGTCCCGTGTTAGCAGTTTTTTTTTACTGCATCTGTATTCCGGACTAGAGTTTGTGTATTAGTATTAAACTGATCCAAGATTGTTTCACATGTTGCTTTCCAGATTTTAAAGAGTCCCTCTCTTTTTTCTTCTTTCTTTTGTATTAGGATACTGAACTGTGGAGTGATGTTAGACCCTACAATTTTTCAATAGAGGTTTAGTGCATTCCATGTCACAGTAGTATGCATATATGATAGGCTTAGTTCATACCTCATACAGGCAGTTGGAAAGCCGTTAGGCAGTTTGAGTATTCTTCGCCAGATTACATGTTCACATCTTGTCCAAAACTCTTGGCTGATTCCAAATAGCACCTCAGCTCCATATGTCAGTGAGGGGAGTATTTTATTTCGATAGAAGCGCACAACTGGGACCATCGAGAACTTTCCGTATTTTGCATGGAGCTTTGAAGCTTGGGCTGCTAGTTGGTTGCATTTGGACACTAGCTTTTTGACCATTGGCTCGTCACAAATGATAGCACTTATTGTTATGCCCACATATTTTGCTTCCAATACAACTTTGATGACTTAATTGCCTAGCTTCCATTGGAAATTTCCGCTTTTGTTTAGGTTCCGTCCACCTTGTAAGTTTTTCAATACAAGGATCTCTGTTTTCTGTATGTTAATATCAAGTCTGTTTGTTTCAATGTATGCTTTTAAGGCATTGATCTTTCTTTGGAGCCCAATTGCCGTTAGATCCAAGATTGCTATGTCATCCGCATATAGAATCATGTTAATTTGTTCCTCGTTGATTTCTTCTGGTTGAGTGGGCTGAACCTTGACTATTCAGTAATACGCTGAATCACTATTGCGGATAATCAGCGTTTGGGAGGTGCACAAGGAATTTGTCGGGATTCGGGGCAGAACAGAAAAAACCTGACCCTAATAGATGGGAGTTGCAACAGCTCTATTGGGGCGCCCTCCTATCACTGAATACTCAAGATTCAGCCTACTCAACCAGAAGAAATCAGACCACATACAAATCAAGTATGAGCCTTTAGCCCTGAAGAAAGTGGTGACATTCATCGCTATACCACTGAAACCGGTCGGCTTCCTCTGTGACCTGAGTAGCTAAATACGGATCAGGAAGATCCCTACATCAGACCGCTTTTCCGACCCCGACACTGATCGGGGATCGTCATTTTTGACCTAACTGGGAAACTGAGCTTATGTACAAAAACAGATCTCCAAAATGTCCCCCCCCCAAAAATAGGAGTTACCTTTGATGACTAGCCATTGCTGACTAGTTATGGTCGAGGTTCAACACTCTACATTTTTAACTAGTTGCAAATTCCAAAAAACGCAAATAAAACTTTAACTGTTTATTTGGAAAACCACGTAGAAAATAAACCTCAAATTGTGTGGAACCCTGAAGGAAAAACTCAGGAATCTATTAACCACAGACTAACCCCAAAAGAGAAGCAATAATAGAATGAATGTGACTTGAATTCGAGTGTGATATAATGATAGGGAAGATTTGAGGTGTCAATTCCCAATCCAGGTTCTAATTTTGTGGATATCCCTTAATAAATCACCAACAATCGTCAAAGATGCATGCTGTAGAAGCGCACATCGACAGCGGAGCAGTTGGGAACTATATAGATCAAGAGTTGGCAGCAGAGATGGGGCTCCCTTTGTGTTCTAAGTCTACCAGGGACAAGGTGACTACTGTGGATGGGACAGAAATCGCCTCCGGACCAGTAACCCAGTGCACAGCAGTAGTAACCTTGCTGTGCCAGGATGGACGTCGGGCGTGTATTTCGTTTGATCTTATGAAGGCAACTTAGTTCTGGTTGATACTAGGGATGCCATGGTTGGTTGCTCACAACCCTTTGATAGACTGGCGGGCACGGAAATTAACCTTCTCCAGCAACTTCTCCCTGACTTGCTACTCTCCTGACCCGGAACCCGACTCCTGTGTCTCCAAGACTTCCAATAAGAGAGCCTCTACTCTGGGAGTAACTAATACTTTGCTAGACGAATATCGTGACTTTCAGGACGTATTCCAAAAAGACCAGGCTAACACATTGCCGCCGCATAGGTCTTATGATTGTCAAATTGACTTTATTCCTGGGGCACAAATCCCTTGCGGCAGGATATACGCTGTTACCGAACCAGAAAACCTTCACCTGAAATCCTATTTGGACCAGTACCTTGCAAACGGATTTATCCGCCCATCTAAGTCCCCAGCAGCCAGTCCTTTGTTCTTTGTACCGAAAAAGGAAGGGGACTAGAGGACCTGTATTGATTACCGTGCAATAAACCAGATAACTGTGAAGAACCGCTACCCCTTGCCTCTTATCCCGGAAATGCTAGACCAAGTCAAAGATGCCCAGATCTATACCAAATTAGACCTTCTGGGAGCATACCACCTGGTCCGGGTCAGAAGCAGAGACGAGTGGAAAACCGCTTTCCCTACCAAATATGGCTTGTTTGAATATCAAGTCATGCCTTTTGGCTTATGTAACGCTCCTGCAGCGTTTCAATATTTCATGAATGATGTCTGGAGAGAACTGATTAACGTTTGCGCCTTAGTGTACATTGATGACATCTTGGTCTACTCTGCTTCAAAACAAGATCATATCAGGCATGTTCGTTCAGTCCTCACCAAGCTCCGCCAACATCGTTTGTATGCAAAGCTGGAGAAATGTTTTTTCACTCTGTTCTCAAAAGCGGTTCTGAAACACAGCTAGGGATAGACAGACTCCTTGCTCTGTGAACATATATGTTTCCCCATTTATACAAAAAGAAGTCCTATTTGCTATTTAGGTGTCCCCCTTCACTCTTCCCACATCAAGTGGAACATCTTAATAATGATCACAGATTTTATTAGTCATCAAACAACAAATTTCATAAAACAATCATAAAAATGATCATAGTACATAAAACACATACAAAATGCTAAAACAACACAAGTAGAATCACCATGAGTGAGTCGTAGTACAGTAATTCTTAAAGGATCAAAAATGTGTAACCAACTAACACTTTGATTCCACTGCCTCACTAATTTCAGCTTGTTACTTATTAGTATGTCTAGAAAAACCCGACTTGTACAAGTTTCTGTCCTTTTTGTACAGCAATGTAGGACATTCTTCAGGGGAATGTGTCTTGTGTCGATCTTTAAAATCTTCTTTAGTAGGGGAGAGTGCCCTGTTAATCAAAAGGACACCCTATTAGTTCTGAATTTTCAATATTAATCTCTATTTACTTTTTTCAAACCCTCATCCCTAACAGGGCTATAGCAGTATGTTCATTATTACATACCTCGCTTTCTTTGTAATGATTCTTGGACCTTCTTTGGTTCTTGCTGCAGATTCCCAATTTCTTATGGAATTCTTGCTCTTCCTCCTCTTTACTCTAATCTAGTGTACAATGGTTGCATATTACCATAGGATACCATATGTCGTACAATATATAATCTTTTCATATATTATTTTGTATGAGTGTATATACAACTTAAGGAGAGTGCCGGACCTTCCATCCTCGATATTTGGGACCCTATACCATTAAGGCAATTATCAACCCAGCAGCCGTCAAATTGGACTTAGCACCTAATCTACAAATCCATCCGGTATTCCATGTGTCCCTCTTAAAACCATTGCAACCCGGTACACAAATCAAGACACCACCTCAACCTATACTAATAGATGGAGAACCAGAATTTGAAATCAAGGGCATCCTGGACTGTGTTACTCTAGAGCCAAGTTGTACTATCTCGTCGACTGGAAGGGGTTTGGGCCTCAAGATAGATCCTGGGAAACCAATGAGAATATCCATGCACCACGTCTGATCAAGAAGTTTCATCTGAACTTCCCAACTAAACCTGGACCAGGCAGGAGACACACCTTGGGAGGGGCCTTGCGGGGGAGTGCTGTCGCGACCCTCAGCCCTGATCCCCACTGGCAAGCCCATTGGCCAGGTGGAATCAGGGCTCAGATCACTAATAAGGCCTGGCATCCACTTCTCAGGCCCTCTTGGGGCCAGTCCTGGCGCCTTTGATGCCAGGCTCATCAGTAAGGAAAGACATCTGCTTGAGGAACTACTTCATTTAGACTTTCAGCCAACATGGAGGCATCCACATAGCTTGGTTCTTAGAACCAAGCTATGCAGTCTAGTGTTTTGGGTGTGGTGGCCTAGGGACTACTTTACCTGGACTACTTTACAGCGGCTATTTAAACCACACCCGAACAAGACAACACGCTTCGCGTTACTTTGCTTCTAGCAACGTGATGCTCACCGTGTCTAGCTTTCTCACGAGCCTGGTGAATTCCGGACCTGCAGAAAAACCGTTAGCAGCAGAATCTTACCGGCATCCATCATCCTTCACTGCTTGCAGCTCATGGGCAGCTCTGTTGGTGGAGTTCACAGCCCGGATTGAAGGACCTGAGAAAAGGAGAAAGACATCATTAAAGGAGGTAGTGGAGACATTACAACCACAAAGCGCTTAAAGACTTAACCTGGTTGGTTGCTTTTCGGCCGGCATAGCTCCGGAACTCCATCTGCGCTGGGAACTCAACACGACCTATGAAAAGAGAAAAGCACAGGTCAGTGAGGAGAAGACATTGCAGCGCTACGCAAAGCGCCTCCTTACCGCATCATAGCGCTATAGTGAGTGAGAACCAGCATATCCAGTTCTCCAAGTGGACACTCCGCGCACCTAGGGAGATAAAAAAAGAGACATTTAGAACAGAGAAAAGGCATGCAAGAATTACGACGCCATCAATCGCAATAAGACCTACCTGAAAGACACTACAAGGGCAGCAGTCAGTGAAGTAACTGGACTGCCCGCGCCCACAAAAGACAACGGCCCCTGCCCAGAGAGCAGGATGGAGAGCCCACAGATTCCGACAACCAGGTGAGAAGAGAACCTGGAGGGGCTGGAAACACAAGGGAGTTGGGGGAAAACTTACCTTGGTCACCCAGTCCTAATATAGTCTTCATTTCCAGGCAGAATCCCATCGACACCGAGACCACACCAGGGAATCATTGGGAAGGGCACCAATGACTAACTGGCTGGGTGGCATCCCCGTGGATACCAGGTGAGCGTAACACTGTTTTTTCAAGGATCTTTTTTTCCCCACAACTTCAGGGTCGTATACATGTTTTCTGACATTGCCATTTTGATTTTGTTGCATTGGAACTTTATGTACCTGTAAGAGCGTATCATACTCGATCTTTTCTCTTTCCTCTTCATTGTTCCGCTTTTTTAGTTGGACTGTAAGGTCTTTTATCTTCATCTTACTCATTCTCAGTCGATTGCCATCAGGCACGACTTCAATTTTTTGTTCCCATTTCTCAGTCATTTCTGATCGTTCCATTTTGAAGGAGATAATTATGAGGTTGTGGTCACTTAGACCAGTTTTAGTGACTTTCATATTTTTGATCTTGGTTGTCATCTCTTTTGATGTTATGAAGTAGCCCAGTATTGATTTCTGCGGACCTCTTTCCCAGGTAGCTTGCGCCGGGATGTCGCCTAGAGTGCTGCCATTTAAAATGTCCATGCTCCGGGCATCTAATTCCTCCCAAATTACATTCCTAAGATTTTCTGAACGGTTATTTTTAGTTCCATTCTCAGGTGTTATTAAGAGGTCCATGTTGAAATCACCACATAAGATGATAGAGGCATTATCTTCGGACTCATGTTATCTCATCCACTAGATTGCATAATTGGTCAACAAATACAGTGGCCCTCATTACAACTGAGGTGCTAAGTGCACCAACTTTACCACCATGGTGTAAACTATGTTTACACCATGGTGGATGGCGGATTTACCGCCCCATTACAAGGTGAGTGGGGCGGTAAACGCCCATTTCCCATTTTCCCTTCCCCATTCCCATTTTTGCCCCATGGGGCATAATGGGAGTGGGAAGGCGCTAATTACGGCACCGTAAATTACGGTGCCGTAATTAGCACCAAGGTGCCTTAGCACCATGGAACTTAACGCCTGCAAAAAGCAGGCGTTAAGGTGGGAATCAGGCGTTAAGGGTTAACGGTGGCGTTAACCCTTAACGCCTGAGTTGTAATGAGGCCCAGTTTCTCTAACCGCTTTATGTTGCCAGTATATGTTGATTATGTGTATCACTGTTGTGGTAGAATCCTTCCTTCTTTGATTTGTCACTGTGGTCATTTGAATATAGGGGCTAAGGTTTTTGGTGGTTTTGATTCGTAAGCCACTTTTTCTTCTGACCAGCGTGAACATTCCCGACATAGGTCGACCTTTGTCTTTGCGTATTGCTGGAGTGAAAGCGAGATCAAAGCCATCCACTAGAGGGGGGTTGATAAACCATGTTTCCTGGCAGCAGATTATGTTCAAAGGCTGTAAAGTGCTATTCGAAGGACTCAGCAAATGGGCAAAGCCACGCGTGTTCCAAGAGCCCATTTTTTTCACATTTCTAGCTGTATCGTCCTTATGTTAACTGCGTTTAGTAGAGTGCAAAGCTCCCGCCATCCAGGTCCAGCTGTTATCAATAGCACCTCTTACCTGCACTTCCTCCACTTGATTCACACTTTTTCTGCTGTTTTGTGCTTCGATAGTCACTCTAAGAGGCTTTTTAGATTAAATCAATTCTGCAATACTTTCTACATTCCAAACTGACTCGTCATTAGTTGCTTTTTGAGTGGTTTCGGACTCATGCCTATTTTTTGAGCTTTTTGTGGAACCTGCCAATGATGCGCAGTCCCTTTTCCCCATGTCACTGTGATGGTGAAGATTTTTCTCGGGTTGTTCTTTATTAATTATCTTTTCTATTGAGAATCCGAGATAAAATAGGTTCTCGGCATTTCTCAGAATAAGATTGTGCACAACCTCTGAGTGTATATGTAGCACTACCCTGTCTAAGGTTGAGTCACCCATGAATTCTACTCTTTTGATGTCGTTTGATGATATCATCTTAATGTCAGATACATGGTTTAAGAGTTGCAGGACATTAAAACGGTTTAGGATGAGACCATCATCTTTTGGTTCAGTTCTTTTGAGTAGAATACGCAAGTTAGATTCGCTGATGATCGCTTTGCCACAAGCTTTATATCTTGTAGGCTTCGGTCTTCTGTCTACTCTCCATTGCTTCATCGGTGAATTCAACATCTGAATTTCTCTTTGAAGATGGGCCTTCTCGTATCATGACACCTTGTGTATTTTTTTTTTCTCTTTTCCATTTGCGAGGATGGTTTTTCTTCAGTATTTTGTGTCTTTATCGTGTCTCCCAACATTCGCCACCATCGAGACTCACGTGACTTTCGTGTCCCTGCACACGAACGGCGGCGATCTCCTGCCAAACAAAGGAGACCCGTACGTTACGGCCCGAGGGATCTTCGCCCCTTCCTTCACTGGCACCTCCCATGGAGGTTTTCGCACGACTGGCGCTGCCGATTGGGCACACACAGAACCGCACGTCACGTGACAAGGCATCCACAACGGCCTTCGTCATCATCACGGGTCATGTGACACAGACTTTTCACGTTCCCCTCCCGTGATGTGAATCATGTGACCTTCCACACAAGTTAAAGGGAGCAGAGAAACACGGAAGCACCGCTTCACAGCTGCTTCCTTCACGGACTGCTTTGGCGTTTTTGGATATTTTTGCTACCACGATTACTCGACCACGGAACTGTACACGGATTGCCTCATCTCTGTCCCGGATATCACGCTGTTTGTCTGCCTTGCTGGAAACACCCCTGGATTGCCATTCTGTTGGGTTCCATTGTCTACTACTGGTTTCTTGACTCGGAATTGTTCACTGGACTGCCCCACGGATATCCTATTGAATACTGAATTTTTGGTTATTGACCCCGGAACTGCCTTTTGGACTGCTCACGGATTGTCCCACGTATTTGCCTCAGAGGTTTTCCCATCTCGAGTCCTGTCAGAGACACAACCGACCAGTGCCTGCTGTACCCCCACTACTCCTGCATACATCTCAGGCCACCCTCTCCTTCACTTTCGGGTAAGCCCATTTCTGCTATCCTATCATATGGCATTGTTGTTCATTCCCTGTGTTGATTAACCCTCCGTTGCCTTACAGTGGTCAGGGGGTCCTTTGGCGTTTCTGGTTCCTGATAAGACGACATTCTCCACCTGTGACTTCAAGCGCTGCACGGGCAGTGTTATTATTTCCTGTCTGTGTGGTGCTTGGGGACGGAGGTAGTACTAATCTGCACGACCATCAAGAGCTAGACAGACTGTGAAGCCTTTTTTTTTTGGTCGTCCAGATTATGAATACCTCGGCCAAGGACCCTGTGACCGCTCTAATGCAGGCAGTCGCGGCCCTTAGGTCAGACATGGCCGCAGCCACGACTGCCATTCACCATCGCCTTGACGCCCTACAGAGTGCTCGTCACCCTTTACCCGAGGACACTGACTTTGGGGACACCCCAGCCCATGATCCTCCATCTTCCACTCCACCCACCATCCCTACACCCTTGGTTCTCCCAACCCCGTTCCCACTTGCAGCCCCGGAAAGATACCAGGGTGACCCAAGGAAGTACCGAACCTTCATAAATCAGTGCAAGCTCCATTTTCTATGTCGACCCCAGGCATTTCCGGACTCTATTACTAAGGCAGCTTTTCTCCTCTCTCATCTGTCGGGGGTAGCGGCCACCTGGGCGAATCCCTTATTGGAAAATGACCACCCTGCTCTTTATGATTTTGACCTCCTGATTAATGAGATGGCCAAGGTGTTCGACACTAGATACAAGGCACATTCCCGAGATCTGGAATTACTCGATCTTACACAGGGCAAACAAACACTCATCGAGTACATCGCTCGTTTCAACCAACTCTCTGCAGAGACCTCATGGCCGGAGAACAAAAAAGCTATCGTGTTCTACAGGGGCCTCTGCAGTGCAATGAAAGATGCTCTTTCTGTGGTTCCCTCTCTCCCGGCCGTTTTTTCGGACCTGGTGGACCTAGCCCTGCAGGTAGACGCTCGACGTTCAGAGCGGTGGGCAGAAGCCGGTTTTTCCATGCAATCACCTTCTTTGGGGGACACAAAACCCGAACCCATGCAGAAAGGGGGAATACGTAGTCCTATAACCCAGGCCGAGCAACAGCGCAGAAGGACAGATAATGCCTGTTTCTACTGCGGCATCAATGGGCACTACGTCAAGGAATGCCCCCGTCGCCCAAGAAACAAGAATCCGGGTTTTCTGAAAGCTCGCCCTTGAGACCGGGGGGACAGGCGAGCATTTCTTTGACCCCCACTGAGCCCTCATTCGGTCCCATTAGACCCATCATTGTCCAGGCTCTATTGAAACCCACCGGGAATTGCATTCACCCAGTGCATATAGTAATTGATTCAGGGGCCACGGGTTGTTTCATAGATATCACACTGGCCCATCACCTCAACTTGCCTCTGATAACCAAGGAGTACCCAGAACCCGTGCAAGCGGTGGACGGGACCTCCCTTGCTTCTGGCCCGATCAAGCATCAAACCGCTCCTCTAGAAGTGGTGATCCAGGACACCCACAAGGAAACCATGTCCTTTGATCTCATCGCCACACCACAATTCGGGATCATTCTGGGTATACCATGGCTTAGGCAACACAACCCGTTTATTAATTGGGGCACTGGACAAGTCTCATTTGAGTCCGAGGTCTGCCAACATTACTGCTTAACTGAACCCGAAACTATCTCCAACCCTGCTAGTGTTCTTGGGGCCTTGGCTGCTTTGCACATGAACGATGGGAACCATCCAGTTGCAACACCACATACCGTTGGAGCCGTTCAGACTGGAATTCCCAGCGAATACCATGACTTCCTGACTGTTTTTGACAAGGCCTCTGCAGAAGGCCTGCCACCCCATAGGCCATATGATTGCCCTATTGATTTATTTCCTGATGCCCCGATACCGAGAGGCAGGATTTATTCACTATCACAGTCGGAGGAACAGGCCCTAAAAGAGTACATACAACAAGCCCTGCGGGTAGGTCACATCCGACCCTCCAATTCACCGGCTGCCAGTCCCATTTTTTTTGTCCCGGAAAAAGAGGGTGACCTACGACCCTGTGTGGACTATAGGCGTTTAAACGCCATCACCGTGAAGAACCGTTATCCCATTCCCCTCATCTCCACGTTACTAGACAGGTTAACACATGCATACATCTACACCAAACTGGACCTCCGGGGGGCATACAATCTGGTTCGCATGCGTCAGGGGGATGAGTGGAAGACTGCGTTTTGCACCCGACAAGGCCTTTTTGAATATACGGTAATGCCTTTTGGCTTATGTAATGCCCCAGCCACCTTCCAGCGCTTCGTCAACGAAGTGTTCAGTGACATCTTAGACGTTTACGTCGTGGTCTATCTAGATGACATTTTGATTTTCTCCCCTTCTCTGGAAGACCACATCGTCCACGTTAGGGAGGTTTTGGCTCGTCTACACAAAAACGCCTTGTTCGCCAAACCCGAAAAGTGCCTGTTTCACACTAAGGAGGTCGAATTCCTGGGGTTCCACCTAACGCCTGGGGGTCTATCTATGAACCAGTCAAAGGTTCGTGCCATCACGGATTGGCCTGCTCCAAAGACCCTCAAGCAGTTACAATCTTTTCTGGGTTTCGCTCATTTTTATCGGAGGTTCATAGCTGGTTTCTCCTCCATAGTGGCTCCCCTTACCGCTCTTACCAGTCCGCTGGTTCCGTTCTCTTGGACCCTGAAACATCAGCAGGCGTTTGAGGAGCTAAAAACCAGATTTGTAACAGCTCCCGTGCTCCAACACCCAGACCCTGAACTCCCATTCATCGTGGAGGCGGATGCTTCCTCTTTTGCTTTGGGTGCAGTTCTTTCCCAGCCCTGTCCAGCCACTGGTCGTCTGCATCCCGTGGCTTTTCACTCACGGAAACTCACCTCAGCCGAGTTGCATTATACTGTCACTGAGAAGGAATTACTGGCCATCAAGGATGCACTACAAACCTGGCGTCACCACCTCCTTGGGGCCCGACACCAGACCACGATTTATTCCGACCACAAGAACCTGCAGGACCTGGCTACCCTTAAGTGCATTAATAGCCGACAGGTGCGTTGGCACCTGTTTTTCGCTGCTTATGATTTTGTAATTAGGCATAGACCGGGTGCTGTCCATGGGAAGGCTGATGCACTGTCACGTTCCCCGGGGGGGGAGTCTCTTCCGTCCTTTCCTGCCACGTTGCTGGAGGGGGGTCATGTCATTTGTGTCTGTACACCGTCCTCGTCCATGCAGTCCACCATCCGTCATTGGGTCTCCCAACATCCACACGCACTGGCGGAATGGGATCTGGTTCTTCAGGAGGGGTTACCTTTTATTCAAGACAAGCTCTTTCTTCCCACTACTGACACACGCAACCAGGCACTAGAATGGTCACACAATGCTGCCATTAATGGCCACCCGGGGCAACGTCGCACTCTGGAACTGCTAAAACGCTGGTGCTGGTGGCCATCAATGAAACGCGACGTGGAGAACTACGTAAACACGTGCTCGGTGTGTGCACAGGGCAAATCACGCAGGGGTCGCCCACTGGGATTACTCCAACCATTACCGATTCCCCCTAGACCCTGGCACACTGTCTCGATGGACCTCATCACGGACCTACCACGCAGACAAGGTTTCGACACTATCTGGGTAGTGGTAGACTCCTATACCAAGATGGCACGCTTTGTACCTTGTACGGGGATACCCTCCGCTCCTACACTGGCCCAGTTGTTTTTTAAATCTGTTTTTTGTCTCTTTGGTCTGCCAAAGATCATAATATCAGATCGTGGTACACAGTTTACATCCCGTTTCTGGATAGCCTTGACAAAGCTACTCGGCATTGATGCCCGCTTTTCCTCGGCCTATCACCCGCAAACAGATGGGCAGACTGAAAGGGTGAACCAAGCCCTCGAACAGTACTTACGCTGTTTAACCCTCCAGTACCAAGACACGTGGCTTAATCTACTACACCTGAAGGAATTTGCCTATAACAACTTCCTGCATTCCTCCACTGGCTTTTCTCCCTTTTATTCCATGTACGGTCAGCATCCCCGCACCCTTCCATTCCCTGATTTCGCTTCATCCACTACTCCTGCTGCCAATACCTGTGCCTGTGATCTAGTCTCGGTCCATGCGCAAACCCTAGTCCACTTGCGCGAAGCCCAGGTCTCCATGAAGTCCGCAGCTGACAAAAAACGGGTGGCGGCTCCCGAGTATCGGGTGGGGGATCGAGTGTGGTTGTCCTCCCGCCACCTACACATCCCTGGCTGTCGCAAGTTGCTTCCCCGGTTTGTGGGTCCCTACCGTATTGCTAAAATCCTGAACCCTGTGGCTCTACGATTGTCTGTTCCTGCCACCTGGCGTATCCATCCGGTTTTTCACACCTCCTTGCTCAAACCTTGTCTAGGTCCTACCCGTCTCACTGCCCCTCCTGCCCCTGTCTCCTTGTCCTCTCCTGATGTCTTTGAGGTCAGTGCTATTTTGGGTTCCCGCCTTATTTGGGGTCGCTTGCACTATCTCGTGGACTGGTTGGGTTACGGCCCTGAGGAACCCTCCTGGGTGCCCTCCGGGGATGTCCGGGCCCCCCGGTTGGTTGGCCAGTTCCATCGTGATCATCCATCCAGCCCACGGGGTCGTGGGCCTTTAGGGGGGGGCTCTGTCGTGTCTCCCAACATTCGCCACCATCGAGACTCACGTGACTTTCGTGTCCCTGCACACGAACGGCGGCGATCTCCTGCCAAACAAAGGAGACCCGTACGTTACGGCCCGAGGGATCTTCGCCCCTTCCTTCACTGGCACCTCCCATGGAGGTTTTCGCACGACTGGCGCTGCCGATTGGGCACACACAGAACCGCACGTCACGTGACAAGGCATCCACAACGGCCTTCGTCATCATCACGGGTCATGTGACACAGACTTTTCACGTTCCCCTCCCGTGATGTGAATCATGTGACCTTCCACACAAGTTAAAGGGAGCAGAGAAACACGGAAGCACCGCTTCACAGCTGCTTCCTTCACGGACTGCTTTGGCGTTTTTGGATATTTTTGCTACCACGATTACTCGACCACGGAACTGTACACGGATTGCCTCATCTCTGTCCCGGATATCACGCTGTTTGTCTGCCTTGCTGGAAACACCCCTGGATTGCCATTCTGTTGGGTTCCATTGTCTACTACTGGTTTCTTGACTCGGAATTGTTCACTGGACTGCCCCACGGATATCCTATTGAATACTGAATTTTTGGTTATTGACCCCGGAACTGCCTTTTGGACTGCTCACGGATTGTCCCACGTATTTGCCTCAGAGGTTTTCCCATCTCGAGTCCTGTCAGAGACACAACCGACCAGTGCCTGCTGTACCCCCACTACTCCTGCATACATCTCAGGCCACCCTCTCCTTCACTTTCGGGTAAGCCCATTTCTGCTATCCTATCATATGGCATTGTTGTTCATTCCCTGTGTTGATTAACCCTCCGTTGCCTTACAGTGGTCAGGGGGTCCTTTGGCGTTTCTGGTTCCTGATAAGACGACATTCTCCACCTGTGACTTCAAGCGCGGCACGGGCAGTGTTATTATTTCCTGTCTGTGCGGTGCTTGGGGACGGAGGTAGTACTAATCTGCACGACCATCAAGAGCTAGACAGTCTTTGATCTTTCATCCTCCTTTTTTAGTTTCTCAAGCATCCTCTCCCTTTTTTCCTTCAATGTGAGGAAATCATTGAAGGACCCAACCATTTCCCTTTTGTTATTTTCAGTAATGAACTCCTTCTTGTCAGGTGTAAAATTGGCAACCCTACGTTTCCATGTTTTAATCACATCACATGGTGGTGCAGTGCCGAGGTTGTCTTCATTGTTGTTTGGCTGGTTAAGAGAGACATTTAACATCTCCTCCTCACCTTCTGACACTTGTTCACTTGCTTCATCCTCGTCAGATATTTCATATGTAGATACATCTAGTAGGTCCTCTATAGTGGCAACTACCCCTAGTGCTCGATCATCTAGTGGGTTTTCTCTAGAATCCAAGTTTTTGTTTTCGTGTACAGTTGCTTTACCCGTTACAGTTTTAGTAGGCTCTTTAGCTTTGGTGATGTTAATGGCTGCATCGCTTGTCACATTCAGAGCCTTAAGAATTCTTAGGAACTTGCAAGAATTCTTAGAATTTGGATTTTTCCCCATTGTCATGTTCTTTGTTTTTTTCTTTATGTTTGACGTGTCCTTCTTTTCGATCATTGGGATCTTTGATTTAACAACTTTTTGTTTGTTTTTTTTTTTAAATCGGGTAGATTTCATTGATCGAATTTTCAGTAGTTTCTCTATCACGGAGGGATGTGTAGAGGTATTAAGACTTGTCGGCGCAGCTATATCATTTTGGTTTCTCCCAGAAGAGTTCTCAACTGGAGCTTTTGTAATTTCGATTAATGCCATTCGCTTTGCCTCTGCACTCAAGTTTTCAAATGACAGCCCACCGGCATTTTTAGAAGTTATTGGGGTAGACATATCTGTTTCGTTATAATTTTGATTTTGTAGCTCTCGAGCTGCAGTCGTTGGCCGGGGCATGAGATTGGGGAGGAAGCACTAGTTGTGGCTCTGCATCCAATCTCATAACACCCAGGCCATTGGTATATGTGTGGAGAGACAGGCCAGCTCGGCGCTCTTTATTTGCCTGTGATTCATTCAGATCTTTATATAGGCCATTTTGGGCAATCATGCAATCTTTTCTGTTTGCGTGGGATTTCCTTAAGATTGATAAGACTTCTTTGGCAACTTCAGCTAGCAACATTTTATCTTCACCTGAGCTTTTTATGGATCCCTTCAGTATGCCGGCTGTTATCTCGTCTTTGTGCTTGTCCTTTTGGGTCTGAATTTTCATTTCTTGTAATTTCAGCTCAACACTGCACATTTTTGTGTTTACCAGAGCAATCAGAGTGTTTTGGTCTCTGTAGCTCTCGTTGAATTGCTCATATATTTTTGCTAAGGGTGTGATGGCAATAGCTGACAGTAGATTGGGTCTCAATTCGTTAATTAGGTTTTCTGTGACTTGCCGGATACATTTTTTTTGGATCAGTGCCTTGTTATTTGTGCGTGATTTGGCATTAGTAGGTGGTCTCATGGGTCTGTATTTTCTTTGATGGTTGGTGACATCAGTCATGGAATCGTCGGTGGAGGAGTCATCAGTCGATGACTCAGATGAAGGTAATCGAAAATATTGGCTCTTTGCTTTAGAAGTTACAATATGTTTGATCCTAGGGTCAGCTGTTGATAGCTTTGTCACGTTTGGATTTCTTTTTTGTGAGCAACAGAGCTCTGTTGTAGGACTTGAGTCTACACGTCTTCTTTACGCTTGAATTTTTTTTTATCAGCATGTGGTATTTTGAAATAATCCATCCCATTCTTCCAGGTTTTGTTCCTATTTTCTGACTCATTGTCGGTGGTTACTGAAGTACTGTAATTGCAGGCAGCCGCTTTGCAGCCTACTCCTTTCTCTTTGCTCAACTACAATTTTTCAGTCATCGCCATGATGTCTTTAATGATCTGATCGGCGACAGCAATGGAGTTACGCCTATCATTATTTATTATTGGCTCATGCTCAATCTTTGTTGCACAATCAGCTGTTAGCTGCGCGCCTGAAGGCTTTGCTGTGTCAAGTTTACTTTTAATACTGTGAATGTCTTGATTAGGCATGCCTTGCTTAATGTAGGAGTTATTCAAAACAAGAAGAGATTTCTGTAACAGGTCCTCTTGAGAGGGATCATTTCTCGGCGTGTTCACGTTCGGTCCGCAAATCTGGCCGTTCTTTTTGATTGTGTCAATGGACTCGACCTCGAGTGAATCAGGTTTTTTCAGGTCTTGTGGCATTGAATTGTCTGTCATCAAAGGGTAGGGTATGTCAATCCATTTATTTTCCTCATTAGCTGTTCTCTGCGTCTGGTAATCTGAATCAGAGCCTTCTATGCAGGTCTTCTGATTTTTATGATGAACAGGTTTCGCCTATGTGTGGCTCTTGTCGCACACACATTTAAGCAGACAGGGGGGCAGTGTGGCAGTACTAGGAGCACATGACAAATAATCCTCAGTGTCAACATTTTGGGTACTGCCACCTCCGCCTGTATTATCTTCCAGTGGGTAGTTGGAATGGCATGAGTCTTTAGACAGAAAGCACTGGACCAGAGAGGCTGCCGGTCTGGGGGGGCGTGATCAAGTTTGCAAGCTGGCGTGCATCAGGGGTCCCATCGGCTGAAAGCAGTTCTCATCTCTGTTTGAAGGGCGGTCGCCCACGCCCGCGGCACGTCATCAGCCAGGCACATTGTTGCATTCGCCGCTGTGTTTTTTTTCGCCGCGTCTAAGAGCAAGAGGAGGGGGCGGGGTTCATCAAAAACCCGATCCTCTGCTTCTAACAGAGCAGGGGCTAGCAATCCATCAAACCCCTCCCCTTCCCTGCCCCCGTCTCCATCAAATGCTTCAGCGTCTCGTTCAATCGGTATATCTGAGTTGTAGCAACTAAGCTCACCTACTTGAAACTTCATTGCTGGCAATTTCAGCGTCCTTGTGGGAATCCTTGCAGGGGTGGACTCGCATCGTGTTGATTTTGCTCGCCGTCTTGTTTCCATGTTGGGCAAATGGTAGAAGTGGGTTTATTCATGCTAGGTAAACACGGTCATGGTCACCTTAACTCTTTCCTCCCCGTGCAAACCCACACAACCCAAGGAACACAAGGAACACAAAGAACACTCCCTCGTCACTCCGCGTCTCTCCGCGAGTGAGAGGGGTTTTTGTGCACTAGCTCCTCCCTGGCAATGGAGCTAGTGAAAACACTACTAGGAAAACTGCTGGCAATCCGGTCAGGAAATAGAGTGGAGAAAACAAAGAACACACCCTAGTCTCTCCAACTCTTGAAGGTCTTCGACAACAGGCTGCTAACCAACTTGATCGGCAAGCAGTTGGAAAGGACAGGTTAAGCTGGGAAGATGGCCTCTTCTACAGTGAACCTACTGAGCCTATCCCTGGGGACTGCAAAAGAATTGTAGTGCCCCTTGCTAACAGACTCCAATTCCTACAGTTCGCCCATGAGATACCTTTGGCTGGTCACTTGTGTTTCAAGAAGACCCAGGAAAGGTTCTCCCTCTACTTCTACTGGCTTAAAATGGGTGCAGAAGTTGACAAATTCTGTAGGAGTTGTCACACTTGCCAAACCTCTGGCGAGATTGGAGGCAAGAATATGGCACCCCAGGTCCTTTTGAGAGGGTGGGCGTTGACATTGTCGGTCCCTTTGACCCTCCCACATCTTAGGGAACAGGTTTATCATGGTTGTAGTAGACCATGCTACAGGATACCCATAAGCCATACCTATGAGAACTGTTATGGTTTGGCTGTGGCTAAGGCTCTACTTGGTATTTTTACCAGAGTATGGTTTCCTAAGGAAGTGGTATCCGACAGGGGATCCAACTTTATGTCCCACTACATGCAGGCCTTGTGGAAAGACTGTGGTGTCACTTATAAGTTCTCTACAGCCTACCATCCACAGACAAATGGACTGTTCGAGAGGTTTAATCGTACTATGAAGAGCATGATAGGTGCTTTAGAGGAACCCCTTGAGAAAAAGTGGGACCTTCTACTGCCATGCCTTTGGGTTACAGTCCCTTTGAACGTCTCTATGGCCATCCGGTCAGAGGTCCATTGGCCCTGATCAAGGAGGGGTTGGAGAGTGCTCCTTTCCCCAAGCCAGTCAGAGTGACTGACTATGTGATAGGTCTCCGGAGGAGAATGTCACACATGATGGCAGAAGCAAGTGATTGCTTGAAAGCAGGTCAAGCTCTGGTCAAACATTGGCATGTTCAGAAGGCCAACATGGTTGAATTTACTCAAGACCAGCTTGTACTAGTTATGGTGCCAACAAGGCAGAGGGCCTTGCAGGACAAATGGATAGGACCCTTCAGGTTGTGGGCAAACTTGGAGAGGTGAACTATTTGGTGGATTTAGGCAGACCTAAGGAGGCTCCCAGAGTCTTTCACACAAACCGTTTCAAGGCTTCTGTCTCGAGACCAGAAGTAGGAGATTTGCTTCTAGCTTGAGCTCAAGAGGAAGAGGGGAGTGAATCTCGACCTAAACTCCTCAGAGGCCAACCTTTAGATGATGAGATAGAAGGAGTTAATCTCTCTTCTCAACTGACTTCTGAACAACAGAAGGAGTGCAAGGTTATGTTAAATCAGTTTGCCTCCCTGTTTTCACTTTCACAAGGCTTGACCCCTTGGGGCCAGCATAATATCCTCATTGGTGACTGTTTACCTGTCAAAATTAGGGCGTACAGAATGTCAGAACATGTGAGATCCCACATCAAAGGAGATGCCAACAAGGTGCTTGATCTCGGGGTTATAGAGCCATCTACAAGTCCCTGGTCTAGTCCAGTTGTGCTAGTACCAAAGGCAGGATCCAAGGAGTTGAGATTCTGTGTGGACTATAGAACTCTAAATGCAGTCACTAAGACTGATGCCCATCCTTTAGCAAGGACATATGAGCTGGTGGATAGGCTTTGTTCAGCCAAGTACCTCAGTACATTTTATCTAACCGCAGGCTATTGGCAAATAGCACTGACAGACCATGTCCAGGATAAAACTCCATTTTCTACCCCAGCAGGCCTCTACCAGTTTAAGGTAATGCCTTTTGGACTAAAGAATGCACTTGCTACATTTCAAAGGATGGTTAGCCACAACTGAGCAGCATTTTGTCTGAGAGAACGAACGTTTTTACTTGTCCATTCCAGCATTGCGAGCCGTGAAGGGGCTCTTGCTGGTCGCTTCCTGGAGGAGGCGGGGCTTGATTGCCACACGTGACGTATCACGTGATCTCCAACATCCTCATAACGCTGAGCCAATCACCCTCGCGGCGTTAAGCCCGGCGGAGACAAGCCCCTAGGCTGTTGTGCGGCTGTTTGGCGCTGAGGCGCATAAGGTTAACAGAATACACATTATTTGCGGAGTCTGGAAGCGGAGTTCCGAAGGAGAGTTTCCAAGTAGCCTGCGGCAGTCCGCAGAAGTTTGGGGGAGTGGGGTGTCCCCCTCCTTCAACGAAGTAATGTAGGATGCAGGGATGCGCCTCCGCAGTAATCGCTCGAGCCGAGAGGACTCGGGCTTGGACTTGAGGAGCCCCCTTAAAAACTCTGCTCATCAAAGACGAACGGTTTCTGCATCATCAGTTTCAGTGAGTACCGGAGATCCCACAGGTATGGACTCACGAGAGCTTAAATCTTTGCCATTGCCTCTTACAATTGGTGGTACTCCATTTAGTGATTCACACCCTCCTTATACACTCCCCCTACATCAACAAGTAAACCCAATTACTGGGCCAACACATGCGGTGACATCCCTCGCACTGGAGCCTCCCCAACCCCCCACGAACAACTTACCGACTAACAAAGAAGCAGTGGAGGGTGTGGAGGGGCGATCAAGCGGTGGGCCCTCCGGGTCAAAGCAGCCGAGACTCCCGCAGTCCCTGCGCCACTGTCAGGACGTGGGAGAATTCGGGAATGGCACTCAGGCTGTTGAGGGAGGGCCGGGAATGAGCGAGGAAAACAAAATTGAACAGGGAGCGGGGGTGGAGCTGGTCCAGTCAGCTCGGGCCGGCAGGGGGACTCGCTATTGGAATGCTGCGAAGAAACCCCAGAGGTGGATGGGAGAGGTGGGAAGGCAGCCCCACCCCTGATCCCAGGACTAGTCTCTAGCCCAGCTGACCAACCTACAGCCAGTCAGGAGGTGACGAGTGGCGAGGTAACCAAGGATGGTCTTCAGGGAGCACAAGAGACATCAGCAGTAAATATAAACATCAAATCCTCGCTGAATATTGCCATTGAGGTCTATCCTCCTATGATATGTCCTGATCTAAGAAGCTCAGACACACTTGGGGTCATTACGACCCAGGCGGTAAGTACACCAACTTTACCACCATGGTGTAAACTACGTTTACACCATGGAGGATGGCGGATTTACCGCCCCATTCCAAGGTGAGTGGGGCAGTAAATCCCCATTTCCCATTTACCCTTCCCCATTCCCATTTTTGCCCCATAGGGCATAATGGGAGTGGGGAATGCGCTAATTACGGCACCGTAAATTACGGTGCCGTAATTAGCACCAAGGCGGTTTAGCGCCATGGATTTTAACGCCTGCTAAAAGCAGCCGTTAAAATTGGAATCAGGCGTTAAGGGTTAACGACGGCGTTAACCCTTAACGCCTGAGTTGTAATGAGGCCCACTGTCTATTGTGGATGTCTCCCTACCAGTAGAAACTAGAAACTCCCAAGAGGGAGGGAAAGAAGAAACAGAACTCTCTCAACTGAGGGGGGGGAGGGAACTCAGTGATCTATGTCCCGAAAATTCCGGCATTATATCTGAAGTAAACGAACATCACCCTGTTTTTGATTCTACTTCACCTAGGAAACCCCCAGTGAAAAATGTTCAAAGAAAGCCTGTGCAAAAACAAATTAGTAGTAATTCAAAAACACTATCAGTGAAGGGGAAAGTAATTCAAAGAAAGAGTCAAAATATCTTCAATAAAAGAGGGCTGAAGAAAATTAACCCGAGAACAAAAAAGACACTGAACCCTACAAATTCAGTAGCTAGATTTTTCCAAAACCCACCGACTAAAGGACAACGTCCAATGGAAGAATTGTCGGACGCAGAGCTACTGGAAGGAGAAGTCTCGGTTATAATTAACAAGACAGAAGATCCAAATTCTATTCTGTCTGCAACGAGATCAGATACACCAAGACCAGCATTAAAAACAGGAATTCGATATTTCAAAGACCCCGAATTACAGGGGCAGAGACATTTCGCACAACTAGAGACAACACAAGAAATACCAAGCATCATCTCCCGGGAAACCCAGAAACAATTGGCAAAGGGGTCTATCTCCACACCGCATACACTTACAGCATGCGGTAATATAAAGGAGGTTGTTCATCTCAGACCAAAGGAGTCTAGTGAACCCACTATACACGAAAATGATTTGCTGCAGGACGAAAGAACTATAAGAGACATACTGTATGAAACCCTGCATCTGGATAATGATCTAAAATCTCCACAAAATGGAAAAGATCTATCAAGAGCGGGAAAGAACACACTGGATTTAACATCGGACTTGAGGCCTGTGGAAGCAAACCAAAAAAATATCGCAACAAACTTGCTCAATGAAGTGGAATCAATGGCAGCAAGACTCTCAGGACCAGAATTCTCAGGAACTAGCTCCACGCCAGGCCCCCTACCCCGATCACCCCAATAAAATAGAAGGTACTCATTTAGTTCAGTTAATAATATGCAAGACACACCAACATCTAATAGAAGCTCCTCAATCTTGATTGATGACAGCGACAAAGAAACAACAACAAAAAAAACAGACATTTTTGCAGTAATGTCGGCGATGACTATCGCCATGAACCCATTTTGTAAACTCTATGAATCTATTAATGACACCTTGAAAGATCAGCAAACTTGGATAGCAATGCTCCATACAAAAATTATCTATATAGAAGGTTTCATTACTGCACTTGGGCAAAGGGGGGGTGCGCTTCCTGTCAAAGGACTCTCTACCCATAAAACTGGTGAATTAAGTCAACAAAATGTCCTGGAAACAGTGTACCCAATACAAGGAAACAACTCAGCGATACCCCAAACTGAGGATACATCAAATACAGCTTATAAAGAGCTGTTCAATGAGAAAGGACATCTGATCGTTGAAACAGAAGGAGAAATTGAGACACAGCCTAGGTACGAAACACCCGGGGAGATAACAAGAAAGATTCCAAAGTAAACTTATAAAACAAAAAAGGCCCAATCAAGGGCAGGAAACGAAGAAACAAACGGGAAATGTTTGTGTGGTAATGTGTGTGGAAAAAGACGTTTTGACTATAACGAGGGTCACCAGGGAAGGGGACAGTGAGTCCCAAGTTGATACTCAAAGAGTTGAGCTCCAAAAGAGACCTACTGAACAGCACAGTGACCTACAAAACAAGGAACAAACAATATATCCGCTTTTTGGAAATGAAAAAATGTGTAAAAAAAAGAAGATAGAACTAGAGTGGTTAGACTTGAAACAAAGCAACTCCACTCTGAGTCAACAAAGACCTCAAGAAATAATTCTACCAATAAAATTCAGTTGAAGGAGCAATCGAAAAAGAGAAAGGTTATCATTCAAGACATAGAGCCATCGATTATGGAGGAAACAGAGCAAGTAACCATTTTAAAGGAACGGCAAAGGGTGACAAAGGACCTGGACGAGAGTACTGATCTTATGGACCTACCTATATATTCAGTTGGCACCTTGGAGGCAGAGGCCAACCAAATGACGCAACAACAGTGCTCTGTGACAGAAAATCCGGATGAATCTTCAGAAAAAGAGCAAATTAGTCTATTTTTGACGTTGGAAGAAAGGCGAGAAAAACTGTGCAGCCATTTCTTGCCCAATAAAACGGTCAAAACACTCCAAACAGGAGCAGTGAAAAAGGGGAAAGATCACGAAGAGAATTACCTTAATACAAGGGAAAGAGAATATAGAAGTCGATCTCCACGAACCAAAAGAAACATGAAAACTCAGTTCTGGGAGGAAATCCAATCTGTAAACAACAGAAAGAAAGAACAGAAGCGGCAAGAAAATTTGGAATCTAGTCATGAAAGAAACCAAAGAAATAAAACAAACAATAATCAATCCAATGAAAAAGACACCTATATTCCATACAGTAAAAAGATTGGTAGTGAAAGGTCTTTCAAATTGGAACGTGTGGACAACACACAAGATAAACTGATATTGAATAGTAAAAACACACTGGCCTTAATTAAATGTATACCAAATCTGAGACAAATAAATTCTGAAGATATCAGATTTGTGGAGTTCAGCTCTACAGGAAAAAGAGATTGTGTCTATTTGCATATCCCATCTCCTATAATCAGATCAATGATAATAATAGAAAAGGAAAACTTCCAAAGGATGGGGTTTGATATGAATGAATGTCATGTAATAGGAGAAAACGAGCCATACGAAAAAAGGAAAGGAGAATCACAAGTAAATATAGAGCTAAATCAAAGGAATGAAAAGGGTGACAACAAAAAATGTTTACCGAGTTCAACCAAAACGATGGCACAAAGAGAGGCTGAAATGGGGAAAATAAAGCGAACAGTTACTGCGAAGAGGCCAGAACAAAGATCAGTCTCAACAACAGAAGAAATGGC